>NC_139036.1:50989475-51589475 GCF_964662115.1 Mustela nivalis
GAAAACGACAAAAATGTATTTTTTCACAGTTCTGGAGGCTGGAAGTGAAAAATGAAGATGTTGGCCGAGGCGTGTTGCCTTTTAAGTTCTAGGATAATTTCCGCCTTCGCCTCTTCCAGCTTCTGGTAGTCCCGGGCATTCCTCAGCTCGCGGCACTGTCCATCCCTGGCCTTCGTCCTCCTGTGACCACCTTCCCTCTGCGCGTCTCCGCGTCCTCTCCTGGCGTTCCCCTCGCTCTCTTCTTAGGCCAGTCCCAGGAGGTGAAGGACTCGCCCTAATCCAGCATGACCTCACCTTCACCGCTGACATCCCCAATGACCCTATTTCCCAATAGGGTCACATTCTGAGGGACGGGGTTAGAACGTCAACCTGTCTTTTTGAGGGACACAGTTCAGCCACATCAGGCAGTAGAAGGACCCAGAAGGTCGAAGAGGTAGGTGGAGCCAGAGCCCGATGGGTTATGGTGGCCACGCAGAAGGAAGTCACTGAAGACATGGGATCCGGGGTTGGTATGACCCCCTGGTCTGCATGCTAGCGTGGGCTGGGGGAGGGGAGTGAGCCTGGCATCCTGGGAGGTCACTGCAGTGATCTGGGTGAGGCACAATGGCTGTATACCTCCTGGGTGGCATCGCAGGGTGGAGGGGGGGGAGTGGGGAGAGCCGAAGGAGCAGGGAAATGGCAGAGAGGGTCCTGCAGATGAGGTGTCAGCCTCCAGCCAGGTTTACTGGGAGGGAGGAGGGCACGGGGTCTTGGAGGGAGGACTCTGAGCTTGGTGCTGTGCACACGGAGGCCCAGGTGCTGTGTCACATGCGTGCGGCAGGGACTGTGATGCCTGGGCAGTGTGAGCGGCAGCCAAGGGCCACGCCTGCCCCGAATCCCACCCATTGGTGCCCAGCACACTGCTCTCCTGCATATCTGGAATGTTCTCTCTCCCCCCATTTAGCGAGTCAGGACACTGATTACCTTGACTGCCGTGAGTTTTTAAAAGCCTGCTCTGTTCCTGGAGCTCTGCTGGGTGCTTTGTGCACATCATCCCACTGAATCCCTCAAATAAGCTGGTGAAGCAGGTGTGTTATGCCCATTTTGCAGAAGAAGATACTGAAGCCTAGATGCAGTTAGCTGTCTAGTCTCACACTAGGGGGAGGGGAGGATTTAGCAAGGGCTTGTTCGTCCACGTGTTTGCCCTCCTATCACTCTGCCTCCTGTAGTGCTTGCTTGGGGTTTCTCTGATGGGGCTTTATCTTCTCAGCCACACGTCCCCACACTTCTGCTAAAGTAGAGCTACATGATGGAAAGGGCTGTGGGTTCCTCCCTGCAGCTCCCCCAGCAAGTTCTGCTGCGGTTGGCTGAAGTCCCCTGAGGCTCCTGGTGGCTGGAGTAACTAGCTGCGTGCCCTACCCCAAGGGCTATCTCGGTGCTGCACTCTCAGAGGATTGCTTTCCTGGGAATTGTACAGGGCACACACCTCGCCGGGCTAAGATTGCCCTGGGGCCTCCAGTTGCCTGGGGCCCCATCTGGCTGTCCCTGGTGCTGAGAGGAACCCTTTCTCGAAAAACCTGTGGTCCATCTGGCCTGTGCTCCAATGCCCAGCCTGGGCAGCAATGATGGAGGGTCTGTAGGCCACCATAACGGCTTTGGATTTACTTAGATTGCGGTGAGAACCCATTAGAGGGCTTCCAGGCAGAAATTAATGTTAGCTGATAAATAGATTTTGAGATTACTTTGGCTGCCTCATGGAAAATAGAGGGCAGGATAGTTGGGAGCAGGAATGGAAGTGGGGAACAGGGTGGCCACGTACAGCGGGGCAGATGGCGCACTGCTCAACTCCGGACAACAGCGTGAATGGCATCCCCTGGGGAAACTATAATATTGACTATGGTAGTAGTCTGGGTACCAGATGATAGCAGCTTGGACTAGGACGTTAGCAGGTAGGTGGAGAGAAATGGACAGATTCTGGATATATTTGAAAGTGGAGTCCTATCAGGAATGGACTAATAGTTTGGCTGTGGAAGAGGAGGGAAAGAGAGGAATCAAGATGACTCCTTTGGGCTGAGTAGCCGAGTAAGAGACAGTGCTATTTCCCGAGATAGGGAAGGCTGGAAGGGGAGAGCAGGTGTGCAGGGACACATTTAAACGAGACCAGATGAACTTGCAGAGACTGGCAGAGAGCACAGCCACGTACCACGTGGGAACAACGTCTGGGTCCCAAGTCCAGCAGATCTTCTTCTTCTTGCTCTGGGAAGCCCGGTGGGCCCAGGGACAAGTGGGGTCTGAGACAGAACCCATGCGGCTAGGCAGGGCCAGCTCTATGGGCGTCAGCCCGGAGCAGCCAGACACAGCCCTCCGCTTTAGGAAGGCCCTGCTCTTGGTTCGAAGCCCTGTCATTGCCATCTTGAAGTGTGTAGTAGATTCTGAGCAAGGGCTCCCTTGTTTTCTCTTGCATGGGGCCCTGAAAATTGTACAGCTGGTTCTGTTGTAATAAAGAGGCGACACCAACAAGCCTGGGCCAGCCCGCACACACCTTATGGAACGTGCAGTTTCAACTAGGAATGAATCCGAGGTTAACATAGATGCTCAGACCTGCTATGAATGCAAGGTGCCTGGGTTGTGGTAAGTTAAGGGCTTGTTAAGCCTGAGCTGGGAGTGATAAGAATTATCATAAGGGACAAATATTTAGGAGTGGGAGCTGGGCGGGTCACGGGCATCAATCTCAGGTTGGGCGGAGATCAGCGTTTGTCTTGGGAGCAACAGTGGGACGGCAAGGTGGAACTTGGTCTGGAATTCCAAGAGTAGGAGTCACTGGCTGCCTGCCCCAGCCAGGACCCTTGGGGCCCCCAGGATGTCTGGCAGGCGGAGATGCTTTGGAGAAGCCCGTGCCCGGGAAATGGGCACATAAGGATTGAGGGAGGGGAAGCTGCAAGTGCGTCTTCCAGCCCCGGGGGACTGAGGGTCAGGAAGGAATGTCGGCGGGGGTGGGGGGTGGGAGGCCAGAGCCCCTGGTCCCCCTGAGGCCTGGAGAGAGGCCTCGCCCAGCACCTGTGTCCCCAGCGGCGCGTGTTGGGGCCCACGCCTTCCCTGCCCTCAGCCTCAGCACAGCCTGCTTCCAAGAGTGGCTGCGGGTCCAAGCCTAAGCTTCTGGAACCTCGAGGTGCCATGTCACGGCTCCCTGAGGATGTCCCTTCTTTGCCATTTGTCACCTTGAAAAATGGCGTCAGGGACTTTAGCCATCTTCGGGGTGATTTCTGGGGAGGGGAGGCTGTGGGAACCCGCTGCTGTGGGCTGAGGAGGTCTGGAGCCGAGGAAGCCCAGTGGAGAACTGTTTCTTCCAGAAACACGAATTCCCAGAACGGCTTGACAAAGAGACCCCGAAGCTGTTGAGTGTGGTGGCCTCTTGTTCTCAGGCAGGACCCCAAGGAGCCCAGGTGTCCAGGTGCCTGGTTTTCCTCTTGAAGGTTTTCAGGATTGGATGCTCCTGGGCCAAATCTGGGTTGACCATAACAGGGTTTTGTCATGTTATTTCAAGAAGCTCTTCTGACGCCCAGTTAGCGCTCCTCTCCTTTCTCAGCCAGCGGCATTTGGAGGGGCGCGTGTGTGTGTGTGTGTGTGTGTGTGTGCACGCGCGGTGGGGGGAGTGTGGTGGGTGCGTGTGTCCCACACCCGTCTTTGGATGCTGCCTCTAAACTTCTTGGGCCCGCGCCCTGAGTCTGAGGGACTGTGAGCATTTCCTCTCTGCTTAGAAACCCCACTCTCTCTCTCTCTCTCTCTCTCTCTCTCTCTCGGGGCGGGTCTCCTCCTAAGACAGCCTGTGGAGTGGATACTCCCAGCCCCTTCCCTTCGGCTTTCCAGATGGGCTTTGACCTTCCTGATGGAGGCGGCGTGGTTACGGGGCCCGCACAGGGGATTTGGGATCGGATGGGTCTGAGTTTATAGGCTGCCTGTGGACCCTAGTTTAAGGCAGGGGGCTGGCACGGAGCAGAATGCCTGGGTACCAACCGCGGCTCTCCTGTGTCCGGCCGTGGGTCCCGCTGCCTCAGTCTCCCCATCTATATACTGGGTATATACTCCCCACCTATATACAACAGCACAACCTAGGGCTGCCGCGTTCAATGAATTAACACTCACAAAAGGCCATGCCCACGGTTAGTGCGAAGGAAGTGGTTGTAATCATTCGCAGGAAAGCAGAAACGCCCTTGTAAAGGCTTTTGTTCAGAAACTAGACTGAATGGTCACTGAGGACAGGAACTGGCTCTGTCCTTCCTCAGCATCTGTCACGGTTCCGTCCCTGCTCGCCGCTAGTTTGGGACTAAATTGAATGAAACGATAGGTCGCCACCTGAGTTATACATGAGTGTTTTCCCGTCTGAAGAACAGCGCACCTGACACCCAGCTTCGTGCGCCTCTTCAGCTGGAATCTGGCATTTTCCTCTGAGTCTGTAAGATTTGGATGATTTTCTAAATTGAAGTGAAATCCTCATGACATAAAATTAACCTTTTTTTTTTAATTTTTGAAAGATTTTATTTATTTATTTGAGAGAGAGAGAGCGCGAGCAGGAGTGGGGGCGGAGAGAAGCAGAGAGAGAAGCAGATTCCCTGCTGAGCAGGGAGCCTGATGTGGGACTTGATCCCGGGACCCTGGAGATCATGACTTGAGCCGAAGGCAGACGCTCAACCAACTGAACCACCCAGGTGGCCCCAAATTAACCATTGTAAAGTGAACAACTTGGGTGCCTGGATGGCTCAGTGGGTTAAGCGTCTGCCTTTGGCTCAGGTCATGATCTCGGGGTCCTGGGATTGAGCCCCACGTCAGGCTCTCTGCTCAGCAGGGAGCCTGCTTCCCCCCCCCTCTCTCTGCCTGCCTCTCTGCCTACTTGTGATGTCTCTCTCTGTCAAATAAATAAATAAATATAATTTTTTAGAAAAAGAAGATTAATGGGAAAATCAGGGCTCTGGGATCAAGCCCCACGTCGGGCTCCCTGCTCGGCAGGAAGCCTGTTTCTCCCTCTCCCACTCCCCCTGCTTGTGTTTCTTTTCTTACTGTCTCTCTCTGTGTCAAATAAATACATAAAATCTTCAAAAAAAAATTAAAGCAAACAACTCAGAGACCTTTAGTACATTTATAACATGGTACAACTACTATCCCTATCCAACTTAGAAATATTTTCATCATCCTAAAATGAAACCTCATGCCCAGGAAGTAGATTCTGCCCGAGACCCTCCTCCCGCCAGCCCCTGTTTTCCATCTCTGTGGATTTACTGACTTGGGGCATTTGACTGTTTTTGAAGGGCTTCTCCATTAATGTCTTGTTTTCAAGGTTCATGTGCATTGTAGCAGGTGTCATTCTTCTTCATGGACGTAATTCCCCCAGCCGGTGGATGGGCCACACTTTGTCCACCCACTCGCGGAGTGGGTGTCACCTCTACCTTTCAGCCACGGGGAACAGGGCTGCTGTGATTATGAACGTGTCAGTACGTGTCTGAGTACCTGGTTTCATTTCTTGTGGGGACTCCCAGTCCTGCTGGTGGAATTATTGGGTCACATGGTCAGTCAGTTGGTAAGATTTTAAAAGTTTTTTCCTTATAATCCCTAGGCTTGAGAGAGAAAAGCGTGGCTGGATAGCTCAGTTGGTGAAGCATCTGTCTTCGACTCAGGTCAAGATCCTGGGGTCCTGGGATCGAGCCCCACATCAGGCTTCTTGCTCAGCAGGACACCTGCTTCTCTCTCTCCCCTTTGACCCTCCCCCTGCGTGTGCTATGCTCTCTCCCTCTCTCTCTCTCTCTGACAAATAAATAAATAAAATCTTAAAAAAAAAAAAAAAAAGAAAAGGAGAGAGAAGGAAAGGAGGAGGAGAAGAGGAAACCACTGTGTTGCTGAAACACGCTGCAGTCCTGACTACCCTCCAGGGCCATCACCCCTCCAAATGCCAAGGTCAATGTGAAGGGCAGGGTGTTCAGGGCCCTCTGTAATCAAGCTGGGGGGTGGGGGAGGAGCTCTGTAGGGCATCATGGAGGGGAGCGTAAACATTACACACTCCTAAGGCTTTCTTTAGTCCAGTTGGACCTGGAGGCCGTTTTAAACATTGTGTTTTAACCCCCTCTGTCCCAAGTCTTCCGGAGATTTGTGTGCTCAGAGAAGCAGGGATTGGTATGCATTTCCACATTTTCTTGCCCCAGGCTGGCCTCTGTGAGGGCACAAAAACAAGAAAATGTCCCCAGGCTGCTCTAATCCCCCCCTACGCTGACCCTCCAGGAAACATGGCCCTGGGCAGGTGGCCTGGGCAAGTGGCCAGTCTTGGTCGAGAGCCGCTGTCAGTCGGTTTGGGGGTCGCCACCGTCCAGGTGTGGGGTTAGGGCAGAGACCTGAGGCCCTAATGTAGGGGGCAGGTGGTGAGCCAAGCTCTGCGGTGTGTGGGAAGGAAGTATTTAAACAGGCCCTGCTTTCTGTGACCTCATCCCCTGATGTCCTCTCTTCATGACAATTCACATCGCGATGCTTATGCTTGTAACCTCCATGCCAGCTCGTTATCTTTAACACTTCTGGCGAATGTGCCCAGGGGACCTCCCCGCCCCCCCATCAGACTTCCCAGTAATGTTTATGTTGAGGTTTGGTTACACTTACAATGAAGTTGCTGGGAAGGAAAGACCCCTTTCCCCCCCTCCCCTCTCCCCATCTTCTCTCTGCCCTTCCCCCTGTATTTCCAGAGCCCTGTTCTAGGAGCTGGAGATAAGCAGCTAGCAGCATGGGCCAAGCCCCCTTTGCCCGGAGCTGGCATGGAGGGAGGATGGCCCAGAATGAAAAGATACAAAAATAAACCAGGGGTTTATTAATTAAATTTATTTATTAATTAAATAAACCAGGGGTTTAATAATTGGGGTTGGGGTCAGTGCTACCATATACACCCCAGGGTGCCCGATTAGAGGACAACAGAGGCCCCCTTGCAGGAAAACCGAGGAGGCAAGAAAGGCCATGCAAAAATCCGGGAGAGCGTACCAGGTGGAGGCTGACTTTGGCAAGGAGCTTGCACTCTGCAGACCCGGGAGAGGAGAGGAGAGGCACCGAGCCCTGCTCGGCTGTGCTGACCTGGTGTCTGTGGGCCAGTCCCTTACCCACCAGACCTTGGTCTTCTCTCTGCCCGGGGTGGTGGCTCAGCAGACGGACCCACCTCCAGGCACCCTGGACACACGTGGTTCTAAGACGTCGAGCTTTATTTTAAGCCGCCTCTCCCTACCTTCCCTACCCTCCCGCCAGGCTCCGGCACTGACCATGCCACTGCCTTGCTCATTCTAGACTTTGGGTTGTCATCCTTTTGAAACTTATACTATTATACATTAATTATTAACTTTTTATTTTTTATTTATTTATTTTTAAAGATTTTATTTATTTATTTGACAGACAGAGATCACAAGCAGGCAGAGAGGCAGGCAGAGAGAGAGAGAGAGAGAGAAGAGGAAGCAGGCTCCCTGCTGAGCAGAGAGCCCGATGCGGGGCTCGATCCCAGGACCCTGGGACCAGGACCTGAGCTGAAGGCAGAGGCTTTAACCCACTGAGCCACCCAGGCACCCCAATTATTAACTTTTTTAAAAAGATTTTTATTTATTTATTCGACAGAGAGAGATCACAAGTAGGCAGAGAGGCAGGCGGGGTTGTGGGGGGGAGCAGGCTCCCCGCTGTGCAGAGAGCCCGATGTGGACTCGATCCCAGGACCCTGAGATCACAGCCTGAGCCGAAGGCAGAGGCTTTACCCACTGAGTCACCCAAGGCATCCCAATTATTAACTTAAATATTAAAAATCTCAAACATAAAAGAAAGTGAAAAGAATAGTCACATAAATACCAGTATACCCCACCGTTATTAAGAGTTTGCCATTTTTGCTTGCACTTGTTCTATCTGTAAATAGGGTGGTGTTTTTCCTGAGTCATTGGAAGCGTGCAGAGTGCTTCTTTATTATAAACATCATAGCATATATCTCTTAAGAATAAAAACATTCTTGGGGCGCCTGGGTGGCTCAGTGGGTTAAAGCCTCTGCCTTCGGCTCAGGTCATGATTCCAGGGTCCTGGGATCGAGTCCCGCATCGGGCTCTCTGCTCAGCGGGGAGCCTGCTTCCCCCTCTCTCTCCGCCTGCCTCTATGTCTACTTGTGATCTCTATCAAATAAATAAATAAAATCTTAAAAAAAAAGAATAAAAACATTCTTAATGTAATAACATCCTTAGTGTAATAAAAATATATTCCTGATGAAATAAAAAATGTGATATACATAGACAACAGAAGATTATTCATCTGTAAAAAAGAAGGAAATCCTACCGTTTGTGACAATATGGGTGTGGACATTATGCTAGGTAGAAGGACTCAGACAGAGAAAGACAAATATTATATGATCTCAAGTGTATGGGGAATCTAAAAAATTCAAACTCACAGATGCAGAGAATAGACTGGCAGTTGCTAGGGGTGGGGGTGGGGGTGGGGGAAATGGGTGAAGGGGGTCGAAAGGTACAAGTTCCCCGTCGTGAGATAAGTAGGTTCTAGGCATGTAATGCATAGCATGGTGATTCTAGTTAATCACACTGTATTATATGTTTGAAAGTTGCTAAGAGAGAAGATCTCAAAATCCTCATGACAAGAAAAAAAATAACTCATAACTACGGGAAGTGATGGCCATTCACCAAATTTAGTGGTGATCATTTCCCAATATATACATTTACCAAATCATTATGTTGTACCCCTTCAATGAATACAGTGTTATATGCCAATACAACTGGAAGAAAAGAAAAAAGAACAAAAGCATTCTCCTACATGGCCATAATCAAGATACTGGACAATGATCATGCAATGTCATCTTATATTCAGTCCATATTAAATTTCCCTAATTGGCCCCCAAATGTGTTGTTAGCATGTTTGAGCTGGGATTCCGTCGAGGAACATATATGACATTTGGTTTGTCTCTTTAGTGTCCTTTAGTACAGAACACCCCCTCTATCACATTTTTCCCTGGGATATTGACTTTCTGAAGACTGACACCAGTTGTCATAGAATGTGTAGACTGGCTTGTTAGATTATTTCCTTGTGGTGTCATTTAATTTGTTCTTCTATCAGCTACATTTCCTATAACCTGGGAATTAGGTCCAGAGGTCTTAGATTCAGGTTAAATGTTCTTGACAAGAATCCTCGATGATATCAACTTGATATCATCCTATCAGGGGACACACAAGGTCAGTTTCCCCATTATTAGTGACATGAAGTTTAATCACATTCCTTGATGGTAGGAGAATGCCTAGACTTCTTTTATATTTCTCTACAGTGTCCAAAAAAGGTTGGACACTAAGTGTAATAGATACAGCAGGTTCTTTCTACTGGCTGTAGTTCCTCTATAAAGTCACTGAGAACACTGAATTAAGGAATACTGAAACTTTGCTTCCAGAACATCTATAGAGCTCGGCTTCTGTGAGCTTCTGGTTACAGCCAACAGATCAGCACAGAACCTTGTTTTATGTGTGTTTCTGTCTTAAAACATTTGATTTAATATAGTTTTTGATTCATTAATATTGAGATGGCCAACAGCACTGTAATGCATTCCTGAATGAAGCTTATCTAACACTTGTACTTTCTCTGTAAGGCACATCACATCTCTATAATGCTGAAGTAGTCAGCTCTCAGACCTATGTGTGTGGGCTATTTTAAACAGCAAAATCACCAACACAAAGCACAAAAAACGTAAAAACTATAGCACTCAGTAGACTGTGGAGAAGAGGACATTTGCTTTTCGTATGGGAGCCAAAACCAGGTCACCTTCGTCATCCTCGGCTAGGGATGCACATGTGAGGAAACAAAATGGTGTTTTGGGACATCTTGGAATGTCCATAAGTGAGGGCTTAAAAGCCATGCGTGTTGATTTTTGGAGATAACAGTTGGGCTTCAGTGAGTCCATGAATTTGAAATATGGAATCTTTGGATAAAGAGGATCCACTAAATATACTGGATCAAACCAATCTGCATGAGCTGTGTGACCTTGAATTCGTTGCATTACCTCTCTGAACTTTATTTTCCTAACCTGTCCTTTCAAGGGGTGGCCTTTGAGCGTTTCCCAGCACTGGAATCCTGGGACCTGGGTGGGAACTGAACTTCCCTTGGTTTGGCTGTCTGTGGACGGAAGGACCCCAATCCCTTTTCTTTCTGTGCAGGTTTGTGGATTTCCACGCAGCTGCTTCCACCTGCTCCCCCTCTCGGGCCTCCCTGCTCACCGGCCGGCTTGGCCTCCGCAACGGAGTCACGCATAACTTTGCGGTCACCTCTGTGGGGGGTCTGCCGCTCAACGAGACCACCTTGGCGGAGGTGCTGCAGCAAGCTGGCTACGTCACTGGAATGATAGGTAACACTGGAGCTCCGGAACCGGGGACCACCCCCCCAACCCTGCACCTCCTACAGCATTTCCTGCGGTGCCTGCCTTGTGTTTGCAAAGACCCAGCATGCTGCCTCTTCTGCTCCTTTTTGTTTATTTCTTGCTCTATAAGGTCAGAAAGCTTTCAGCTATAAGTCATTGACAAGACCCTACAGGGAACTAAACCATATAGGGTTTAGGTTTTCCTCCCATTGTAATAAGCTGAGAGGTGAGTGATTGCTTTCATTGGCTCAGCTGCTGCAGGAAACCGTTTCTAAGTTTCTGCTCCGCTCTCCGTAGTCCGTTAGCTTTCGGCCTCATGCTTGTTGCTCCTTGGTTGCAAGAGAGCGGCCTCAGCATCATTCCCCATTATCCGGCTTCAAGGAAGGGAAAACCAAGAGAGCAGGTGCCGGGCCTCTACCAGGGAAAGACACGCCCACCCCTCCCCGTGGACATGCACTTTCATCTGATTGGTGGATTTGCATGGCCACGCCCCACTGCAAGGAAGGCTGGGAAACTGGGCTTAGGACCCGGATTGGGGCGGGCGGTCTCTCACCTGGGAACCAAACCCGACATCGGTTAGCGGGGTAAGTGGGGGCACGAGGCAGCGTCGGCCACACTGTCCAGCAGCTTCCTTTCCTTTTTAAAATCTGTGTGGGATTCCCTGTGATTGGGAAGTTCCTACCTGCCCGGCCCTAAGTTTTTTGTTTGCGTCAGGGCAGGGAGATGCCTTCTGAAGGGATGATGTCCGCCATCATCTGGGTGTGAGGAAACCGAGCTTCCGCCGCGTGAGGGGGCCGAGGGGCGGCTCCCTGCCCAGCCGCGGTGTGTCGGCCCTGCCGGGCGGGCCCTGGTGCTTTGCTTCAGGGCTGGTCCCCCCTCCCGAGGCCTCAGGCTGCCGGGGCACCCTCAGGCTGCCGGGGCTGTTCTTCGACTTCGCGAGAGCTGGTCCCGGGGGATTCCCGCCTCCCTCCTGCAAACCTCCCCGAAGTGGCGGGGGGGGGCGGGGCGCGGGGCCCCAGTTTCGGGGGTCGGCCCCGCCTCCTCCTCTGGAGCCTGACTTTTTTTTCTTTCTTTTTATTTTTTTTTTTTTACTTTTCTGAATGATTTTATTTTATTTTTTGATGAAGCGTTCGAAGCTTCGTGGTTGACCCAGAGCACCCAGCGCCGCACGCATCCGTGCCCTCGTTCATACCTTAATACCCACCCCCGGGCTCACCCGTCCGCCCACCCACCTCCGCTCTGAAACCCTGTTTGCTTCTCCGAGTCCGCAGTCTCTCGGGGTTCGCCTCCCGCTCCGATTTCCCCGCACTTCACGTCTCTGCTCCGTCTCCCGATGTCCTCCGTGTTGTTCCGTATGCTCCACGGGCAAGGGAAACCCTGTGATCATGGACTCTCTCTGCTTGGCTTGATAATCTCCTCCCGTCCCGTCCATGTTGATCCCAAAGTTGGGTCTTCGTCCTTTCTGATGGGGGCGTCAGACTCCATTGTATATAGGACCACATCTTCTTTATCCATTCGGCCGTGGAAGGGCATCTTGGCTCCTTCCGCGGTTTGGCGACCGTGGCCATTGCCGCTATGAACATTGGGGTACAGAGGGCCGTTCGTTTCACTCCATCTGTATCCTTGGGGTAAATACCCAGATGTGCAATTGCCGGGTCATCGGGTGGCTCTCTTTTCAGCTTTTTGAGGATCCTCCGCGCTGTTTCCCAGAGTGGCTGCACCAGCTTGCATTCCCACCAGCCGTGTAACAGGGCTCCCCTTTCCCCACAACCTCCCCCAAGATTTGTTGTTTCCTGCCTTGTTAATGTCGGCGGTTCTAACTGGTGGAAGGGGGTACCTCAGTGTGGTCTTGATTTGACCCTCCCTGATGGCTCATGACGGGCAACATGTTTTCATGTGTCTGTTGGCCATTTGTATGTCTTCACCGGAGAAGTGTCTGTTCATGTCTTCTGCCCGTTTTTTGTTTTGTTTTGTTTTGTTTTTTTGACTTGATTATCTGTTTTGTGTGTGTTGAGTTTGAGGCGTTCTTTATAGATCTTGGATGTCAGCCCGGACCTACTTTTATAGAAGGTCAAACTGGAGTGTGGCAGGCCCCGGTGGGAGGAGGTGCAAATTAGGATGCCGTCTTTTCAATCCCTGCTGGCCCGTACCCTGAGGTATGCTCACTGTGAAGCCCCCATGCTGGGCTGAGTGTCCTCTAACTGGCCCCACCGCTTGCATCCGGGTCGGGTCGCACTAACAGCCCGGAAGCGTTTGGCCCCTGGGGCTTTCTGACTCTACAGTTTCATGAGGCAGCAGGGGGCTGGGTGCTTCCTGAGCTGAGCCGGGTCCCACTTGCCCTTCCCTCTTCATGGCTTTGAACCCCAGGTGAACAACTGATTATATATCAACTGCTCAGCTGCTCCCCTCTCCCTTCACTGCTCATCCCACCATTTGCATGTTAGAGGATATCCAGCCATATCCGTGTGTTGATATCATGAACTTCCTATAAGCATGCTTAGGGGAAAAATTAAAAAAAAAACACAAAAAACCCACCAAAGGAATATCAAACCCCTTTGCCCCACCCACGCTTTACTTCTAACATTGGTCCACGGTCATGTATTTCTACCTAGTTGCATACATACCTCTTGGGCCTCCTCTTAACCCCTTCTTGAGTTTATATTTCTGTGTCACACAATTGTACATCCTTACAATAATTTTAATAATTTTAGAAATAAGTTAAACACTTTAATTTTGGATTTCCACGTAATGCTTAATCCAAGCATTCCGCATAGTGCTGAAGCCATTTGCCTCTGCTTTCTGTTACATTTTTCCCCAAACCTACAGTGCAATTGCCAAAAGGGAGTAATAGACACCCATCTGCCCTTTCCCTAGATTTCCTGATTATTACCTTTTGTTGCATGCATTTGTCTCTAAAAGATAGTTTGGTGGTATTTTGTCAAGGCCAGGTAAATAATTTACTTAGCCACCCCCTACAGTTGCGCGTTTCTTTCTCTTACGTGCTGTTCAGTGCTGGCACTGTTTAGATCTTTGGACTGCATTCTTTTCTCTGTCCCTTGCCTTGTGGGTGGTTTTCCTGGGGTCTTTACTCTGAGCGGAATTATTATGTCCAAGAGTTCAACACGGTCAGAGCTTCTGCCACACGTTTCCCAGGCATTCTTCCCTAGCAAACACATGTACAGAGTGAGGAGCAGCCATGCATGACCAGGCCAGTCTCTCTGCAGGGGAACAGCCTCGGGAAGGGGGAGGTGGTCTGCCGTCCAGCCTCTGCGGGCTGCTGATGGTGCTCAGAGAGGAAGATGATGAAAGTAGGAGGAAACCAGGCATCTCCAAGGCAATATGGGGCCCACGCTTGTCCTCTGGGTCTTTGTAGAGCCCCAGCGAGGGAGGTCGGAGCAGGTACAACGGGCACTGTGGGATTGCTGTGGGCACTGAACCCACTTTGAGGGGCAGAAGCTCAGCCCGCTGGCGTCTGTGGGCCCTCAGTGAAGGCTTGCCTTGTTTTTCTTTGTGTGCTTTCCTGCATAGGTCCTGAGTCATTGTTGCTTGCTTTCTGTGTCCCTGTGGACTCCCTCTCAGTCTCAAAGAGTGAGGCTTGGCTCTCACCCAGCATTTGCAGCCTCTCTGCTTGCCTTCTGTAAAGGGCAACACGGATGGAGGACTGCGTATGTGCTCAGCTCCCCAGAGGCACTGGGAATCCCCTTGGGGGTTCCCTCTGAAAGTCTCTCTCTTGCTTTCCTACAGGCAAATGGCATCTCGGACACCATGGCTCTTATCACCCCAACTTCCGTGGTAAGAATTCTTTGGGATACTTGTTCCCTGGGAAACAAAGTAAAGATCTTGGTGTAGAAGGCTTCCATTAATGTTTAAGCCGTCCTGCTTCTGGGGGACACCGCTCCCGAGTTAGGATGTCTTCATTCACGGGGTCACTTAGGTGCAGTTGGGAGACTATGGCACCCCTTGGTCTCACATTGTTTTCTCCTGGCATCTTTCCTGGCCTTCTCCCACCTTGGTGCCTGCCAGCCCTTTTGGCTTTCTCGTCGCAAGCCCATCGGTGTCTACATCTCAGGAAACATTTGGCCCCTGGGAGATCCAGACATGTCCAGTGCGGTGGAAGTAAAAATTGTCCAGTGGGTTCACAGAAGCAGGCCATAAGCCCAAACAGGAGATGCCCCGTCTTGCCTTCTTCCTGTAGCTATTCACTGCCTTAGACTTTTGACTCTCTGACCTTGGGGAATAGGCCAAGATCCAGCTGCCTGAGCCAATTACCTGAAAATCAGTTTGCTGATTGATGAGTTCTCTGAATGTCCAATTCACCGAATTATTGATGGTTTTCCAAAGTTGTGGTTTGGGCCTCTGCTCTCCCCGTGACCTGCCTCCTCCTTTTCAGATGGGAACCCACAGACTTTCTCTTGAAGGTGACTTGTCATTATCTCAGCAGCTCAGGCTTCTCTGGGGTCCTTCCCTGAGTTTGCTTCCCGGCGGCTCCTGCTATTTTATAAGCGAAAGGGCAGGCTTTTCCTTAATGGTGGTTCTCGGAGTATTTTGTGGACTTCTCCACCCCTCACTCCACCCCAGGATCTCCCTCTAGCTCCATGGAAAGAGGCTGCTGTGCTCTCTGCTAGGTGTGGGGGAACGTATGCATCCGCAGATTTTTCCATTTGGAGAACAGCTTTGAGGGAATCGGCCAGCAACCAGCCTTCAGCCTCCGGCTCCCACCGGCCAACACCCTGTCCCACTCCTTCCTCCCCTCTGGTGCTCCTTCCCCCTCCTCTCTTCCCTGGTGCCCCATCTTTTTAGCTGGACTTCCCTAGCATCTTCCTTGTGTGCTTTGTAAGGAGTGGCAGGTAAAAGAAGTGAAGACCTGGCTTTTCCACTAAGAATGACCACAGAACTTACTTTTCCCACTTGCGGTTGCTTCCTCCTTGAGAAATGAAGAGGTTGAACTAGATTTGGATGTCGAAACCTGGAGTCCTGTGCTGGGTGGGGGATGGCTCCTGAGACAGGAGCCCGCTGAGCAGGATGAGGTGGTGCCATTTTGGACTTGTGGTGTCTGCTGTTGGGACTGAGAAGAGAGAGCACCCACTATACATTTGTGTCCCTGGACCAGATCATCTCAAAAAGCCTGCTGGCTTGGGTACTCTGAGGTTTCTTGATTCCTGTCTCTGAGTTCATTTGTGTCTCCTCCTGCTTCTTATACCCCTTCCCCGATGTACTGTCCTGGTGCTCCTTTACCCTCATTCAGATACACCCTCTTCCCGTGTAATCTGCATATCTTCCCTTCAGGCCCTTGCAGGCCCTTGTTTATGTCTACAGTGCCATGCCCGTATCTGATTTTCACCAGCTCCTTACTTGATGTGTTCCTAAGTGCACTGGCGATTGGAGGGGTGCCACACGTCTCTCCACTTCCTCCCACTCTGGGTTAACTCTAATCCCAAGATGTTTGGCAAAGCTAGTCTTACAGCCAGAACCCAACAAAGTGTTTTCTTCGCATACTACAAAGGGATATTAATCAAATCCTCTTTTAATTACATACTCCATAGCCCTGCAGTATTAAATCATGGAAAATTAAATTTTTGTCCTGGGTGTAAGAATGCAGACTCATAGAACAGAAGGCAAGTGGGGGTGCTCACCAGTTGCTTCTCTTCCAGGTTTTGATTACTACTTTGGAATCCCATACAGCCATGATATGGGCTGCACGGACACCCTGGGCTATAACCACCCTCCTTGTCCAGCGTGTCCACGGGACGATAGACCAGCAAGGTAATCCCATTCAAACAACTGGCAGTGGGCTCCAGAGCAAGGTGAAGTCCCCAGGGTATAGTCCAGTAGGTGTCAATGAGGAAGGCCACAGGAGAGATTTAAGTCAGTAAAAAAGAGTAGGTTTAGTGCAAATTGGCGTTATTTGCATGGAGTGTAAGCAAACTTTTAGCAAGGGTTAGGTCAAAAAATTATTTCATTGGAATTGTGCGGTTTCCTTGGATTGTTTAGCTCAGCTGGGTAGGGCCTGGTGCTGCCTTGGACTTACCCATGTGGGGTCTCGCTCTACCTCTGCCTTCTGGCTTTGCTGCCAGGCCACTCACCTGGCCTAGACACTGGATGTAAGAGGGCTAGAGAGAGGGAGAAGACACTCAAGGCTCCTTACAAGCTTCGCCACCCCCCGCCCCCTGGTAAAGAAACCAGCATCTGGCTTTGAAATGCCGTGCTGTCACTCTGCCGGATGCTTTAAAATCCTCTTCCATGGAATGGGGAAATGCTCAGGATACTGGTACATGAAAACAGCAGGAGCCAACTCACAAGCAGTGTGCTCTTAGCTGCCTCTGTGTCCATAGCTTCACAGCCCAACTCAGAGGGAGGAAGCCCGAAGCACTAACAGTGGCTCATTCCCTCTGGTTGCGGGACTAAGGGGTTTTCATTTCATCTTTCTTTCTTTTTGTATTTTCCCAATATTCTGCAATGAGTGTGCAGTGTATTTAATATCAGAAAAATATGCTAGACTTTACTTAGGCAACAGAACAACACAAACCAGGTGTTCCTGTTTCTCAGCCCACGAACTGCGGTTATTGATAAGGTGACGGGTGTCTGAGCCCCTGGGGAAGGCAAGTCTCCACTGGCTCATTAATAACACAATAGCTAATATAATAACGGCCACATACTGAGACGTCGTCACAGTGTGGGCACCCTCCATGCTTATCCGCAATCCACATGACATTGTGCGAGGCAGGTATTTGGCCTGATTTTAGAAGTGAGGACCCTGGAAAGGTACAGGTAAGGACCCGCTTGCCCAGGTCACCCTGCAGCTGTAGGAGGTAGAGCTGGTGATTCCAGTCAGAGTCCTCCTGAGTCCAGAGCCTGTGTGCCACTCAGACTGTGGTTGCTGGCCCAGCAGTGTGGCGGTCGTGTGTGCTTGTCAGAAAAGCAGGATGTCAGACCCCCACTCCCCCCAGGCCCCAGTCTGCATTTTCACCAGATGCACAGGGGATTGTGTGCATGTGGCAGCAGGAGAAATGATGCTATAGCTCGTCTCTCTGCCCTCCCTACCAGCCGCCGCCCATGGGCCACAGTTGGCCGTATCGTGGCCTGCCACATGTCAGCCGGGCCCCTTTAAATCCATGTTAAATCAGAAAATAAAGGGTTGGCTTAGTGGGGGTGAGGTTGCAGGGGAAGGGGAGAGATTGTAGGTAATGGTGGAGTTGCCACAAATTCATAACAACATGAAAAACTTGACACTGACAGTGAGGTTAGCATTAGCATGCCTATTATGGAGATAATCCTTTTTCCCTTTTCCAAAACCTGTGGCCCTTGGCGATTATTTACCCCAGTCTGACTTGTCTCAAGCTTTTGGAAGGGAGTGTGTGTGCATCTAGGTATGATGGGGGATTTTCTCCTCTTTCCAGTCCTTCCTGCCCCATGAGGACAGTTTCCCTCCCTGAGATGCCCCTTGTTCCCTCTTCTCTCCCCGTGGTTCCCAGCTTCTCTCCCGGTGCTCTGTGGGGTTCGGGTTGGAAGGCCGAGGGTTGATGGCATTGCTCATATGCCGGGTAGCGTGCAGAGCACTAACACTCAGCTGTCTCGTTTTGTCCTTTCAGGACCTCATCAGAGGGCGGGGGCACACTTGAGATAAGGAGAGTCAGGTTCTGAGAGCTTAGGTAACTCGCCCACGGGTCACGGCCAGAGGTATTACTCAGCCACTCATGTGGGAGCATTCATAGGTCGGTTCATCTCCAGCTCTAAGACCATAGACTTTGTTTTTTGTTCAGGAGCTATAACTGGTTTGACTCCCACTTTTTCCAGTGGCTAAAGCTTCTCCAAATTTTCCAAACATGGTTGAGATGTTTAAACTGTCCCCAGCTCCCTGGGTTACAATCAGATGTCAGGTCACATGAAGTCCCAACAGTTGACCTAGGAAAGCGCCCAGCATCGTGCCCTGTAGACAGAAGCCATCATTTAGGGAGGTCTGCGGAAGAAGCCAGGGATGGCGGCTATTGGTTGGCTGTGGGACTCAGCTTGAGTAATTTAGTTTGTCTGGACCTCAGTTTCTTTTGCAACAAAATGGGATAATGTCTATAGCTCAGGGAAGTCTTTGTGAGCTTTGCAGAGTGGCCAGACTTGTGCAAGGAGCGTAAAAGTCTGTTAGAAGGAAAGGGAAGAAGGTATTTTATTGATTTTGTCCTGGAGGAAATGACAGATGGGAAAAATCATCTGGGGCAGGTTATTAAGTGTTTTGTGTTCATGCACATCGCATCGCTGCATAAAAGCATTTTCTTCGACATGACGGCTACTTAGGTCATGGAAATGAATACCATCTGTGGTTTCCACACAGAAACCTTGAGAGGGACTGTTACACCGATGTGGCCCTTCCTCTCTATGAAAACCTCAACATCGTGGAGCAGCCCGTGAACCTGAGCAGCCTGGCGCAAAAGTATGCCGAGAAAGCTACCCAGTTCATCCAGCATGCAAGGTAAGAGCCCCCTGGCTCCCCGGGGCTGCCCCCTGACCCCCCACCCCGCATGTCCCCTGGCCTCAGGGCCCCCGTGCTGGAGTTCCTTTGCGCAACAAAGATGGATGCGTGTCTGTTCCCTGGAGAACAGTCTCCCCTGGGATCTGCAGGCCTGGGTGAGAAGCTCTGCAGGTATCTTCCGAGAGTTCCTGGGAGCTTTCCCCATCCTGGCTCAGATAGTGCTCTGTTGTCATTATCATTCTCTCCTCTCCTCTAAGCTCCTGGACGTAGGGCCCGCCACTGTGTTCTAGGCACTCAAGGCATTTGTTGATTCATTAATTGGCAGGGTGGATTAGCTTCGTACTGCTGCGGTAACAAACGCACTGCCGGCTGACTGGCTAAAACAGCAGCAGTTTACTCTCCTCCAGATCTGGAAGCTGGACTCCCGTAATGAGTCCAATGGGGCTAAAATCAAGGTATCAGCGGGGCGATCCTCTGGAGGTTCCAGGGGAGGAATGTTTCTTGGCTCTTCTGTCTTCTCTTCTGGCCTAGGGCTCCACCATTCTCATCTCCCCTTCTATCATCCCTTTGTGTTCTTGTCTTCTGTAGTCAAATCTCCCTCTGCCTTCCTCTTTTAAGGACACTTGCAGTTATGTGTAGGGTCTTCCAGCTGAATCCAAGATCATCTCCCTATCTCCAGATCCTTAATTCAGTTTCACCTGCAACGTCTCTTTTGCCATAACATGTAACACTTGCAGATTCCTGGGATGGGACCCAAGATACCTTTGGGGGTCATTGTTCAGTGTAACACACACGGGCTACAAACTCCAGCATCTGCAGGGCCCTGGTAGCTTCGGAGGGAAGCAGGCTAAGTGTAAGGCATTAAGGAGAGATAGGGCTTATGGTGAACTTGAAAGCACAGGCCCCCTCTAAGGGAACATCTGCTACCTGCCTGGGTAGGTAGCTCTGGCTGCCTGGGGCTTCTTTAAGGAATGGGAGCCGAGACGGTCAGATCCTTCTCTTTCACAAGACACATGAGCTACCTGGCCCATGTGTGGAATCTCCTGATATTTAAATGTTAGAACTGACTCATGAAGAATAACAAAACACTGAAAGCAGAACCATGCCTCACCCCTGGGTGCGCACCCCCAGGCAGTGGGGTGCAGGCCTGTGCCCACTCCGGGTTGCCTCACCCCTCCCACCTCGGCCTCACCCGACCCTTCACAGCTGCTTTTGCTCTGGCCTCTTCCTAGCCTGGGTGTGCTCGGCTCATCTTTCTCCCAAGACTGCAAACTCCTCCAGGGTGGTGGGATATCTTCCAGCAGGTTCTTTGGTATTCCCCACAGCCTTAGCCTAAGAAGGCAAGAAGAAACCTGTTGCATGCCTGTCTGCTTGTGCAGAATTAAAAATGGACTCCACCTGCAGATCACTGAGCATATCGGTCCTTGACTGTATAAGAATCGCCCCAACCCCTTGCTCAGCCACAGATTTTTCTGGAGAGCAGGACAACAGGCAGAGCAGAGGCAGTGATTTATTCCTAATCATAAAACCTCCTTTTGGCCTAAATCTAGAGATAGCCTATTGGGGCTTCAAGGATCGCAGCTTAAAAGTTTTCAGGGCTTTCTGAGAAATGCTGGCTTTTTTCCCCAGGTAGTGGCTGATATGAAACAGGCAAGCCCCTCTCCCATCTGGAGGGTTGAACACGTCTCTCTGCTCCTTAGAGCTTGGAGATGGTCCGTATCCTTGTGTCCCGGACAGGTGGATGCTTCATGGCTGGTAGGGACAGTTCAGTCCTCAGTGCTTGGGACAGCACAGAGCCCTCAGAGGAATGGCAGCCCGCTGGGGACGAGGGAGGAGCCCACATGCTCTCATGTGGGCACAGTGCTCTTCATCCACCAGTTAACTAATCACTTACAAGACAGACAAATCCATGAACAACCTCCTTATCATATGAAAAAGGTGAAGCGTTTCCTAATTTATTAATTAGTTATTAAGTAAAAAGTCACATGAATCCCTTTGCCTTTTGACCTTATGGAAAAGAATCCTCAGGCGTGCTGATTTCTTTAGGATTTGACTTGCCAATTCATCCTTGATTTTTGGAACACCAGCAAGAAGGGGCCCCTAGATCAGCACTCCTCCACTGTGACCCTTGCCCCCAGGGCCAGGCCCTCCCCCACCTAGGCCTGTGTGTCAAAACTACTAGGAGTCACAAGAGTGAGGTATCCTGCTTCCCCATGCAAGAAGCCCTCCCGTGACTTCTGCAAAAGTTTCTACTTAGATCATTAGATGTATTTCGACCCCTGACCTGGCAGCATGCCCAAAGCTAACCCTTGATCTGGATGTTTCAAACAGCCCGGAAAGCTCTTAACTGACAAAAAAGAGAGAAGATGTCATAGGCTCCTGGGTCACGAAGCTGCCAGTCCTGTTGCCGCCCCGCCGCCTCAGGGTCTGGGATGGTATGCTGAGCCTGCATAGGGAATTCAAGTGTGCTGGGCCTAGGCATAAGCAACAGCTCAGGATATCTGAAATCAGAGTGAATAGTCAACACGACAGAGCATTCCTCATTCAGAACTAGGTCCCAGAGGGGCACGGGTGACAGACAAGCCCCCCTGCCTCTCTGGGCTGGAGCCAAGGAACCATATCAAAGTCTTGATTCCCTCCCATACTTGACTCCTTGACCCTGCCCCTGCATCACCCTCCCCCTGCTCGTCTGCCTCTCACCTTCCATTCACCCAGCGCTCAGCTGTACGCACCAACCCGGCACCTGCATCAGGGCTCCGGGTTCAGGAGAAGCTCATGCCCACTCCCCAGCCCCTTCTTTCCCCTCTCTCCTGTGCCAAGGCGCCGATGAATACAGAGTGAGGCAAAGAAGGAGCTAAGGAGCAGCTGGGCAGTGGGTCTGGAGTCGTCTTCTCCTGCAGCTTCTCCCTGGTGCTGTTCTGCCTGCCCCCAGTGGCCACCTGCACAGCCCACCTGTAGCCCCTGGGCTGTAGGCCTCACCGTCGTAGGGATCTCTTGCCTCACCTGAGACCCAGCTTGGTTCCCCCATGACACCGTCCCACAGCACCCTTGTATGTAGTTCTTCTCCATTACTGCTATTAATTTGTAAGTAATTATCTGATTCAATTTTTAGTTGCATTTTTCTCTCCTGTTTCCAATCCGATGTGAAGCTCTAAGAAGGTAGAAATCCTGTTATGTTCCTGGCTCTATCCCCAGTGCCGGGGGCCTATTTAGAACTTAATAAATATTCACAGAATGAGTAACGAGTGAGTGATTTTATCTCGCCCTAAAGATGTGCCATGTTGTGCTAGGGGTACAGACGTGAATTAGATCTGTCCTCGCTTTTGAGTGGCTCGCAAGCTAGTAGGGAGCAGATTTGTGGAAAGCCGACTTTCACCCAGTGTGTATCATCAATGCTGATGAGGACGGTGAGGGAGGGGGACGACGGGCAGGCAGCAGGAAGCCGTCCGTGATCTGGGAGCAGAGGAGGGGTGTTGGCTTTTGAGCTAAAACTTAAGAATTGAGTAAATGTTTTTAGGCAAGATACCAGGAAGTTACTGCCAGAGAGGAATTTCATGACCAAGTCACAGGAGGGCAGAAGGTGAGGTGTTTGAGAAGCTGGCCTATATAGGAAGAGTCTCTGGGCAGGAAGAAGGTTAGGGCCGGAAGGGACCCAGGTTGGGAATGGCCTCGAATGCTGGGCTGCTGGGTGGGGCTGCAGTGGAGCCCCCGTGTGCTTCTGAACAAGGACCTGGGTTCACGTCTGGCTTTGAGAACAGTGTCTTGAACACTGAAGCCCAGAGAAAGATGGAGAAATGTGGAGGCAAGTCCATTCCAGAGAGACCCTTTGTCCAAGCCGGAAGCCAACCAGGCAGATGCCTACCCCTCCCGGTTCCACCTGCAGGTCTGGCTCTCTGGCCAAGTGCATACTGGGGACCTTTTCTGAGAGGTCTTTTCTAACTCAGCTCAGATGATTTTGTCCATAGTTGGCTGTCCTGGGTTTTAATCTGTAGCACGCCTTCGTGCCGTGCCCCATCCTCTCTCTCTTGGAATGTCCCGACGTCTGACTTTGTTTTTCTTCTCTGCTCACTCACTACTCCACTCGTTTTGCCACACCAATTATGTGTCCCCTTTAGAAATCTCTGAAAACAGAGACAAACAAACAGAAAAAAAAAATCACCCTGAATGCCACACCCCAGACATAATACCCTTTTGGTAGATTTGAGCAAGTTCTTCTAGCCTCATTCTGTGTTGGTGCCTAAACATACATATGTGTGTGTGTGTGTAATATATATCAAATACATGTATTATATATAATATATAATAAAATATGTAATAAGTATATAAATATATATTTAAATATATCAAAAGACATAATCAGCTTTTCTTTTCTAGAAAGCAGCAGACTTCCTCCACTCCTTATGATTATATTACTGTTTTTATGTGCAACACAGCAGCGTACTGCAGGGCTGGCTTGGGGGATAGGTGCACCCAAGGAGTCAGTGTGCATGGTTTCCGCGTGATGCTGTCTCCCTGAGTTCTAGCGTGGCATCAGGATGTGGGTAAAGAGGTATACCCTGAGCACCACACATCATGTATTATTCAGAATTGTCAATAACAAGGCTATCATTAATTAACTATAGGCAGTTAACAATCACAGCTCTATGGGGGGGGGCGGGGTGAAAGCATCCCCATCGTAGAGATGACAGAAGTGAAGTTAATTGCCAAGGGTTGCACAGCCATGAAATAAAAATCCCAGGGATTTGGAGGCAGGGGACCAGAGCGTGTGCTTTCTGTCTGCAGCTTTTGTTTAGCCTGGCGTACGTCTCTCAGCCTCTGGCCTGGGGTGCTGACAGGACTTTGATTAAAGGTGGAAGCTTAGAGACTCATGATGGGGATGGGACAAAGTGTGGGCAGTGGAACCTCCCCCACCCCCCACCTGGTAAATAAGTAACAACCAGCACTCTATGGCGGGGCAGGGAAGCCCTGATTTGGAACATTTGTCCATTTCTGTGGTGTGAATAGTCTCACATTGGCTAATTTCAGGCCACAAACAAGATGTCACCAAATGTGGATTTGGTAAGAGATGCGCTAAAGGACACGGTCAATGGCCTTGGCACCACACAGATGCAAAAGATAATCTCAAGGCATGCATAGTAGCAAAACATAGCGGAATAATCAGGAAGCGATAAATTGTAAGAATTTATGATTTCGGCTTGTCACATGATTTATTTCACTATAAGCTGATATCGTTTAATTTTTAATGATGATCATGTGTAACAACTAGCTTGCAAAATCCCTGGAGCTGGACCCCACTTGAGCTGCACACCACTGCCACGTGGTGTCTACCTGTTAGAAACAGGAGCCCCCTCTGGGTGGTTGCTGATCTCTGCCAGGGCACCTGGGGTGGCCGGTGGACTGTGGGCTGGAATTAGGCATTTAATCATTCTCTCAGCAGGATGTCCTGGCGCAGGACACAACCTATACAACTGTACATTATCATCCCTGGGAGAACAGGCAACAGACATGAAATCAGCACTAGCTGCCACCACATCCATCCACCAGGCTGAGCATATTCTCTATCTGTGCGGTCCAAGATGGTAGCCACCAGCCACCCATGGCTCCTGAGCATTTGAAATAGTTGGCTTGGATGACCGAAACACTGAATTGAATAGATAATATATATCATATAATATATAGAATTTTTATTTATGCCTATATAGTGATAAATAGACATAACATGGAACTGACCCCCTGAAGTGAACATTTCAGAGGCATTAAGGACATTCACATTGTTAGACAACCGTCACTGGCATCCATCTGCAGAACTTTTTCTCATCATCCTAAACTGAAACTCTGTGCTCATTAGAAGCCAGTTTCCCCTTCCCTCCAGTCTCAGTGTCCTGCTTCCTAGCTCTACGAAGTTGACCACTCTCTGGACCTTCTCTAGGTGGCATCCTGCAGTGTTCGTCCTTTGGTGCCTGGCTTTTTTCACTTAGCATAGCGTCTTCAAGGCTCATCTGTGCATTAGCTGGTGAGACACTGAATTCTTCATTTTATTTAGTTTTCATTCATTGAAACCTAAATAGCTGTACGTGAGACGTGGCTGCTGTATTGGGCGACGCGGCCCTAGAAATGTTGCCGAGAAACTGTCGGTTAAGATGGAGGTGAGGTCCTACTCGTGGGACTTGTGTCCTGACTTTTATGCCTGTTGACAATGAGAGCTGAATACAGGCACAGTCCTGGGAGTCAGGACGCGGGGAACAGTGCGTTTGAAGCCGAGCTGGGGACCACTCAGAGGACTTGACATGGGCTGGTGTAAATTGGGCTAAGCTAATACAGGGCCATTGTGAAACTCTTATCTCTGGGGGGGCGGGGAGGGGGGTAGCTGGTGTAGAAAAGACCCAGGCTTCTGTCACTTCTCTGTTCCAACGTAATAGATCCCCTAAAAGACACCCTGCCCAGCAGGTGTGGTCTATGGGGGCTCCGTGATATTCCCTGCAGTTTCAGAAGGGGCGAGGCTGGATCCTGGTCCTTGCCTGGGGGTGGGCGTGGGGGACAGTCAGGAAGCCAAGAACCTGGGCTCTCTCCATGCTCTGGAGGGGAATTGGTGGGGTTAGAATAGGAGCATCCAGCACCTGGGCGTCTAACAGGGCCTTGTTCTAGAGATTCCCGATGCTCACATGTGCCCTTGAAATTGCCTGTGGTCAATGCGAGTCATCCACTCATCTCCTAGAAAGGGCAGAGGCTGGGAATGAATGTAAGGGCCTGAAGGTTGCAAAAGAGCAGAGACAGTTTTAAACTACATCTACCCTGGATTCTAAAGTACAGCAGGTCAGCCAGATGGGAATTTGAATCCAGATTCTATCACTTGCTATTTTAGGTAACCTTGGGCAAGTCCCATCATCTCCCTGAGCCTCTGATGCTTCATCTGGGAAAGGGAACTTGAGGGTTACCACGACAGTGAATTTAGACAGCATGAATCACATTTAATAAGCTCCAAGTCAGTGACAGGGGACACTCACAATGATTACGAGGACTCCCAGTTTTTAACTGGCTAACCAGATGACCTCTACCTTCCCTAGGAAGGCTGTAGACCGATGTGTGCTTCCTGAGCATAGGGCCGAGGGTGTCCTGGGGCTCTTCTCTGAGGCAAAGGAGAGCCACAGAGACCCTTGACAAGCCTGCAGAGCCTTCTGGAAAATCACCTCTTGGCTCTCCCATTTCAGTGCCAGCGGAAGGCCCTTCCTGCTGTACATGGGCCTGTCCCATATGCACGTGCCCTTATCCAGAACGCAGCTCTCAGTAGACTCACAAGGCCAGAGGCCATACAGCGCCAGTCTCCGGGAGATGGACAGCCTGGTGGGCCAGATCAAGGACAAAGTTGACCACACAGCGAAAGAAAACACATTCCTCTGGTTTACAGGTGAAGTAGTCAAACCCAGCCAGCTCACTGAGATCTAATGGATAACCCTGCCCACCCCTGCTCTGAAGAGCAGAATCCGGCTGAGTGATCCTTTTTCACGGGGCAGGGGGCTTGCTTTGAACTTGGCGTCCTGCTAGTGTTTTTTGGCCTGAGTGCCGAACACCTGCCCACTGGGGCCTCTAAGGCTGAGCCGCTGGAAGAGTTTGCAGAGAGCAGGTACCCTGCCGGCCTCTTCTGTATTGAGTTAGGGCCATCTGGCAGTGACTTTGACTTTGCAAACCTGTGTAGGCCTTGAGTGGTGCTCAGGTTCCCTCCTCACCGTCTTCCCAGTCCCAAAGACTCCAGTCACTACCGGTCACCAGGTCATATCTTCTGGATGAGTGGGCTGAACTAGAGAGTTGTAGAAAGGACCTATCCAGGCATTGTGGGTCCTGGGTGCCTGTCTGGAATGGGGGCACTGGTTGCAAGCCCTGCTCTTGGGGCAGGCAGGGACTCGGGCGGGGACTCGGGCCGGGACTCTTTACCGTCTCTGAGCCTGTTTCCTCACCTACAAAACTGAGCTTACGGTAGTGTCTACTGCATACTGTGTTGGACGATCATGAGATCATGTCAGGGAGGCACTGGGTGCCCCCTAGGCGCTCAGGAAAGAGCTGCAGGGCTAAGGACGGTTATAAAACTATATAAAAGATAATAGTATCTAAGATGAGAATGTCCCCCTGGGGCTAACTCGGGGCAGGGAAAGCCCACCTCTATGAGCGCCCAGTAGAGGCAAGCCTCTTATGACAGGTCATTCTTCAGGGGCAGGGATGATACATGTTTTTAGAGATTCTTCTCTGACTGAGACAGGGTATGGGTCCAGGGAGAGAGAATTGGCAAAAGCATCCATGAGCCTGTCAATCGCTACATGTTGCTTCTTTTGGTTTCCAGGAGACAACGGCCCGTGGGCGCAGAAGTGTGAGCTGGCAGGTAGCGTGGGTCCCTTCACTGGATCGTGGCAAGTTCATCAAGGTAGGGACTCAGCTGGGATTGGCGCCTCATACTGGGGATGCTGAGCCCAGGCTGGCTGTGGGGTCTGTCTCTGGGAGGATCTGCTTCTCTGCAGGCCTTCTGGCTGGCCATCATTACGAAACCCAGAAAAGCTGTTCACCAGCCACCAGCTCCTGGAGAAGAAATCAATAGAGAGATGAGAGTTTCTACTGAGCCTGGCCACCCCACGTCCCACCGCCCTGGACTCCCTTGGGATGGGCCCTCAGTCCGACCTTCCAACAAATACGCTTCACCTTGACTTTCATCCCACTGCTCCTGCTCGTCCTCCTTGCTTCTTTTCTTTCCTTTTTTATTTTTTTTCAGTCCTCCGTCGTCCACTCCGTCGTCCATCCAACCAGGGATTCATTTCATCCATTCAGGAAACATTCAGGGCATAAATATGCAAGGTCTTTATACACATTATCCCTAACACCTCTATTTACATATGAAGAAGGAGAGCCTCAGAGAAGCTAATAACTTGACCAGGGTCACACATCTTGTGGGGGGGCAGGCTTGCTCCCTAGGTTCAAGTCAGTGAGCTCCCCACTGCATGACACTGCCTCTTTCCACTTACACCTTCCTCAGCGCCCTGCTCAGTGCCCATGTGCTCTGGGAAAGCTGCCCTTCAAGGATCTCCCTTTCTAAGACAGCTGCTGAGCTGGGGACAGTTTGGCAGTAAGGACCGAAGGCTTGGAAAATATGCCTGCTGATGCATCAGTTCTTCCTGATTAGCCAAGTGCACAGTAATAGATGTGAAAGGATGGTCATCACATGGGTTTTTTTAAAAAATAGTTGGGCTTTACCCAACTGTCCAGCGAGAGAAGAGTGCTTAAGGAAATGGTGATAAGCACATTTAAGGAAATTCTCGGGAACTGCTGGAATGATGCATATTATTGACCTGGAAACACTTGTCTTAAATACTCCTCAGTGAGTAAAGCAGGTTACAAAGCAATATATAAAGTTTGATTTTATTATATGAAAACAAGCATACTAATCCTCAGGATCAGTCTTGAGAGAGGTATCAAAAGTTAACAAGAAATTACCTTTGGGTGGGGGACGGAGGGTTTATGTGTGATTTTTTTTTTTTTTTTTTTGGTATAACAAACTGGTCTTATTTGTGTCCTAAATAATTAAAATAAATCTTTTTGAAGGCGGTTATATCCAGGGGATTCAGAGGTGGGCTTGGGGGATTCCCCCCTCCCCAGGCTGGGCTTTCCCACTGTCCAGCCTCCTGGGCTATGGCCTCCACTGTCTCCAGGTCAGAGGACACAAACTGCTTTTCCTGTTAGTCTGGCAGAATATCTGTAGTTACCTAGAAGCTAGAATGTTTGCGTATCTCATGTCTGGAAGTGCGACCATTGTCACTTTCAACCTGCCGTTGGTCCAGTCAGATCCCCGGAGAACTTCACAGGTGACATGTCTGTGGCCAGGTCTTGTGCCTGGAGCCTCAAGTTGGGGGTCAGGAGAACTGGGTGCCCCACTCCCTCCCCATTTGGTGATGGGTCAGCTTCATTTTCACCGGTTGTTTCTCTCCAAACGTAGCAACCGCTTTGACCAGTCTCATTCAGGAACGCTCTCCAGAGAAATGGGCAGAAAAAGCTGGCAGGCCGAGAGGAGGGTATAAATGTGCCTCGTCCTTGTAGCAGTAGGCTAGAGAGGCGGGGCGAGCCGGGAGGGGTTTGTAGCGGATTGTGATTGCTCCTCTCGCAGGCCACCGCTACTGGCTGCGGTGTTCAGTTGGAAAGCCTGAACGAACCTGGAGTCAGGACTCTTGAGGGTAAAATTCCAGAAGGCTCTGGAGATCTTGGCTGGGGTGGCTTGGCCTGCGTCAGTATGTGGTTCCTCTGGAGATAGCTCTCCTTTCCCTAAGAAGGTGACCTCTGATCTCCTATCTAGACCAGCCTTATCTTGTCTCTCTCCCCTTTATGAGACAGTTTGGAAATAGTGAGTTAGGTAATGCAATGGGGCATGGGGCTCTCTTCTTTGAGGGAAGTTCTTTGCCCCGTGAGAAACACAATTTTGAGGGGCGCCTGGATGGCTCAGTTGGTTAAGCTTCCAGCTCTTGGTTTTGGCTCAGGTCATGATCTCAGGGTGGGGGGGATTGAGTCCCGTGCCGGGCTCTCTGCTGACACAAAGGTCAACAATGCACCTGACTTTAAGGAGGGACGGTCTGGAGTAGTGTTTCCCATATTTTAATGCACAGACAGTCCCCTGGGGATCCTGCAGTTCAGACTCAGCAAGTTCGGTGTGGCCATGGACATGTTGCATTTCTAATAGGTTCCTAGGGGACACTGAGGTGGCTTGTCCAGGGATCAACTCCTGGAACCGCCAAGCCTGAATATCCATGCGGAAACCATATGGGCCTAGAACTTTCAGATTGAGACCAGTAGTTGCCAGACTGTGGTCCCAGACACGCAACAGTAGTGCAACCTGAGAACTTGTTAGATGCGTGAGTTCTAGGACCTCACCCTGGACCTACTGAGTCAGAAGCTCTGGGGTGAGATCCTGGCAATCTGTGTTTTACTGTGTCCTTCAGGTGATTTTTGATGCAGATGAAAAATCGGAGCCCTGCCTGTCGAGAGCTACCCTTTCTCGTATGCCAGACACCCTGGCCACACTTCAAGGTCTCGGAAGCCACATGTGGCTGGTGGTTGCCATATTGGATAGTGTGACTAGAGAACATTTCCGTCACTGCAGGCAGTTCAGTTGGACTGTGCTGGGAGCCTCCACTGACGTGGGAGATTATAATCCTGGATAAGGACTCCAAGAGAAAGGGGAGTGCAAGGGCATCTCCCTCACCAGGGAGGAAGACAAGAAGAGTTTCCCAAGTGGTTTGAGTTTCGAAGAATGAGTAGGCCATAGCTAGGGATTCGCAGGGGAGCTGCCCAGCAGCTGTGTTTGTGTCTGGAGCTCGTAGGAGTGAATAAAGCAGGGGGAGACAAAGCCAAAGGGAGAGCTAAGGCCAGAGGTCAAGGGTCTTTCATTTTCCTTCAGACCATTTTGGCCTTAATTCTAAAGAAATGTGGAATCTTGGAAAGGCTTTATGAGTCCAGGCGACGTGATTACATTTTATAGACTCTGTAACAGAAGATTAACCCTATTGACGTGTACGGTTCAGTGGTGTGGAGCACATTTGGCTGTGGGTGCAGCCCTCACCTCTGCCCAGCGCCCGGCCTTCCCTCCCCCAGTGAAAACTGCCTGTACCTTCAACACTTGCCGCCCACCCCCATCTCCCAGTCTTGCCAGCCCCTTGTTGAAGTTTAGAAGACCGTTCTTATGCCAGCAGGGCTGAGGGCGGGGCAGGGGGCAAGACTTGACTCATTTCCACCAAGCCCTGGAGGTTGACTGAGAACTGCTGGTGACAGAATCCCGGCAATGTCCCTGCATTCAAAGAATGCCAGGATAGGAGGACACCTCAGCAATCTTTATCCCAGCCACCCGGTCAGCCGCACAAGGAGACTGAGGCCGAGCAGGGTGGAGGGCTTTCCGCAGCCAGCAATTGGTCAAGGGGGCCGTGTCATTCGACCTCCACCAGTTCATTACTCAACCTGCCTGATGGTTCTTACTTATGGCCTGTTATACCCGGCTAACTGCTCAGCCTTCTGGAAAATCCTGTGCTGCTTCTTCGGACCCCATGGTCATCAAGGAAAATATCTTTGGCTCCTGGAATGGTGTGAATCTTTCTGAATCTGCAGGAGGCAGAAATAGAGAGGTGTGGGAATCCAGGGGCTTTGGAAGCCCCGTTGGGGCTTGAATCTTGACTCAGCTTAAGAATCCCTGACCACTGGGCCCCTCCCCTGGATAGCCCAGTTAACTCCCCTGTAAAGTGGGTTGTAGACCCTGCTTGCACTACAGCTGGGAGAGTTGGCTGGGGTACTGCCCACGCTACCACCCAGCCTTGTACGTGTCCTTTCCTAACCCCCGTGATTCTCCATGTCTTCGTTCCCGGCTGAAAGAGACTGGTCAGTGTTAATGTCTAGCCCCACCAAAGGCCATGGGCAACTTAAATAACATACGGGTGACTTTCCAATGTTCTGAGCTTCCGTCTTGCTCTGAAGCGGGATTGCGGTCTTCTCATTTCATACTCTGGTGAATTTGGATCTTTTTCCTTGGAGCATCTATTTTAGAATATGGGTATGCCAAGGGCCACCACAGGGTCTTCAGCCCAAGCCTGTTCCTTGTGGGATGGTTGGTTAACAGTCTGAAAGCTAAACTGGTCAGTATTACTGTCTGGCCCTACCAGAAATAGCCAGTAACAGATGACGATGAAAAATAAATGTGGTATCTCCAGGAAACAGTCGGACTTACCTGTTTGTGAAAATATGACTTCTTCCCCTCTGCTGCTCTAGATGTTGCTTTCACATAGGACCAGAAAATGGAATTTTTCACTGCTAAAGCATGTGTGTGTTGTTTTTCTGATCAAGCAGAGCTAAACTATTCAAGTCAAATAAAATTATAATATTAGTAAATTTTTAAAAAGAGAACACTCTTTTTTTGGGGCGAGGCATAAACACGTGTGGCTTACTGTGTGCCTGTGCCTGGGGGGATGGTGGTGGTGCACAGTACTGAATTCTTGGTGGAGAGGGGGCCAGGTGCCATTCTCCTCTCTTCTCAGGAAAGCCTGAAGGTGAACTTTGCCTGGGGTAAACACTTCCCCTTCCTCATTCTCCAAACCAGCTTCCCGTCTGGCTCCTCCACACCCCTCCTCCTCCTCCCTGCTCAGAATGCTGCTTGGGGGGCTCTGGGAAGTCAGGCAGACCCCTGTGTGAAGGGGCGAGGCAGGGGGGCTCAGGGAGGCTGAGGGAGGAGGGAGGCTGGGGGTCCCTCTGGACCACCTGCTCCTCATCCAGGTTCCTCTTCAGTGGGATGCCTGCACATCTTGCTGCAAGGGGCCGGTCTTGAGAGCAGATGAAAGGGTGAAGGCAGTCAATGTTTTCGCAACAGAGGAGGACAAACAGTACCCAGAGCCCTGCTTCTTTCTCCCTCTGGCCAGCCTGCTACGTCAGGCCACGCGCTGCCTACCCTTGTTCCTGGGGCCCCGGGCCCCCCTCCTTGTCTTCCCTTTCCTTTCCTGGCCAAGCTGCCTTGCTCAGCTGATGGGATGAGGCAGCGTCTCCTGGAGCAATGTCTTCGCCCTGTGCAGGAGTAAAGATGCTCCTCTGGGCTTGGCCTGCGCCCTGCAGGGGTGAGGAGAAACTGGACCAGGGAACTGGGGACAGAGCAGAACGCCCCTGCTTTCTTCCAAACCAAGAGGTCCTGAGGGGCATGCCCACGGCGGACACAGAGCCCCTCGGCCCCAGCGCAGCCCTGGCTTCCAGCAGCCGGCCCTCCCTTCCCCACTCCAGACCTATTTCCTACCCGGGACAGAACCAGCACCTTGTTTGTCCCCTAAGTGACTGCTCCTCTGTCTGGAAAATCTTTTCTTGTTTTATTTGAAGAGCAGAACTGTTCCTTCCTCCCCCTTGGTGATGAGGAAACATTCTGTTGAATTTGGCATCCTCAGCTTCTAGGAGACCTTGGTTGTTTGTAATTTGATGCTATCAGGTTGTTGCGTAAGCTTTCCCACTGGGAAGCAGGCTTGCATCCTGGGCCTTCTGTTCCGCTTGGGGCAGGGGGTGGGGTGGAGAAAGGTCAGAGGTGGGGCTGGGTGAGGGAGAGAGGGACACGGGATGCTGGCTGTTGGCCCTGGTTGGGGCGGGGGGTGTGCAGAGCCCGCTGGTGGAGACCCAGTGGAAGTCAAATTGTGTCTCCTTCTGGGACATTGGCCACCCGGCTTGGAATGTCCCCATCACTGTGTTCAAGGCCACCCCAGGCCAGCCAGAGTCCTCCGTCCAAACAGAGGCCGGTCTGCCCTGTGTTTCTAGAAAACTAGTATGCTACGGGTATCCTTGGCAAGGACACATACTTATATTTAGAAACGAAGCCTCCTTCTTTAGAAGGTTATAGAATGCCCACTGCTCAGGACAGGCACGTCCTTCTACCCGACTCACAAATACAAATGCCAGGCAGGTAATATACACGAACACATGTTTGTTTTCCTAAGTTGTGGGCAGTGTTTGGGATTCGGTAAACTGGAGAGTGGGCCCTGTCTATTGGCATTCAGAATCGGTTCAGAAAATACTGTCCGTGCCAAACCCGACTGTCAGAGGGCTGAATGCAGCGTGTGAGCTGCCAGCTTGCAACTTCTGCTGTTTTTCTCCCTGTAGGTAGTTTTGTTTGTTTGTTTTTGTTTTTTTGAGCTTTTTTGGATGGCGCTTCTCAGGCGCTTCCGGCAGGCACTATGCCAAAGGACCTTGCACAGAACTTTATGTACATTATCTTTTTTTTTTTTTTTAAGATTTTATTTATTAATTTGAGAGTGCTCTTGAGCAGGGGGGAAGGGCAAAGGGAGCCAGAGAAGCAGGCTCCCTGCTGAGCAGGGAGCCCGATGCTCAACCCTGGGTGGACTGAGCCACCCAGGGCCCCTATACGCACTATCTTATGTAACCCAGCACCCCATGAGATAAGCACATTCATTTTCCCCTTCACAGCTGAGGAGATCGAGTCTGAGGGAGGTTAAGAATTCTGTCCAAGTCCACACGTTGAGAAGGGAAGGGCAGCCAGACCTGGCTGATTCCAAAGGCATCCTCCTGCTTCCCTCACGAAGATTTCTCGAACTCTGGTCCTCGGACTGCTGGCATCCGAATCACCCAGGATCAGAGTCCCCACCCTAGCCTTAACTGAGTTAGAATCTCTGGGGGGCTCTTCCGGGGCTTCTCTTATATGGAGAACTTTTCGAACCTACTTCTTCACCAGGCTGCCTGTGTGACTCACTGAGGCATGGGGGGTGTCCTTCCGGGGAAAGACGTCTCTACTCCCCAGCATGGGGGGGTGGGGAGTCCTCCTTGGCCTTGCCCGTCCTCAGCGCATCATGGAATGCCACTTCACTTCCGCAGCCAGGGAAGAACAAGAAAGCAAATTCATGAATCATGGATCTGTTTATGCTTTGGTTGCTGAGGCTAAATATTTATTGCTTTAAGTAAGAGGTTCTGCCTTAATTAGAGTCATAACTAACCACAAGGGCACTAGAATGTGTTCTCACGACCATAAGACATGTATTTCTCCCTAGACAGCCAAATGTCACGTGCCGGTGCCACTGGTCAAAGTCTTAAATAGGTTTATCTGAACTGATGGGTAGCTTCTGAAATCAAAAAGTGTGCAGAAGTTTAATTTGAAATCAGAAAGTGCCTAGAAGTTCAATTTATGGACTTAACCATTATTCTTACTTCTTGTAACTAATAGGCTTACATTTATGATCTTACAGCATAAAGGTATAAAGGTGTGGGCAGTATAAAACTTACCCTTGGGGCACCTGTCTCCCTTAGTTAAGTGTACGCCTTGCGCTCAGGTCATAATCTCAGGGCCCTGGGATCGAGCCCTGCATCTGGCTTCCTGCTCAGCAGGGAGTCTGCTTCTCCCTTTCCCCCTGTTCATTCTCTCTCTCACTCACTCTTTCACAAATAAATAAATAAAATCTTTTAAAAACCCCAAAACTTATGCTTAAAATGCATTTAAGCCACTTCTAATTTTGAAATGCACTGTGTCCACTTCCTGATTTTGCCCCTTGTGCTCCTTGCCCTTGTCCTAGCTGGGCACTCTCCTCATTACGTCACCAGGAGAGCTTTAGCAGACATTAATGTCCAGGTACCATCCCAGGCAAATTCAGTCATAATTTCTGGGAAAGGAAACTTGGCCTGGGTCTTTTTTAGAAGCTCCCTTAGGGATTCTAATATGTATTCACTGGGTGGGATGTCACTGTCCTAGAATAATGGGTCAGGGGCTGGCTGTGTCATTAGACCTGGATTTAAATCCCGAGTCTGCCATTTGCTAGCTGTGTGACCTTTGGCCTATGACTTAGCCTCTCTCTAAGCTTCAGTTTTTTCATCTGAGGAACAGGGATAATCGTGCCTCGCTTGCAAGGTCGTCATTAGGATTAAATGAGATAATGCAGTGAAGCACTTAGCATTACACTTATAGGTACTGTAACTAGGTGCTTAGGAAGGGCTTAATAAATACTGTTACTGTAATTATTACATTTAACTCAGAACGAGTTCCCATTAGGGGGAGCAGGTATCACTGCAGAGTACTGGGGAGCCAGGGGCAGCTATCCTGGGACTCCGCTTTATCTGGTGCAGATAAACCGAAGCAAACACTGCTAGATGTTTCTAATAATCAGATGCCATGACTCTGGGGACCCACGAAAGATGCTAGTGGAATCTTTCTAAAGTTTGTCCACCTAGCAGTGCCAATGAGATACTCGAATGTAGAGCAAACAATTCCACGTTGAGGGGGATTTAAGAAAAAAATTGTCTAAATTGAAGTGTAATTCACATACCGTGTTCTGTTAGTCTCAGGTGTACAATGTCATGATTCAACAAGGGGGATCTTTTTTACAATTGGTCACTCATCCTCTGGACTCCTTTAAGATAAAATTCTGCTATAGGAAGAGGTCTGTGGGCCTGGTTAGAATATGTGTGTCTTTCTCTTAAAGCCGGAAGCCACAGTGCAAAGGGCCACTGGCTGGCCAGTCCCAGCAAAACAGAGGGGACCGCTCCTCAAGTGGTCATACACAGCCATCCTCTTTCTCTTAACTCCGGAATCTTTCCATGTGGACTGTCCACTCTGTTGACCCACAGACTTTTTATAGCTGGCTGGGTTCCTCCTGATTCCTCCAGCTTTCAGCCTGCTGCTGAAATAAGACAAACGTATTGAATAATTTTTTTTTTTTTTCCCACTGAAAACCGAATTAGGAAAATGAGTTGCTTGAGAAAAGAGCAACACAAAGGTCATGGTGCACAGCAGAACCCCTGGTGGTGAAGGTCAGTTAGCAAAAGCATTAAGGAGGTGCTAGTGCATCCTTCTGGAAACATGCTGGAGGCAGAGACCCAGCCCTGGTGCCCGAGCCCATGGCTGTGCCCGCCCTGAGCTCCTGCCTTCTGCATGACTGTCCTCGGAACCCTTGCATGAAGGAAGAAGCATGGCTTGCCTCTTCCAACTGGGGGCTCAGCTAGTCCTTTGCATCTGTCCTCAGAGATGAAGTGAGTCTATTTGAATTTTGTGGAGCGTGGATATGCAAATACACAGGCTCCCTATTTTCAACGATCTGTCCCCCGACCCAAGCTTCCATACAGATGTCCTTCCCCGGCTGTGGGTGGAATTATCTGCAGGGCCCTAGCACGTGCGATCAGGGATGCTTCCTCTCTGCTCTTTGGCCTTGAGCTGCAGCATGAGTTATGCATTCCAGAGCCACGTGGGAGTGCAGTTCAGGCTCGCTGCAGCTCTGGATTCCCTGTTCCATGTGCGTGAAAAATGGAGAGTGGGCTCTGTACGTCTTTATGGGAGGGGTGGCTCTTGACAAAGGGCCGCGCGCTTCGCATTCAGCCTGCTGCTTGGTTTCGAGAGTCCCACACCCCTGAGCATAAACAGCTCTGTAGACGTGAGTTGTTTTATGTTTTGTTTCTTTCTTCAACACTTGGGGGACTCCAAAGCTGGTTATGAGAAAATCCCAAGAATGCCGAGCATTTCCGGTAGGGTGTGCTAGGCCAGGGACTTCAAAGGTTCTGTGTGCAGCGGAGTGAGTGCAGAGCGACAGACGCCTCGGTCTTGTGGCCCCTCCCGCCCATCATCACCGCTTTCCTCTCCCGCCCGCCAGACATGGGGAAGTTGCATGACCGCGGTATGCGTGCGCTGCATACGGCGTTTGCCTTGGAAGGACTTTCCACACGCTAACTTTGTGGAATCCTTGGCTCCACTAGGATGAGGGTGGGGTGTGTGTGGGAGTGGTGGGGATGGTCATGGTTAATCCAGTGCTACATGAATTCAGGATGTTTCCATAAAACATGACCTCATCTCTTCCAGCCCGCTGGTCATCATCATAGCCGTGGTCACTTTTGACTTCGTGGTTACGAAAATAATTCCTTTAGTTACCAAAGTGGAAATTCATAGATTGCACATAGATTGTTCTTACCCCACCCAGCACCCACCCCCCCAAGAGGCAAGAGGTCGGAGCTATTACTAATGCTGTCTCCATAACATGAGAACGACTCATTAACTCAAAGAAAAACAAAGTGAAGTGAAGTAAACCAAAATACAACAATAAAATCCAGGCCAAATCAGTTGTTGGGCGTCGAGCAGATCAGATAGCTGAGGGAGTGTCAGCCTTCCTTTCTTTTCAAGTAATTATCTTTCTTTTAAAAAATCCTAAACAGTCACATGATGATCAGTAGGGAGAAACGTCATTTTTATTCAACCTGTTTGTTAAATATGTACTGTGTCCTTGGGAGTATGAGACTGGTGGAGTCTCATGATGGGGAGACACACTGTCAGCAAGTCAATGAACTAACCAGATAACTTCAAGTATTAGAATTGTCCTGAAGAAAATAAAGGGGTGGGGTTCAATAGAGAGTGACAGAAGCGACCGTGTACCGATGTTGAGTCCAGGACAGCAAAAGCACGGAATGGAGATGCGAGCTAGAGGAGTAAAAAGAGCTGGTTAGAAAAGAAGTCCTTCGTTTGCGGGAATGATCCAAAACCCTCAGGGGACCTTTAGGAAAGGACCGTGGTCCTAGAGAACCAACTGTCTGTGTCCCCTCACAGGGGGAAGTCCGGCCAAGCAGACCACCTGGGAAGGAGGACACCGGGTCCCCGCTCTGGCTTACTGGCCCGGAACAGTCCCGGCCAATGTTACCAGCACCGCCTTGTTAAGGTAAGAGAGCCGAACTCTCTTCAGATGTTGGGATGTGGCAAGAAGATCACGGACCGACGTTGAGCAGAGAGGCCTCCTCGGCCACGTGCCTTGGCCAGATGCTCCCAGGTTCCCCCAGAGCTCCGAGGGCAGCTCCGACCTCCCTGCAGGCAATCCCAGGTGCTAGGGAGAGCAGCAGTGGCTCTTCTCGAGCCGTCCTCTGGAGAGCACGGTGGAGTGCGGAGGGGACTGGGTGGGTTTCGTGGCTGTGACGCTGAGCCAGGGTGGTGGCGTCTGCTGTCGCAGCAGCATCTGCCCTTCGGGTCTGGGCTCAGCGGAAGGGAGGGGGTAGACCGTTGAAGCCATTCTGTTCTCGGGGGGTAGGGCAGGTGGCCTCAGGGGGCCCGTGTAAAGCCAGCACATCACTAGCCATGGCGGGGGCTCTGTGTCCACCTACCCGGGAGCGGAGGGAGAAGGAGGTGAGGCCATTCCTCCCTCCGGGCGTGAAGCTTCTCCAGTAAGGTGAGTTCACGGCCTGCTCCGTCTAGCAGGAGGACGACCGTGAACGGTGAACGTGCCCGTCTCTCACCCTCACACTTACCTCCTGATGAAGGCAGACCCCGGAGGCCAGGTCTCTGGCGTGGCCCGCAGCTGTGCTGTGCCATCCCGAGAGCTGTGGCCTGCAGCTCTCTGTAACCGACACTTATGATGGGAACTTGTCACTCATCCGGATGGGGACTTCCTCTCTGTGGTTCTGCTCTGTGTTCGCTGACAAGGGGGCCTGGGTGCTGTTCATGTCCTAAGAGCTTTGCGTCTGGTTACAGACAGATGTGCGAGGCTCTTCCCTCAGCTGAATGTGTTGTGGCCTGAAGAACACAGCCTCACAGAGGAAAACAAGCGTCCTGGGCTCCTTGCAGCATCCCTGGACCTGGTGGGGCGCGAGGAGAAAGACAGAACCTACGGGAAAGCAAGGGGTGGCGGGGAGGGGGTAGGCGCCATCCTTGGCAGCCTAGGGGTCCCCAGGACTCCAGGTGAGCCCTGTACAGTATAATCAGGAGGGGGCAGCGAGGGGGGAGCAGGTGTGACAACAGCAGCACGGGCTGTAGTCTGTGACGTCAGGCCGGCCGGGACGAGGGCCAGAAGGGCTGTTTTTTATGGGGCTGACTTGGTGCAGTCGGGCCAAACGTTCACAGGCTGGGCTGCACATGCACAAGTCACCGGGCAGTCTCTCAAGTCCCACCGCTGAACACCAGGCACGTGCTTCTCATCTGAGAAGGGTGTTTGCACCTGGGGTCAGCCAGAGCACTGTGAAAACATCATACCCTCGCATTAATGATTCAAGGCCTCAGAAGGGACAACTGACTTTTGGAATAGTTTGGTTGACTGAAAAAAGCAAGTCTTGGCACAAGATAACATTTGTCTAGGGACTCTGGAGTTTTAAGCAGGACAAGACTGATAAGGCCCCATAAGCTCCCCACAGGATTTGGGGGGGGGTGGTTAAAGTTGGCCTAGTTATAGCCAGAGAGTTTGTCCCCATAGCATTCGCCTTCTTGCTGTTTCCCGGCCTGAATCCATCCGTGAAAGCCGACTTGGGTGGAGTGTCCTTCCTGCCAGGATTGGCCCCCATGGCTCTCTTCCATGACTCCTTCAGGGTCTGCTCTAAGGACAAGAACCTTACGATCCGTCTTCAAGAAATTGATGAGAATACTTCATGTCCTTGGGCGCCTGGCCAGGCACCGCTCCCAGAGCGCTTAGCACCTGGGCTTCTATGAGATTCCTCGAGGGGGATACAGAGCTTCTTCCACAACAGAGAGAACTCCCCAGAGCCATTCAGAGCTAAGGCCAGAGTTCCTTCATGCCTCGGTTCTGGTGGCCCGGAGCTGTGATGGGGAGAGACAGGTTGATCTGAACACTCATGAATACAGACAGTAAAACATGTGTTGGGGGAGGGGCCCTGGGAAGAGGGTCCATACTTACTCCATTGGTTCCCATTCAGAGACACTGTGAATGTTCCATTGCACACCCATGTGACGTTACAAGGTCAGAGGCCTCACACATGTCCTGAACCCCAAAGCCTAGTGACACAATTACAGAGTGAGGGGAATTCCTTTACTCAACAAATATTTATGGTTGGGTCCAGCTGTGGGCCAAGCATTGCTATAGGGACCAGGGATGAGGTAGTGAGCGAATCAGACAGAAAGTTCCTGATGGTTCGGAGCTAACCTACCCTTGGGAGGCCAGGGCTTCGGCAGCATCCATTAAAAGGGCCTGGTGGTTTGAACCTCAGACTCTAAGGCGGGACAGCTCAAGCCTGGCACTGTTGACATTTTGAGCAGGATCTTTCTCTGCTGGGGTGGGGGTGGCGGGTGGGCTGTCTTTTGCACTGTAGGAGGTTGAGCCGTGTCCCTGGCCTTTACCTGTTGGATGCCAGTGGCCCCTCCATCCCCAGCTGTGACCATCAAAACGCCTCCAGGCAGCACAAGATATGCCCGGGAGGACAGACTGGGGCCAGCTGAGCGCCAGATACAAAGAGGCGAAGCTTACTTAGGCTCTGCATCTCTGAGCCAGAAGCCTGCTGTCTCTGTTCAGAACAGAGCATCAGAGATTCCTGTGCCGAGTATAAGGTGACCAAATCTCCTTTGGAAAAACAGCTAAAGGTGCCATTTAGGCAGGAGAGCAGGTAGCCCCTCTTGGGTTACCTGCAATGCCGTCAGTAGTGTGGAAGGGTGATTGGCCTGCTACTGCCCTGTCCCGAGGCCCGGTCCGGGAGGCCGGAAGTCAAAACCCTGAGAAGACCGCGTTCACATCAGCATGCTGTGGTTTAGATGTCACCACGAGGGCAAGGTCTAGCCACACACTTCCTTTCAGAGTACCCCCCACTTCCCGTGGGCAATGGGTGGTGGAGCTTGGTGGGGGGGTCCTCGCACCCACCCCCACCCCAAGCCGTGCTTTGCTAGGGAACGATGTGCGTGCTTTGTTTTGGGGGCTCCTGACACTCGGGGACGCCTGTGTTGCCTGGAAGCAGTGCTGTGGGGTTCTGCCGGCCTCTAAGGGGGACCTGAGGCAGGGGCCTGGTGGAAACTGCAGTTTCTATACTGTTCACAGAGGGGCTCAGGCCAAGAAGGGGTGCCTTCCTACTCTTCCCAGGGCTCAGCAGGATTTACAACAGGAAGAAACAGAACGAAATGCTAAAAAGGAGCTGCTCCCATGTCCTAGGGACAGTTCCCACTCTCCTGCGACCTGGAGGAAGTTCTGCTGTCCCCTCCCTCTGTGTTCAAGTACCTTCCCTGGGCAACCGCCTTGCCCTTCCCACTTCCCATCTTCAGATCACACCGCCTTTCCCCAGAGATAACCTCCCAGCTTCCGGGAAACGCTTCCCTTCCCAGCCCTTCTGCCATGGATGCGCTCCCACAAGGAACGCCCAGCATGGCCCGTCCCCAGTTCCCATTGACACACATCCTTGGGGCTGCCGGGCTGCTGGGCTGCCTCCCGAGCTCCTGGCAGCCCGTGTGCTCAGCCAGCCGGACCCCACGGCACCTTCCCCATCGCAGGGTCTCCGCGCCCAGGTTCCTGTGGCAACACCGTGGAGAGGAGCACAAGGACACACACTCCCTCTGAACAACTTTCTGTGCGCGGCCTGGCTGCAGCCGTATTAAGAAAAAAGAAGCTATTTTTCTATGGGCAGCAGAAGCCCTGCCTGCTCTGATGGCAGCATGTTGGGTCACTGTGCAGAGAAACCGCAGGCCCAGGGCAGCAGGGTGTCCTACCTCCAGAAGCCAGGACGGATTTGTCCCTGAGGCTAGGGTGGGGGCAGGGTGGGGGGCCAGGGCCAGGCCCATGAGATTTATAGGGATGCAAGAGATTTTCAGTTTCTTCTAAAATCAGAAGGAGAAGAAAGAACTTGTAGGTTGAAGAAAATGATTTAATGTGCATTATTTCTCTGTGCATCTTTCTGTCAACCCAGTTGTGAAATGGAATTTTTAATATTTTGTATGGAAGACAGGACCCACAAAGAGCCCATAAAAGGCAGATGTGGCTTTGCCCAAAGCTTCCATCCTAAGTATCGTCAGCCACAGAAGCTTGAGAATGTATGTTCTAGAGGTTTTTTAGTTTTTGTGTTTTGTTTTTGGTGGTGTCGTCTCTTTCTTGAAGGTTTTAAAGACTCTCAGGACCAGTTTCTTGGATGAGGTTTAAGCTTGGGAGCAGCTAGCCTCCCTTTGGTGGTCTCCGTAGAAACAACATTTTCTCCGAGCTCACACCTCGGCTGGGGACTGGGATGGCACTGGGACCACGTGTGCCCAAGAGCCCCCTCTTCCGGGCTAACCTCCGGGGCTTGGCTTCCTCCAGGACAGAAGGAAAGACTGGGTGACATCCGGGGCTTGGCAATCAGTGCCAGATTGGCAGGTCATCAGAGATGTTGCTGATTTTCTCGTGGGCCAAGGTTTTCTTTGTGCTCTGGGTAGACAGGGTATCTCTGAGGACCCTGACCAATTCTGAGATGCTAGGTCCCAATAGCATTAGACTTCATGCTTTGATCCATTAGAAGCTGTGAAGCCTCCTGATACCAGGGAGAAAACGTTAAGGCAAAAAAAGAAAGTATGCTCTACATTCCAGAAGAGCACAGATCCTGTTTTCCTTGCACATGGATGTGACCCGTCTGTGACGCCAGACTCTCTTAGGGGTGCAATTTAGAGAAAGCTCGAACCAACAGCCCCCGGCCACTGTGGCCTTCTTGGACTGCGCTGCAGGGCTGTGTGCTTCCCAATTTGTCCCAGGATCCTTGGACTCTCGACAGGCTTCTGGACTGTGCTGGACCCTGTTAGTGCTTACTCAGTACTCCTTGACTTGGCCCGTGTGGGATGCTAGCTCCTGGACCGAATATCTCCAGAGACAAGCTACCAGCTGTGTGGACCATGAAAGCTGAAGGCAAACCAGAAACATTCTGTGCCATTGTCCAGGGAGAGATTCTGCCCTGGGGGTATGGGGCGAGCAGAAGTATGCCCGAAGCTCGGGGCTGTGCCCAGCCTCAGGCAAACCAGGGCCTCTCTGTGGCTGGGGTGGAGGGGGCTTACCTTGCCCTGCCTCCATGACTGCCTCGCAGCCCACTGACTCATTTGGCCTGGCCCTTGGATAGAAATAGCCTTGTTGAAAGGACAGTGCATTCGTTTACACCAGAGAGTTTTTTTCCTGACAAAGCACAGCAAGCTGGCAGGAGATGGGCCCTAGAACAGAGTAAAGTTTATGTACCACATGACTTAAAAAAATCACATTAACAAAATCCACCAAAATGGTAACAGTGGCTAGCTTTGGGTAATGCACTATGTGTGCATTGTTCTCTCTTTTATATTTCTACATGTTCTATGTATTTCTTCTCCTACCGTAAACATCTGCTATTTTGTAATGGGGAAAAAGTAACTGAAATAAAGGGGTGGACTGTTTCATGTACCACAGCATTTTATTTATTGGACAGAGAGATCACAAGTAGGCAGAGGCAGAGAGAGAGAGAGGAGGAAGCAGGCTCCCCGCTGAGCAGAGAGCCCGATGTGGGGCTCGATCCCAGCACCCTGAGATCATGACCTGAGCCGAAGGCAGAGGCTTAACCCACTGAGCCACCCAGGTGCCCCCACCATGGCATTTTAAACAAAGACTGAATATTTGTGACACAGAGACCCAGGGAAGTAATAACGAAGTATACTTTCTCTAGCAGGTACCTGTCACACACTGTCCCCTCTCAGCTAGTGCCTGTGGCTTAGCTGGTAACAGGTAGAACCCCTTTGTTCTTAGGTCCATAGGGATGCTTTTGTGAACAGTTTTAATTTTTATTTTATTTTTTTAAAATAAATATCCTTTTTAAAGAAAAAAAAAAGATTTTATCTGACAGAGAGAAACAGCAAGAGAGGGGACACAAGCAGGGGGAATGGTAGAGAGAGAAGCAGGCTTCCTGCCAAGCATGGAGCCCAATGCGGGGCTTGATCCCAGGACCCCAGGAATCATGACCTGAGCCGAAGGCAGATACTTAACGACTGAGCCACCCAGGTGCCCCATTTTGATTTTTTTAAACAGATTTTATTTATTTAGTTGAGAAAGAGCACAAGAGAAAAGAGGGGCAGAGGGAGAGGGAGAAGGTGACTCCCACCTGAGCAGGGAGCCCAACCAAGGGCCTTGATCCCAGGACCCTGGGATCATGACCTTAAGGTGAAGGCAGAGACATAACTGACTGAGCCACCCAGGTGTCCCTCTTGTGAATAATTATAACACAAGAACCCTGTGAGCCCGTTCAGAAGTCTTCTACGTGCCTTCTCTGTGTGTCTCATCCACACAAAACCCCATGAGGTGGGCACTATTATCATCATGCCCATTTTAAAGAATAGAAAATTGAGGCATTGAGAAGCCAGGTAGATGCAACCTTGGGATTTGAGGCCAGGTAACTCTCAGCTGCAGGGCTTGAGTGTGAAACCGCTGTGCCATTCTTCCTCTTTGGGGAACAGAAATCCAGGTGGAACCCGAAGAAAGAAGAGGCAGGCGGGGGGTGGGCTGTGAGGGAGAATGCCAGTGCTCAGTCTGGGCTGGCTTGGGTGGGCCTCGACCACAGGGTGCCCAGGGAGAGAGTCTGGAAATAGCAGGGGCGATGCTGTCTTGTTCTTTCTGCAGTGTGCTGGACATCTTCCCCACCGTGGTAGCTCTGGCCGGGGCCAGCCTGCCCAAGGACCGGCACTTTGATGGTTTGGATGCCTCCGAGGTGCTCTTTGGCTGGTTGCAGACTGGGCACAGGGTAAGTGGAGGAGGTGTGTGCTCTGCTTGGGCTTTTCAGGGGATCGGCCTGCTGCCTCTCATCCAGAGCCACCTTTGTGCAAAGAGAACCATCTGGGGACGATACATGCAGGTGGCTGCTCCAGACCTAGTTTGAGAAGGCCTTGTAGATGAGGTCTTTGAGACAAACCTCTCTTTCCACTCCCCTCTCCCTCTTCCCCTGCAGTCAATCCAGTTTGCCAATCCAGATATTTGGCTTAGAGCTGGTATCAGGGGAGAGCTGATTCCCGATAACAGGATTTTTTCACAATTACCGAGTTTTCTGACATCGTAAGCACCTGGCACTTTTTTTGTGGGAGGAGATGGCTGAGTAGTGAGAGTGACTTGTGTATCTGCCCACCCCCCCCAAAATGGAACTTTCTGGAAGGCAAGGATCTCACCAAGAATTCTCAACGCACCTCGCAGTGCCTGGCCCCTAGCCAGCATGGGGTCAGTGTGGATCTAATGAGTAAATGAATGCAGACACCTGAACGAAACAGCTCTTGGAAGGCAGGGCCAATGAACGCTTTATGCCCCCGCCTTTCCCCCTGGCTCCCGGAGGGCCCAGCCTGTGACTGTAGCCCCTGCACCTCAGGGTCCCCTCCCCATGTGTGCTGAGGCTTTCAGGGGCAGTGACAGGAAGTGTCGGGCCCAATGGCCTTTCCATGTCATTTCCGTGTGTTTTCCTTTCACCCAAAGGAAGAGGAAGTGGGCGGAGGGAACCCCAAACCCCTTTGTAGGACCCGGCAAGCACATGGCTTCTCAGTTCAGGACCGACACATCAAAGGGTCTATTTGTGTCTTTACCGAGGATCACATGGGAGTGACTCAAATGCTGCTCAGATGTGCAGTGACCGTCACCAAAGCCGCCCCCACACCTCAGCCGTCCCTGGGCAGGCCAGCACTCTGGCCCCAAGAGGGGCCCCCTATGCTTCTGTGAGCATTCATGCAGTTTCTAGGGTTTGTCAGTCATGCCCTCTGAAGAAGTATGGCTTCTTCTGCAATAAGGAACCTTCTAGAGCTGCTGACCCCTTCAGGCTGAGTCCTGCTGAGACGCAGCGAAGCAGCAGGAAGATGGTTTCCGCCTTCAGACTGGAGGTTTGCAGTATGTGACCCTGGGGGTTTATGGAAGACGTCAGTGGAGAGGTGCTCCTGAGTGTTTATTATGGCGGCTACTAACAGAATGATTGGGGTCACCAGGAAGTGCTTCAAGGACTCTGGGCTCCTTGACGTGCTTGGTCTGCCTGTGGAAGCCAGCTCCTTCGCACTCACTTCCGTTCTCAGACTCAAGAGCGCTCACTCTCCCTCCACTTGTGCAGAGTCACCTAGGCCCAGGCTTGGGGCCTCTCTGTTGCTGGGCTAGTGCCTGGGTGGTGGGGGGGGGCACAGGAACCAGGTGGGAAGATGAGACCCATGCCGCAGCACTGTTGGGGGTTTTCGTGGGGACAGAGGATGTGTGGGGACTCGGCTGGGTGGCTCCCTGACCACACCCCGGGGCCCAGGAGGAAACATCACTCAGGGCTCACCGGAAGTCACTGATGGACTCTTCAAGAGCAAAAGCTCTCAGGTGCTGGTACCTTCGGGCCACACCCAGCCTCCCCAGCACCAGATGCCCACAGTGTTTGTGAAGACGCTGGAGATAAGAATATTTGGAGTTTGAGGGCAGCACAGGTGGTTGTTGGCCCTGGATCAGGTCTTTTCTGGTCACCCGCTGGAAAGACTAGAGTAAATCGTCTTGAATTTGCTGAGAGAGAGGCCAGGAGGTGCAGGGAGTGACCGCACAGCTTTACAACCATATGCAGATGTGTACAGACACCTTTGGGACTCCCCGTGGATTTTTTAAGAAGCACACTGTGTGTCCACACTGTGACGGGTCCTGGGCTTACAAGGGTTCCAGTATGGTGTGGTTTAGAAAACCAATCGTTTCAAGAAGCTCAAAGTAACTCCTAGATGATCATCTCAAAAACAGTATGCAAATACGGCTCGGCTGTGGGGTTCTTCCCTATTTTGCAAATGAAGTAACCGCAAGTTGAAGAGCTCAAGCCGCCTAGAGCCACAGGCCCACTGGCGACTGCCCTGGCCAATGTGGAGGGATTTAAAGGCAAATCATGGGCTGCCGGGTTTTCCCAAAGGGGCATGGGTCGGTGTTTAAAACCCGTAGCGGCTGCCAGCAGCCTGCGCTGTCTTGCACCTGGTCTGCATCTGGGTCCTGAGGGCAACCACAGGGAGGTGTGGGGCGCCTGACTGGGGAGGCTGCCCCGGGTATCCCGCTTTTGTGTTTGCCCCGATAGAAGCACGCGAGGTTGTCATGTCCCCAGGGGTCGAGTCCTCCAACAGCTCTAGGTCACCACTAAGTCCACACATTGTCAGCAAAGGGAAGGCTTCTTTAATGGCTCTGCATCTGCCAGTCCAAACCGGTCTGGGGCTGCTGTGGGTCCTGAAAGACATGGCACCTTCCGGGAGGCCATCCGCCCAGGAGCTGGGCACTGGGTTGCAAGGCTCAGGAAGTGGCATCACTTCTCTTAGGGAGGCCCCTAGTGGTGGAAGCCGCCCTGCCGGGTGGCTGACCCCTTCTGGAGCAGGGCTTTGCAGCCTCACCTGCACGTGTGTGCATGCGTGTGTGTGTGTGTGCGCGTGCGTGTGCACGCATGTACCACAAACCCCCGGACCTCTAGGGCCCGAGGAGATGCTCACCTGCTTAAAACAAAATGGAACAAAGGGAACAGGTAAGGAAGCTGGGAAGACGGTGCAGCCGGTTGCAGAAGATAAAGTTATCTTTGAAATTCCGACCCAGTGTCCCCGGAGAGGACCAGTCTTCAGCGGTGATTCATGTGTAAATTTGCCAGCCTTCTTCCTCTGTTGATAGAAACAAGAACGCCCTGGCCAGTCTGCACGAAGGAAAACAGAACCCATCCCTGTTTTGGAGCGGGAGCCAACCTGAAGTTTTGCTTCCTCTTCCTCTTGGATTTTGGAAGTTGCCTCTGGTAACGCGGCATAAATATCCTGGACCTGGCAGCCCACCCTGACGGAATTTCTGTGACAGAGTCTCAAATCATGGTCACGATTTGAACCAGCGGAGCGTGACTCCCACCTCCTGGATGTCTGAGCACGTCTTAGGTCGTTTTTCCCAGTCCCCCACTTCCTGCCTTCTCCAGGAGGAAACCAAACGGCCTCCTGCGGTGACGGGCTTGGCTTCCTGCAGGCCTGGCAGAAGAGTGGGTTTTGAGTTACGACTCCTTTTCCTGTTTGGAAGGAGCCTGCTGTCATCACACTGGCTGGGGACCTTGCGGGGACTGTCACGAGAGCATAGCACGGAAGCTGCAGGTGTGGGAGGAGCCCCGCCCTCCGCGGCATCCTCTCGGAGCCGGGAAACTTGGGGGGACAGCTGTTTACTGCTCCAACAGATGTTTCTCATTTTTTTTTTTTTTTTAGCCCCATGGAAACTTTGAATCACGTAAGCGCCTTTCCAGTGATATATATCGGTCATGGTTCATCCCAGGGCGGCCTCCTGCTTGCAGCCCAAACCCACCAACTGACCAAGGACACCAGTCATTTATTTTCTACCAAATCCTGCCCTTGGCAAAGCCTGAATTAGGTGTGTTTCTGCTCTATAGGGTGATGCTTTCATCCATGGTCTGATGAGGATTTCCTCAGTCCGAATGTTAGGATTGAGTCAAAGGTGAGGACATCCGTGTTAGGCTGTGCTCACTTCTGGAGAAACCATGCCTCTCAAGGATACCTTCTCTGGCCACCCTTACTCGAGGGAGAGCCCGAAAGTCAGGGGGATGCTAAAGAAGCTGTTCTTCCAAGGAGATCTAAGGAACATCTGTGCCAGAGTCCCTGGGAAGATCTGGGAGACAGGCAGATCCCCAGGCCCTAGCGTGAACTTGAGGGCTGGGGTCCTGGCAGGTGGGTGACTGGCGTGTCACATGGAGTCCCCTGCACTTAGGACAGCCCTGCAGCCAGTTTCAAGAGCTGATGCTGTGCCCTCTTGACGTTCTTTGGCATTGAACAAGGTTTCTCTCACTTTGATTTTGCCCTGGACCCTGTGCATTCTGCAGGAATCTGCCGCGAGCGACAGCCCACTCTGATTTAATTAACTGGCCAGACAGCTACTTCAGGGAGGCCTCGCAGGGGGGTTGGCTGGTGTGGCCCACAGGCCCGGGTTGGTGGGCATTTGGGGCCATTTTGGGGTGGGGTTGGTAGGCTGGGCACCAGGACGGAGAAAGGAATGCTTTCCGGGGAGTCACCAGCGTGGCTGTCTGGTTAGGAAGTCCTGCTCCTCTTCCTCAGGTACTTTTCCATCCCAACAGTGGGGCGGCTGGAGAGTATGGAGCCCTTCAGACGGTCCGCCTGGGGCGCTACAAGGCCTTCTACATCAGCGGTGAGTCAGGTGTCCCCTGCCCAGATCTTCCCGGAGGCCTCTAGGAGTGGGTGGGGGCTAGCCTCCTACAGGGAGCTCCCGGGGCCCAAGGCACCCCCACCCCTGTCCCAGCACAGGCTCTCTGCCCCCACGAACAGGAAAACAAGGTCTTTCTGCCATTGGCTGACATTTCCAGCAAGCTCAGAGCCGGTCAGCACGCTTAAGACGGTTCCTTTCCCCTGAAGAGCGTTTCATTCCGTTGTTTGGCTTTAAATGCCTGTTTGGCTGAACATGAAATGGGAGCTTAGGGATACTTTAAAGTGTAATTTACTGGACAATGGACTGTTTCAGAAAATAGACTTGAGAGGTTGAGTTAGCAAACTGACAGAAGTCTCTGCATCGTGGTTCATTAGCCAACCGTCTTAAATGTACGTTGTAGAAATGTGATACTGGGTCCGTTTGATTCTCAGAATCTTCCAGTGGCTTCTTGCTGCCCACTGAGTTCAGGCTCCTTCCAGCCTGGGTCCCCATACTTTTCCAGGGTCAGTTCTCCAAGAGCAATGGCCTTCGTCCTTGGCCTCATATCAAAACCTCTCTCAGTACCCCAGTCAGGTCATAAAACTCCCTCTCATCTTCCCGGCTGGGTACAGTTTGGGGAACCTCTGATCATGATCACGTTCTGCCGTGTATGCCAATCATTTGGGTCCATGTTTTATTTCCCCTACTAGTTTTGAGCTTTGTAAGATGTTTCATTTTTGTTGTCTTTAAGTGCTGAACACAGCGCCTCATACCTTGCAGGGACCCTAACATTTTTCTTTCAGTGAATGAAAAACAAAAAAAAATAAGCAAAACAAAATCTGGGACCTGGTGCAGATTCCAATTTGATTCAGTTGTTTCATGTTAGAGCATTCCAAAGAATTATAAAGAACAGAAATGATTTTCCTTGAGTGTAAATACGTGATCCCGAAGAAAAACGTGGCATAAAAACAAAACAAGTTCTTTGAGTTCATAACTTGAGGGATATTAAAAATGCCACAAGAATTATTGATTCTCCAAAGCCTAAAATACAAACCAGTCAGATATTTGTTATGCTTTCAGATGGAAAGTTTCTAGATTACAGTCCTTACATTACATTATCTCAGAGGTATGGGTTCTGCAGGCCGAGTTAATTTCAGAAGTCACAGCCCTGCCAGAAAGCCCTTGGCCCCACGGGTTTGGAATCCTGAATGTTACTATGAAGTCATCGGACTGTTCAGAAACGATCACAATCGGACAGGAATTATGACACCCAGGGGAGGGAAGTTCTTCTTCTGAAGAGTCACCAAGTCCCGGGATGGTGAGCACGAGGGTGGGGAGGACGGAGCCCCACGCATCTGGGTGTGTGTTGGGGAGGAAGAGTGTGCCCTGTTTTGATCCCTCCCTTCCCCTTCTCTTTGAAAATTCTCATCCTTATTACTCAAAACTATTTCAGATAAACAACATGTCTTGACATCTACTACATTAGAGAATGATGTGGAGGGAGTTTATCCGCGAATTTTGGGGCTTTCTCCTCTCTGGCTCCCTCCTCCTTCCTGAGATTTCTACTCGTCCATTTTCTCAGGCAGCCCTGAGCTCTGTCCCAAAGAGCTCAAGTCAAAGGGATGACAGTTCCCTCGCTGGGCTCTAGCTCCTCCCTGCTACACAGGTTGAGGGGTGTCTCTGTTGGGGGATGGGTCTCTTAAACTTAGACCCAACCCCCGTGACCTCTGTGTTTCAGTGATCAAGTTCTTTTCAGTTTCTGCCTACCTTGGTAACTTCCTGGTGCCTTCCTTTTTTTTTTTTTTTTTTCCTAAATATGTTGCCTAGAATTTAGAAGTGTTATCCGTAGGAGTGCTTGTTCCATGATTCTGTGGAGTGGAAGTCTTACATTTTTCTAAGAGGCATTCACCGCTGGCCTTGCTCGACTGTCTGCAAACCTCATTCTCTGTCTGCCCTTTCTTGGCAATGAAGAGCCAAATTGGACTCCAGATTCTAGGCAAAGACAGGCACTCTCGGGTTCTGCCGAGTGACCTGAATGTCAGCTGTAGGGGGAAGACCATTAAGGAGGACAAGTAGGCAAGAGCGTGGCTTTCCCTGAGCAACTGATGAGTTTCTGCCCTATTTTTTGGCTGCCAGGAAGCTCCAAGCCCAAGGAGGCATTCAGGGATTGCCGCATTTCTGATGGCTGTCCTTTGCAGGGATTCCTTTTGTTTATTCGGTCGAATTATATTAACTTCTGCCAGATACCTATTTTTTGAATGGAAAAGGCAGGGAAAAAAAAAAAAATAACAGTCACCTGAATCATTAAGAGCTAAGGATGCAGCCATGACTCCCATTTTTTGTTGCTCCTCTTCTGAGGCTGCCTCCGTAGCCAGATTCGAGTTCGTACAAGAATCTCAGCTGCAACCCAAAGTGAAATGACTCGCCTCGCCTTCCTGCCCCGTCCACCTGATGCGGATTTTGGTGTTCAAGAAATCAGTGTTTAGGGGAAGAGATCTTACTTCCTCACAAAGGGTAGAGAGGAGAGATCCCTGATTGGCTGTCCTAAGGGCTCTGAAGGCAAGTTCGGGAGAAGTTCCAAGTCATTCTGGACAATGGGAGTCCCCGGAATGAATCTCCAGGCGATTCCTTGGACAGGCAGAGCAGTTGTTTGAATATTGAAGACCTGGGCTGTTTGGATGAGTGTATGGTCAATCACGATTCTCCTCTTCCCAGCACAGGGCCAAAGCTAGTCTGACGGGGTACTTGTTGTCACCCTCTCTCTAGGTGGAGCCAGAGCCTGTGATGGGGCCGTGGGGCCCGCGCAGCATCACGAGCCGCCTCTGATCTTTAACCTGGAAGACGATGCTGGGGAAGCTGTGCCTCTAGACAGAGACGGTGCCGAATACCAGGGCGTACTGCCCGTGGTCAGGGAGGTCCTCGCCGATGTCCTCCTAGACATTGCTGGTGACAACACCTCCAGAGCAGATTACACTCATGATCCTTCTGTGACCCCCTGCTGCAGTCCCCACCACGTCGCCTGCCGTTGCCAGAGTCCCAGAGCACCTGCCAGACCGATTTCCCCCCAGGCAGAAGGTGTTAGGAAGCGAGGGCAAGTCCCAGCTCCAGCTCCAGATGCTGTAAAACTAAGTCTCTGACTATTGTCCTGAAGCCACTGTGTTGTGCCCCCGGCAGCCCCTCCCGCGTGTGGTGGTCGAGCCAAGAGCATTCGGACTTCGGAGCTAGATCTGGGTCAAGCCCCGGCTGTGATTCTTTGAATCTGAGGATGAAAGAAGGCGATTTAGGAAAATGCTGGCCACGTGCCCTGACACAGCACTTACTGTATTTCAGTTTCCTTTCTCTGCGCCCAGTTTGGCTGGTCGCTTTAGCATAGGTTCATCCCAGCTGGGATGGAGGACACTGCTTCTCCATCTTTAATATGCATCCCTGTCAGCTGGGCGCTTGCAGAAGTGCAGACTCTGATCTGTGGGTCTGGGGGTGGGGCCCAAGAGGCTCCATTTCTGGGCGGCTGCTGGGGGAGACCTGAGTAGCACCGACGCAGACTAGGACCGAGTTAGAGGTTTCCGGGTCTCAGCACAGAAGAACCCACAGAAAGCCATGGCTCCGCTCGCCTCCCTCCTCCCGCTTTTAAAGACCGGAGGACTGTATTCTAAAGATTTTAGGCATCCTTCCTGCTTCCTAAAACCAGGAAGAAATAAAAGTTGAAAACCTCAAAAATGAATTGCCATGATTTTATTATTAGTGTCCTAAATGGGACTCAAAAGGTAATAAATGATTTATTGCAATCACTGCAAAAATACTTTGCCTGGCAGAAAACAGTCTCTCTATGTACGTAATATACAAGAAATACAATTCAAAGAGATTTTCCTATAAGTACATTTTTACATGGCATACATTTAAAAGAATGCCCTTCACCATATAAGTTCCGGTTATAGACCAATATGGTTGGTTAACATTGACACTATGGCTGTAACATAATATTTCGGATAGCAAGATGTGTCTATAGTGTGTCTCGTATCCACTGGCAACCAGGGCAGAGGAGAGCTCGGAGAGCCATGAACCATGTCCTGTGGCTTAAGCAGGCAGCCCCTGCCCCCCTTTCTGCACACACAACTGTACTCCATTCTTCCACCTTCCTTGTTTTCTCCAAAACCACCTGACAGGGGGGTGTCCTGATTTCTGAGGTGCGCTTCTCATCAAGACTGCTTCGTTTTGCCCTTCTGACTTCCACGGCACAAGATTATCTACCAAAATCAAAACAGAATGGCCTTACTCTTTCCAGGAAGAGGTGGTTAGGCAGGCTGCATTATTAAGAGATCTGAGCCCACACGGGGTCAGCAGGGGGAGGCTGGGCACTGTGGAGATTTTCCGCATGTCCACGGACTGGCCGTCACTCGCGGCCAGAGAAAATCCACCCATCTTAGGTGTAGACGAGTGTGGCACAGTTTCCAAAAAAATACTATGTATAAAATGTGTGTACATGTGTGGGTATTTATATGTATATGCATTTTTTTAAAGGCTCATTTTGTAAACACAGACTGCTAAATCACTACTAAAAAGTCGGTAAATACCCTTGGTCCCAATTCCCTTACTCCTGCTCACGAGAGTAAGACTAGTTGGAGAGAATACACAGACTTGTAAAGGTTGATGTGTTCTTACAACAAAAACAGCTTCCCAAATGTGGCACCTTTCTACAGTACCTGAAATGATCGGTTCTCTTATTGTTTATGGAGCAGAGTAAATCTCAAGGAGATAAGAGTGATCAGATCCAGGGACATGTGAGTATATTTTAAAACACACACACACACACACACACACACACACACACACACACACACACACACAACGAAAACAAGGGAAAACCCACTTGCAATGACCTGTGTTCTGAAGGCAAAGGCCCAGGGAGCCCCTCCGGAGATTAGCGGGGCAAGCCCATGATCTGAGCTGAAAGAGAGGTGGTTTGAACAAAGCTGAGACTCCAAGATCTTTTCACGATCCCAGAAGTTTTTAAGAGATGTGGGTAGAGGTGTGAATTCTGGCCACGTATGTGTAACAGGCACACTGATGAGAATAAGGGAAGGAGAGGAGTTGTCCACATCTCCTCTCCTGTTGGACATCGTTGCCAGTAAGGGCACGAGATGGTCCATGTCGAGAGGAGGTCCCTGTGGCCCTCACACCTCTGACCCCCGTGTAGTGAGATGGACAAGGCTGTCTGCCGCCACACTGGGAGTCCATAGCAGCTCGGTCCTGTCCTCCCTGTCTGTCTGGAGGCTGGAGGGCGGGGCTGGGGTCTTGATGGCCTCCATGACCCCAACCACCAGCTGTAGGGTCTAACGGGGATCTCATTCAGCGAGCCACACTCTCACTGGCAGGAGGCCTTCCTTGTGTCTAAGTAAAAATCCCAGAAGCAAGTTAAACCAACTTTATGTGTTTGGTTCTTAAGAGGGAGATGGGACAAGCGGCTCATACCCAGCTTCCTGGCAGTGTTTAGGTGAACAGGCCTCTCGACAAGTTCTATCACTAGATTTTAAGCATCTCCATTTTTTTTTTTTTTAAACTTCAAACACAGGATAGACACAGTGTACCTATTATTTTATGCAGGTTTTCTTTGGCAGGGGACCATCTCCTGAAAGCCAGTATCTGAAGTACGCCAATTGTTTAAGTACAAGAGGTTGTAGAGCTTACTTTGATGACAGTTAAGGACCTAATTAATAATCAAATAGTCTCTTGTAGCAGTCACAGACTTTCACCAAAACTACTGAAATGGAACCTAGTGGGTGAAACCTCTAAACCTGGATGTCGTGGGACACAGTTATCCCCCCACGTCTGCTCTGCTCTGGTTCCTAGAAGATACAACCTCGGGTAACTGACCGCCAACTCTTGAGGGGAATGGAAGAACCCCCTTTATGGCTAGTTGGGGTATGAGAACCCAAAGGCAAAACAACTGGTTTATCAGGAGACAGCAAGCCGACAGCTGATTTTATATTTATAATGAGTGTTTTTAAGAACCAGTGCTTTCCACCCCTAAAATATAAACTGGACTTACTGGCACTGGGTTTGGCAATCTGCCTATTAAAAGCCAGAAATGTACCTCTCAAGCAGAACTCTGCAGAGCCTTTATGGGCTGTCCCAACCCCATCCCTCTCGTCATGCACGGAGGGCCCCAAACAGCCTTTTTTTTTTTTTAAAGCTGACTGGGCTTACCAGGTCGCCCCAGGACTTCTACAAGAAAGAAACTAGACCTGGATGCCATCCTTTTGCAAATGGAATTTCAACTGATGTGAAGTAGTGCTCTGGGGAAAACACTGTAGCCTGAGACCTAACAGGCCCTGAGGAGCCCAGTCCAGCTGCAGGAGCCTGACTCCACAGCTCTTTGAGTCTGGGCCCAAACACGGCTTCCAAGTCTAAATGATTTCCGGTGTATCTGTGCCCCACTCTAACCGTAGCTCCCAAGAGCTGTCTGCAGGTTGCTCGAAATGGAAGCTTGAAGAATCAGAAGCTAAGGAGGCCCCGGCAGCCACCCAGAGCAAGGATCCTCTCTTCAGACAGGAATGCTGGAAGAAGCCAAGCCTTGCACCGGGCCCACCAGGAGGGTGCTTGTTGCCATAAGGGCTGAAGCAGGACGCAGGGAAATGCAGCAGAGCGCTCCACCGGGCCTCCCGCTCTCTGCCTGACTGCCGGGCAGCCCGGGAGAGCCCAGGTCGGCCGTGAGAGCCTGAGGAGGGTGAGGGTCTAGCTGGCTTGCGGAGCACAGAGGCCCAGCCCTGTGAGAGAATCATCCTTAGCAAAAAGGTGGCAGTATTCTGCAAAGACATCCTTAAAGGAGCCTCCGGCAAATGGAGTTTATGCAGGCACGAATACCCACCTCCTGTGCAGCACGGAGAGTGCAAAGGAAGCCCGGTTAAAATGCCTCCAGGCTGCTGAGACTCCCCGGATTAGTATTCGTTATTGGAATGCTGCCAGCTTTAGCCTGACACCTGCCGGCTGGTCTGTGGGGCCTGCGGCACAGGGCAGCCGCCATGGCTTCGGACTATTAGAGGGGAGGTTAGCTGTGACAGCGCGAGAGGACAGGGAAAGTGACTTCGCCTCCTGCCCAAGGTGAAGGCTTCCTTCTAAGCGCACAGACTGCGCCACTCTTAGGGATTCCTAATGCTCACAGGGGGGAATTCATTCTCGTCATCAAGACACACTGGTCCGGTGGCAAACTCATGTTCGGGAATAACCTCTCCTCGGAGGGCTCCGCCGTCCTCAGAATAACCTGGAAACCAAGAATGAGACATGAGAGAAGCCCCACGGTCTCCTCTTCTTACGCTATGAGCCCGGGGCGGGAGCCTCCAGGGAAACCACGGGAAGCTGCTTTTGCCTTTAGAATGGAGAGAGACTGGTGCTCGCTTCGGCAGCACATGTACCAAAACTGGACGGAGAGACTGCCGCAGAGGAGTCAGGTCCCCACGAGGTGCAGTTTCCAAGGCTCCGGCCAACCTCACCCACCTTCTACCCCAGGCACCGCCAACTCTCCACCTGTGGCCAATTCTCAGAGGGGTGACCCTATTCGTTTGGGGCTCTGCCTGCCAGGTTTAGGGACCTGACTTGAAAGGCTGTTCTCACGGCCACACCTGGGAGGAGGGAAGGGGTTCAGGGAGCGTGTTCCATCCACGGGTGACGGTGCAGAGAGAAAGCACGGTCGGAAAGGCGGCCCCACGGTGCCCCCGGCCAGGCCCCCCCATCCACACTCACCTGGCACCGTGGAGGCCGACGAGGTGCTTGGTCTGGCTACAGTTGCTGCGTAAGACTGAGGTAATGAAGGTCTGAGGTCATTTTCTTTATTTTCTTCCGTTGTGCCTGAGCTAATCAAGCTAATTACAGCAATGGGGGGAGGGGAGAGAAAAAAGAGATCATCACATATCCAGGCTATTGCCAGAAGGAAAAGCACCCGGAAGCTCAGGCTTGCCCACTCGAGCTTAAAGTATAGACCTATCTGGACACCGCTGGGTCATGTGACCTCCCAGGGACCTTGAACGGCCTGTGTCAATCATGCAACTCCCAGTGACCCCTTTCTCTTGCTCTTGGCCCACCACGTTGCTGGCTAGTTTTATCAAGTTAAAAAAAAAAAAATGGCTAGCTTCTTTCTTCTAATGTTTAGCTTCTTTCTCGTAGATGCACTGAGCGAGGATGGGCCCTCTGCGCTTCCTGAAACACCTGGCGAGGACGCTGAGCCACACTCGCAGCGGGGGGCTCGCGCTGTCCTGTCGCCGCCGGAGGAGGTCGCCTTGCTCTCAGTCACAGATGTCAGGAGAACTTCTGGATTCTGTTTGGGCACCACTGTTGAGCACCCATTATGCACGAGGAGCAAAGGCTGCAGGAAGACATTCCCTTTCTTCGAGCACGTGGTACTCATCCCGGCACTTTTCTAGAGCGTCCTGGGTGGTGAGGGCACTGGACACGGAGCCCCGCACGAAGCGCGCGCCCGCTCGAGCTCTGCCGCTGAGAAGGCCGGCGAGGAAGACGAGCGAGGGCGCTGAGGCTCGTCGTCCCCGGCTCAGGCGGCTGCTCTGCTCGACACAGCCAGCGCTTAAAAGGCTTTTGTGAAAACTAGTCTCTTCACCTGTGGGTCTTGATTAAGACACATTCTCCTCCGTCCTGAGGGTCCAAGTTGTAGATGTAAAGGTGTCCATTAGACGATGCGACCAGCAGCCTCGGCAGTTTCTGGATCCTAGAAGCCAAGGGAAACATGCGCTGTGGCCTCAGCAGTGACAGGTGATGGGCCAGCTTCAGAATCAAAGCCTCACCCACCTTGGCCGTCACACTGGCTTCTCCTGCCCCCAGAAGCCTTTACCCAGCCCATGGGCCCCCGATTCTGGGTGTTTTTGGCCCTAATGATCTACCTGGAGGATTATTTCTTGTCTTTGAAAGTAACTGGGCATGAGACAGAAGGAGGCGTGTCGTGTGCCCGCTCTTACTCCACAAAAAGCCACGGCAGCAAAATATCCGCTGACCTGAGCAAGACACAACTTTTGGCTTATGTGGCTCTCTGTCTTTTACGGTGACAGAAAGGACAAAGGACAAACTTGGCCCACTGCATTGCTGGCTAGTTTTATCAAATTAAAAAAAAAAATGTTTCGCTTCTTTAATAAACTCCTTTAAACAAACCACTTAGATAAAGTATCTATCAAGCCCAGAGGTGTCTGAACCCGGACTGTGGAACTAGAGCCTTGTTACAGAGTTATGTAAAAACGGGAGTTGCTTTCAAGGTAGTGTCATTATCACCAGAAAGTTGGGGTTCCCGTGCCAGCTTCCGGCACCCCCGCCCCCCAAAACAGGCATGACAACCAGGGAGGAAAGGCAGCTGACGGACACGGCAGCCTTCGAGTCTGCTCCCCCTTCCTCTTGGCCGTCTCTTGTCCTTTGGCTCCCTGCACGTGTTTGGGGACTTTGCACTCTGGGCAAACAGCCCGGCGAAGGCTTTTGCCGGCGGAGGGTGGGCGGGGCCGTACGTACGTGGAGAGCGAGCAGATGTTCCTCTGCCCGGAGAAGTTCAGACGTCCGGTGGCGAAGGCCCTGTCCTGGTTCATCATGTCTGACACCTGGGTGGGGAGGTAGTTGGAAGCAGCCATGAACATTTTTCCCATGTAGCCAGTCCAGGTCGAAGGTTCTTCTGGTCGGCTGGGGGAGCAAGGCACAGGTGGAGGTGAGACAGCCCCGTGGGCCCGGGCCCTGGGCCAACTCCCCGCCCGCCCCAGCGCTGGGGGATGTGCTCGAGGCAGCGGGAAGGAACTGTGCCTTCGCATCACGTCCTGCCCACCCGCAACAGCTCGGGACGTTCTCTGCTGGCCGTGCCAGAAGGGCACCGAGGGCTTGTTTGTCCTGCGGAGGGGCCATCGTGAAGCCGTTAAGAGGTTCCCAATGCTACCTCTTCCCTCCATTAGAGAAGTTGCGTGTGGTGATCAATCTGATTTCCAGATTTCTAAGAAGGGGGGCCAGGGGCGGGCACGAGACGGGATCGCTATCTGGACTCTGAAAACGAGGCCCAAGCCCGTCTCCAGCTCGCGGAAGAACAGCGCGATCTCAGGGTCAAGGACTCCCTGGTCAGACTGAGTGGGAAGCAGACGTCCGGGCAAGACGCTTTGGACGGTGTTTGGTTACAGCCCTGAAGCCGCCCGGGTCCCCAGGGATTCCCAATGGTGGAGATAAATCAGAGGGACCTGCTGCGTCCCCTGCCGTCACCTGACTCCATTGCAGGGCATCTGCCGGCCACGGGGGTGGCTGCTCTGTCGGTGACAGGTGGGAACGGGTCGGGGCACAGCCCTGCCCTCGCGCTGTGCGTACTGGGGCCGCATCAAGGACTAGTGGCCACACGCATTCCTGGGAGCACTGCCGAGAGGCCGCTTGGGTACAGGGCCTGGGCGGTGGTGATCGCACGCCGTGGCTCGGAAGCACGGGCTTCTTTCTCACTCTGTTTACCAGTCGGGTAGGTGGGCCCTGGACAAGCCTCTGGGCCTGGATGTTCCCATCGGAAACTGACGGCCCCTCTTAGTGGTTTCGCCCTTATTCTGTGATCCTGAGCATCACGAGACAGACCCGTCCTGTTTGCTCTGCGTCTCTGTGCCAAGGGGTAGGATGTGCCAAGAGGCAAAGAGGCCTCGCACCCCTGGGGCAGACACGGCCCAGAGACGTCAACTGTGACGCCCCGCGGAGGGTGAGGGTAGGCGCTCCTCCAGGACCGCGGAGGAGGGACGGGGGGACGGAGCTCCTTCACCTCCCAGAGAAACCATGATAACCTCAGCTGGCTAACATGCCACCTGGCAGGGCTGTCCTGAGCACGGGAACAGGTGACTCCCGCTGAGGACTCACGTCGTGCCTGGCACACGGCAAATGCTATTTGATAAGACGGTGTCTGCACCGACTGGGGAATGTTCTGGGGGTGGTGGCCGAGAGGCCGGGCTCGGGAGGCAGGTCCAGCTCAGCTGTGGGTGCGCTGGGACAGGAAGGCAGAGCGGGGGCGGGACGCAGAGGCAGAGGCAGGTGCACAAGGCCTATGGGAGCCACAGCCAAGCTGGTCTGGCTGTGCTGCCTGAGGCGGGAAGGCCGCACAGGAGGTAAGATGCACCAAGAAGGGCCTCGAATGCCCGGCTGGTGGAGCAGGCACTTCTTTCCCAGAGCTGGGGGAGTGGGGGGCAGTAACAGTTTCTGAGGAGAGAGGGTCAGGTTTAAAGGAATGCTTCCAGAAAACTAGCCCACTGAGAAGATACAGGACAGACTGGTAAGAAGAGCCCAGAGAGAGTGAGACATAACCGAGCAGACAGGAGATGGTCAAGACCCGGTTCAGGCGGCGCCTGAGAAACGGGGCAGCAGAGGCCGGTGGGAGCCATCACAGCGGCTCCTGCTTCATGCACAGCCAAGCGGAAGGTCAAGAGCCACCCGGGGGAGGAAGGGGTTGTTTCCAGCTCTCTGCGATCACTGACGGAAGCAGAAGAGCCTTCAAATGGTAACTTCCGGTCTGAAGCCCCAATTACGAACTCAGATGAAGACAGGGCTGAAGCAGGACTTGGGGTCACTCCCAGCAGCCCAGCCGCCCTCCCGTGCTCCGCACTATCACACCAGCTCCTGAAGAGATCTGGGCTCTGAGAGGAGATAGGAAAGTCCAGAAAACAAATAGAAGCTCTAGGGAGACCATGCAGGGTCAGAAGAACTACAGGACAAACACTGAGCTCTGGGATGCCCATGAACAGGGGTGGACATTTGTGGGGTTCCAGCCAAACAGGAGCTGGGAGGGAGCAGCCCCCGCGGTTTCCGACACGGTCGGGGGAACGAGGTTTCGCAGGAAAGAGCCTTGCACTAGCCTGTGGAGGGAAGACGGAGCCAGGTCTGAAAATCCTTGGCACTTACTGACTTGGTTGCTGGAACCCTCGGATGGAGTTTCAGAGGAGGGGGGGGGGCAGAAGCCAGGTACGGGTGTCGGACACACACTAATACATACACAACAGGAGTGGGGGACGGTGTTGGACAGACACGTACTACACCAAACAGCCAGAACGAGGCCGGGCACGGTATTTGGAAAGTGGGTGGAAAACGGATCTTTCTCGTAGACGTCCTACCACATTAGGAGAATTAGTTACAAAAGAGGGGCCTCTCTTGGGACAACTGTGAAAGTGTGGAGGCAAGTCCCTGGGACGTTTCCTAAACACCCCTGGAGTCTTCGCTCTGAAGATCTAGAAGCCTGGGTGGGTATAAAACTTGCTACTTCCATGCGGACCCTGGGACTTGTACACGGGGACCGGCTTTGAGCAACACACAGGACGGCTCTGAACCCCAGCTGACTTAGGGATGAAACTTCTCCCACCTCCCAGGACTCCCGTGGTGAGCCGAGGGAGGCCGTGTGTGAGAAGACTCTAAAGTGCAGTGCTCTATCGACGTACGAGAGTCATTGTCATTGCTAACTCCGCCATCTGCCTTCTGTGTGTAACCGAGCTCATCGCTGACACCTCGTGTTTCCATTTCCTATCACGGCACCAAAGAGGCAGGAGACATGAGGCATCTGAAGTTCTGAGGAAGGTATGGACCAGAAGCTACCAGAAGCTACCAGAAGCAGGACCTTGACCTTGGGAAGAGGTCATGGACAATGGCTGGTGGGGAGGAGAGTCCTTTCCAGTGTGAGGTATCTCCAAGGGTAGGCATGGACATGCCCACAGCAGGTAGTTCATGCTACGTCTGTGTCCGAGTGCTCACAGCTACGGCGGAATTCCTAGGAATGGCCCCAAGATTCCATGCCCCAGTCCGCAGAACATGTGACGGTGACGAATGAGCCCTCCAGTGACTGTTATATGGCCCAGATGGCCGGAGGTAGGGAGATTACCCAGCTGGGCTTGCTCTAATCACAGGAGCCTTCAAAAGCAGAGAGGGCTATCCACCTGGTGGCAGACAAGGAAGGCAGAAGGCCAAGTTGGAGCGCTCCAGCGCACAGGAAGGGATCGGTGCGGCGCCGCTGGGCCGACAGCGAGGTGCCGAAGGAAGCGGGTGCGCTCTTGAGCACAGACTCCAAGGATGCGGGCACCTCACCGCTACCACCGCATCGCCTGGGATTCTTACCAGGAATGGGACTCGTTTGGAAGAGGGCTCTGAGCTCCAGATAAGAGGGGGGCTACCTGCCACGGGGATTTCTGCCTTGTGAGACCCTGGGTGGAGAACTTGGCCATGGGGTCCTGGACGAGCAAATGGTGCCATAATGACCATGTGCTCCTTGAAGCCATGAAGTCTGTGGTTGGTTACTTGTTACAGCAGCGAGAGGAAACTGTCCACACCCCCGGCTGCAGTTTAAGGCACGCTGTGCTCCGGCCACTGGTGCAGCCACCGGCACTGGGAGTGTCTGCCCGCGACTTAGTGGTGGGCCGGACGGCGGAGATGAGCAGACTACTGTGCCAACAGCTTCTCCTGGGTGCAGGCACTTGCTGAACACTTCGGCTCCAGGGAACTCCCTTAGCCCTCATGACATGCCCAGGAGGCCTCGGTGATCATTTTGCACCGAGGTACAGGAAGACTGAATTACCCGCCTGGGTCTCCTAGCACAGGGCAGGGCCAGGGTGTAAACTCTGGGGGGTGGCCCCGGGTTTCGTGTGTCCTTGCGTGACACCACCCCGTCGGGAAGACCTACCAGGAAGGCCGGTCTATGCAGGTTTGACGTCTGGCGCTTGCTTACCTGTTAGTGAGGTGCTCCAGCTTGAAGATGTGCACGGTCTCGGTGTTGCTGGAGGCACAGAGGAACTGAGAGTCCATACTGAACACGAGCGAGCTGATTGTCACGTACCTGGGAACACAGCGATGCAGAGACAGACCAGTGAGCCAGAAAGGTGAGGGTGACTGCTCGCTGGTTCAAAAACCAGCTTTTTAAGAAAACCCGATGTGTCCTGGAGAGTCTAGGAATTCTCAGATGCCCCGACACGGTGTCATTCACATTTAGGAATTCTTGCTGGCAAGATTCGTAAGGGGTCCTGGTCTCCAGCAGGAAGAAACAAGGCGCGGCCCCTGCCTGTCATCTCAGAGGTCTTCTAGCTGCTCGGTGCACAGATCCAGCTGCAAATGCCACAGCCACTAGGATCCCGGCCCATCACACTTGACAAATTGCTTCTGGACAGTGACTCGTTCTCTCTCACGTCTCCTTTGCTAGCGGCCCTCGCGCATCAGAAAAGGGCTCCCGTGGGGCTCCCCTGGGGCTCCAGTGGCCGAGGTCCTGTGCTAGAGCAGCCGAGTTCTTGGGTCTGCTGAGCACCCAGCGAGGCGTCTCAGGCAATGACCCTCCTCCAGGGGACAGGAGGGCACAGAGCCGCCCCTCCCTGCTCCCCCCGACCGCCACCAGCCGTCCCCTGCGGGACTTGGTGACTACCGCAAAACAGGCTTCACGGTGAACACAGACCTTTTCATGCCTCTCCGAAACTCGTAGAGCTTTTGCCCGTCCGGTACAGAGAACACCCGGATGACAGTGCCCTGTAAAAGACAGCAGGTGCACACTTCATACCATTAATGGCTTCGTACCCAGATGTCCCTTCAGAGAAGAGCTTGTTTTCTTGGTTTGGAACATCTGTCTCCGAGGAGGAAGCACAAAATGTCAGACACAGAGGCTTTTTTGTGTGTATACTGCTGTAGAAGTAACTCTTGGACCGTGTGTGCAACACTGTTTCTCTTTTCCCTCCCCGCCCTAGGCGAAGGCTTGGCAAGCTTGGATGCTGGAAATGTTTGCACTTGCTAGAATGTTCAGTCTCGGCCTCTCAAAAGACACACATTTTTCACGGCCTTTGAGGTTCAACTTGATCACCTTCCCTGGCCATTCCAGTCAGAAGAGATCAATCTCACACAACATTTTGTTGGCACCGTTTATTAAATGCAATCTCACTGAGTGTCAAGGGGGACCTGCACGAACGTTTCTCAGTAACACCCCAAGTGTCCGTGTCAAGTGTCCCATATCTTGCATAACCCAGGCCTTCTGCCTGTTGAACTACTGCGTATCTATCTACACAGCACGCGTGGGGCAGAGGTGCCCCTTGGAAATGGATTCCAAGTAGGCCCAGGGACCAGCCAGTCCCCGCGTGTCCGACCTTCGGCCCCGACGGGGTCGTGCAGCACAGCCCTGACGGGACAGCCCGGTGAAGGCGCAGCGACACACTCACCTTTTCAGAGGCGCTCGCTAGTTTGGAGCCCGAGGCATTGAAGGTGATGGCGGCCAGCGTGCCCTCGTGGGCAGCAATCGTGCAGACTGTTTTCTGTTGGTGACACGGGAAGGCGGGTACTGATGCCGGGGAAGCGGGAAGACACATTTCTTCTCCCTCCCCTTCCTCTTTTCTTCCAAGATGTTCCCCTCATCTGCCGGGCTCCCTGCCTCTCTCTCTCTTGCCCTCCACCAGGCTGTATAAGCTCTGTGTCCTCTTCTGGGCTATCGGGATTCTGCCTCTGTTTCCACCCCTCTTCCTTCCCGCCCTCGGGAACACGGACAGCCGGCTGCATGCTCAACGCGCCGTGATGCTGCCGCTACTTTTTGGGGACGTCCCCCAGCAATCCTGCCCTGCTCCCTGAAGCCTCAGAGAGCAGAGGACCGAAACGGGAAACATCTGGGCACTGTCACCGTGACACGGCACAGCACGACACCTTCCGTCTGACCCTGGGCCACCAGCTGGTGGGCAGTTTCCACGACACTGTCTACATCTGACTCGGCCCGACGTGCTGCCTCCTGTGTGGCTTCTCCCCCCGCCCCCCGCTTCCCCCACCGGGACAGAGCCTGTGCAACACCTGCCGATGACCTCACAGCCGAGCAGGAGGGCTGCGTCTGCTGGGTCGCTGCCAACTCACCAGGGAGTGTCCATCGTAAAGCACAATCTCGCCTGTAGTCAGGCTTCCAGGGTAGGCCACATACGAATTGGAATGGTTGATAGAGAGGGCGCACAGACCTGGCAAACAAGGGACAGCAGATGAAAAGCAGTGTCCGAGGGAGAGAACAAGCCTGGACAGGGCAGCGGAAGACAGCGTGGCCTCAGCGCCACCTACTGGCGAGGGGAGGAACGGCTTAGTCGATCTTCCAGTGGATTATTCTTGCAGTAAATTCACACTTGACATTGGCCGGGTCCTCCCCGCAGGAAAGCAGTTAGAACTCAGAACACTGCAAAAGCTCTTCTTCACGTTTTACTGCAGGGCTCTGAAACCGTGTCTATTTCTCTTTCATTACTCTCTAAGGCTATGAGAGAATTTACTCTTCATGGAAATAAGTCTTCCTACTGCAAACTTGGCCTTCCTGCAGGTGACCACCTGCAGCTGGCCAGTCCTATCAGGTTGGAGAACCCAGGAGGCGGAGGGTGAGGGGAAGGACCTATTGAGAGACTGTTCATTTCTAAGTCAAATGTCTGTCTCGATAAGGGAAATGGGCAAATCCAGAGACGGAAGATCCTTTGAGGGCTGGATCCTCCGTGAAGATGGGTGTCTGCTATTGAAACAAAGTAAAGAAAGAGGACATTTTGGATTTAAGGTGCTTCGGCAATATTCTGGAAGAGTAAACAGCCCATCACAGCACTGAACTGACATAAATAATTTTTCTTTATGAGGGGACTCAAGTTGTGGGGGTGGGGGGGTTGTTCTAAAAGTATTTAGGTAAAGGATTTTCACAGCCATAGCTGGGTTAATAGTAGAGGTGTGCGTGTGACAGAAGTGAATTCAAGGAGTTGTCAGAACTGAAAGCATCATCAGAATAAGAACTCTGAGATTAGGCCAGAGAGATATCTTTTTAAATGAAAAAAAAGCAACTGACATCTTTGTTACAAGTTAGTGTATATGTGTGTACACACACACACACACACACACACATTTTTAAAGTAGGCTCCATGCCCAGTGTAGAGCCCAATTCAGGGCTTGAACTCACAGCCCTGAGATCAAGATCTGAACTGAGCCATGAGTCAGATACTTAACTGACTGAGCCACTCAGGCGCCCCACAAGTTAGTCTATTAAACGGGTTTCTTACACTTGTGTAAGAAAAATTGACATCAGGCTAAAATGTACCCAACCTAATCTGTTGGGGGAGGAGCAGAGGAAAAAAAAAATCTAACATTGAGAACGGAAACCAAGGTCCTCCTTCCGGCTCCCTGGCTTTGATGAGGACAAAGCTAGGGCTGTGCTCTTATCACTTGAACCGTGAGAGGAAAGTGACTAAGTGCAGAGCCCTTAACTGCATGCTCTGGCATCCTGTAACTCCCACCTGCACAGGATCCTGCTCAGCCCCAGCCTTAGGGAGAGAGTCTAGACTCTCGTATCTTCCCAGTTTTGCTCTGGGAACCTGAATTCCCCCATCTCATCTGGGCTTCTTGCAATCCAAGTGCAATTTCAAGAGCAGCTAGCAGGTGGAAGGCATTCTGGTCTTGTGAAACAGAAGGCAAGAGCAGGGCAGGTCGGGTTGGCTTGCCTGGTGGATTCCCAGAGGGCTGCGTAGCAGAATAGGCGGTCAGACTGGACACGGCAACTTGGGGCGGGGGTGGAACTTGAGGACCACACCAAAGAGTTTAGATCTTACAAATGCAGTGGGTATGTGCCGGAGGTTTCTGAGCACGTAGGTTTAAAAAAAGCAGTGTTAATCAAAACCACCATGAGGTACCACTTCACACCCACTAGGATGGCGATAATCAAAGAGACAGATAATTGGAAGCCTCCTCCGCTGCTGCTGGGAAGCTAACACGGGGCAGTGCTTTAGGAAACAGTCTGGCGGTTCCTGAAAAGGTTAAACACAGACTTGTATACGCCCCCAATTCTACTCCTAGGTATATACCCAGGCGGATTGAAAACACCAGCCACATGAAAAGCAGTATCGTTCATAAGATTCAAAAAGGAGAGACAACGTAAACATCTATCAGCTAATGAATTTGGGTAAACAATATCCTTACAATGGAATATACATGCTCTAACACGGAAGTGACACAGAAGACCACATATTACATGATTCCCTTACATGTCATATCCGGAATAGGTCCATCTAGAGAGACCAAGTAGATTAGGGTCACCTGCAGCTGGGGGTATGGGGGGTTGGTGGCTAAGAGCTATGGAGTTTCTTTTTGGGGTGATGAGAAGGTTCTAAAATTGACTGGTAAGGGTTACACAACTCTATGAATATACAAAATGTTACTGAATAGTGCACTTTAATGGCATGAGAATTATAGCTCAACAAAGCTGTTAGGAAAAAAAAAAAAAAAAAAGCAGGGTTTTAAGAATATCTCCTTGGCAGAGATGGGCTGAGGACACAGAGTCAAGATCCAGGTCTACCATCCACTGTGTGACTCTGGCTGGCTTATCTGTGGCCTTTTGAGGCCCACCTGTTTATTATCCATGACAGGACGGAGCCACCTACGGTGACCCTTCCAGCTTCCACATTCTAAGATGCCAAATCTTCATTTACTTATATCTTCCATCTGAAAATATTGAGGACCCTCTTCGCAGCAGGGAGAATTAGGAGGTCTTTGAGCAGAAAGCTTAGACAGGTAACTTCCAGTGGCCCTGTAGAGTTTTTTTTTTTATTAATATTTAAATGTATACACAGAATAATGGACATATTTAAATTTAAATTAATATGCAGTGTCATGGACGTACACGATACTAGTTTTCTGATCCACAACATAATGATCAGATATTTGTCATCTCGAGGGAGTGATGGTCTAATAACCTTCGTCACCATATAGAGTTATAATTTGTTTTTTCTCGGGATGAGAGCCCTTAAGGACTAATTGTTGTATCAACTTTCAAATATGCAATATGGTATTGTTAACTACAGCCACCATGCTTTATGTTACATCCACGTGGCTTATTTATTTTATAACCGGAAGTTTGCAACTTTTGACCCTCTTCAGCCATTTCACATGACCCCCCAAGACCCCCCGCCTGGCAGCCACCAGCCTATTCTTTGTATCTTTTTTTTTTTTTTTTTAAGATTCCACATCTAAGTGAGATTGCACAGTATTTGTAGTATTGGTCTTTCTTTGTCTGACTTAACCCACTTAGCATAATGCTAAGATTTCCTTTTTTTTTAATCCCCGAATCACACTCCCCTGTACCTACGTGTGTAGCACATTTTCTGTATCCACCCATCCAGCAGACCCGGGTCCTTCCACGTCTTGGCGGTTCTAAACGATGCTGCTATGAACATGGGGGTCAGATTATCTTTCCGGGTTACTCTTTTCATTTTCTTCAGATAGACACCCAGAAGTGGCACTGTTGCATCATGGGGTAGTTCTATTTTTAATTTTTTGAGGAACCTCCATCCCGCTTTCTGCAGTGGCTGCACGAGCCGCAGTCCCGCCCACGGCGCACGGGGTTCGCTTCCTCCACATCCTTGCCAGCACGTTGGGTCTCTGTCTTTTTAATAATAGCCATTCTGACATTCTTTTTTTGTTAGAGCGTAAATATCCCAGAAAGGAAGAAAAGCTTAAACCTAACATCGAACCTTCTGTAATATCTAACAGAGAGTGGGATGGCGCTAGGTTCTAACAGGGAAAGGACGACTCTGACACGTAACTGCTTGTCTGAGAGCTTTGTCTCCGATGCCGGCCAATCCAATGAATTTAGCCAAGGGATCCCGCACGCCAGCCTTCTTGGACTTAATGAAGGTCCCCAGAAATGCTCAACACGAGTTCCTTCGGTTTCCTGTGGTCCAGTTCTCAGACAAATCCAACCAGACAAATCCATACAAGAATGCATTTCTTTCCTTCTGGAAGCCTCCAAGGAAAGCATCGAGAGCTTGCTTTCAGGCTTGGATATTACCATCCTACCCGTCTTCCGTTCCTCTGACAGGCATCACACAAAGCCTTCTTCGGGAAGGAAATAAGCCTTGTCTCTGATAACAGTTTACAATAGAAAAGTCATAGTGTAAAAGATCTGCACAGTCCAGTAAATATAAAGTAAGAGGGAGAGAGAGAGAGAGAGAGAAGCACTCGTTACCCTAAAACCCAGAGGCTCTTCACTATTCTCAATATTTGCACATAATTTCTTCCAGTCGTTTTAATTTTTTTAAAAAGATTTTATTTACATGACAGAGAGATCACAAGTAGGCAGAGAGGCAGGCAGAGAGAGGGGGGAAGCAGGCTTCCCGCTGAGCAGAGAGCCCGATGCGGGGCTCGATCCCAGGACCCTGAGATCAGGACCTGAGCCAAAGGCAGAGGCTTAACCCACTGAGCTCCCCAGGTGCCCCCAGTCTTTTTTCTATATAGGACTCAGGTTTTTTGTTTTGTTTTGTTTTAAAGATTTTATTTATTTATTTGACAGAGATCACAGGTAGGTAGAGAGGCAGGCAGAGAGAGAGAGGGAGAGAGAGAGAGTGAAGCAGGCTCCCTGCCGAGCAGAGAGCCCGATGTGGGACTCGATCCCAGGACCCTGAGATCATGACCTGAGCCGAAGGCAGCGGCTTAACCCACTGAGCCACCCAGGCGCCCCATAGGGCTCAGGTTTTGATGTGGCTTTTTGATTTGTTTTAGAATCGACACACAGTCTCATAAATCACTGTCAGCTGCAACTTCCCTGAAATTGTTGGGCTGTAATTCTTATGCAGTTGGAACAGAAGTGCCTGTTATCAGTGCGAGAGCCAATGGGAGCGTCAGCAGGAATCAGGAGGAAGTCCTATGATTCTAAATCATCCCCACCTTGGTATTTATAGTATGACTTGACAAACTTAAAGCAAGTTAACAGTGATTTATACCCTGCAGTTCTCCCTGGGTTGAGTAATGTCTCAGAAGATGCTTTCCAAGTTTCAAAAACAGAAAATCTCTGTATTTGCGAGTGTTCTAGGTGACTGCAAATCAGAGCCATTTACCCCAGCCGTATTACCCTTTCCAGAAAGAGCTCTGGCTGGGGAATAAGCCACTACTCTGTTCGATTACACGCACTGCCATGTGGTATAGACAGCTCCCTCGGTATTCTGGAGAAGGTCGTAAGAGCATGGCACAGCCGAGATCTGCAGTTGGCAGAACTTATGAGAAGCTCTCCCCCCTCACTGCTCAGCACACAGACCGCTGCGCTGGCAGGAAATTAACTTCGAGCCCCGTCTGGCCAAACCCTTTAAAGGAAACAGCCTGCAGTCTTTGACCCAACGGGAATGGCCGTGACACAGACAGACGCAAGGAAGGAAATTTACAGCTGCATTAGAGACAGGTATGAAGCCGTGGTAGAGCTCTGTGTGTGTCATTTATTTATAATTCACTAGGTTACAATGTGCTCAGCATCCGTGTGCTCCTGCCCGTTGGACAAGGGACTCTGTTTCCCTTGTGTACCGATGAAGCACGGATCAAATCAAGAGCCCAAGTTTCCATCTCACATTTTTGTTAAGAAATAAATGAGATGGGGCGCCTGGGTGGCTCAGTGGGTTAAAGCCTCTGCCTTCGGCTCAGGTCATGGTCCCAGGGTCCTGGGATGGAGCCTCACATCGGGCTCTCTGCTCAGCAGGGAGCCTGCTTCCTCCTCTCTCTCTGCCTGCCTCTCTGCCTACTTGTGATCTCTGTCTGTCAAATAAATAAATAAAATCTTAAAAAAAAAAAAGAAAAGAAATGAGAGAATGAGAACAAATAAAGGAGATGAAGGAGATGCCTGGGTCTGACGGCTCTGAGTCTGCTGAGTGAGGAACTGGTCATGTCTGGGTGGGTGTGACTTTGACCGTGGCTGGGCTGGGGAAAGAGCCGAGCCTTTGCTCTCGCTGCACTGCTCTCTGCCTGCCCTCAGTTAATCCACCCCAAAATAACTTTGTGGGATAACCATTATCATCTCTCTCTTCCTGGAGAACAAAGGGAGCTCAGGGGAAGCTGAGATGATAATTACAAATTTCAGGATTTGAAAAAGTCTGGGGCTATCTCTCCCAAAGGCATCAAAGGTGTCAGAAGACATATTTTGGTCTTTCGACCCGCCCGTGGTCTTTCAGAAGGAAATGCTAACTCTGTCCGTGGATCCATTCATAACGTTTATCTGAGACAGAGAAAACACCTCCCACTGTTTCTAATTTTTCTCGAGATAAAATTATTTCTTTACAAATAGCACCCATTGTCTCTAACATAAAATACAAAAGGCCCACCCTTTCAAACCTCCTTTTCTCCCAGTTTAAAGTGCAGAAAGAAAGGCAACCAGTGACTTTTCCGAGCTGAGGAAGACAGGTCCATTTGCTAGAAATTAAGAGCGGATGGGGAGAAACTGCTTTTCCCGGGAGGAAAAAAGGCCCAGTCCCGCAGGCAGACGGAGCTATCTTGCTGGCTGAGTGTCTACGGGCAGAAGCAAGGGAAGGTGACTGCAGCGCTAACACACGGACCCCCAGGTCCCCGGGCTGGAGAGGGTCCTGACTGCGCCACTTCCTATCTCCCCAGAGAAATGGAGAACCGAGGGAGCTTCCAGCTTCCTAGCCACCTGGATGGCCCCTTGCCCAAATCCATCAAGGTCCAGATCAGATCCACTCCCGCCCTGAGTTCTGCTTCGATTCGGCAGCACCTCTACTAGCAGCCCTAGCAGAAAAGCACACCTTCCTTCCAGCTGTCTGCACCCACAGTCCCACCAGGGGTCCTGGCCCTGCAAAGTGCGCGTCTCTGGGGACTGGTGTGGCTACATTCTGGGCCCCTGGTGGGCTGCACTTCGTATCTCTACCTGTCAGCGCCCTCTGTCGGCCAGGGCACGTAGTGCATCTTCAGTACATAACTTTCCAGACCATTTCAACCTTACGTTCCTAGAACAAAAACCTAACCACCTGCAGCTCCTTCACTTACCATCTTGCATTTTATGAAATATGCTTTAAAGTCGTTGTCTCTCAGAATTTTCTAAAGGTCTCAATGGCTTTGACCTTTGAGAAAATATTTTTCATGGCAGAAATTTTATTTTTATTTTTATTTATTTTTTAAAGATTTTATTTATTCATTTGACAGAGATCACAGGTAGGCAGGGAGGCAGGCAGAGAAAGAGAGGGAGAAGCAGGCTCCCTGTAGAGCAGACAGCCTGATGCGGGGCTCGATCCCAGGACCCTGGGATCACGACCTGAGCCAAAGGCAGAGGCTCTAACCCACTGAGCCACCCAGGTGCCCCCATGGCAGAAATTTTAAAGCGCCAAGGTCGACAGGAGAGAAGGTATGCATATAACCTAGGTTTATTTTATAGGTAGAATAGAGAAGAGGGGAGGAAGCAGGAATAGAGATTTTACCGCAGGGCGGTCTGTGAGCTGGTCAGTTTCACAAACACCAGCTCCTGTGATTCTCAGCTGATCCTGCCAGATGGGTATTCCCATCCTATTTTACAGGAAAAAATCTGAGGCCCAAAGAGCCTTGGTGACTTGGGGTAGGCGATACAGACCTTGAAATTCAGCAAACGTCGAAGAATTAGGAAACTGCCATAAACCAATTCGGCTCACAGACATTAACCTGAATCTCTGCACACGCCAGCTGTCCCAGCGCGATGACTCCCCACCCTCCCAGCCAACCAACGGCCGCTTTCGCGTTTACTTCCCGCTTAGTGAGCTCCCACGAGTCCTCTGCGCTTTCAATCCACCGAATCCAATCTGTTCCCATTCTTACATGGGGGACTGGTTCAATAGTGTTGTATCCAAGCGGTTTAGTGAAGACCAGTCTCCCAGCACATCACCCAATTCTAGAGATTTCATTGTAGCTTCATAAAACACATTCTTTGGAGCCTTTCTCCTGCTCATGCAGGCACACCAAGTCAAAACCTGCTCCTAATAATTACACCTCCTCTGTACGGAACAACCACAGACAATAATTAGGGGCAAACACTTTTTAATATCAGATGCACGGAATCTCCTACAGGTCTACCTTAAGTGCCTTGACACCCTTGCAGAGAAGGAGTTCCAGAAGAAAGGGGTTTGTCAGAGGCCGCGGTCCTGAAGGGTGTACAGCCTAACATAACTGGGATCCGCCACCGTGAAGAAAACCTCCAAAGCAAACACCACTGAGACTCAAAACCCACCCAAACACTGCTTCAGGTTTTTGATGGAGGGGGGGAAGCCAGTCTATGAGAGGAGAAGCTGGGTGTGACATCTGGGGGTGGGGGAGGGCATCTCCCCTGATTTCGGAGCTCACCTGTTGGGTTTGCAGGAATATCCAGGATGGTCTTCAACAGCTTCATGTCCTTAATGTTGTGAATGTAAATGGCCTCCTCCAGGCACACCAGCAGCCTCTGCAATCACACATACGCATCAGTCCACTGGGCAGGTTTCTCCGAAAGGACCCGACCAGACAGACATTGCTCATCCTTCCCGTGAGCCCTAACTTGCTTCTAAGCCTAAAGGAGGATGAATTTTGATGATCAAGTGGAAGATTACGTGGAGGGATGCCCGTGTATGCACGCACACACATTATCCACCTGAACAGAGGCACACAATACAACTTCTTAAAACTTTTCCTTTAGAAATTGAGATTTTTTTTTTTTTTTTTTTTTTTTTGCAGGGCGGTGGGGGGGTGTGTCTGGGTGGCTCAGTTGGTTGAGTGTCTGCCTTCAGCTCAGGTCATGATCCTGGGGTCCTGGGATAGAGCCCTGTATTGGGCTCCCTGCTCAGTGGGGAGTCTGCTTCTTCCTCTTCCTCTGCCCCACCCCCCGTGCCCTCTCTTTCTCTCAAATGGATAAATAAAACCTTAAAAAAAAAAATAGAAATTGAGATTGTGTGTGTGTGTTACTTTCCTCTCTTTAGAACAGGGACTCCTGAACACTTCCTGATCAGACTCCCTTTGCCATGTAGGGCAATTTTGGGTAAATGTTTGGTTCATATTCCTATCAGACGGGCTCCCTTTCAATGTTCATAACAAAGTCTCCCTCTTACACAGCGTGGGATTCTTTTTTAAAAAATTTTATTTAGTTATTTGACAGAGAGAGAGCACAAGCTGGCAGAGTAGCAGGCAGAGGGACAGGGAGAAGCAGGCTCCCTGTCAAGCAAGGAGCCAGACATGGGGCTCGATCCCAGAACCCCAGGATCATGACCTGAGGTAATGGCAGTCGCCTAACCAACTGAGCCACCCTGGTGCTCAGTGGGCCGGAGAGTTGACCAGTGACCCCCACCCTCTGCCCTGCCCCAGGCTCGGCTCCTTTCTCTCTCCAGCACAAGGAGGCCCTTCACTTCCTTTTCAAATGAGGCTTGGCAGGTGTAGAGCTTCTTCCCAATGGTCATGTTCTCTACCGAGTGGGAACAGGCCACGGGGTTGCCGTTGGGTGTGTCAAGGAACGGAATGCAGAGCTCAGTGCAAGTGTGGATGCTGGGTGTGGGTGAGGGGCTCTCGGGAAGGACTTTTTGGTTCGGTGGCTCTTTCCTCACTCAGAGCAGCTGCCCACACCCCCTGCATGAGCTGACTTGGCTTCCTCTAAACTAGTGGTTCTCAGGCTTTGATGAGCTTGCCGAGCACGTAAGGGGCAAGGCCCGGCCTCTTCCTGGAAATTCTGGTTTGGGAGGTTTGAAACAAGTACCCAGGTCATTCTGATGCACACCTGAGTTTGAGAGCCTCTGTTCTCAGGCCAGATCCTCTTATCCCAAAAGACAACACTTGGAAAGGAAGGCACCTAAAAATACCACAAAAAACCCTGGTTGGTTCTCCTCCAGGGGAAAGAAAGCCTGCCCTGCTGGCTTCCCAGTATGACTTCTCAGAGCTCAGAAAATGGAGACCATCCCTTATATCCAGCGGAAAAAGAAAATGTAAACACGTTCCTCAATTTTAATTAAGGCTCTGTGGGATCACAGGCCTGGGTGCTGAGGGGTTAAAAAAAAAATTTCTAATAGGGTCTCAACATTGATGGCAAACATTAGCGTTTCTCCGTGAAACACATTCCCTGATTTGTCTGAAAACTGCCTTTTACCCACACTTTCTGTGCTTACGTTCTTAGGTTTCTAATAGGCTCCTGTGTCCCCACACCCAGTCCCCAGGACACGGGGTCCTCAACGCATGCCTCCTGTGGTACCAGCCTCTACACCAGCCTCATCCCACCTGTCTGCCTCTGTGCCACCAGCTGTCAGCCACCGGCTGTCGTGTGGCCCAGTCAGTGAATTCCAGGTCACCCCTGCTGGCCACGGACAAGAATTAAATGGGGCAGAGGGAAACGGAGAGAGACCAAGGAGGAGGAGGAGGCACCGTGTCCCGAGTTCCCATGCACGCAGGCTTCCAGGGCCAGCCTGACCCCGTAAACTGCTCGCTAATGACCAGTTTTCAATCCTAGCTGAACCCTGGGTGCGCCTTCAAGTCTGCCCGGTCACCTTGGTTCTCATCAACTCTGCTAGGATTTAGAAGCAATAACTCCTTTTCCCGATTATAAAAATACTGATATCATCTCTCCTGAGCACCAGACTTAGGTATAGATCCAGAGGCTTCAATCCAGCGAACACCCATCTGGATAACCAGGGTCCTCAGAACAGACGGCAGGAGCACGGTCAGAGTTTGCCTATGGAAATACGCCGGCTGTGCCGTCTTTATTCTGCAAGATACGTTTCCTCCATTGAGGACAAGGGGCATAATATGAACCGATAGTGAAAAATAACAGAATTACTAAATGTGCTTCCTTTCTACATATTTAGAAGAAAATAGAGATGTTTTCTCCTCACAACTCCCCACACAAATCTTTGATGGTTTCCTGTTGTTTTTAAAAAAGGAACCTCACTGCCAGAAGACCCGCTGAACCCCACAGCAGGTGGGATGCGCAGCTCTCACTCCCGTTCGTCTCCTGCAGGGGGCGGCAGAGTCTGGGCATCCAGGAACTGTGGCCGGGCAGTGGGGGCTGCAGCAGGTGCCCAGCCCCAAAGCTGCCAAGGCCAGAGCCTGCACGTTCTAAGAAAAGCAAACCCCAAGCACGTTCCAGACGGTTTCAAATCATCGTCTTCGGAGAAGAAATGCTAAGGAGGAGAGAGATCTCTGAGCGGGTTCCAAAGAGCTGGCCGTTGACAGCGGGGTAGCGCTAGGGAGCACTTGGGTTCTAGAGGAGCTGGGGAGGAGAACCACAACCTCATGGATGTTACACTGAGGACAGGGCGGCAATCGAAAGGCTAGCAGACTCAGACCCGTGAGTGATCCTTTGTCCCATTTGGTAATAAAAATGTCAGAGAGCAAGTAAGAAAGGAATGAGAGAAATAAATTCTATAGATAATAGTTGAGAGTTCCGATCTTTACAGGACTTTGACCTAAACAATCTTTTTTTTTTAATAGATTAAAAAAATTTTATTTGAGAGAGAAAGAGCGTGCATGAGCAGGGGGGGGGAGGGGCAGAGGACACGGAGGAGCGACAAGCCGACATCCCGCTGAGCCGGGAACCAGATGCAGGACTCGAGCCCAGGACCCTGGGATCCTGACCTGAGCGGAAGTCAGACACTTAACTGACTGAGCCACCCAGGCACCCCTGGCTAAAACAATCTTAAAAAGACAATCGGGTGCCCAAAACAGAGATTTAATTTTTATATACTGGCTATCACTGCATGCAAAGACAAGTTTTGCAATGAAATTTAATGTGCTCCCAACAGATTTCGGAGAGAGCCCTTGAGCCAAGAACTGGGCTTAAAAACCTTCAAGCCGAAAACTCTCAAAGCCTTTCCCTCCCAAGAGGGAAAAGCCAAGAGCCTGGGCTTATTTCCTTCTTTACTCCTGCTCCTTACTTAAATATCCTTACATCCTACTTCTCGGGCTCTTATCTTCCACACTGTTCTACACAGACGTAAAAGAGTATCCACTCAAAGTAGTCGACCAACTCAAAGAAACTCTTTCTTCTCATAAGCCGAAGGGGAACTCTGTCTCATTTGTTAAAAAAGTTATTAGCGTCCAAAAGTTAGGTAAGAAGAAGACAGAAGAAAACATTATCCTGGAGAAGGCAGTGAATGACCTCCACCATCTTGGGAATATTTAATTGAATAGAAAGGTCTGCAAGGTCATATAAAGAATATATCCGTTTGTTTATTTATTTAACAGGCCGTTGGCAAACATATTCATGGAGCACTTTCCCCCCGGGCACTGTCTTTTCTTACCAGGCCTGTAGCAGTGAACACAGCAGATACAGTGCCTGCCCTTACAGGATTTAGAACCTAATGAGTTAAGGGGAGACTCTGCTAATACCCCCAAATATTTATTTAAGGAAAATTTCTATTTTTAATAGAGAATGTTTTCTATATTTGAGATAAGAATAATCCTTCCTGGGTCACCTGGGTGGCTCGGTTGGTTAAGTTGGCTCAGGTTAACCTGAGCCATCGGCTCAGATCATGATTCTAGGACTCTGGAGGCGAGCCCCGAATCAGGGTCCCTCTCCCCCTGCCTGCTGCTTCCCCTGCTTGGGCTCTCTGTCTAATAAATAAATATAGATATAGATCTTAAACAAGCAAACCACTACAAATAAGATCTATAAGGGTGAGCTGGTGGAAAGAAAGTGGGGAGCACGAGCCTGGGGACCTGGATTGCAGGGAAAGCCCAAGGAGAGAGCAAAAGAAGGCTAGTTCTAGAACTGCCTTCAGAGCTAGCCGGGGGTGGGGGGGGGCGCGGGGCACGCTCATCCTTAGGGGCTTCATTCTGAGAAGCATTGCTTCCTGTTGGCAGTGGACGCCACCATCCAGGGTCCAAACCAGGGAGAGATGTTTTTCTGCGTTCAGTTCCCACGAAGTAGCTCACGGGACAGTGTCAGAGCCAGATTTCCACCCAGCCTGCGTCCAGCAGAAAAGGGTTCACTCCACCAGGGGCCAGTGTTCGAGAAGGGACACGAGGCAGAAGGATCAGGGCGGACACATCCCTGAAACTAGGGCCCGGAGGAGGCTCACCAGGTCCCGGTGATACGAGGCCCGAGTCTTAAAATCCCTTTTAGAATTGGCTGCGTGGGTTAGCGACACTCGTCTCTACAGACAGTCATCTCGTTCTTGGGGGCCCACGAGCAGAAGCCTTGCAACCCGAGAGACCTCGCCCACGTACCTGCCGGTTCAGCCGTATGGACAAGATGTTGCTGGAGTAGCTGTAGTTACAGATCTCCGTGCCTTTCTTGAAGTGATAGACGTTCATCTGCCGCGGCTTCGTGTGGCTGACCACCACGACCAGACTGCTGGAGAACAGGCGCTCCACGATGTAGACATCCGGGATCTCGTCTGGGAAGGAAAGTGGCCCGAGGTGACGCAGACTGCAGCCTCCCCTGCCACCAGCCAGGGGCCTCCAGGTCTCGCTGACGGGGTGCCCTCCCTGAGCCCACCGCATTCACCACGATTTTCTTCCCCCCTCCGTGATGCTCTGTCTGCTTCCCAAGGTAGCAGTTCCAAAGCCCAGTCCAACACCCAAAGAAAATGTGAGTGACCAGAACCCCGAGTCAGGTCTTCTAGAGCCTCCCCGGATGCCCTCTGGGAGCTACAGTCAGCCCTCAGGCACCGCTGTTTGCTGTGGAACACATTTGGGAGGTTTGGACAATCTCAACCCACCCTTCCTCCGCGACAGGTTTCCAAGGAGTGTCTGGTCAGGGGAACGTCTGATTTCAGAATTCTGGTCCCTGTTGCTGAGAGGTACTATGGGTAAGGCCATGCCTTGGGGGGCAGTAACCTAGTTAAAGCCGTAACCCTTCCCCATCTTGTGCTCCTGGGCCTCTCCGCAATCTCTATCTTATTGAAGACGATCTGGACATCTGTGTCATGACCAGGGAAGTACTTCCACACCCAGGAAGAAGGTAAAGAAGTAAGCCCATAGGTGGACACCTCCATGTTTTTCTGAGAACATTCTTTCTGTATCCCTGCCTTCGTTGTGTGTAGGCAGGTCCCCTAGGCAGTGACATAGGACGGAGACAGAGTGAAGTATTCCCGAAAATGGGGTAATAAAAATAGTATCTTACAAGTATATTAAAGACCCAAACTATTTATTTATCAAACCACTTTCTTTCCAGGAAAGCTAAAGATTGTGTAAGTGACAACGAACTATTACCTACCCTGAAAAAACAAGAGAGACACATTTCTCAGCTGCATTGTTTGGTGATATTCATTTGAAGGATTTCAACACCTTCAATATGAACTACGTGAATGGGATCGTATTACTTTATTAAAACAAAGAAAATATTTCCATGACTGAATGACCGTTAGTGATATTCTACAGTGCCAATATAATGGCAAAAAAAAAAAAAAATTGTAAGTGATCTTCTGGTTTTACAATTATAAAAACTGATGGCTGTGCATAAAAGTATATGAAGAAGTGTGAACAATATGGTTTCAAATAAAAGATTTCTTTCTGGGGCACCTGGGTGGCTCAGTGGGTTAAAGCCTCTGCCTTCAGCTCGGGTCATGATCCCAGGGTCCTGGGATCGAGCCCTGCATCGGGCTCTCTGCTCAGCAGGGAGCCTGCTTTCCTCTCTCTCTCTCTCTCTGCCTGCTACTCTGCCTGCTTGTGATCTCTGTCTGTCAAATAAATAAATAAAATCTTAAAAAAAAAAAAGATTTCTTTCTTTTTTAAAATTTTATTAACATATAATGTATTATTTGCCCCAGGGGTACAGGTCTGGGAATCATCAGTCTTACACAGTTCACAGCACTCACCATAACATATGCCCTCCCCAGTGTCCATCACCCAGACACCCCGTCCCTCCCACCCACACCCCCCAGCAACCCTCAGTTTGTTTCCTGAGATTAAGAGTCTCTTACAGTCTGTCTCCCTCTCTGGTTTCGTCCCGTCAAACAAAGGATTTCTTAACAGAAAAAGAAAAATGTTACCTAAGATATTGCCAAATCTAAGGGCTTACTTGTGGGTTTTTTTTTTTTTTTTCTTTTTTAAACCAAGTGGTGGCAACGATTTATATTTTAACCTGAAAAATATGAACTCCTTCAGCTTGACAGTTAAGGGAGAAAAATGCAGACAGGTCAGGAACACCACAGATTAAAGTCTAGAGGGAGGATTTGGTGTCCCTGCGAGCTCACGCACGCACTTACTGCTTCCATGGACTTGGTCCAGTTGCTCCACAGAACTCAAGGAGAACAGCTTATAGCCGGCTTTGGTTCCGATCGCTAGGGATCTGTGGAAGATAATGACAGCAGGGGAATGACAGGAGGCACCGCACTCCGACCACAAATCTGCCCAAGACAGACATTCCCTCCCCTCCCAGTCTCACGGTGGGCAAACATCTATTCTCAGGTTTTTCGGTATTTGATAACATCTGAATAGTTGTCTGGGGGACGGGGGGGGGCAGGCATGTTGAAAGGAAAAAGGGCAAAGACAAGGAGAGACACAGCGTTGCGAAATGGGCAAGAGATCTGAAACTCATCAAAAGAAGTATCAAGCCTACTGGTGGCTGTGCTTCCCCAACCAGGCAGAAATAGGAAAAATGGAATGTTGGAGAATATTCATCCTGGCACTACTCCTAACACGAGGAGGGATCTTGTGGTTGAGAGGGACTTTACCAAAAGGTAAAATTTTTTTTTTTGCTTAAAAAATAAATACACCATCATAGTAGGTTTAGTCATTAGTAAGTACGGTTTAATGGATGCACCCTTTCATTGTTTTCCATAAAAGCATCCCAGATACTTCATACCAGTAGTTCTCATCCCCAAATGGACATTAAGTTCATGTGGGAAGCTTTAAAAAAATATTGATGTTTACTCCTCCTCCAACCCTGAGCTTTTTAATTAGGTTAATCTCTCTCTCTCTCTCTCTCTCTCTCTCTCTTTCTTTCCTACCCCCTATCTCTCTTTCTCTTCCTCTCTCTTTTTCTTTTTTTAGTTCAAGTACTCCCATGTGCAGCCAGGGTTGAGAACTCTGCTTTCTACCACGTTCCACAAAGCTAGTATCACAACCAACCAACAAAACAAAAACTAAATACTCATCTGGAACAATATGGGCTAAAAACAAACAAAGAAAAATACCCAAAAATGTATTTTCTTAATTTTTCACTTTCAACCAATAGAAAAAGACAGAGTGTCGACCCAGGTGAAAGCAAAGGGGTGGGTTTTGTTCAGGAGCTGGGATCTCCAACCAGCTCTCTCCTGCTTTGCCTTCAGTGCCTTGGTGGTGAGGAAAATCTTAGCCAGAGCACGCTGAGAATGAGCAGTCTGACCTTGAGCACTTCCATCCTGAGAAAATGGAATGTCAGAGCCGAAATGGACCTTAAAATACTCCTACATGGACCTAAAAATTAGCCCAGCTTCCTCATTTAAAAGTAAGTATTTGCAAAGGTGAGATTTGCTCTTCACAGGGAAGCATATACAAACATAAGCAGTTTTACTGGGGCAAGCCTGGAGGCAAGGCTCTCATTTCATACAAAAAATCTTTTCAAATAAAAAAATGAGGACATCCCATGATTTTCCGTGGAATTGTTTTTTTGGTTTTTTGGGTTTTTTTCCTACCCAAACATCTGTTCTTCCCTGGAACACAGGGATAGGAGACTATGGTCAACTTTTAACTGGGGAGGGAGTAGCTAGTTTCTCAGCCCTCCCACCGGCTTGAGGGGGAAAGTGGTGTGCTAGCCCTTTGCACAAGAGCAGCAGTGTGCCCGGGACAGGGGTCTGGTACCCAGACTACAGCATTAATGGTGACAAGCAGCTACTCAAGAGGCAACCCAGCAGCATCTAAAAACTTCAAAACACAGCTACCAAAAAAAACACAGCTACGGGCAAAAGGGTGAAACTGGATTACTATCTGATACTCGTATACACGTGTGAACGCAAAGTGGATTCAACACTTGAATGTAAGACCCAAAGCCATAAAACTCCCAGAAGAAAACACAGGCGGTAAGCTCCTTGACATGGGTCTTTGAGATGTTTTTTGGATCTGACTCCAAAGGCAACGGAAACAAAAGCAAAAATAAACAAATAAGACTACATCAAACTAAAAAGCTTCTGCACAGCAAAGGAAACCACCAATAAAATGAAAAAAAAAAATAAAAAAAAACCAACAAACCACCCACTGAATGGGAGAAAATATTCGCAACAAGGGGTTAGTATCCAAAATATATAAATTCACCTAACAACCAAACGACCCCCAACCTGATTAAGGAATAGAAGAGGGTCTGAACGGACATTCTTCCAAAGACACAAGGATAACCAACAAGCGCATGAAAAGATGCTCAACATCACTAATCATCAGGGGAAATGGAAATCAAAACCACAATGAGATACTGCCTTACGCCTGTCAGAATGGCTAGTGTCAGAAGGTCAGAAATGACAAGCGTTGGTGAAGGTGCGGAGAAAAGGCAGCCCTCAGGCGCTGTTCATGTGAGTGCAACCTGGTACAGCCTCTCTGGAAAACAGTACGAAGTTCCCTCAAGAAATTTAAAATATAACTACCCTATGATCCAGCAATTGTACGTCTGGGTATCCTTCTGAAGAAAAAATGAAAATACAAATTCAAAGAGATATAGGCAGCCCTATGTTCTTGGCTGCGTTGTTTACGGTAGCCGATATATGGAAACTATGTAAGTGTCCATCAGTGGATGAATGCATAAAGATGTGGTGTGTATGCGGCACACACACACACACACACACGCACACACACACACGCTTCTCAACTGTCAAAAAGCATGAAATCATGCCAGTTGCAGCAACACGGTTGAGAGTACTATGCTACATAAGTCAGACAGAGAAAGACAAATACCACATTTCACTTACACGTGGAATCGAAGAAAAACAAAACGAGCAGAAGAAAACAAAACCCAGACTCATAGTTACAGAGAATAGATTGGAGGTTGCCAGATGGGAGGGGAGTGGGGGGTGGGGGGGAGGGCTGTGAAATTGGTGAAGGGGATCAGGAAGTACAAACTTCCAGTTATGAAGTAACTATGTCATGGGGGCTAATGCACAGCATGGGAAATACAGTAGCTAACACTGCTCTACTTTTTTTTTTTTTAAAGATTTATTTATTTGTTTATTTGACAGAGAGAAATCACAAGTAGTAGGAAAGGCAGGCAGAGAGAGAGAGAGAGGGAAGCAGGCTCCCTGCTGAGCAGAGAGCCCGATGCGGGACTCGATCCCAGGACCCTGAGATCATGACCTGAGCCGAAGGCAGCGGCTTAACCCACTGAGCCACCCAGGCGCCCACACTGCTCTACTTTTGTAAGTTAACAGGTGTTTAGTAGACTGACTGTGGTGACCATTTGTGTATACAAATGTTGAGTCACAATAGGTCATACACCTGAAACTAATAGAACACTGCATGTCAATGATACCTCAACTTTAAAAAGCTCCTTTGTATTCCTATGATTCAAAAAATGTTTTTAAATACACTTGGTAGTCATTACCATTTTTAAACTTCCTTCACACAAATATAGATGCGTTTAGTAGCAAACTGATTTTTGCAAACAAACTTGCAAGGAAAAAAAAATGTAACGAGAGTCTTGTGATATTAACCAAAAGATTTCTGGCAATTTAAATTTGGCAATTTAAAATAATTTTCAAACATAGGCCCTGCTCCTAGAACAGAAGGATTTTATACTATTACTATTATGTTTTAAATGATGGATCAATGGCCACAAAAAATGCTGAATTGAGGAATTCAAACTATGACTTTATTTTACTCATAAGGCTTTCCTGCAGGAAAACAAGTTCTCACCATCTCTCATAGGAATAGGGGTTAGGACAAATATACACTGCCAATCAAATGAAAAAAAAAAGTACCCAAAGTGTCTAACATAGTGCAAACATGAAGCATGATCAAAGAAGTTTAGTTGTAATACTGTAAAACTCAGCCTGTCCTTAAAGAAAAAAACACACTGGTAAGCCTAAACGCATTAGTAAGGGGCTTGACTTATTTTAAAAAGTTCAATGTCATACCCTCTGTGGCTCAAAGCAACTGACTGTGACAAAAACTTTTATTTATAGGTAAGACAGAGCTGTCCAGCAGAGCCTTCATCCAAGAAAACAGAACTGACAGTAGAGACAAGGAAATTTACTTTCCAAGCACCCAACAGCTTTGAAAACAACATTCTTACCCAAGTGCTATAGAAAGTTGGGACTCAGCTAGAATAAAAATCAACATCACTTAAAAAAAAATCTAATAGACCATGCGACAAAGCAGAATTTAGAACATTTACTTCTAGTAAGCAAACTGACTCCCCTCCTTGTCCTGTGTTCAGTTGGGCAGGAAAACATTCTGGCATTTATTTCAACAGCCATCCTCTCTTGCAAAATGCTACTTACAAAATGACAGAATTTTATCTACACCATCATTTCTGTAAACTGCTGGTTTCAACCCATCAGCTGATCTTAAAAACAGTTCAGTGAGTTACAAACACCTTGAAAAGAAGGGACCCCCCCCCCCAAGGAGGGGGTAAACACTATTTAGTGAATCACTTTTCAGGGATGTTCTATGTATGTGGGGATTAGGAGATGTTGTCATATGTATTTCTGCTTGTGGACTGTGGTTAGAAAAAAAAAAAAAAAGCTTGAAAGTCATTCATCTAACCAAGCTGTCCAGCTACCAGATTACCCGATTACACATAGTTTTTTTTGGAACAAAGGCATATTGTTTGGCACAGGGTGTTTTTAAGCAGAAACACAAAGGGAATGAAAGCCAGAGTTACTTATGGTACCGGCTCGGCTCGGCCTTAATTACACCACTGCATGTTCAATATTAGCACAGCCCCCGTCACTGGCAGCCAAAGCACAAGCGAGAAGCCGGCTCCCAACAAGGAACACAACAGAAACTGGTACAGCAGGAAGTGGGAAACTGGAAAGCGGTCATCCCTGCTTGATGCTCTGGGTGCACATTCCTAAGCGATTATTCCATATGGTCCTAGGGACCGGCGTCTAACAATTCCATGAAAAGAGGCAAGGGAACAGGCGTTTGCTTCCAAGGGACTGAATCCCTGAGATGTCCGAACTACAGCTCAGCCACTCAACTCTCTGGCCGAAGTCCAAATGGGCACCTCGAAGTGAAATATTAAAAAAAAAAAAAAGAAAAAAAAATCCACTCCCAAAGCAACTGGAGCTCGTGCTTCTCCGAGAAGGCAGCCCGGGCCGGGGAAAAGGGCGCTTGAACTCGGAGAAGCAGAGGCTGCCTCGCCCGGGGAGGGAGGGAGGGAGGGAGGCTTCGTGCAAACGGTGAGAGGGGTGGAAAGGTTTCTGACACCCCGAGCCCCGCAGGCGAGATGCCTGGAGCTGGGGCTGGGACCGGGGCTGGCCCTGGCCACAGGGATAGGCTGCCTCTTTGTCCCAGGCCCTGCCCAGATGCCACGTTGAGATGCTCAAGGACAAATGGGAAAGTTTTTCCTGTATTCCCATCTTCCTGGGCCCCAACAACCTCGCCTCGGGTCGGCTCGCCACCTCCCCCTCCCCTCCCAACCTCCTTTGTTTTTGTTTTTGGCTTCTCCTCCCCCTCCCCCAGACCCCCCGCTCCGGTCGCGAACCTCTGCACCCCTCCCCCCCCCCGGCCCGGGATTCCGAAGCCCTCGCCCGCCCCACTCCGCCCTGGAACTCTCTCCCCCCTCGCTCCGCCGGCCGCTCCTGGCCCTCGGCCCGCAGCTGGGGAGGGGTGAGGGTGGAGGGGCTCGACCCCCCCCCCCCGCCGGGGGAGGGGAGCCCCCGCCAGGCCGAGCCCGTCCCGGGCCGCCCCGGCCGCGCCGCCGCCGCCCTCCTGGGGCGTAGGCCTGCGCCTCTCCGGCTCCGAGCTGCCGACAGGACGAGACCCCCGCTCGCCACTTTCTTCCCCAGCTCCCGGCCGGGCAGCCGCCGCGGCTTACGTGCAGTCCTGGTTGAAGGAGAAGCAGCTGAGCGCCGCCTCGGCCCCGCCCGGGGGGCCGTCCGCCGCCTCGGCCTCCATCGGGGACTCGACCCGGGGGAAGCCGCAGCTCCGAGCCGGCGACAGCCACCTCAGCAGCCCGCTGGCGCCGGCTCCGCGGGCCGGGTCGCCGACCCCCCTCCGCTCCTGGCCCCGCCCCGTTCCGCTTCGCCCCGCCCCGTCCCTACTTCGCTCCGCCCCCCCCTCCCTAGGCCCGGCCCCGACACTCCTGCGGGTCCCAGCCAACCCTCGGCGCTGAGGGGGCGGAGGCCCCACCCCCGGCCGCCATTGGTTACGAGTCCACGCCCACGGCTCCCCCCTGGGCCAATGGACGACAGCTGCGGGAGGAACCGCCCCGGCGTCGACCCGCCCCCGGCTCGGTGAGACGGCTCTCCATTGGACGAAGGCGCATGACGCAAGGCTGCAGGCCACGTGGTAGTGTTGTCATTGCCAGATGCCGCGAAACGGGAGATGGCGAGAATGAGCGCGGCTGAGGCCGGGCCCCTTGGCCTCCGCGGGACCGGTGGTGAGCTGTGGCGGGGGCGGCGGGCGGACGCGCTCGGTCCACCCCGCCCAAACCCCTGTGACGAGGAGCTCTCCGTCTATTAAACTCGTAGAGTTTAGTGGAGAGCGTGAGACGCCAAAGCCCCACCCTTTAGTGGAGTCTTCAAGCTGCTCAGAGAAAAAAGTTTCCAAAATGGGGATGCACAGGCCAGACCCGAAGTTACCTTCCCGCCTGCCCCGCCGTGGGAGGCCAAGCGCTGTCTTCGCTGTGCCGATGATCTCGCTGGATTTTAAAAAACAGGAACAATGTTTTTTGACCCATGTTTAATTTTTTATTATTTTTTAAAAATTTTATTTATTTATTTGACAGACAGAGATCACAAGTAGACAGAGAGGCAGGTGGGGGGGGGGGGGATGCAGGCGATCCCAGGACCCTGAGATCATGACCTGAGCCGAAGGCAGGGGCTTACTTAACCCGCTGAGCCACCCAGGCGCCCCTCTGCCCCATTTTTTAAATAAAGGGTCAACTGAGCAGCTAAATAATCTGTCAAAAGTAACACAACAGATGGCAGAATGTGGATTTGTCCGGTATCAAGACCCGCTGCGCACCAAACCACCTGCTGGGAAATTTGGCAAAATGTAGTTTGGGGAAAAAAAAAAATAATGAAAGGAAATGTGTGTAAGATGGTGTTTTTGATGAAAGGGATGAGGTCTGGAAGATGGCCCAATTCGAAACTCACATATTTGACATGAATGCCGACAACAGTCTCTCTTCCCAGGTTGAATGCATGTTGCATGTAATATACCCAACACACTTCATGAATCGGTAGCTCTGCTGGCTTTGGATTTATATTAACTCCTGGTGAATTTTTAACTCACACTTTTCAAGCTGAGATGACATTTTAATTATGCCCCAGTATTTCAAATTGGCATCATTAAAACCTATTTTGTGACAAAGCTGTATATGCATATGTGTGTATACACGCACATACTTTGGAAACTGGAACCTGTCGTGGATGCGGGAAGAGCACTATTTCACAAAAGCTTTTCTGGTTGCATTTCTGGTTTGGGTTTTCTGAAGCATAAACATAAGTTTCTTCACGCAACACTACTACTCTTTCTCTCAACTGATGTGAAAATGGTTCAACTCATAGACCTGCAGATGTTGGTTGCTCTTTAGTTGATTGTGAAGTGTTGTATAAACCATCCTAAGTGAAAAGAGCTTCTGTTTGGATGCTTGAACTGCATCATCTTTGTTACCTCTTGGATCAAAGGTGCTTCTCCTTAGCACTCCCAGCTCAGCCATTTATAAAAGTAGGAGTCTGGTAGGCTAGGTGCTGGGCTGTTTGGAGAATTAAATAAAGTGTGGGATAAGGTTATTACGGTGGAAGCTGTTATTCTTGGTAGTTTAGACGTTATTAGGTAGAGTTGGGAGCTGGTGTTAGTTTTTGAGCAGGAGCGTTTCATGATAAAAACTGTGTTTTAGACAGATAAACTTGTTTGGAGTGTGCAGAATAGATTAGAAGGGGGAAAAGCCTAGACTAACGTGAAATTCTAGGAGTGAAGGGACGTAAGATACGGCTGGAAAGGTTAGGACAAACCCCAAATAAATTTTTTTCTATTGAAATATATTGGACATATATTTGATACATAACATTGTGTAAATTTAAAGTGTATGGCATGTTGATTTGATACTTATATATTGTAATATGATTGCCATTGTCGCTATTATTAGCACCATATTAGCGCCACTAACGTGTCACATGAAGAGATATTTTGAGGCAATGCTGTCTGAGAGAAAGATAATGAGAGAGAGAAAGTAAAAAAGAAAGAAAATGTCAGCCACAGATATGAACCCCATTTATAATTTTAAATTTTCTAGAAGCCACAGTAAAAAAGGTAAAAAGCAATGAGTAATGAACTTTAATAATTGTTTAACACAATGTGTCAAAAATCTCACTTTAATGAGTAATCAATGCAAAATTATTAATCAGTTAGTGTAGATTATTTTTTAGCATCATTATTTAAAATCCAAAGTATCCCTTTCACTTAGAACATATCTCAATTTACGCCAGCCACATTTTAAATGCCTATGTGACTGGTAGCTATGGCATTGCCCAGTGAAGTCTGGGGAGAATAAAGCACAGAACCTAGTGGCTGATGCGGAGGGGTGGTGTGGCAGAGAAGAGGAAGGAAGAGTCCAGTCTGATTCCACGGTTAGGAAGGTGGGAGCTCGTGACGCTGTTTTCAGAAACTAGGTGTTCAGGAAGATGCAATTAGTTACATGTTGACACAGCTCACTGGGATTACAGTTCAGGCCTCGAGGTGTAGGTACGGGAGAAAATTGATCACCTTCCCAGCCCTACCTTTCCCATGAATGAGCCCTCTTGGACGTTTCCCACTGAGTTAGCGGTCCACCACCCACCACCACCCCCGTGAAAATAATATCCCAGGGTTGCCTCACTTGATTTTATTTTTCCTAAGATAATACAGAAATCTGTATTTTTATATAAACATATTTAAAATAAATATTTATTTTACATAAGCCTATGTAATTTTGAAAAAGATTTTGTTTATTTATTTGACAGAGATGACAAGTAGGCAGAGAGGCAGGCAGAGAGAGAAAGTGGGGGAAGCAGGCGGCGCTTGATCCCACAACCCTGGGATCATAACCTGAGGTGAAGGCAGAGGCTTTAACCCGCTGAGCCACCCCGGCGCCCCAAATCCATGTATGTAATTTTATGTAAAAATTTAAAATGTTGATGATCAATTCTTATTTTTAAAAAGCACTGTGTGGGCCAAATTAAATATACCAGCTGGCTGGAAGTGGTTTATGGAGGTCCAGTGTGTGACCTCTGTTCGAGGCACAACACCCTCAAAAAAAAAAAAAAAATCCAATGAAAATTCTATGAATAAATCCAGAGGTGCTGGGTTCATTTAATGTCGGGCTGATTTTTCTTTTTCTAAGTTCTAGTTCTAGGTTCCGTGGGAGAAGAAACTCCTGATTTAAATATTGGGTTGATGCCATCCTAATCCTTCCACATTCTAGGAATAGGAAATTTCAACACCAAATAGCAGAAGGAGAGGCTATCTGGAGGAAGAGGGGATGACAACACTTTACCGCGAGAAAAACAGAATTTCAGGCTTTTTGTCCTTCTTCCAAGCGAGATGCCTAAGTGGCTATCTTTTCCCAGACAAAATGGCTCTTATTTCTAGAGAAACAATAAATCAGCAAAATCCGGAAGAATAAAGCTGAGCTTGGGGATTAAGTATTCTTGGTCATACAAAATGCAGGCCACCGTTCAGCTAATGGGAAGCCTTCTTACTTGTGCGGCCATCAGGCTGTCATTTTAAAATGCTGATTAGGGACTGCACTGGGCAATGACCGGGGAAGTTGGAAATGACACATCCTGTCTGACTCAACCGTCATGTCACCCAATATGGCTGCCCACAGCACCCCACTGTCTATAATTAGGGTAACTACGAGGTGAGCAGATGCCACGCCTGTCCCTTTCTTTGTATACAATCTATTCCATTTTTCTAAAATCAAGTCATAGGAAATAAGCTCCTTTTTTTTTCTTTTCCGATTCGTTTCAGCACTCGGAACGGGAGTTGAGAAGGAGTGGAGCCGGAGTGGACGCGTGTAGGGTAGTGCTTTGAGAAAAGGAAGGAGGAGGAAGGGTCTGGGGACGATGCAGAAGAGGTAAGACTTGGGGGGTGGGGAGAGGGAAGGATGTGTCTCAGGCTCAAGGAGTCAGCCCTGCCCTCCTATTCTAGGGTCAGAAGTAAGGGCTTGAAATGTAGGGTGATTTCTGGGAAAGGAGGTGATCCCATCAGACTGGCCAACAGGAAGTACCCAGCCAGAGGGATGGCTACCCAGCAGACATAATTGGGCTTTTTTCTTACTCATCCCAGGCCCAATCTGTGTGGGAGAGCATGGCTGCAGTGAATGAACGGTCCCTCTAATGGGCCTTTGCTCTCTAAATGGAACCACTAAATCTGGTTTTATTACTGAAACAAAAAAAAAAAAAAAAAAAAAAAGAGAGAGAGAGAGAGAGAATGGGGGGCAAAACCCAACAACTATTCTAATATTCCTTGACTTATGTATTTCCTCTTAAGAGTAAAAAACTATGGTATTTCATTCAAGAGTGGACTGGTGTCTTTGCCTACATTGTCTCCACCATCTGTCTTATTTTTGCTTCCAGAATAATCTTCAAACGCCAAGGTAAAATCACAAGTTCTCCATAAATACTTGGTGATCGGCTGACATTCATGAAGACAGTAGCTTTCTATGTGAGCATTTGCAGACATACGAGCTAATGGTCTATCAGTCGAGGCAATGTAGAGAGTTTCAGTCAAAGAGCTTTGTTCGCTGAGCCATCTTAAGCCCATCCAAGATTCTAGAGAAGTGTTCCTTAGGTCAACCAACCCTTCCCCTCACCCCCGACTTAAGTTTGAAAGTATAAATATAGGTGACATCTGGAAATGGAAAGCAGAGCTTTGTAGAAAGCCTGACTTGAAGCCTCATACATCTTCTCATTGAATGCTTATTACATATCCCATCCTGGAGATTTTTATACGTATCGCCGGACTGTGTAAACCAAGGTCGAGAGATGCTGGATAAGTTGCTCAAGGTCCTGGGGCAGTCTGTGATGGAGATGTGGTTTGCACTCACCTTCCCACCACATTTCCAGGTTTCCTCTCCATCTCTGCTTCTCCTCAGACTAGGGTGCCTCAAAGCTCACAACAGAACTGGTGTCTTAACCTGTATTCCGTTCTCTAAAGGGACAGAGAGGCGGGGGTGGAGACGTGGAGGCAGGATTGTGCCAAGAGGGCCACAAGCCAAGTGCAAGCGGCAGGGCATCAAGCCTGGAGCTTTTCGAAGGGGGCAGAAGCTTTGTTTAGTTTTGGCGCAGATACTACTAGACTTACCTAGAAACAACTTTTGCTCCTAGGCCTAAGCGTTAAACTGTGCTCATGGGCGAGGGTAGTTAGTTAATAAATGTTGGCTCTAGGTTTCTTCCTGGTCTGGAGAGCTGGTATGAAGAATGGTAACCACTCCTGAGAATTTTTCACCTCAGGGGGAAAGGTGATTTCAAAGGCCTTAGGGGAGCCCAGGAGAGGAGTGAGAATCTCATGTTTCTTGGTGAACAGTGCCATCTAGTGACCTGTGGTATTCGGGTCCAGGCTGGTGGGTAGACCTGGAAGCCGAGACTGACTTGAATGAGAAGATGCAGGGAGCGAATTCTGAAAGCCTGGAAGAGTCTCAGACTTCCCATGTGTTCTTCCAAAACCTCTTTACCACCTGTGCATGGAAAATACAGAGGCCTGCCTCACCCCTCTCTTGCAGAAGGTGCAGTTTGGAAGGGGTTGGGCCATTCATTCATTCATTTGATCCATTTTTATTCAGGGCCTGTTATGTGCCTGCCAGGTTCCAGGTCCTGGGGTTGCAACATGGAGAAAAAAATTAAAAAACAAACAAAAAACAAAACAAAACAAAACAAAACAAAAACCCTGCATAAATGGGCAGAGAGACCACAGGCAAGAAAAAGAGAATGGAGAGTAGTTCAGATGGCCATGAGTGCCAAGAAGAAAAATAAAGCCTTTGAGGGTTTGGGGTGGGGTGGGGGGGGGGAGGATTTCATGAAGAATGGGCAGGGAAGGCATCACTGGAAGGTTCCATTCAAAGGAAGACCTGAAGCAGAGAAGGGAACGTGTGGGGAAAAGCATTCTATGCCGAACGGTGGAGGAGGTGCGGATGGCTGGGAGAGAAAGAGGCGGGGTCGATAAACAGGAAAAGAGTCAGAATGATGGTGCCGGGGCAGGTGGGGGAGGGGCGAGAAACCGCTGGGCATTTTTTTTTTTTTTTAGGATTTTATTTATTTATTTGACAGACAGAGATCACAAGTAGGCAGAGAGGCAGGCAGAGACAGAGGAGGAAGCAGGCTCCCTGCTGAGCAGAGAGCCCGATGCGGGACTCGATCCCAGGACCCTGAGAGCATGACCTGAGCCGAAGGCAGCGGCTTAACCCACTGAGCCACCCAGGCACCTCAACCGCTGGGCATTTTGACTTAGATGAACAGAATCATTCAGGGAGCCGTGCCCTTCAGCATGTTTAAAAACTCCAGGAAGCCCAGTTTATTGTTTAATGAGGTTGAACAAATACTTTCCAGGCTTACGCCGATGCCCTTCTTCTAGGGGGGCAGCCACTAACTTCTGGTGGGACCCGAGAAAATGAGCGTCAGCCCTGATAAGCAGACTGTGATGTTCCCAACAGTCATAAAGGAGGCCAGTGCAAAGTCAACAGAAAACTGTTTTTCCCAAGGCCACACCACAGCCACAAAGAAACTAACACCGAGTGATTAAGTCTTTCTTATCAGTGTCTTCCGCAGACTCCCTCATGCGTCCCACCTGCTGGACAAAGATGGGTGAGATGCCCAGTTGTTAAACCATCCCTCTCCGTGACCACCGCCAACCCTGGCCTGGTGTCTGTTCCCCTACCCTTCCCACCTTAGAATCCCTTAGTGGAAACCCAAACCTTACAAAAAGCCTCTTCCTAGAGCCTCGTACTGAGATAACCCATGGTCCATTGGGTTTATGCTCTCCCTGGTTGCACCAAGTTAAAAAATTGGCATCAACGGTGCAAACTTGGGGGTCTTTACCTATAACTTTATCTGCCCCCAGTATTTTGGAGAACAAAGTTTAAGACAGGTCAAACAAGGAGCGCCTGCATGGCTCATCTGGTGAAGCGTCTGCCTTCGGCTTGGGTCCTGATCCCCGGGTCCTGGGATTGAGTCCCACATTGGGCTCCCTTCCCAGCGGGGAGCCTGCTTCTCCCTCTCCCTCAGCCTGCCATTCCCCCTGCTTGTGCTCGCTCTGTCTCTCTCTGTCAAATAAAGAAATAAAATCTTAAAAAAAAAAAAAAAGGGAAAAGACTGATGAATCAGACCTGTATCCTTGAGACAAATTATACATATATAAAAATAAATAATAAAAAATAGATAAAAATTAAAAAATTTAAATTAAATTATATAAACTTATGTAATTTATATAAATTACATTAAAATAAATAAAAGTTTTAAAAATAAGGGGCGCCTGGCTGGCTCAGTGGGTTAAAGCCTCTGCCTTTGGCTCAGGTCATGATTCCAGGGTCCTGGGATCGAGCCCTGCATCGGGCTCTCTGCTCAGTGAGGAGCCTGCTTCCCCCACCCCTGCTTGCCTCTCTGCCTACTTGTGATCTCTGTCTGTCAAATAAATAAATAAAATATTTTTTAAAAATTAATTAATTAATTAATTAATTTGACAGACAGAGATCACAAGTAGGCAGAGAGAGAGGAGGAAGCAGGCTCCCTGCTGAGCGGAAAGCCGGGCATGGGGCTTGATCCCAGGACTCCGGGATCACGACCTGAGCTGAAGGCAGAGGCTTTAACCCACTGAGCCACCCAGGCGCCCCAATAAATAAAATCTTTAAAAAAATTTTTTTTAAATAAAAGCTGACCACAAAAAAAAAAAAAAAGGAAAAATCAGACCAAATAATTACTTGGTGTAACATTCTGTGACTCTAAAGCTGAGATCTTGCACCCTTCCTAAAATGTCTTGTGTACCAGTGTGTGATCAAAGTAAGCGCAGAGGACTATATTGTCAAATCTTTTTTTTTTTTTTTTTTTTCAAATGTTCTGGATGTTTCCTATAAATCAGGTGATATGATATGTGACCTTCTGTGTCTGGCTTCTTTCATGTAGCATGATACTTTCAAGGCTCATCTTACATGGATGTTATAGCCTGTGTCACCAGCAGTTCATTTTTTATGGCTGAATAATATTCCGTTGAGGGTATATCCCTCCCCTTATTTGTCCGTTTGTCAGCTGATGGACATTTGAGTTGTTTCTACCTCTTGGCTGTTGTGAAGAGTGCTACTATGAACCCGTGTGTACAGGTGATGATCTGAGTGCCTGTTTCCAGTTGTCTTGGGTATATATCTCTCTCTCTCAGAGTAGAATTGCTGGACTATAAGGTAATTCCATATTTAACTTTTTAAAAAATTCATTTGTGAGAGAGAGCGAGCGAGCACCAGTAGGGGGAACAGCAGAGGGAGAAGGAGAAGCAAATTCTCCATCGAGCAGGGAACCCTATGCAGGGCTCGATCCCAGGACCCCAAGAGAATGATCTGAGCTGAAGGCAGACACTGAGCCGACTGAGCCACCCATGCACCCCTAATTTTTTGAGGCACTGAAAAACCGTTTTCCCCCTAGGCTGAACCATATTTTGTTCCCATAGCAATGAACAAGGGCTCCAGCCTCTCCACATCCTTGCCAACATTCGCTAGTTTCCCTTTTTCATTTTTGCCATTACTAGAGCCATCCCGGTGGGTGTGAAAAACACTGAGTTTTATGCCATGTCTGCAAAGTTGCAAATTCTTGAGCACCCAAGTCGTTCTGAGTCCTCCAGCGCTTGCAGTGAGCCAAAGCCATGCTGTATTTTCAAGGCTCCCACACCCATCCTAGGTGACAGTTGGGCAATAAAGCTTTGTACCCTATAGACACACATTCAGGTTCAACATATAAAGGTGAAACATGAGTCCACCAGGTCAAGTCAAGGGGGCAATGTCTGAAGCAGACCCTGGGCTGCCCCTTCTGGCCTGTTCTTTCTGTATTTTATTCTTCTAGCTAAAACCTGTTGATGCTGCAACATGGTCTTCAGCTGGGGCCGGACATGATTATATCCCCCCTCCCTGCTTCAATTCAGCTGGCGTACGCCAACCAGGCTTCTTGTTAGGGTGAAAAGGGGTGCTAACCCCATAACTAACAACATGCAGGACAGAGTTGTTCCTTTGACTGTGAAGATCCCGTGTGACATCAAAGAGGACATGTCTCAGGGGCATATGTGCCATATCTTGGAATAGGGTCGCTGTATGGGACTGAGAGAGAGGGAGAGAGATCTAGGGTCACCGGTGAAGACGTAGTCGCCGAAGCCACGAGAGGAGGTCAAATGTAATGAAAACTGTGTCAGTGGGTGAAGAAAGGGAGCAAAATGTCCTGGTTTGATGTCTGGAGCATTCCTTTAATTTTAGGAACGCTACTGGAAAGGAGGCTGGAGTGTGCGCGCAGAGCCGGCAGCAGCTCTATGTCCTACATTGCCAATGAGTGAGAACCTCCGTTATAAATGGAAACCTGAACTGGCAAGCGCTCATTGGCTAAAGCTGAATGCACCAGTTTATTTTGGTACCTATCACCTCCACGATCTCCTATTTTGCTTATTGATTGCAAATACGCATGAGGATTAGAAAGCTGGCATGTTTTCCTAAAACGGGACTGAGAGTTGTCACTGAAGTAGTAGAACTCAGACTTTTCATCTTTTGTCTGTGGTCAGAGACGTCCTTTAGTGGGTTTCTAACTTTTTACAGAAGTTTGGCTTCTGAGGCTGTTGAAGATACCAAGTGGATGAGACTTACCTTAAAATATTTGAGAGAGCTATTTCCTAGACCCTCAGCTCTTCTTTCTCCACTTTCTCCCTGAGGCATCTGTTCCCATACATGGAGGTTGAAGTCAGCCTCTATCTACAGATGACCTTTGTCTGACCTCACTCTCTGGAATGCTCTGCCTGCCCCTGTCTTTCATCCCAGAGCACATCAACACCAACTTCCACTGGCATTCCTGATAGGATCTCTTTCTCCTGAGCTCTTAAAAGAATCCTGCCTCAGCAACTTCCAGGGAATGGTGGGAGAGTTCGTTTTTTAAAAAAGAAATTTATCCCACACCAAAGGCAGGAGTCACTTACTTTGCACTATTGTGTGCATTGGCTCTGTGGGGTAGGCTACGCTTCTTCTTTTCTCTCAATCCATGAACATAGTATAGATTCTTAGGTCCTCTTGACCCAGGCATACAATTTCTCATGACACCGTAGACCTACTCCTTCTGTTCCCAAGGGATTTTTAAAAAGATTTAATTAATTAATTAATTTGGAGAGCACGAGTTGGGTGAGGAGAGGCAGAGGGAGATGGAGAGAGAGAATCTCATGCAGACTCGTCACTGAGCTTGGGGCTCAACACAGAGCTAGATCCCCTGATCCTGAGACCACGGCCGACCCAAAATCAAGAGTCAGATGCTTAACCAACGGAGCCACTCTTAACCAACTGAGCCACTGGATCCCCATTCCCAGGGATTCTGGTCACATTAACCTGTATATTTACTTCAAAACAGCCCTCAGATGACTGAAATTATCTGGTTTGTTTATTCATTTCCATATTTACCCTGTATCTCCTTTATCTAGAAGGTCAGCTCTGTGATAGCAAGGTCTCATGTGTCTTCTCCCAGCATCTAGAGCAATGCTTGACCATCTAGTAGGTACTCATGGAATATTTGCCAACTGAATGACTTAGACAATCAATAATTGAAAAATCAGTACAAAATTAGCTTTCCATGAACTCTTCATAAGTGTTATTTTCTTGACTCTCTTGAACAATGATATTGCCCAAAGCTAACTAGTATTATGACCAAATGTCAATTAACTATATTAGTGCCTTTCAAAATTTTTGGACCCCCTTTATACCCTTAAAAATTGTTGAAAAACCCCAAAGAGCTGTTGTTCTTAAGAGTCGTATCTACCATTATTTAGTGTGATAGAAATGAAAATTGAGAAGAGTTCAGAATATTTATTAATTCATTAAAAATAATAAACACATTACCTGTCAACATCAATACCGTATTTTTTTTTTCTGTTTCAAAAACCCCCAAATTAACAGGGAGAAGAGAGGCATTGTTTTACATTAAATAAAACATTTTGATGTCTGGCTTGATAGAAGGCAGCTGGATTCTCATATTGGTTTCCACACTCAATGAGTGGTGATATCACACGTCACAAAGGCTTTGTGCACTTGGGAGAGAATAGGAGTGAAAAAAAGCAAATAATATCTTAGTGTTACTTAAAAAATAGTTTTGACTTCCCAGATGACCTGAAGTCCCAGGGATCTTTGCAGAACACTGTGGGAATGAGTGATTGATATTAGTGGAGAAGAATACTTTTCTTTACCTTTTAACCATTAACCACATTGCCTTTAAGCACTATATCTCCTTCTTTAACTTCCTTTGCTTAGCTTACTATTAAAACGTTTATATTTCTCGAAACTGTATCATTGCCAAAGGCAGTCAAGATGCATAGTTAGTGATGAGTGATGGAAAAGCAAACCAAAGTTAATAATTTGTTACACTCAAAACGCATCCTCACACAAACAAGAATGACTAACAAAAACGGCACTTTTACTGAGCACTTACCATAGGCTCCATATTTTCCAAAGATCATCTCTATTCTTTATAATGACACTTTCAGGTATGAATTATTAACCTCATTTCAAAGAGGAAGAAATGAAAGCTCAGGAAACTTAAACAATTTATTCAAGGTCACCAAGCTAATAAGTGACAGAGAAGCGATGGCTGTACTCAACTCTTTTACCCTCAAATGCTAGGTTAGCACGACATGGAAAAAATGAAGAGTTCACTGTACAAATTAACCTTGCTGTTTTGTAAAGATGAAACAAGGAATCAAACAATGCAGGTTTTTTTTTTCTTTCAGTGATGTACAGCTAAAGAAGTTAATGCATTTTTTTTGTGATATGAAAGGAGTACATTTATAGCAAAAGACAGGAGAACAGTGACATATCCATCAGTAGAGGACAGGTTACATTAGTTGTATCCCATAGATGGAATACTACACAGTCATAAAAAAGAATAAGGCAGCCCCTTTGGTACTGAAACCAGCTTAAGATATGTTGTTATATGAAAATGTAGAGTGGCACCAGGTCTATTTCTATTTTAAAAATGTGTGCATGAAGGTACACATGGAACTGGTGTCTTCCATGAACTCGATGGAAGGATGAACAGAAGACAGTTTATTTTTCTGGAATCACACCACCTCGAAGGGAGGCAGGGGCACATCCCCTAACTTTTCAAGTCTTTCCAGCCAGGAGAGGGGATTAGCAAGAGAGGGGTGACGTTTTCATCAGTGACATGCCTGTACTTCTTTCTTGCCTAACACTTTCCCATTAGGACAGCTCTCTAGATGTCTCCTAAAGCCTGTCTCTCCCATGGGTCCCAGGTGTGGTTATTCAGAGGGCTCTCAGGGGACCCTCTGTGTTGCCTAGCTCCTGATTTGGGGATGTGCTCTTTGGTGGACCTCTGTGGCTCTCCTCCTAAGCTCCTTTACCCAGTGTCCACCCACAGACTCTGTTCTGTCACACTGGCGGGTGGCAGGTGAGGCTCTTCAAAGTGGCTCTAGCCTTGAGAATTCCTCCAGCCTCTGTTACTTGGGAAGATGATGAATCCTTACCTTGTCAAGGCTGGGGTAGACACTTCCCTACTGCTACCCTCTCCCTTCACCCTGCTGGTGCGGAGTAAGCACTAGGTTCCACCTTCACATCTTTCCCTCCCACATTCCAGGAACACAGGACAAAATCTGCCCACCTTCCTGATATCTCTGCTCAGGGGCACTGGGATGAGTCTGTGAGTCTTTAGAGGGCAACAAACCTTCCAACAGGGGCCGACTACATGACTTACAGGGTTCAGTGCAGAACAGAAACTCAGGGTTTCTTGTTCAAAAAAGCAGGAAAAAGTGATGCTAAACCACTTATATATATATATAATATTATAAATATACAAATATATCTATCCAAAATATAAATATAGATAATAAAATATAATATACAATATTTTATAATGAAAAATTATATATTTTATAACTAAAATATGTTATTACTTATAAGATAGGGGTAGGAAAGATACTTGAGTACCAACATAAACTTACAAATTGCAAAACATAACATTTTGTATGTAACGAAATAAATTGTAATTTGTTTATGTGATTATCTTGAGTCATCATTCAGTTTTTCTGGCTCATTTTTATGCAAATTCATTTATTAGGTGACCAAAATGTATACCTTTAGCAACCTTCTTTTTAATCGATGGAAATGAAAATGATGTAGGTCACTCACGGCAAATGCCAGATTGTAAATAATTTTTAATTTTGAGAAGGATTGTTCTGTGGATGCAAGTTTCGTGTTCTTATATGACTTGCATATGTTACAGGAGATGTCAGAGGAAACGTTCAAAATGACACGTACAGATTTACATTTAAACTTAAATTTGGGGCCGACTGGCTGGCTCAGTTGGAAGAGCACGTGAATCTTGGGGTTGTGCGTTCAAGCCCAAGATCCAGTTAGGTGTAGAGATTACTAAAAAAAACACAACAAAAAACAAAAAACAAAAACAAAAACCAACCTTAAAAAAAACCTTAAATTCAGAGTTACACAGAATTTTTTAATATGAAGAGATAGAACCATTCATTCAGCTACTGATCCAATCAACTGATTTCTCTAGCAAATTTCATTGTCAGTTTCTGGAAAGATGGAACTAGAAAGGATGATTTCCCACTCCCAAAGCCTTTGAAATTGGGGGAATGTGGTAGGAAGGCGCTTACTCTGAATTTGTATAATTTGCTACTGTTTGGCTTTTTATTTTTATTTATTTATTTTTAAGGTTTTATTTTTAAGTAATCTCTACATCCAACCTGGGGCTGAAATTCCACCTTGGAGATCAAGAATCACGTGGTCCACAGAAAAAATGAAGTACATTTTTGGGGCCACACATTTACTAAGTGGGTAAATAGAGATGAGAAATGTCCTTCTGACTGTCAGCTCCATGTTTCTTCCAATAGATGACAGAGCCTCAGTTATAAATTCCACATTTACAAACCAGGGGATATTTTCTTATTGTGTTCATGTGTAACAAAATTGAAATGCTATGTTTCTTTTTTCTGATACATAGGTCCTAGTCCTTTCTCTTTCATTCAGCAATTATCTTATTTGGGGCAAGTCATTGAACTTCTCTGGGCTCCCTTTTGTCACTTGTAAAAGTAAACAAGTTCGATGTCATTGCTATGAATTCCCTATTTTACCTCCTATAAGTTATTATTTTACAGTGCCTATCCTTTAGCTTTGTGTTTTTCTGCCTTCTTTCTCTTGTTACATGGCAACAACGTGCAAAATATCCTTAAAAACTTTGGGAGTGGAACTCTCTTAAATAAGCCTCTACAAAGGAAAATATAAAAAATGAGACTATAAATCTTCTGTTTTATGTAACAGAATATCATATATGGATATAGAGTAAGACAGGGTATATTTATTTGGAAATGTTCAGGATATGGAAAGTATTTTTTGGCTTTGAGTTGGGATTATACTAGACAAAAAGTTAAGAAGAGTTGGGGGAAATTGGAAGGGGAGGTGAACCATGAGAGATTATGGCCTCTGAAAAACAATCTGAGGGGTTTGAAGTGGCGGGGGTGGGAGGTTGGGGTACCAGGTGGTGGGTATTAGAGAGGGCACGGATTGCATGGAGCACTGGGTGTGGTGCAAAAACAATGAATATCATTATGCTGAAAAAAAAAAAAAAAAGAATCACGTGGTCCACCAACTGAGCCAGTCAAGCGCCCCGTGCCCTGGTTTGGCTCTCTAAACACAGGCATGTATGCATCATTCGATTTTAAAACTTGTTAACAAGAAGAGGAAGTCTCCAAAGGGGGGGGAAAAAAAAAAGGAATGCATGTCAGCCCTTGGTTGCTCATTGGTAATGTTTTAATTCTTGCCAATCTTTCCAAAGCTGTTCAATACATTTTCATATTCATTTTATATTATACATAGTTATGTATAGTTTAGCATTCTTCAATTCAGCTGAAGAATTTGAAGCCTGGAAAATGTTTAGATTTAGGACATGAAGTCTTTTTTCTTTTCTTTTTTTTTTTTTTCTCTTTTTCCTCCCCTAAGTTTTTGGAAAGGGAGGGAGTCAGCTGTCATTTGTTGGCTGTTTTTAAAAAGATGAGGTGTGCTTCCTAAGGGTTGAATTGAATGCCAGCAGAATAGTACATCCTGCGTTGGACATCTGTGCATGAACAGGACGAGCTGAGCGCTGGAGGACTTGGACAACAGTGCCCCAGGGGTCTGCTTGATCGCCTGCTGCCTGATGTTACATAGAGTGACAGCAAGCGGACAGGGCTGCCTCCGGTCCCGTGATGAATGCTCAGCAGAGCGGGATGTCAGGTGCTGCCTCTTGTAGCTCCCCAGCCAGCTTCTCAACCTGCTCATCAGATAAAAACCAAAGAACACCAATGTTCAAAATCAAGACCTCCGAGTTTTCCTATGTACTTAGTGAAGGAACTAAGACATTTAAAAAAGGTCTTAGAAATTCCAAAATCTAAGTTGGATTTGTTTCTATAAAGAAAGGGTGGTTTAACACTCAAAAATCACTTTCTACATGTGATGTGATTTTAATGTATTAATGGATGAAGGAAGAAAACACAATCCTCTCAATAGATCTCTTCGAGGATTGACAAATTTCAAAAGCATTCACAATAGAACTTCTCAGCCAGCTGAGAATAGAAGGGAACTCCCTTCACCTCGTATGTAAACTCTACCAACAACTTCTAGAAAATTGCTTATGTATTGCAGAAACATATCCTGTGCACCCTGCGTTTCTACATAGCACTTAAAGGGGGCAATTAAATCTTCACGTGCCAATAACATATCCAGAAACATAATATTGAGCAAAAAACCCAAAAACAACAGAAGGATATGCATAGCATGAGATTTTTCCCTGGGAGTCCTGCTTTAGCTTCAGCCCAGCCATTCTGATGCACTTTTTTCATTGCTGCTTTCACCTACATATTTTCTAATTTCTGATTTCCACAATGGTGGAAGTGAGTGAGTGTGTGTGTGTAATATTTCAAAATTTCTGCATATGTAAAGTTTTTGTTATTGTTGTTACTATCCTTAAATTTGATTTCAAGTTTCCCAGAGAACATGGTGATGTGATATTGAGTTTTGGGTTATTTGATTTTGTCATCAATGCTCTTCCTTTGCAACCTAATGCCTTTGTGTGTGTGTGTGTGTGTGTGTGTGTGTGTGTGTGTGTGTGTGAGTATGTGTGTGTGGCCTGGTCAATTCTGGTAAATGATCTATAGTGGTTAAAGAATAATGTCAATGTAATAATTGTTGGATGCTGAGCTCTCTCCAGTTTCTATTAGATTCGACTTTTAAGTTATGTTGTTCAAATCTTGAATCTTCTTGATAATGGTTTGGGTCATTTTTGGATAATTACTGTCATTTTATTTTGTGCTTTTTCTCTGCTATGTGTGCCTATGCATCTGTTTATCTCACTGATTAATATTTTTTAAAGATTTTATTTATTTATTTGAGAGAGAGAGAGCGCGATTGGGGGTGGGGGTAGGAGCAGAGGGAGAGGGACAAGAAGACTTTGCACTGAGTGTGGAACCCAAGGTGTGGCTCGATCCCATGACCTTGAGATTTTGAACTGAGCTGAGATTAAGAGTCAGGTGCCCAACAGACTGAGCCACCCAGGTGACCCTCATTGATTAATATTCATGATTGCCTACCTCACCCCCCTTTTAACTTGTTTTGATTTGGAAGTTATACATCTTGACTATTCTTTTAGAGATTATCCTACAGTGGGTTTTTTTTTTTAAAGCTTATTTTAAGTTTTAATAGAAGTGATACATGTGCAGAATTCAAAAATCAAATGATACAAAATAACTTCTGAGAGGGTGCTGACCAGTAACTTACATTTCCTTGTCCTAAGCTCAACACACCATCAGCATCAACAAAGTGCTTTGTTTCCCAAAATTTCTCCTAAATTCTCAATATATCAAAATAACATGCCCTTTGTTATTTATTCATTTATAAATTTTAGACAATGCCTTCAGTTGTTTGGTGTGGTGATGGAATCTTTATCACACTCTTCCTCAATAATATAGTAATATGAAAATCCTCCCTGATCATCTTTGTATATAACAGCAATGGTCATATCATAAACCTTTATTTCTTTTCCTATTATCATAAAATCTCACAGACTATCAGAGGGTATTAGATACCCTTCCATCTACTATTTCCGGTTTGTCTCTCTTCCTTCACTGTGATTTTATTTTTACATTTTCTGCCATTACGTCATAATGACCATGTAAATTTTGTTCACTTCAGAACCAAAACTCATTATAAGACAGCATTTCCTATTATTATTCAATTTTACTATCTTAATGCCACTCAGTGGAGAACTATCCAATAGCTTAGGGAAACAGAGAAGCGTGTCTTTATCTGAGTTCTGGGTAAAATAGAAAATCTCTAGAGACACTGAGATTTCCAGACTGTACTACAAATGGGTTTGGGCCTCAAATGTACAGTAACTGGGTTGTTCGTGAACCCTTGAACTGATGCATTAACATTTTTAAAAGTCCCAGGATAATGATAGCTCTGGGGTACCTAGCAGAAGAAACAAATAGCTCTCTGGAGGCATACACTGTAACTCAGACCACACAGGATTCCCACGGACAGCTCTATTGTGAAAATGAGCTCACAATAGAAAATTAGCTCACAAGAGCTAATGATACAGAGTTTGAAAAAGAATTTCACGTATGCTTAAATAAGGATAGACGTTGAAGAGAGACTCAAAATGAAGGGAGGGGCCCCTGGGTGGCTTAATCAGTTGAATGGCTGGCTTTTGATTTTGGCTCAGGTCACGATTTTGGGGTCCTTGGATGGAGCCCTGAGTGAGGCTCCATGCTTTGCAAGGAGTCCGCATGGGATTCTCTTTGTCTCTCCCTCTCTGCCCCTCCCCCTGCTAGTGCTCTTTCTGTCTCTCTAAAAATAAATGAATGAATCTTTTTAAAAAAGAGAAGGGAAAATAGCCAAGATCCTAGAATTTAAAAAGATTGATCTATGTTTAAAAGAATCGAGTAACTTCCAAAAACAAAAAACAGGGTCATTGAAAGTACAAGCTCATAGACTGGTTCAAGAGCATGTTAAGAGCAGCAAAAGAGAAAATTTGTTAATTTGAAGAAAAAAAAAATCATGATAACACTAGGTGGAACACAACCCAGAGAGAGCTAAGAAAAAACTCAATTAATGTGGTCGAAGATGTCTATTTTATGTAGGGGTCTCAGTTTAATTTCCTGCCACAGCTGGGTCCAAAGCTTCATTTCTCCTGTCTATATAGTGCAATCTGAGCCTGTCATTTACCAAGTCTGACGGCCGTAGCTCTCCTCACCCAGTTACAGCATCAGCTCACGTCCCCCGTAGGTCTGGTTTTTGATATTTTTTTGTTTGTACTTTTTCCCTGCCTATGTTTGTGTCTGTCTTTGCAGGTCAGGCATGATCACTGTTTTTGGCTCCTGAGGTTTCCTTTTCCTCTTGAAGAACTTAGCTATGCATTAAGAACCTTATTATATTTGATCCCAAACATCCAGGTGTGGATGGCCAGAATGTTTCCTCTTTATCACAGTCTCCATCTTTTTTTTTTTTTTAAGGATTTTATTTATTGGACAGAGAGAGACACAGCAAGAGAGGGAGCAAAGCAGGGGCAGAGGGAGAGGGAGAAGCAGGCTTCCTGCTGAGCACAGAACCTGACGCAGGGCTCGGTCCCAGGACCCCAGGAACATGAACCTGAGCCAAAGGCAGATGCCTTAATGACTGAGCCCCCTAGGCGCCCCTCACAGTCTCCATCTTGATAAAGACTCATCACACCAATCACTCATTCATTTATTCACGTGGCATCGCTGAAGTACTTCCTATGTGTTAAGCACAGGTGATACGAAGATGACTAAAACATGTAGAAACCAATAACACCACACACACACACACACACACACACACACACACACACACACGTGCGTGTGCACGGTAGCTATGTGGGGTGATGTAACTAGCTTGATTGAAGCAATCATTATATAAGGTATACTTACATCAAAACATCACTTTGGATACCTTAAATGTACACATCTTTAAAATGTCTAGGATGAACTGTAAGTTCCATGCAGTTGGAGAGTCAGAGACCATGACCGAGTTCACCGTCACAGAGCGTGACCAATGCCAAGTGACCTCCAGACCCAGCTCTGGCTGCACAGGATATTAACTTAGACTTCCGAGTTACTCAGTGTGCTTGGATTATGTTGTATTAGTAGAGCAGTAAGTTTGCTTTGTAAAAGGGGGCAAAGTAAAAAGAAGACACCTGTTACTTCCCCTGAGTTAAACCTTCTAAAAATATTTCCCTTCAAGTGACCGCTTGTTATTCTGACCCTTTGATCTTTTATTCTGGAGGCGAGATCTTCTAAACTCTCCTCCTTCTCCGTGTTTGTAAAACAGTGATCATGCCTGACCTGCAAAGACAGAGACTTCATTTTGTACCCACAGATTTTTGGGCACTGTGAATAAAGGGGGAAACATCATTCCAATTATTCTTGCAAAGTCTAAAAGAGCTACATCTTTTGTACTTAAAAATTCTGTTCCTCTCATTGATTCTAAACATATATGCTTTAAGTTCAATGATCAAGTGCTCTGGTCCATTGCACACTTAGTGTTTCACTGAAACTCTGATTGATCAAAATGGAAAAAAAAGATTCTCTCAGGAAACAGCCGACTTTGCCATCAATTTTGCATTAGTCAGACTGACGTCTGGACTAGGCAGAAAAGACCCCAAGAGATTTTTTTCAATGTCTGCATGATTAGGAAGTCTTGAAAACTAATGGCTTTCCAGGGGACTGTTTAATGAAAAATCATCAGGCTGAAGTCTGCTCTACTGTCAGGGGACATGAGCTTTGGATCCGGAGATATTTCTTCTTCTTCCACCTCCTCGCTTTCTCCTTCTCTTCCTCCACGTCCTCCGTTTTTCCTTTTATTATTGGTTTTAAAAATATTTATTTATTTATTCCAGAGAAAGAGCAGGTGCGAGCATAAGTTGGGGAGGGGCAGAGGAAGAGAATCTCAAGCAGACTCCTCGCTGAGCGTGGAGCCCGGTGGGGGGCTCTGTGCCACTGACCCTGAGATCTTGACTCGAGCTGAAACCGGGAGTCAGATACTTCACCGACTGGGCCACCCGTGTATTCTCTCTTTTTTCCTTTTAAATAAGTTTTTCCCTCCCTCTTCCAAAGAGAAGAAGAAATTAAGCTCACTATAGAAAGTAAGAATGTAGTGTGGCTGTACCTCTTCTCTGGAATCAAACCAAAGTTTGAAATCTGGTTCTACCACTGGGTACAGTAATCCCAGAGCTGATGCGTGCATTTCCCAAGATGTTCATGCACACGTGAATGGGCTAGGCATATGGCGGGAACTCAAAACACTGTTTTACTAATAAAAGTCAGAAAAACATAAATAACCAAAATGACCCACAGTTCCCCTGCTGGGAAATAAACTTTACCTCCAGGTACATTTTATAGTCTAGAGCTTTCAAATGAAAGTCGCCAAATTAGTTCATCAATATTTTTTGGACCTACGCTATGTTCTACAGGGAGAGGCACCTGGTTATAATTTAAGTCAACATTTTCTGACTTTCTCTTGTGCCAATACTCTTTCTAGTATTCATTCATCCATCATTGCATCATTCAAATATATTTCTTAGCACGTTTATATGCCAGATACTATTCTAGGTCTTGGAGGTTATACAGTGATCAGAGCAAAAGCTCTGCTCTCATGAAGCTTACATTTCTTTCTCTCTCTCTCTCTCTCTTTCATTCATTCATTCATTCATTCATTCATTCTTTCTTTCCTCCTTTCTTTCTTTCTTTTGTTCTTTTGAATTTTTTGTTTTTCTGGTAAATTCTACACTGCATGTGGGGCTTGAACTCACAACCCCAAGATCAGGAGTTGTGTGTTTTACTGACTGTACCTGCCAGGCACCCCTGAGGCTTACATTTCTGTCTGTCTGTGTGTGTGTAGGTGAGAGAGAGAGAGAGAGAGAGAGAGAGAGAGAGAGAGAGAGAGAGAGAAAAGGAAGGATAGAGAATAAACAAACAGTAAGATACATACAATATGTCATAAAGTGATAAATATGGAGTAAGGGAGAATATGGGGGGGTTAGGTGGCATTTGGGCACAGATCTGAAGGAGGTGGGGCCATGAGGCCTGAGGCTGTCTGGGGAAGACCATGTTTCAGGGGGAGAGAAAAGCCCTGAGGTGGTGGGCCTGACTTGTTTGCTAACCAGCCAGGACATCATCGTGCCTGGAAAAGTGCATGATCAGGACGTTCAAAGGGTTCAGATCAGAGGCTGACAGCAACCACACCATAAGGGCTTGTGGGCCATCGCAAGTCTTCTCTGCACTATGTACAATCTTGTCATCCTGTGATTGGCCTTGACAGAGAAATGCAGGAAGGACTGAGATGTGTCCCTCCTTGGTGGAATCTTTAAGGGCCAGCGTGTGCTTCTCCAACATTTCTTTCCCTCTGCCACAGTGCTCGACTAAGAGGTCACTTTTTAAACCTGAGACTGGTATGAACCAGATTTCAGGCCCCCCGCTGGAGAGGTGTGGTGAGAGCAAGGGGTAAATTTTCAGATGGCTCTTTTTCCAGCCTGTTTCTGGATTGGGCTTGTCTTGAAGTTATATTTGTGAAGCACTTTATATAATATTTGTTAAAGTTAAATTGCCCATATCAAAAATGAAATGAGGAGAAACTCCTGGAACGGCCGAACTCCCCCTGTCCCCCCCAGCCTTGCAGGGGCCCCTGTCTCCATTATAGCAATAGCCGTCCAGTTGGTCTCCCTGCCAAGCTACTTTCTGCACCGACGCCAAAGTAACGTTTTGACAAGCAAATTAATAATATCCATTTCCTATCTAACATCTTTCAGTGGAAAAGTACAAAAACATATGGAGAGTCTGAAGAGATGGACCATCTAAAATACTGACAGAGAATTCTTCACAATGTTTTGTTAGTTTCTGGGTGGTGGGATTGTGGATGATTTTAATTTTTTTTTAATTTTTCCATATAATGTTGAAAGAATCCACATAATCCCTCCACCCCCAATAAAGCCCTTTACTGGCTCCCCTACCTCTAGTATGGCAGATTCAAGGTGGTCAAGGAGCTTTGGTATTCCTTCACTGAAAGTTTGGGTTCAATGCCCTTCCCTTTGACTCTGGGCTGGCTGAAGTCATTTGTTGGATGAAGAGAATGTGGCAGGAATAATGTTCTGGGACTTCAAGGTTCAGTCACAAAAAGCTATGCAGCTTTGGCATGGTGGTCTTGAGAGTGTGGGGGCTCTGGGCTGTCATGGAAGACATCTTGAGACTTCCTTGTTGTCAGTGCCCCTGCCAATAGCTGAAGCGCGGTCCATTCACTGAATCATCCCCACCAGAGTAGCTGACACGTGAGGGAAAAACCATTTGAACCCTTCAGACCTGCCCACCCTCCAGCTGAATACCATCCCGAGACCTCAGCTGATACCACATGAAGAAGAAGAATGACCCAATTGTTTTGTCAAAGTTCCTGATCCACAAAATCACGAGATGTAATACAGTAATTGTTGCTTTAAATGTTGGGTCAACTTGTTAGGTGGTAATAGATACCTGTAATTGTAGTAGATAAAGAAAGTCTTCTCAGTGGGGCTAAGGGCTTCCCAGATCTGGCCTCTGCCTACCTTTCCTCGCATACCCATCCCCTCCCATTGTGCTCTCCTGTAATCTCAGACTCCTTACAGGTTCCTCAGACCACCATGGTCTTCACCCTCTGTGCCTTTGTCCATGCCCGGGCTCTTTTTCTTTCTTTCTTTCTTTTTTTTTTAAACAGTTTTATTAAATTATAATTGGTGCCCAAGACCCCCACAAAACTACACATGCTTATATATGCAATTTGATGAACCTGGACTTACACACACACCTGTGGTGCTATCGCCACCATCGAGGTAGGAAACATAGCCATCACCTCCAAAAGTGTCCTTGGGTCCCTTTGCATGTATGAGAGTGTGTGGCAAGAATACTTAACATGACACCTACCCACTTGATAGATTCTTAAGGGCACAACAAATACTCCGTTAACTCCAGACACAATGTTGTACACCGGATCCCCACAACTTGTTCATCTTGCAGGACAGAAACTTCACACTCATTGAGCAGCGTCTCCTCATGTCCCCCTCTTGTAGACCCTGGACACCACCACTCTATTCTCTGCTTCTAGGGGTCCGACTATGTTAGAGACCCATATCAGTGGAATTTTACATGTGAAGTGAAATAAGCCAGTTTCAGAAGGACAAACGCCATAGGATTCCACTTACATGCTGGGCCTCTTTTCTCGTGTATTCCATTGGCCCGGACCACTTGTGCTAATGTTGTCCATCGTGCCTGCCCCTCTGGTGTTCCTCTACTCATCACATTTGCTCCCTGTCTGTCTTTTCTGCTAGTTTGTGTGTTAGTTTCCTCTTGCTCCTATAACAAATGGCCACAAACTTCGTGTCTTAGAGCCACAAAAATTCATTATCCGGAGCTCCTGACGTCAGAAGTCTTCAGTGGGTCTTACTAGGCTGAAATCAAGGTGTTGGTTAGGGCTGCATTCTTTTTCTGAAGGCTCCAGGGAAGAACTTGCTTTCTTCAATCTTATGTTATCTAGAGCCCATACATTCTTTGATTTCCCCCTCCCCCTTCGAAATCAGCAATGACCAGGGAAGTCTTTGTCCCATCACATCACTCTGACACTGGCTCTTCTGTCTTTCTCTTTAACATTTAAGGACTCTTGTGATAACATTGGGGCCACCTAGATAATTTAGGATAATCTCCCTATCCTAAAGTCATTTGATTAGCATCCCAATGCCATCTCCAACCTTAATTCACCAGGTAATATAGCAATCGTGGGTTCTGGGGAGTGTGTGGACATCTTTGGGGGCCCTTATTCTGCTGACTCTAGTCTGTGAACTCTTATGATACAGAGGCTGTGACTTATGCATGACTCTTTTCCAGTGTGTACCGAGGGCCTGCTATGTTGCTGCGTAGCAGGATCTCAGGGGTAGGCATTCCAGAATATGCAGCTGTGAATGAGATGGGAGTTTTTCTAGAAGGAGCTTATACTCAAGAGCGCAGGTCAGGTCATCCAACTATGGTCCACTTATAGTTTTTCTACAGCTCACAAGCTAAGAATGATTTTTATATGCTTAAGAGGTTGAAAAAATTCAGTTGCCTTGTGAAATACAAAAATCATGGAGATTCAGCTTTAAGTGCCTATAAAGTTTTCTGGAACACAGCCAGGCCCTTTTCATCTATGCATTTATGCATTGTCTATAGCTGCGTTCATGCTACGCCGATGAGGCAGAGTAGTTACGACAGAGACCATATGGCTGCAAAGCCTGAAATAATCACTATCTGGCCCTTTTCAGGAAAATACGTCAATCTTTGCTCTAGACCTCTACTGTCCAATAGAACTTTTGTGATAATGAAAATGTCCTATATCTGTCCAAGGTGGGAGCCACTAGCCGCATGAGGCAGGCTAGTGTCACTGATACGTGAGTGTTTTTTTCTTTTTTTTACACTTTATTGATTATTCAAAAGATTTTATTTATTTATTTATTTGATCAAGCAAGGGGGGAGAAGCAGAGGGAGACAGAGAGAGAAAATCTCAAGCAGAGCCCGACTTAAGGCTCGATTTCACGACACTGAGATCACGACCTGAGGCAAAATCAAGAGTCCGAGGCTTAATTGCTTGAGCCGCCCAGGCACCCCTAGACTTTTACACTCTAATGATAACTGATATCAGTTTAAGGAGCCTGCTGTGGCTGGTGGCTACTGCAGTGGACAGCTCAGCCTTAGGGGAGATGGTGATTATGAAGATGCTGATGGTGTCACCATGTGCCAGGAGCCACGCTAACAGAGCAAGGGCAATGCTCTTACCGTTCCCACTTTACAGATGAGAAAACTGGGGTGTAGGGAGTTTGAGTGATTTGCTGACGGTCAGGCAGCTGGTGGGTGGCAGAGGTGGAACCCGGGTAGATAGACTCCAGAGCTGTCACTCTAACCAAGAAGCAGTACTGCCTCAGTAAGGTAAGACCTAGACACATTGAACTATGACATCTAGGAGAATATGACAGGTCCTGTGGATTTCATGTAGACAAGGCAGGGAAATGCATGAGAGAAGAACATCTGACCAGGGAGGGAAGAGACATCTTTGTACGTGCCCGACTCTTGAATCTGGTCTTTGACATTCAGGCAGGATTTGGACTATTAGCGATGCACTTGTAAAGTAGGAGGGTCCAATGACCTGAACCTGGGTGTGACATTGGGAAAACGGAGGGGCTCTCAAAGAACTAGAGAGCAGTCCAGTTCGGAAACCCATGCCAGAGCTTTGTCAGCCAAGGACACACACGTTTTCTTGACAGGTGGGTGCATTTCCTCTTTTCTATCAATAGCAACCATGTAAGTGACCTTGTCTCTCTTTTCCCTTGCTGGGAAGCTTCGCCTCACACTTGAACTTGATGATAGCAATAGTTAGGAAAGTCTTAGGGCTTGAATATTTATGTTTCCTCTTCCATCCTGCCCCCAGCTTGATTTCTGCTCTTATTTATGTTTTTATTTTTCTGATCTTACTATTTATTCTTATTCGTGTTTTAACCTAATTTTATTTTAAGCTTATTTATTCTAATGCTCCTCGGTCCTTTTATGAATGTGTCTGGGTATACATAAGAAAGTAGGTTCTGGGGGCGCCTGGGTGGCTCAGTGGTTAAGCCTCTGTCTTCGGCTCAGGTCATGATCTCAGGGTCCTGGGATTGAGCCCCGCATCAGGCTCTCTGTTCAGCTGGGAGCCCGCTTCCTCCCTTCTCTCTCTCTGCCTGCCTCTCTGCCTACTTGTGATCTGTCAAATAAATAAATAAAATTAAAAAAAAAAGAAAGTAGGTTCTGGTCGGGTGAGTATCTCAGGTGAGTGCAGGCAGGTAAGTCTGAAAATATAAGAGGACTGTCTGAAAAGACACGTTGGTGTTGGGCACTGGGCAGTCACGGTCAGGTGCAATCCCCATGCCCTCTTCTCCGGCAGCCTTGGCTAGTATCCTGGCAGCTTGTTACTCAGTTCTCGGAAACCTGGCAACTGACCTTAATTCCATCCCGTGCTGTTGCCCCCTCGCTTCCTGGACTGGCTGATATGTGTTGATATCTCCCCCGAGTGTTAACTCCCAAACATCCTTGGTGCCAGTGTTGCCATTGGCACCAGAGAACATGCTGGCATCCTGTGACCTTTCTTTCTTTTTTTTTTTTTTAAAGATTTTATTTATTTATTTGACAGAGAGAGATCACAAGTAGATGGAGAGGCAGGAAGAGAGAGAGGGAAGCAGGCTCCCTGCTGAGCAGAGAGCCCGATGCGGGACTCGATCCCACGACCCTGGGATCATGACCTGAGCCGAAGGCAGCGGCTTAACCCACTGAGCCACCCAGGCACCCCTCCTGTGACCTTTCTAAAGTAACCTTGATTGAGGTCCTCTTCCCCTTGAGGTCTTTTGCTCAGAAGGTAAAAACCCAGGTGCATTGGCTTGGCTCCAGGTCCAGGTTCACACCCCAGCTCTACCTCTTCCTATCTCTATGACTTGAGCAAGTTCCTTAGCATCTCCATGCCCCAGACTCATCTGTAAAATGGAAATGACAATAGCATCTACCTTAGGAAACTGTGGTGAGGGATGGGCTGAGTTAGTATGTGTAAAACATGGGGGTCGTTCCAGACACAAGGAAACACTGTGTGTGTGAGTGCTAGCCTTATCGTCATGAGCTCTTCAGACTCATCTTCAGCCAGTTGTCCTCATGCGGCATCTGGGTTCCCATGTCTGGAGCTACTTGCCATTCAGAATATTCCCTCGTACCTCTGGGTGTTTTGCACATGTTTCCTCTGTCTGAAAGCATTCCTTTCCCCCACTTCACCAACTCTTCCTCATTCTTCTTGCATTAGTTTAGATGCCACCTCCTCCAGGAAGCCCTCCCTGCCTACCCTCCATCCTCCCTCCCCCACTTGTAATTTTCTTGTCTCTCTCCCTGAAGACCAGAAACTGTGTTTGGCTCACCCTTGGAGGGATAATCACAGTTCCTGGTAGAAGAGCTACACATTAATCTGTTAATGAGTGCTTGGATGACTCGGTGGTCAAGTTAAGACACAGTCCAGACAAAAATGTATGCAATTGGAAATGAGATGATGTCCATTTCCAGCCGCAGAATTTCAAAGCTGGCAGGACTCCTAACCCCTGTTTATACCACTGCCACTGGGTGACGCCACTTTAGCCGTGAATAACGATCAGCCTTCCTCAGGATCAGTCTTAAATAATGAGTGCTCCTGGAACTTGTACTTTGCGTACAAGGCTAACGCCTTGTACTCCTGATCAAGGCTGAACGGCAAGTGCATGCTGTGATGGGTAGTAGGAAGATGGGGAAGGTCAAGGGAATACTGAGACAGGGAGTTAGTCCCCATCAGGGGATGGGGAGTTAAGAAGGGTTTCTGAGAGCCTGGGGGTGTAGACAGGAGGCCCATTGCAAATCTGGAATGCTGGACTCAGTTCAGAGAGCAAGGGTGTCATGGAGGTGGGAGAAAGGAGAGGAGAGGTATAGAAGTAGGTAAGGCCCATTTGGCAAGAATTGATGAGAAAACATTCAGAAATGGGGCACTGAATTCTATCCTGGAATCCAAATCTAGAAGTAGGCAGGGGTGGGGCAGCAAGCTAAGAGGTGGGCCAGAAGGACCAGCCTTAAGATCTGCTTCATTAAGCTTCACCAACAGCCATCATTAAGATGAACGCAAATAAGATGTTTATTTCAAAGTGGAAAAGGCCCCTAGGTTTTCCCAGTGCAGAAATTTGTCTATGCTTTTCTCCAGCTTGCAGCAGAGATTTTTTTTAATGATCCTCTACAGTTGAGATGACCACTGCACTGTACAGTGTTGAGTTGTAAGTGATAGCCATGGAGCCGAGCCTCGGGCTCTGGGCTCCCACCTTCAGGCATGGCTGCATCAAGGTGGTCAAAGTGTGGCTAGCCAGCCTGGGCTTTCCACATGGCTGTAATTTTGACTGGGTGAGTATCTCACTCCCTGACCTGCTCATCCGCTGCTGTCTCACGGTCTTCCTTTCTTGAATGACATAAAGACTGCACTTGAAATAACATGTTGCTTTATAATTATCCGCACTTGATCTTAGCCAAAAGGCTGAGAAGTGATTGCTTTATAATTATCCAAATAGAAGTTTAGAGACTTTTATACTGTTGTTTTCCAGAAATTTATATCAGTCAGTGTTCTCACATGTAAGCAAAGAAATAAAGGCTGGGTGACCTAAGTAGGAAAGGAATTTATTGAACGGCTATTGGGTAACTCATAGAAGTTCTGGGAAGGCATGACGACCAGGTTTGGGGAAGGTGCCAGTTGGGGCAACACTCAAAATGACACTGCGGAAATAGTTGGGTAAGGACACCATTCAGGATTCACTCTATGGGATGTGACTAGAAAAGCAGTTAATGAAAGCAATGCAGTCTTGACATTCTGTGTGGTTCCCTTGTGCCTTTGATACAGATCGCAAATGAACATTAAGTAGCCTGACGGCTTCCTGATTATTTATTCTTTAATCTCTCCCTGGCTGGTCAATGCAAATGAGTTCGTGTGGAGAGGCAGCCCAGAGCATACTTCCTCCCTGATGGCAGATCAGAAGTGGCATCTTGGTTTCCGGTGTCCCACCTGTGCTGTGAATTGTCTCAACTTTTCACGTCTCGCGCCATCGCTTTGTAGCCTTGGTTTCCTTCTGGAAACACTTGTTTCCTTCGGTTTCTGTGACTCCATTCTCTCCTGGTGTGCTGCCTGCTTTCTAAATGTTCCTTCTGGACCCCCCCTCTTCCCTAACCTCTCAACCTTGGTCCTTCTCAGGCCACCTTCCTTCTTCCCTTTCCTTCTCTCAAAACACCTCCACCCCCATGGTTTTGTAATGAATAAGCTGGTGATTTCCAACCAGCACCTGGATGGTCCCTCACAGGTGTCCCAAGGTCCCCGCACACTCCGTGTGTTCCCACGCACCTTCGCTGTCCCACCTGTGCTCTCTGAATCAGTGAATGGCAACAGCATTAACCATTGTCTAAGTCAGAAACCTCGGCGTCATCTCTGGATGCCCTCCTGGGTTCCCACACATCAGTCCCTGGGTTCTGTGCCTCTTGTTTCCTTAATATCTCCGGAACCTGCCCAGCTCTGCTTACCTGTATCGACACTTTTTTTTTTTTTTAAAGATTTTATTTATTTATTTGACACACACACACACAGAGATCACAAGTAGGCAGAGAGGCAGGCAGAGAGAGAGGAGGAAGCAGGCTCCCCGCTGAGCCGAGAGCCTGATGCGGGACTCGATCCCAGGATCCTGAGATCATGACCTGAGCTGAAGGCGGAAGCTTAACCCACTGAGCCATCACTATCTTTCACCTGGATCACTGCAACAAAACCCCTAATAGGTGTCCTTGCTCCAGGCTCCTCATACTTCCTACTTCTTCCCTTGCTTCATTACAAGCAGAGTGATTAAGTGGATAGTGGGCCACTTCTCTTTACTGCGCGTGACCTTTCAGTGAATCTCCAGAGGCTCTAAGAAGAAAACCCAACTTCTGCAGCAGAGGTTGGCCCATGCCAGGCCTGTGGGTTGAATCTGTCTCACCGCGTGTTTTCGTATGGCCCACAAGTTGACAATTACTGCAATTTTAGTTTTTTATTTAAATTCAATTAATTAATGTATAATGTATTATTGGCTTCTGAGGTAGAGATCAGAGGTTCATCAGTCTCGTATAGTATCCAGTGCTCATTACGTCACCTGCCCTTCTTAATGCCTGTCACCCAGTTACCCCATCCCCCCCCACCTCCCCTCCAGCGACCCTGTTTGTTTCCTGATTAAGAGTCTTGTATGGTTTGTCTCAGTCTCTGCTGTCATCTTGTTTTATTTTTAGCTCTCTTCCCCTATGATCCTCTGTTTTGTTTCTTAAACTCCACATATAAGTGAGATCACACGATAATCTTCTTTTTCTGATTTTTACATTTTTAAATTGTTGAAAAAAAAATCCAAGGAATGTGACATGTGAAAAGGATGTGAACTTTGTTTAAAATATACAAAAAACTCTTAGAACTCAACAAATCGAAAACAAACAATTGAATTTAAAACTGGGCAAAAGGTCTTAACAGACATACCTTGCCAAAATACAAAGATGGCAAATAAACATACAGAAAGATGTTTAATGTCATACGCTATGAGGGAATTGCAAACACAAACAATGGAGAGATGTCGCTACACACCTAACAGAATACCTGACATCCCAAACACTGAAAACGTGGCATGCTACTGAGGACATGGAGGGGCAGGAACTATCATTCACTGCTAGGGGGAATGCAAAATGGTGTGGCCGCTTCGGAAGACAATTGGGTGGTTTCTTACAACACTAAACATACTCTTATCCTATGATTCAGCAGTTGTGCTCTTTGGTATTTATCCGAATGAGCTGAAACATGTCCACATAAAAATCTACACAAGATGGGCACCTGGGTGCCTCAGTTGGTTAAGTGTCTGACTCTTGGTTTCGGTCCAGGTCATGATCTGAGGGTCGTGAGATCTGTGTCTGCCTCTGCGCCTGACATGGAGCCTGCTTGGGATTTTCTCTTCTCTTTTCCCTCTACCCCTGCCCCCCAAAATACCCTGTACATGAATGTTTATTGCCAAGTCATAATTGCCAAGACTTGACAGCAAGATGTCCCTCAACAGGTGAATGCATAAATAAACTGTGGTCTGGCCACACAATGGGAAGTGATCGGTACCAAAAAGAAATGAGCTATGAAGTCATGAAAAGATATCAAAGAACCTTATGCATAATATCATGTGAAAGAAGCCCATCTGAAAAGGCTACATGCTGTAGGTTTCCACCTGTATGACGACGTGCAAAAGGCAAAGCTCTGGAGACAGTAAAAAGATCTGGGTTTGCTAACAGCTCAGGGAAGGCAAGGAGGGATAAACCGAATCTGGTGGACCTTTAGGGCAGTGAAACTTTCTATATGAAAACATTCTATAGGATACTATAATAGCAGATGCCTGTCATTATACATTCGTTAAAACCCATGGAATGTGCAACACCAAAAGTGAATCTTAATATAAACAGTGGATTCCAGCTGATAACATTGTATCAATATTGGCTCATCATTTGCTACAAATGTCCCACACTAATGCAAAATGTTGATAGGGGAAAATGTATGGTGGGTGGGGGTGAGATGCTATCTGGGAATTCTCTGGATTTCACACTCAATTTTTTTGTAGACCTAAAACTCAAAAACTAAAGATTATGGATTCAAAAATTACATCAATTTCAGTGTTCCCAATGTATTATTGGAACCTGTGCATGTCATTCATTTACATGTTATCTATGGCTCTCTTTGGGCTACAAAGTCTACCTTGAGAAGTTACCATGGTGACCAGATAACTAGAAAAGCCTAAATCAGTTACTTCCTTGCTCTTTTTGGGAAAGAACGGGCTGACCCTTGGTCTAAGCCTTTCTGCGTGAGGCTGTCATTTACTCTTCCAGCTTCCTCCGCACCCTGCTGCCTCCCATCTCATCCTTCAGTCATCGGAAAAATATTTTCCCTAAGAACCCAAACACTCTCTTGTCCATCAGTTTCCTCTACTGGAAAGACCAGGCAGGACTCCAGCAGAATTTTATGTGTCGCAGCATCTCTTTGGGGAAGCCTTCTCTGACCTCCTGAGTCTGAGTTAGGTGCCCCTTTGGTGCTCCTTACCCTCTCTCACATATCACCCTGTCTTTGAAAAATGTTATGTTCTTGCTGATTCCATGAGACTGTGAGCTTTTGAGGGTGGGGCCATGGCTCTTCTCTGCATCCTTGGCGCCCGAGTGCCTGCTGTGTGGATGCCAAGGGAACATTTTTCAAGACTTCTGAACCTGGCATGCATGCATGGATGGGCTTCAGAGTATGTGAAATCAGGTGGTAAATGTCATATGTGTGTCTGTTTAGGCATATTTTCTGGGCAGGAAGCCTGTTGTTTTATGAGCTCCTCCAAAGGGGTCAAGACCAAAAAATTTTAAATTAAAAAAATTAGATTTCCTGGAAGAGGTATGGATACATGGTTAGCAAATTGCCAATAGGGATACATTAACAAGATTTGTTGACTTCATTCATTTGAGAGAATGAAAGTTCCTGACCCAACTCAACACAGCCAAAAGGTCTTTGTGGATGAAGGACCCACCACTGTTTTTGTTAAGCCCCATATTCATGACCTATTGATATAAAGTTAGCATTAGTTAAAAATAACATAGGCATAGGAGATGGATATACAGAGGAAGAATATTTAGAAGAGATATATACAGATATCTGGGCTGAACTTGATTCATGTTTATGATGATTAATTTTACATGTCAAGTTGGCTAGTCCCTGAAGCCCAATTTTTGGCTAAACGTTAAGTCTGTTTGTTGTTGAGAGGGTATTTAAGGTATTTTCCAGATATGATTAACCTTTAAATTATAGACTTTAAGGAAAGCAGATTACCTTCCGTACCATGGGTGGGCCTCACCCAATCAGTTGAAGGTCTTCAATGAAAAGATTGAGGTTCACTGAGAAAGGAGTTTGGCCTCCAGGCTGCCTTGACACTCAAGGCTAAAACATCAACTTTCTCTGGGGGTTTCTATCCTGTTGGCATACGCTGCAGACATTGGATTTGCCAGCCCCCCACTATTATCCAAGCCAATTCCTTACAATAAATCTCTGTACCTTACTTAATACAACTCTCTCTCTCTCTCATTGAAATTCATGGATTTAAATACACTACTTTGGATAAAGCTATGTTTTGGATGAAGCTGTTTTCACTTGGAAAACTCTTTATTAGACCCAGGATTGCCACTCCTCTGGTTTTGTGTTTCATTATTTTCAATTAGTGCTCAAGGTAAACACCCCTCCTGAGTTTACATAAGCATTTGCCAGTGAGAAAAAGTAGGAAAACTTTTGTCATTTGAATGCTTGCTGGATTTGGGTTATGTTTGAAATCACAACCTTGAGTTCTTTCAGAAGCACAAATACTCAGCCCTCCCGTGTACTACAAATAGGATTTTTTTAGTCTGAAAAGTTCTCCTTGGAGATCTGAACTATGTGGATCTGTCCTGAGCCACTGGAAACTAAGCATAAGAAACAGGAAGAAATGGGCTGCCAAAATATTCCTTCCTTCTACATATAGGCTTTCTTGGTTCTACTTCTGCTTCCTGAATGCACCACTGATATTTATTTTGCTTTTAAAATTGTTTGCAATCATTTTGCAAACATTGTAATGGCAACTAATGGGTTTTTCTTTTTTTTTAAAGAGAAAAATTTAACTGTAACTGCCTTAGAACCCGCTTTTTAAAATTTATTTTTATTTTTTAAAAGATTTTTATTTATTTATTTGACACAGAGAGAGAGAGATCACAAGTAGGCAGAGAGGCAGGCAGAGAGGCAGGCAGAGAGACAGAGAGGGAAGCAGGCTCCCCGCCGAGCAGAGAGCCCGATGTGGGGCTCCATCCCAGGACCCTGAGACCATGACCTGAGCCGAAGGCAGCGGCTTAACCCACTGAGCCACCGCCCCTAGAACCCGCTTTTGTTGTATTTTTCAGGGACATAGGCCAATGGAAAAGCTGACAGACCTTGGAATCAAGGGCAAAAGGCCTCTGGAGGAGAGAAAGTGGCACAGAAACTATGGTGGGACAAGTGTCACTTCCGAAGTGTAATTTACAAGTTGTTCCTCTCCCAGCTTCGTGGCGTCACCGAAAGAGCATTTGCACGATTTGGAAACCACGGATGCTGTTTAGTTTTTCAGAACAGCTGTCTCCGTGACCTCTCCCCAGGCTCAACTATCTACTGCCCGTTTCCCTTTTTGTCTTTTGAAGCCCCAGCATCTAAGGATTTGGCAGCCCGCACAGGGTTGAGCACCACTGACACAGGAAATGGTCCATGGCTGGACTGGTGCCTGAATGCAGCTGAATGGGGACACACACCCAGGCCTTAGCAAGGAAGCAGCTGTCACTCAAAGCCCTCAGCAGCTCAATGTCACCAGCTTGCTCATCTCCCTGTTGGAAGTGTCTTGACTGTCTTAGGAAGGTAACACTAATGACGGGACGCAGGATAGCTTGGGCTTTGCCTTGTAGTTTGGGTGGCTCTTTGGATAGGAGAGAAGAACGTGGGAGATACACTTGCACTTATTCATTGTATCCCACACTGTGCTGGGCACTTAATCCCCTATGTTCTGCAAAGGCAGAGATCCTTGCCTGGGTGTGAGCCACAACAGCCGCGTGGTCTTGGGCATGTCACTGCACTTCTCTGGGCCTCATTTTCCTTCTGCAGCACAAGCACCAGCACCTACACCACAGAGTTATTATGAGGACTAAGGTAACTATCATGTGGGAAGCACTCAGGGCAGTGCTGGGAACATGTGTGCCATTATGAGCTTTCTGGGTTAATTTCAATACAGCCCTGCTTATTTGTTTAAGATTGGGGAAACTGAGGCTCATGGAGATTAAGTCAATTGCCGGAGGTGGCAAAGCCTGCAACCAAGCTCAGATTTATCTGCCTGCCGTGTTTTCTTCTCATAACATGACTGGACCTGCTCGGTGCTATCGAATTCCCTCTCCTGCCTGCCAGCTCAGCATTCAGTTTATTAAGCCGTTCTTTGTACCGACAAGGGTGAAATCCTATATGACTGAAGCTCTGTCTTTAATCTCCCATTCCACCCATCCCTGGTGAAAGGCCAGTGGCCCCCCAGTGGGGGCCCTGCGGGGGAGGAGACACTTTTCTACATTTCCCTCCTGCAGGCCTCATTAGCCCTTTCCGATGGTGCCTATGCTGCTACGATTTTCTGAAAGCAGGAGTAGCCTTAACTGAATAAAAGACATATTCTGATGAGCAGGACCCTTCCTTATCAGCCTGGTGGATTTAGGAGAGCGGATGGCCCAAACCAGAACACACACACACACACACAAAACACAAAACTAAATAAAAAGTAACAAACAAAGGTGAAATTAATTTTCATACTATTTAATCTAGTCTATCCAAAAGTTACCATTTCAACCTGAATCCATATAAAAATTATTGAGATCTCTGTGTATATTGTGTCAATATAGTTAAATCCAGTGTATTTTACACACACAGCCCTAGAGCTATATACCATGTGAATACAACAGGTACCAGACAGGAGGATACGTGTTCCCCAAGGGCCTTCTTTATCCATTTACGGATTTTATGTCTAAAACTGCCTCCCACTGCCCCTTCCTTCCTCTCCGGGCAGATACCCCGATGGAAAACATGGCTGAAGCGGTAGAGGAGCCGCCTTTTCAGCCCCCTCGAATCCGAATCATCCTTGATGAGTGGTTTTTGCAGGCAACTGGGATTTCTCGGGGGTTCACAGAGAGGGAGGGCTGCGTCTATCTGCTCCCTTTGTACTGGTCACCACGCCGGGTCAGGCGTCCTGATGGAGGGGGGCAGTGCGGGTTCTACAAGTGCCCTGACAAGTCCTCTGCAGTGTCTCGGGCCCACAGGGACGTTGAGACCTCCACTGGCCACAGCACCCCCGGAGGGGAGAGCGGCCCGATCGGCCAAGCCGACACTTGGCACGGCTCGGATTTCCTGGACCGGATGGCGGGCCCGAGCCCGGAGGCGGGCGAGGAGAAGGCCGGGCACAGGATGCGCTGGCCCGGCGTGCGCATCCTGTGCACCCGCCCGCGCTCGGCCCGCGCCGCAGCTGCCGCAGATCCGCCGGGGCCGCCGCCTCCTCCGGGGCCTGGAAACGGCAGGAATCTCCCCACCCCGGCCCCGCGTCCTCCCCCTGCGGGGGCCGCCGGGCGGAGTCGCCCACCTGTCATCCGAGACGCCCCACGTGGGGCGGCCCGGCTGGGGGGGAGGAGGAGGGGGTGGGGGTTGAAAAGGGAGGGAGAGACGGAGGCTGAGGCAGCGAGGGCGGGGGGAAGGCCGGAGCGCGAGCGGGGCGGGGCGGAGCGGAGCGAGGAGGCCCGGGGCCGGGGAGGGAGAGCCGGGGGCTCCCACAGCCGCGCCGAGAAGGGGCGAAGAGCGGAAGGGAGAATCAAGGGGACCCGCGGCGTCCAGGGCGGGACTGGTAAGGGGGCAGCGCCGGGCTGGAGAGAGCGGAATGGATGACAGGCGGCCGAGAGGAAGGGGCTGAGAACAGGGACGGGGTTAGAGGGAGAGAAGAGCAGAAGAACGATTCCAGGGCGTGGAGGGGCGGAAGGGGAGCTCGGGCCGCCGCGCCTTTAAGGTTGCCAAGGCGACGGCTCTGGCCAGAGCGAGGCGCATTGACGTCAGCAGCCGAGCGTTGATTGGCTGCGGCAGGGTCGTTTCCGGTGGAGCCGCCGCCGAGCCGCTATCGCTGAGTAGAGCTGGGCTGGGAGGGAAGCGCCGGGACAGCTCAGCTAGCCGTAGCCTCGCACCCGCTGCCCCGTGTCCGCCGCAGCCCGTCCCCAGGTGAGTGGGGTCGGTGGGGAGCCCCGACGCGCCCCGCTTCGCCACCCCGCCACCCGTTCGGGGGCGCTGGACCGATCCAAGATGGCGTCACGGGGAGCGACCTGCAGGGGGACGGCCGCACCCCCCTGCCCCTCCCCGGCCCCGGCGGGCGCCTCTCCGCGGGCCTCACGCCCCGGGCCGCGCCCCCGACCCCGAGTCCGCGGCCCCGAGGCCCCCAGGCCGCCGGGGCTGCTCCGGTGCCGGGCTCACCGGCCGCCCGGGCCGTGCGCCCTCCCCGCGCTCCGCGGCGCTCGGGCCCCCGGCCCTCTGCGGCCCTCGCGCCCCGGCCGCCTCCGCCCCCGCGCGCAGCGGCCTCTGCGCTCGCCCTCCCCCATTTCCTGAAGGACATCCCTTCGATTTTACTGGAATCCGCCATCGTGTTCCCCAGCCCTGCTGGCTGGTCTTGAGACCCGGCTGTTGTCGTGTTTCTTTCTAGAGAATGTCTCCTTGTCATCTCCAGCGGGGGCTTGGCCTCTCCTGCGTGGGGTTCCACCCCCATCCCACCCCCACCGCCACCCCCACCCCCCGGATTGCAGCCTGCCTCCTAAATTTGTCCCGGTTCGCCTCCCCTTTCCCGATCGGCCCCTCCCTCCCCCTTCTCCGTCCCCCCGTCTTTTCGCCACCATTGTGGCCGTCCGACTAGAGGAGGATGAAGGAAGGATAGGCCTCCCTTCTTCGTTCTGTGGCCACGACTGTGGCAGGAGTGAAGTGAAGGGCACTCTGCTGTCCTTCCTCTCGAAAAGAAGTACGTGGTACCTCTTAACCCCTGCAGCGCAGCGCAGCGCAGGTGAGATACCAAACCGCTACTCTCAGAGGTTCTCAGGAGCCTGGGCTTTCTGACCGGAGGAAGGAAAAGAGAACAGTTCCTCGGGAGGACCCCAGAGGAGGTGTTCCTGGCAGGTCTGAAGGGGCTGCGGTCTGAATCAGCACGTCTCTCGAAAGTGTGCTAGGTATTTCCTCGCGTGAAATCCCTCTGCAGCTGATTCGGATCGCCATTGAATGGACGAAAGAAAAGATCGGAGTTGTCCTCTTGGGAGCAGATACAATGCAGTGAAAGTTTGAAAGTAGTTACGTAATTTTGGGGGGTTGGGGAGAAGCTACAATGTTGAGCTCTTTAGTTTTATGAACAAGTACGGAGTTCATCTAGGTGTATTCGATTAAAAGTATTCAGTCTGTTAAATTTGGATTAAGGGGTTCACATGATGACTGCGTTAATCTTGGGGCATTTTTTTTTGTTAAGGTGCTGCCTTAAGAAACCAGTGTGTTCTTTTTTAATACATAATTTTGTTTCAAACAAAAAGCCAATTTCACTTCTTAGACACGGTTCTCTCCTTTCTACCAGCACAAAACCTGATCTTTGAACGGTTTCTCTGATCAGTTGAATAAATGTATTGGTATTCGGGAAATACGTCCGAGTATTTTGAAGCATAAAAGGTCTGATTTATCATTGTTGTTGGTGGGCTTTGGTATTTGAAATGCAGAAAATTCTACTGAAGTGGATTATTAGTTCATAGGATTGTCTGACCTGGAAAAGTGTCTGGTATAAATCCAAAGTAAATGAAGCTTTTTTTTTTTTTTTTTGATTGTATATTTTTGAAGTAGCATGATTCTTTTTCTTTGACTTTTAGTTTAGTTGCTTGTCAGGGAGCTACAGACTTTCTCATGGTCATTTAGTCTGTTATCACCTTTATCATGAAAGTTGTCAAAACAAAATGAGTAACAGTGTAGCACTTTGGCTTTTGACCCTGGTATTTTATATCTTTTTTCTTTCAAATTTACAATTTCATCTTTGATTTTGAGCGCATTGTATTTCGAAAAGACTGATGCGTATTGAATTCAGTTAGGGGGAGAGGACCTCACTTTTATTTTCTAATCTCAGTTGCTTAATAATAAGGAGTTGCAAGGAAGATAATTTATGACTGTTAAATTATTATGTTTTTAATTCCAAGGTAAAGTCTGCTGCTCACTCTTCTATTTTTACATCAAGGTAGTTTGAATCCTCTAAAATTCATTAAATGCAATTTATCTGTTGACTCTTCATGTAAGTTTAAAATTTAACCTATTCTAGCATTTTTCTGTCCAGTTGAAGAAAATGTTTTGACATTTACCTCTCCAAATCTTTTATGATTTTTACTTGGTAAGGTTTTTTTGTTTGCTTTGTTTTATTTATTTTTTTTTCCCGTTAAGGACTTTTTTCTCTTACCAGTGTGTTAGTGCAATGTTATTTAGGGCTGGAATTTTATAGAAGTGTCTGGAATAAAGGCTGCTTTTATTGGGGGTTCCTTTTTTGTTTTTAAAATTTTTGATTATGCTTGTAGTTGGCTAATCAGATCCTTTGCTCCAGTGGTTTGCTGGGTGACAGTAGGACACTCCCCCAGGATAGGAGGTACATACAGGGAATGTCAGATGCTCTTCATTGTGCTTACTTGCTTTCACTTAGAGCCAGCTTGTGAGCCCTTGTAATTCTCAGTCCTGTTTACCATTTACACACTTCCTACGTCATCATGATTTCTTTTGCAGGGGGAGAACTGAATGAAATTCCCTTAAGGGCCTCACTCCTCAGCAGTTCACCTCTGTAGGGGATAGTGGCTCATACTTCCTCCCAGGAGCTCAGGTTCTTGCCTTTTACTGTTGCTTCCTGCAGAACCCAAGTGAAACCCTTCTTTGGGAGAATGCTGTTTTCCCAAGTATTTTATTCCTGAGCCCCCACTTCCTGTGTTAGGAAAAAAAAAATCTTCTTAGGAAAAAAAAAAAAGTCCTTGTGAATCAGTTGGCTGATGAATTTATTAAGCCAAAGGCCAAATTGGCATTTGCTCTTTATAAATAGTTCCCACAAGCATATGTGTGTTTCTTCCTTGTAGAGAACCATGGCGTCTGGCAGCACCACCGCCAGCGAGGAGGAGCGCAGCCTCCGGGAATGCGAGCTCTATGTCCAGAAGCACAACATTCAGGCGCTGCTCAAGGATTCTATTGTGCAGTTGTGCACTGCCCGACCTGAGAGACCCATGGCATTCCTCAGGGAATACTTTGAGAGGCTGGAGAAGGTAAAAATAAATGCGGGGAGAAGATGACCCTGGCAGTTGTTAAACGTGATGCTGTAGAATGTTGTTAATCTGTACCATTTGGCAGAAAAGAATTCTGACCAAATAGGAAATCTGAAACAGAATTTCCAAAAAGAAATGCAGTTAAGGCATTTGTAGTGACTTTTAACTTTGTGATCAATAGAATTATCAGAAAACAAACCCATATGCTAAGTTTAGTTGGGTAACAGAGGGCTTCTGCATGTAGTTCCTTGTAACTATTTTAATCCATAAAATTGATTAAAATAACTAATTAGATACAATTGATCAGAAGTAGCAGTTGTAGGACAAGAAATTCTACAGTACTTGAAAGCAGTGAATGCTTCAGCAAAACAAGTAAACTGGGTAAACCTTATCTCACCTTTTAAAACCAATGTAATGAAGCATTTGAGTCCAGTTTCTGACTGATACATCAGAAATTCTGAATTAGAGATGTCCATATTAGTACAGATACCAATTTATCTCAGATGAGTCCACTCTAAGGCAGAGACATTAAGATTGATGGTTGTCAGAATTTTACTTTATTTACAGTTTGGGTCAGGACGTGATTCCTCTTGAAAAAAAATTAATTCAGTTTTTATTCTTTGTTCATCCTCATTGTGTGTATGTCACTGTGACCTAAGCATATAGTTTATGCTTTTCTAAGCAAAATGATAATCAAGAGCAATGCTTCAATTCACTTCCCTTAAGAAATGATGAATGAGAAAGTCTGGAATGTTAAATGTTTTGAGTAGTTTGATTTGTTTTTTTGTGAATCAACAAGATGAAGTTTTGATGTGGTTCATAATAATTGTGAACCAATAGGGATGCATTTCTTAGGTATATGATCATTAATTATCTAATTGTATAATAGAAATGTTTGTAATACATCCGCTCTGTTTGGACAATCTTTTAAGTAGCGTACTTTATTACTGAAAGAATCTGTTTATACTGGGATTTAAAAAATGTTTGATAGCTCCCTGATCAGACCATTTGCTACTGTTTTCTTGAAAAGCTGTTTGTTAAAATTGGTGTTTAGTAAATGATTAAAATAATTAACAACAAAGAACAACTATTCAGCCCCCATAAATATAGCCTTGCTGTCTTAGAATTGTGGTAGAAAGTCTGTTTTTCTCCTTTTTAAGCAATTTCCAAATAGTTAGTGAAATACTGTAGAGCCAGGCTGCAGTGGGCGTTCCCTGTTTTGAAATAAAGTGTGTTCCTGGAGATCTGGTCCTGAAATGGGTCACTGTAAGGTGATCCCTCTTCCTTTCGGACATCAATAGAAACCATTAAATGAGGGAATGAAGTTGGTGAGACATTAAGTGTGTGTCTTTTTATAGGGAGTGTTGAATGTGTGGTGCTAGTTTCAAAGCCTGGGCTTAACTGTAATGCTGTTTAAGCACTAACCAGCAGGGAAGGCAAGAAATCATTATTAAATAGTTTTTTTGCGCATGGGATTTTTACATTTAATGTATTTTTTTTGGCTTCTCTACCTTTTTAACAAAAGTCAGAGCTGAACATACGCTTTCCTGTAACTCCAGGATCTTGATTCACTCGCGCACATTCCTTTAGCGGGGCTTGAATGTTGCTATCTGGGCTTTCAAGCAACCAGATTTTTAGCTTTTCAGCAGATCATTGTTCTGTACATTAGGTGTTAGGTTTATATGTCTGAAATTATACAATCACGTTCTTGTCCCCTCCTTTCTTGTGTTAGCCATGGGTCATGTACCCTCAGCTGCTCAATGAGAACTGTGCCAAAAGAGTCACAGTTGGTCCATTGAAAGTGTCTGCATTTTGCTTCAGGCTTTCTCCTGGAATTTAAATTCTCATTTCCTCATATATTGGCACTTTGCCTGTCTGATAGATCAGAGGAATTTTAATAGCTGTGTCCACTGAGTGGCTCCTATGGGCCAGGTACTGTCTGAAGTGCTTTGCATACACACATACTCATTATTTTAAATGTGTGAGGTAGGCGATCACCACCATTTTGAGAGGTAGCAGTTAAAACTAAGAAATGAAGTAATGTGGTTGTGGTCTTGCGGTGTAGAGTTAGACCTTGTGGCAGCATACAGGCACCCCCTCCCCGCCCCCCAGTGGCTCACTACAAGAGATCTTATTTCTGTATCACGTGTAGCCCTTCTGGGCTCAGCCCTTCCTGTCTTCTTGACTCCACAGGTTTTGTTCTGGGGCTGAGTGGAAGGAGCAGTTGCTCTATAGAGCACGCTGTTGTCAAGGCAGGGAAGGACTGAAGCTCAAGGGGGCAGACCGTAGAAGGGGACAGTGTGGCATGTCTGCTTATATTCCATGGCCAAGGCAAGTCATATGGCCAAGCCCCAAGTCCATTTGGAAGTTTATTTCATCTGCAGGGTAGAGTGGAATGGCAGTGGCAGAGAGGGAACGAGTAATTGTTGAGAACATGTTAAGTGAGTGTCGAGGGGAGTGTGAACTTAGAACTCGAGAACTTCAGAAGTGCCAGTGTCTAGTTTGTTTGTGTCTAGTGTTTTTTGTTTTTTTGTTTTTTTTTATTGCTTTTGTTTTAATAAGTGGGACAACTAAAGAGGGAAGAGACTGACAGCCGAATGACAACAGCAAGAAAAAGGATATAAAAATGTATCATAATCTGTACTAGAATGTGCTCTCAGTTAATGGCTCTGAGTGGTCAAGATGAGGTTGTATCTGATTGCCGTTTAAAGATAATCCATGAGGGACGCCTGGGTGGCTCAGTTGGTTAAGCAGCTGCCTTCGGCTCAGGTCATGATCCCAGCGTCCTGGGATCGAGTCCCACATCGGGCTCCTTGCTCCGCAGGGAGCCTGCTTCTCCCTCTGACTCTTCCTTCCACTCTGTCTGCCTGTGCTTGCTCTCACTCACTCTCTCTCTGACAAATAAATAAAAAAAAAATTAAAAAAAAAAAAAAGATAATCCATGAAACAGTTAAAAATCACCATGCTTTCAGTACTTGAAAATTATTTTAAAAATTCACTTAGGTGTAGTTCCAAATGAGATGTTATTTGTATAATTTTTCATGAAATTTTTATGAAATGCCAATGCCTGGTTTTGAGGGATAGAGTGTGTTTTACTTATGGTCTTAAACTAAATTTGGGGAAACTGGATTTTTACAGCTATAGCTATAGTTTTAGAGTATGAAATGGGAGAATCTTACTGGTGTTGGCATCACCAACATTGGAAAATGAAATGAGTTTTCTGAAAAATGTATTTTAAAATATTGGTTACATATTTGCTCATGGTTCAGAATTTTACAGGTACAAAGGGTATGAATGGAATATATGCATTATACTGCATTTTCTATTTAACTGTGTGTTAACATAGCATATAATATGTAAGATATGTTTTATATATGTACAAATTAGACATTATTATATAATAATATATAAAATATTTTAAAAAGTCTCCTTCCCACTCCATTGTCTTCCTTGAATATAGCCAGTTTTCCATAGATTATATAAAGGCATTTACCTACAAATTCAGTTATAAAAGAGCTGCTTACTTTCCCAACAGGTGGCATGGCATTCCATTGTATGGGTAGACTATAGTTTATTTAATCACTCCCCTGATGATCATTTTGTTTCTACTGTTTTACTATTATAAACAACGATATGATGAATAACTTTGTACGTATCTTTCCATATCTTGAAATAAATTTCCAGAAGTAGAATTAACGGATTATTTGGTCAAAAAGTAGACTCAGGCATGCCTGGGTGGCTTTAATTTGTTAAGTGTGTGCCTTCTGCTCAGGTCACGATTCCAGGAACCTGGGATTGAGCCCTGCATCCGGCTTCCTGATCAGTGGAGAGCCCCCCTCTCCCTGTCCCTCAGCCTTTCCCCTCTGCTTGTGTGCCCACGCGCCTGCTCACTCTCTATAAATGAAAATAAATATCTTTTAAAAAAAGAAGTCAATGCATTTGTAATTAAGTAGACAAATGTATTAACTGTTTTATTATATGTTTTTCTTACGGTGGTTTCTTTTTCTTAATTTGAAAATTAGAAAATCCAGAGAAAAGAGAAAAATCCAAACCTTCCTTCCAGAAAAGAATAAAAATCAGGCATGATTTTACTAATAGAAACTAACATCATTAATACCTTAATGGTTATCATCCTAGGCTTTGTTCCTGCATGTATAAGTTCTTTTCTTTGTCTTGATGCCTAAAGCAGGGCTAAATACCATGTAGGAGAAAAAGTAAGCATCTTAATTTCTTTTATTATTATTATTATAAGTTTTTTTTAAAAAAGACTATTAGAGAGAGTGCTTGTGCACAAACCAGCGGAGGGGCGGAGAGAAAGGGGAACCGAATTTGTGGCTGAGCAGGGAGCCCACATGAGGGGCTCGGCATCACGACCCGGAGATTATGACCTGAACCAAAACCAAGAGTCTGACGCTTAACTGAGAACCCAGGCACCCTTCTTTTATTTTAAAAGAAATTAAAAAATTTTTTTTTATCAAAACGTTTTCTGAAATTATCAGTGAATGCTAGTAAGTTCATTTAGAATTTGAAAGATGGTTTAGAAATTCTGGAGAATGAGTTAAGTGAATGAGCGTATAGTAGAGAACATAATCTTATTTATAGGAGGCACAATAACCCGTTCTTTACTGCAGAGTTAAGAGGGATTTCTAAGCCCTAGATCTGAAAAAGAAGAATGTTAGAGTTTATTTCAGTTTTTATATGAATTGGTTTAATGAGTTCGAAGACAACTAAACTTCTCTTGGTTTTAATTTTGTCATAAACTCTGATAATAAGAAGGCTTCCAGTTCTCTAGGAGAAGTATTGGTAGATCTAATCTTATTTAAATTCTTGGTTACCATCACATCATTTCATTGTTTGTTTCTCTTTGAGACTCCAGCAAGAATATAAATTCCACAGGCTTAGGACTCTTTCCTGTTAGTTTTGACAACATTTTCCTAGCATATACTTGACATGGCAGATCTAGAGACTTCTTCCTGAGTTAATGAAATAATCCAGTAACCCCAACATTCTTCTCTATCACTTTGCTGTAGCTTAGTGGTTATTTCTAGGTAATATGCTTCTTGTGTGTGTGTGTGTGTGTGTGTGGTATGTGTATGTTTGGGGGGGCGGTTCATGCTTCATGCTGTCTGTAGCAGCATACAAAACCCCCAAGATTTTGTTTTCAGTACATTATAAAGCCTTGTTGTCAATCTGTTACTATAACAAGTGTCCCATTTTTTATTTGTGGGTTGTGTCTGTATTAATGGCTTTTCATTAAAAAGTATAGTATCTGTTACTGTCTGAGGAAACAGTATGTCCTTTCAGAGTATCTCTTTTCAAACTTGACTCACTGTTTTTGCATTTGGAATTGATATTTCCCCCGTTCACATCGGTAACAGAGGAAGAGCTTTGAAGTGATGGACATTGGTTCTTACTGTGATAGGAGAATACCAGATTTACATCCTGAATGATCTCGTTTTATAAGCTGGCAATGTTTTTGTTTTGTTTTTTGTTTTTTTCAGGAGGAGGCAAAACAGATTCAGAATCTGCAGAAAGCAAGTTCCCGTGCGGATTCGAGGGAGGATGAAATCTCTCCTCCTCCGCCCAACCCCGTGGTTAAGGGCCGGAGGCGCCGCGGTGCTATCAGCGCGGAAGTGTACACGGAGGAAGATGCCGCATCCTACGTTAGGAAGGTAGGCTTGCCGCCCTCGCCCTGGGGAGGCTTGCCCAGGACCCCGTGGTCTCAGCTGACCTCCGTGGGTGAATGCAAGTGCTGTTTTGAAGAGTAAAGCGTGGACAGGATGGGCTGTGCTTCACGCTTCACAGTTCTTGGGTACTGGCGAACAGGCTTGCTGTAATAACGTGCTGTCCGAGCAAGTGACTAACGGTGATGGTCAGACAGTGAGTAATGGCGTTTGGGGGGGTTCCCTTTCCATGTGAGGTTGCAGTAGAAGAAGCAGGCAGTACTCTTTTTTTCTCTTGAGTCCTGGTTGGTTTTTTGACATCCTATAATTCATGTTGTGACTTTTTTAACCGCTTATCATCTAAGTTTCATTCTTTTGACTCTGCTTTAGAGTTAGCCATCCATTTTGAGTTACGGTGTTAAGTCAAATGGGGAAGAGAATCGTGCTGACAAGAGGCTTACGAAACTAGTAGTACGTGATCACGGTTAAGAAATGGCTAAGTGTCATAAAATGCTTAGTGCTGCCTCAGAATAGTCACCTTGGTTAAGGTGCCGATGGTTTGTTTATTTGTTGACTGGAACCCAAACATCAGCCTTTAAATACAGGCTTGGTTGTAGGCAAGGGGATTAATTAGTCAATATTTATTGAGTACTTTAATATTTAATAAAGTACTTTAATATTGAATAAAGTATTGAGTACTTTATAGATCAAAGATATTACAAGTGTGTTGTGTTAAATACTTAACACAAAGTGGACTTGTTTAAATACCGTAATGTATCTTGACATTCAGTTGAAATGCATGTTCAAACATGCTCTGCTTTTGATTTATGGAATTGTTACTAGACCTTCTTTTCTAGGTTATACCAAAAGATTATAAGACGATGGCTGCTTTGGCCAAAGCCATTGAGAAGAATGTGCTCTTTTCTCATCTTGATGATAATGAGAGAAGGTACGTGCAGGTTCTTTTTATTTCAGTACAGTGGTGGCCCCACACTAGTCGCATCATTGTTGCAAGTTTTAAGACTCTTAATAATTGTTTTCCTGAGGACAGTCCAGGCTGAAAATCTGGGCACTATAAGTCTAAAGTTAATATTTGCAATCTGTAGAAGACGCAGATGGGGTCTAACTTGAGGCCTTCTCTCTCTTGCAGTGATATTTTTGATGCCATGTTTCCGGTTTCCTTTATTGCTGGAGAGACTGTTATTCAGCAAGGTAGGGGCTGCTCCCCTGTGTCCTGTAGTGCTGTGGGAAGTTGGTATTCCTCCTTCAGTCTACCATTTTCTTCTGTCTTAATACTACTGGATTTTCCTATTTTTATTTCTTTCCTTTTTTTTTTTCTGTGAGTATAGTTGACACACAGTGTTATTTTAGTTTCAGGTGTGCAACTTAGTGATTTGACAAGTTTATACATGATGCTGTGTTCACCGCATTTATAGTATCATCTGTTCCTTTATCAGTATTATAGTATTGTTGATTGTATTCCTTATGCTGTCTCTTTTATTTGTATGATTTATTCATTCCTTAACTGGAAGCCTGTACCTCCCACTCCCCTTCACCCATTTGCCCAACTCCCCACTACCTTTCTCTTCTGGCAACCATCAGTTTGTTCTCTGTATTTATGGGCCTGATTCTGCTTTTTGATTGTTTATTCATTTGTAGGTGTGTGTGTTTGCTTTTGGTTTTTTCTTTTTTTAAAATCCCGCTTAGGAGTGGAATCATGCGGTATTTATCTTTCTCAGTCTGACTTATTTTGCTTAGCATAGTACCCTTTTGGGTCCATCCATGCTGTTTAATATGGCACCATCTCATCCATTTTTATGGTTGTATAATATTTCATTGTGTATATACACCAAGTTTTCCTAGTCCATTCATCTATTGATGGCCGCTTCGGTTACTTCCGTATCTTGGTTATTGTAAACAGTGCTACAGTAAATAATAGGGGTCCATATATCTTTTCAAATTAGTGTTTTCATTTTTTTCTGGTTAATACCCAATAGTGGGATTATTGGATTATATGGTATTTCTATTTATAGTTTTTTTTTTTTTTTTAGATTATATTTATTTATTTATTTGTCAGAGTGCGCACGCTCGCATGCTGCGCGAGCGAGTACACAGGCAGGCAGAGCGGAGAAGCAGGCTCCCTGCTGAGCAAGGAGCCCAATGTGGGACTCGATCCCAGGACCCTGGGATCATGACCTGAGCCAAAGGCAGCAGCTTAACCGACTGAGCCACCCAGGCATCCCTAATTTTTTGAGAAACGTCCATACCTTTTAAAATAGTGGCTGTACCAATTTATATTTCCCCCAACAGTGCAATGATATTGTGTCATCTGCAACGAGGGGTCCTTTTTCTCTGCATTCTCCCCAGCACTTCTTATTTCTTGTCATTTTGATTTTAGCTGTTATAACTGGTATTAGGTGAAACTTCCTTGTGGTTTTGATTTGTATTTCCCTGATGATTAGTGATGTTGAACATCTTTTCATGAGCCTATTGTTCATGTATATGTCTTTGGGAGAATGTCTGTTCCCCTACCCCATTTTTTAATCAGATTGTATCTTTTTGGTGTAGAGTTTATAAGTTCTTAATGTATTTCAGATATTAACCTTTATTGGATATATGATTTGCACATATCTTCTCTTGTTCGGTAGATTGTTTTTTTGTTAGTGGTTTCCTTTGCTGTGCAAACGCTTTTTATTTCGATGTAGTCCCTTGCTTTAGGAGACATATCTAGAAAAATGTTGTTATAGCCAATGGTAGAGAAATTATTACCTGTATTACACTCTCTTACAGGATTTTTATGGTTTCAGATCTCACATGTAGGTCTTTAATCCATTTCGTGTTTATTTTTGTGTATGGTGTAAGAAAATGGTCCACTTTCGTTCTTTTCCATGGAGCTGTCCAGTTTTCCCAGCGTAATTTTTTGAAGAACTTGTCCTTCCCCCAGTATACATTCTCGCTTCTTTTGTCATAGATCAGTTGGTCATATGCTTGTGGGCTTATTTCTGGGCTCTCACTTTTGTTCTATTGATGGGTGTGTCCCTTTTTTTGCTGTACTACACTATTTGGATCACTACAGCTTTGTAGTGTATCTTGGAATCTATCTGGTATTGTGATACCTCCAGCTTTGTTGTTTTTTTCTTCAGGATTGCTTTGGTTATTTGGGATTTTCTGTGGTTCCATACAGATTTTAGTATTACTTGTTCTAGTTTTGTGAAGAATGCTGTGTTGGTATTTTGATAGGCATTATATTGAATCTGTAGATTGTTTTGGGTGGTAGGGGCAGTTTAGCAGTGTAACTCTTCCAGTCTATGATGAAATATCTTTGTTTTTGTCATCTTCAATTTCATTCATTAGTGTTTTATAGTTTTTGGAGTATAGCTCTTTCACCTCTTTGGTTTATTCCTTGGTATTTTGTTCTTTTTTGGTGCAATTGTAAATGGTGTTTTTAAAATTTCTCTTCCGGCTTTGTTGTTACTGTATGGAAAGGCTATTTATTTCTGGCTCTTAATTTTGTATCCTGCCACTTTACTGAATTCATTTATTACTTCTGATAGTTTTTTGTTGGCGTCTAGGATTTTCTGTATATAATATTGTGTCATCTGCAAATAGTGACAGTTTAAATTTCTTTACCCATATAGATGCCTCATTTGTTTTTCTTGTCTGATTGCTGTGGCTAGGACTTCCAGTACTGTGTTAGAAAAAGTGGTGAGAGTGGACATCCTTGTCGTGTTCCTGACCTTAGAGGGAAGCTGTCAGTTTTTCACCATTGAGTATGATGTTAGCTTAGCTGTGGGTTTTCATATATGGCCTTGAATATATTGAAGTATGTTCCCTGTAGAGTTCATACCTCCTCAAACTATTCCAAAAAGTAGAAGAGGAAGAAAAGCTTCCAGATACATGCTATAAGGCCAGCATTACCCTGATACCAGAACCAGACAAAGACACCACCAAAAAAGAGAACTATAGTCCAATCTCACTGAGAACGTAGTTGCAGCAATCCTAAACAAAGTAATAGCATGAAGCAATGCATTAAAAAGACTGTTCACCACAATCAGGTGGATTTATTCTGTGGATGTGAGGATGGGTCAGGATTCACAAATCAATCAATATCATACACCACATCAGCAAAATGACAAAAGTCATATCATCAAACTAAGTGATCCTATTTTTTTTAAAGTTAAAATCCTTTGAAATAAAAGGTACAATTTCCCTTAAGGACGACTATTTTTCTAATATCTGATACAGTTTTGTTTATACTAACGCTTAAAAAATATTCTTATGTTTTAATTTTGAATGTTGTGTGGGATTTCAGAACCATATGTCTTCCATACAGCCTTTATATTCGTTATTAAGCACGTACAGAGTAAAATAAAGTAGGAAGTAGCAAAGCATTTGCATTCTTAATCATACAGCCCATCTATTTATAAGGTTCTGGGCCTTCTACTGATTCTTAACCTTTTTGCCCGGTATATGGACATGGATCTGACTTTATGGGTATCTGCCTGTCCCCCTCCTCGCCCCAGCCTTTTAAAATGCCTTTTAAAATTTATTCTCGAAGACTTTCATCACGGGTCTCTGTAATCCATGTCTTCTCCAGGTTGGTGACAGTCTGATGTTTTGTTACTTTCTGAGTTGTTTCTTGTTTTGTGGTTACAAATGACGTAGCAATTAAAATATTTGTACACATGTGGCTTTTTTTTTTCCCCCAGAGATATTCTTCAATAGGAGATGACTTAAAAACATTGATCAGTTTTATGGCTTTAAAAACATATTGCTGGACTTTTTTTCCCGTGAAAGGTTATGTTAGTTTATAACACAGTTTCTCTCATCACCTGTATAAAATAAGTTTATTTATTATTTTATATTAACTTGGTAGTTCTAATATATGTTTCTTTAATTTATATCGCACATCTGACATTTTTACTCTCTTTTAGGTGACGAAGGTGATAACTTCTATGTGATTGATCAAGGAGAGATGGATGTAAGATTTAATAATAGCAAAAATATATTGATGATTGTAGAAGTTAATGTGCTGATATTTATTACTATTAAGAGTTTCTGAAGGGCTTGTATAACTCTTACATGTCAAATTCCATCAACATTTTTGCTAAATATTTTAATGATACAGAGAAACTTTAAATTACTGAAGATAATTTCTTTAGCTAGACACTAGTTTTTTTTTTTTTTTTTTTGGAGAGAGAAAGCATGCATGCATGCTTGAGAGTCGGGGGAGGAGGAGGGGCAGAGGGAGAGAGAGGCAGATTATGTGCCCAGCACCTATGTGGAGCTCTGTCTCACAACCCTGAGATCATGACCCGACCAGAACTCAAGAGTCAGACGTTGAACCAGCAGCCACCCAGGTGCCTCTTGGTTTAAATCTTGCTGGAGTCATGGTTGAGGTGTTTGTGTGTGCTCTGTGGTAAGACAGATGAGAGAGTCTCAGTCCTACGTGGTCATTAGCTCTGAGACTTGGTATAGCTTTCTGGATTCTGTGAGTCTTGTTTACAAGTGAAATGCGGATAATAACAGCATTGCTGTCAAGGACTATTAGACAGTTCAGTGCCTCCTGCAGGTGAGATGCTTAGCACAGTTCCGTGACGCAGCACTCTGAGTGTACGTGATGGTTAATGCTGTTTACCTTTTTGTCCTGGTCATCCCTATGGGAACCTTTTTCTTATCTGGTAATTAAACCAGGTAATTCACAGACACTCTGGGTTTATTTAATTCACCCTCAAACAGCAACTGCTTTGCTATGCTTTCTCAAAACCATATATTCTATTCTTTGAAACAAAGTTCAAGATTCTGCGCCCTTAGAAAGTTTTGTGGATTTTTAATAGTCCTTTGTTTGCTGTGTATGTGGAAAAAACTCATTCTTTGTCATTTGTGTTTTAGGTCTATGTCAACAATGAATGGGCAACCAGTGTTGGGGAGGGAGGGAGCTTTGGGGAACTTGCTTTGATCTATGGAACACCTAGAGCCGCCACTGTCAAAGCAAAGACGAATGTGAAATTGTGGGGAATTGACCGAGACAGCTACAGAAGAATCCTCATGGTGAGACAGCGTGGATTTTCGCGTGCAATTTAGGATTTCAGTCTGTGTAACTGATGTTTGAGTAATATCACCAGATCTTGTAGAACGAATGTCTGGCCAGAAAAAGCATAGGAAACAATTGTGTAATGGCCAGGTCCCACTTGGAGGTCTGTCCAGTTGCCGATCTTTACTTATTTGATCTTTGCGCTGAGATAGCTTGATAGGTGTTACTTCTAAGTGCATCAAGTGACTTAAAGCTAGTCAGAAGTAATCCGCTTCCCTAAACTGCCGGTGAGTTATCTGTAGTGCAGATGTCCCCTTTCACTGAAGGAGTAAACAAATAATAAAACCACTGGAATATTCTGCTGATGTAGGCAGACTTTTTGAGAACTTCTCCGTGGATTTATAGAGTAGCTGTAGATTTAAGTGCCAGCTAATGGCATGAGTCCTCTTGAGTGATTTCTGTAAATTTGCGCAGTGCCTGTCTGGCTGTTTGACAATATGCACTTGAGTGTATTCTGAATATTTGTGTATTTGGGGAATATGTGTGGACAGTTAAATGTATACGTGCGTGTGACGACATTGCAGAGGATGCTGTTTCCCTCTCACCTTCCCCCAGGTGTATTTAACCTCACAGATAAGACACCTAGGTTTAGGTTTGGGTGATGGCACTGTTTTTGGTGGGAGGTCTAGAAGTGGTAGCAGTTTTATTTCCTCACTTCTGTGGAGGGTTGGGGTTGTGGGGAAGAACCCTGGGCTAGAAATATGTTCAGCTATAGTCACACATATAACTTTTTTTTTTTTTTAAGAACTGATTATTTATTTGGCATTTCACTAATTGGTGATTTTAGGCACCTTCTTTGGCCATATGCCTGATGTTATACTTTTTTTTGAGGAGGGGAGTGATGAGGGGGAAGGAACAGGTAGAGAGAGAATCCCAAGCAGGCTCCCTGCCCAGCACACAGAGCCTGACCTGGGGCTCGATCTCACAACCCCAACATTACGGCCTGAACCATAATCAGGAGTCGGACTCAACTGAGCCATCCAGGTCCCCCAGCTTGGTGTTACGTTGAAGAATGAGATACTAAGCTTTTTATTGAGCTGAACAGAGGATTTACCATCAGCAACCAGAAGAAAAATAATCATGTATCAAGAAGCAACAGCAAGCGTTAACTATTTTTTTTTTTTTAAGTTTACTTAATACTCAGTATTTATTAGCTCACAGCATTATGTGATAATTAACACATTTTTGAGATGACTTTGTTTTTTTCGTTTATAGGGAAGCACTCTGAGAAAGCGGAAGATGTATGAGGAGTTTCTTAGTAAAGTATCTATTTTAGGTGAGTTTTGGAAGATTGCACAATCAGTAAATTGAAGTGTTGGTGATAGTTAAGAAGAACCTATTGCATTTCATAAAAACTGCTCTGGTTACAAGTCACACCCCCCCCCTTTTTTTTCTTTCTTTCTTTCTTTCTTTCTTTCTTTCTTTCTTTCTTTCTTTCTTTCTTTCTTTTTTGCTAATAGTAATGAAAAACACATGGGATACAAAGTTGAAGTTTGACTAAGTTAGAAGTAATTTTACAGCGTATTTAATTTGATAGTATATGACAGACCTCTTAATTAGAAATGGTGGGCCTGAGAAAAGCTTCTTGGATTTGTGTGCTCTGCATTCCTCTAGGAGAGGCAGAGAGGCTGAAAGTGTCCTCCTTTGACAGTGGACACTAGTAATTGTCCCCCTGCGGGGTCTGTCTCTTTCGCTCCATTGGTGAGTTTATTGATAGGTTCAGGACAGTGAGTATTGCTAAGAATGCCTTTTCCCTGTAGAAAGATTAGGTGCCATTTTTTGACTTTTCTCTGAAAAAGTGCTAGAATTGTGAAGTTTAGAGTAAAGCAGGTTAACTTGAGATAATTGTATATATTTTCTTTTGTGGCCTTAGGGTGTGGTTACAACTTGTTCTTCCCTGGGAGGGGTTGTGTGCTGATTCTTAGGTAATAGCCTTCTGCCATTGTTTTGTTAGAGCAAATGGACTTTTTCCCTTATTTTTCCTTTCTCCAAAAGGATTACATTTCATTTGTGACTGGAGTTTCAGTTTGGCCTTTGAGAGCTAATATCACTGTCAGTTCTCCTTGTTGGCTTCATAAGTAAATTCATCTTGGGATTTAAATAGATAAGTTATTTCCGTGAACCTTTGGAATAGTACAGTTGATACTTTCACTTCTGGGTCTTGTAGGTTAGATTCGCATTGATGGTATTCATTAGGAAGACTTACTGATTACATTTTTTAAACTCCTTTACCATTGAGTGCAGTTGGTACAAATTAAAATGGCCACTGGACTACTGAAGTAAGGGTCTGAGGGTCGTCTGTAAGTAAGAGGAAGATCTGGCTGAGATTTGAGGTAATTGAAGAGAGGTCCTGTGTTTAATCTGTAACACTGGATATCGAATGGGCATGGCTGTTTGATTGATTCTCCTTGTAGTTTATTTTTTGACATTTTTAGCAGTGACAGTGTGGAGAAATTCTTTTGATTCTTGCCTTTCAGAATCTCTGGACAAGTGGGAACGTCTCACGGTAGCCGACGCACTGGAACCGGTTCAGTTTGAAGATGGGCAGAAGATTGTGGTGCAGGGAGAGCCAGGGGATGAGTTCTTCATTATTTTAGAGGTAAAGGGATCTGTGTTTGATGCTTAAAAAAAAAGAAAAGAAAAATTGTAAGAGATTTTGTAAAATTATAAAATTATAAGAGAAAAAAAGGGCCCAATTCTGATTTATAGTTTGATTTTTTTAAAAGAATACCTGACAGTTTTATTTAAAAATTATCTTTCACTTTGAAGTGGTGCTGTTTGGTTTTCTCCCAGGTCACGACATTTTATTTCATTTATTAATTTTTAAAAAGATTTTTAAAAATTTTTTTGAAAGGGAGAGAGAGGGGAGTGGGGTAGGCAGAAGCTGACTCCCCGCTGAGCAGGGAGCCTGATGTGGGGCTCCATCCCAGGACCCTGGGACCATGACCTGAGCTAAAGGCAGACACCTGATGGCTGAGCCACCTAGGCGCCCAAGTCACCACGTTTTAAATGAGTTTGAGTCAGAATTCTGGAAGGGATATTCATGAAGTAATAGCCAAATTCTGACCTACTCAGTCCTTATGCAAGCCAAATGAAACTCAGCCATGTAGCTTAACTCTTACGGATCTGTACCATCCTTGTTAAAATCCTATGTTTGGACTGTTTGGCAAACAAGGATTAAAGGCAGGTATTTCAGTTGTAATAGTTACTATGTTTTATATCTTCACAATTCATGGAAGTGTGTAACAGTTGCTCTCGCCTGCCAAGCAGAGCCAAAGAGCAGATTTTCTGTGACAGTGGCGCAGTAGGTGCTGACGGATAATTCAGGAGTTGCACTCTTTCTCTGGAGGGCCAGTTGGGAAGTCATCGAGGCTTTTGTGAACCTTCGGGTTTGTATTGCAAAGACTCCGCTCTTGTTAGAGTGCCAAAGTGACAGACAGTGTGTAAATGAATGGGTATGCTGTTCCTTGTAACATTTTATTTATAAAAACTGACCTTGGTTCTGGCCCTCTGGCCGCAGTTTGCTAACCTGAGTCTGAGCCCCCGTGTGATGAGGAGACCCTCCCAGTGGGGGCTCCTGGTGTGACGCTTCGCAGTCGTCTTTTATATGGGTGGGAAGATGGAAATGGCTGCTGAATCATTTTTTTGGATTTTTAAGTTTTTTTTAACAAAGTAGCCGGAATTGCATTGGACATTGTCACCCTGGTTTTAAAGTATTTGTTTTGCTGTTTGGTGATTGTATTGTAGGGTTCAGCTGCTGTGCTGCAGCGTCGGTCAGAAAACGAAGAGTTTGTTGAAGTGGGAAGACTCGGGCCTTCTGATTATTTCGGTATGTGAATTTCCTTGAACTAAATACATAGTTAAGTCACCTTTCAGTGAGATAGCGGTCTCCATAGTCTTTCTTAGTTTTGTTGAAGTTTATTTTTTAATTGCAGTCTCTCAGAGAGAGGTTTTGGAGTGCCTGCCTTTAACCTGTTAATACTCAAGTTACTGATTGTCTTCTGTCTACCAGGTTGTTTTTTTTTTAAGTGCAGATGTGTGGTTTGTCCTAGTTTACTGAGTCATTAAGACAGAGAAGCCTGGCTTTCTCACTGCCGGCGGTCCGTGTCGGTGCTCACCGGCCCCGTGTCTTCTCCCCTCGCCAGGTGAGATCGCGCTCCTGATGAACCGCCCTCGCGCCGCCACGGTGGTGGCTCGTGGCCCTCTGAAGTGCGTGAAGCTGGACCGACCCAGATTCGAACGTGTTCTCGGCCCGTGCTCAGATATCCTCAAACGAAACATCCAGCAGTACAACAGTTTCGTGTCTCTGTCTGTCTGAGATCGGCCTCCTGTGCCTCCCTTTCCTCCTCCCCCACCCCCGGTCCGGGCTTCACCCCTGCAGACTGCTTTCTCTTCTTCGCAGCGCCACGTGGCCGCTGGTACCGCAGCTTCTCGTCTGTTTCTATTCAAAGTTGCTTTTATTGCACCGTTTTTAATTTGGAGCATTGATTGAATGCTCAGGCACAGTTAAATAAATAGAAAGAGTTCTGTGGAGACCTCGCTGTTACTGCTTCTCTGTGTGCAGTGTTAGTGTTCGACCTAGGCAGCGCGTGCCCTGCTTTCCGGTGAGGGCGCATCCCTGCGCTGCGCGGAGTACCGTAGAGTAACGGTGTCCCAGTGCAAGATTTGTTTTTTTAAGTGACATGATTTTCCAGTTATCATAGGCATATTTTAGACTGTGGCCATATATGCTGTGTTTCTTTATAGAATAAATGATTTCTCATTAAGCTCTGAGGATTAGGAAAAACAGATCTGGAAAAATCTTACTATAGTAGAAAGACATCTGCCTGTGTTTAAACTAGTTTAAGGGTGGAAAAGTGCCCATTTTTGCTAGTTATTGGATGGATAATGGTCTGTTGAGTTTTGTTTTTTGTTTTTTGTTTTTTTCCTCTTAAGCAGAATTTTTGTCAAGCTCATCCGCCTGGTTTTGTCTGTCTCCTGTTCGTGTTTCCTCCAATTCTGAAACGTGTGGGTGTGGCTATCTGTGCCTGCCTTTGGAGTTTGAAATCAAATCGTAGACTGCAAATACTGAGTTGTGATTTAACTGTGTCTGCCTCAGCTCAAATATTGCGATTAGACCTTTCTTTATCCAGCTAGTGCCAAATATTGATCACCAGATGCTGAATCGGGAGTGAGAATTTGAGGTCTACAGTCTAGGTTAACTTAGAGCTTTGGCTGAGTGTATGACGTCCTTCAGTTGGCTCCAGGATTCTCTCCTGTGCTCCCTGGACGCTGGCTGCCGGAGACGGAGTTGGCTGGGAGAGGGCAGGACAGATGAAACCGACGTCCCAACAGAAGAATGGAGGTGATGTTGGTGAAGGAGAAATGCCAGGGGGACAAAGTTCAGTGTTGGGGACTCTGTCCCACTAACTTCATTGGGACACGAGATTTGGGAAGAAGTGTTTTATTTTGGTTTTCCCTTTTTCCCTTTTTATGTCAGCTAGGATTTGTGGTGGTTGGGGGGTGGGGGTGGGTGTGTCTGTGTTGTTTCAGAGTGGTCTACAAGGCCATCCTGCTGAAAAGGTCTGCTTTTCTATTTAGCGTTTATTTTCTGTGGCAAACTTCTTTTGTAAAAAACTTGTTTTGAGTCTTAATTGTTTTCCAGTATTTTCCAGCCTTATCATCCTTATATGTTACATTATTCCATGTGCACCAATGATACCCAGCAGTTTATTTTTATTATTGTTGATTTTTTTTTTAAAATTTCAAAATTTCACTGTTCTGTAACGTTAGGCACTTTTATTTTCATTATGATTTATATATAATGTAGGGGTTATATTTGGGAGTGACTGCAAGCATTTTTTTCCATTTGTGTGCAACTGGCTCTGATTATTAATCCTCTCTCCTACCCTGTCCTGGGTCATTTAAATTGGTCGTGATTTAGTTTCATAGATTTGAACAGTTTTAGGTTGTTAATAAGTTTGGAGGATAGATCTGGGAAAGAGGTTTCATTTACATTTTAGTGTGAGATAGAAAGCCGCCTTATTACAAATTCTTTTATGTTTCAAAATAATCTATATTAAATGAGGGTTTTCTGACCTGTACTTTGTGTTTAGCTACCTTTTTCTATTTAAAAAAATTAAGAATAAAAGTTATGTTCTTATTAGCTTAAAGCTTGATTTGATCTTTGTTTAAATGCCAAAACTGTACTTAAATGAATTATTTAGAATGCCATAAATTTGCACAGTTCTCATATGTGTATATAATCATGTTCATGTATATTTAGATACATTTAATGCTTTCTAAATGAGTTTTGCTCTTAAATCATTTGGCTTGCTGTTTACTCCCTTTTGTAGTTTTTAATCTAAGGATTTTTAAGTCTAAATTTAATAATTAATCACATTTAAAGCTTTCTCTTTGTGCAATCTAAGAAAATGTGAGAAATCACAATTGGTGTAGTTTGTCTTAGTTGATATTCAGGGCTTTAGAAGTCATTATTTCTGGGCGTGGTGAGTGAATTTAAGAGACCTACTGCTCTAGAAAGTATAGATGGCCAAAGGACCATTTTGTATCGTTTCCTGGTTACTAGTCTGATTATACTGTGTGTGCTAATATACTCTATTCTTTTTGTTATAGATTGTCTTAACGGTAGGTGAAGTAATAAAAAAAGATTAAATAATTTAAATCCTTAAATGAATCAGTTTTTCTTCCCCTCTTCCTTTCTTTCTTGTCTTCTTCCCCTTCACCCCCAGAAACTTTGAATCTGGTGGGCAAGAATGAAAATCAAGAGTGAATTATGGGGTTAGTGTTTTGAAAGAATGTTTGTTTTCAGTGTTTTCCAATCCATTCCAAAGAATGAATCTCAGATCCTTATCTGAAGTGTGATTGAGTTGAAGCAGATCTCTTTACTAGTAATGGAAGGAAAAGATTAAATCAGAAGCCAAAAGAGTGCCTTTTTATTCCAGACGGACTGGTTCTCTGGTCTCAGAACTTTGCCAGACTTCATGGGAGCTGTCATTTCTGGATCAGCATACTTTGTGGTTTAAATTTAATACATGCCTTTGGGTATTTTTTACGTATATTTTACATTCATGAAGTCTTACTTCTGATAGTCCTCGTATTTCTGAGATGATTAAGTTGTACTCATTAGTTAGTTGGTATTCATTCCTTCATATCCAGTGAAGTTGGAGGTGTGTCGTATTCTAGAACATTCTTTAATTTGTGCTGCTTTGTAACAGATGTACTTTTGTCTGGATTTAGTAGCCCCTTCCCTTAGCTCACTGGAGGGGGGAACATTCAGAGCCACCACAGAATATAACTGAGGAGAACTTCTTCAGATTGACTGTCCTGGTTCTAATTTTATTCTCCTAGAACTCTGGCTCACGTGGAGTTGTTTTTGTTTTTTAATGACTTAAATATTGACATTTATTTATTTATTTTTAAATATTGACATTTTAAAATTGAAGTAGCATGATGTTTATTTCCTTAGTACTGCTTTATCTCCATAACCACAAATTAATAACTGAACATTTTTGTATTTTTGTTCCGCCCAGGCAGAGTATTTCTAAATGGGCGAGGACACCATCGAGAGGCAGTGGCCAGAACACCATTTAATGTGTCCCCCAAAGTCATGTCATACCGCTGCCAGTGAAGGCTGCAGCTAGGAGATTGTGAAAGGGAGTCTTAAAGCTCCCTTCTAACCTTGTGGAGCTTACACGTAGAAATCAATATTATTGTGTACATTTAATGTTAGAATTTGTTAACATTAAGTTCAGAGCTGTGACTTCATCCTGAGTCGACCTAAATCTCAAACCCCTAATGAGTTTAATTTTTTCGTTGTGTGACAATTTCTGCCAATTTAGCTCAAGTAGCTTTGTGATTCTCGAAGCCACCACTAGATGGAGGGTGTTTGTTTTTATCCTCTTGGTGAACGTCAAAGGAGTTACAGTTCATCATCCTCACTCATGGTGTTGTCTTTGCGAATTCTGTGAATTTGTCTACCTGCTAAAACTGATTAGTAACCCCCAAATCAGTACTCGGAGCACTTTCCCTGTTCCCCACATGTGGGCGGAGCGGCAGAGACTTTGATTCTCCGGACCTGACACGCACGTCCGTCTGCGCTCCGAACAGCGCCGCTCTGCCCTGTGCTTCCGGCGCTGCTGCTGCCATCGCGGTCCGCCTCGCGGTCTGTCCGGGGCTACGCCAGCATTTTTGCACTTCCTGTTGGTGATGCCAGTACTTAAAATGGCTCCCCGAGTGTCGTGCTAAAGTGCTGGCTAGTGTTCCTGAGGTCGAGGAGGCCGGGATCTGTGTCTTGTAGAGAAAGTAAGTGTAGTAAGTAGCTTCTTTTTAAGGCCTGAGTTATGTTGGCTTCAAGGTCAGTGTCTAAATCAGCAGTACATAGTGTGGTGTCTTGAACACACCCCAACACCTCAGACAAGGTTATGTACTGATTTAGGGCCAAAATTTAACTAGAGTCTCTCCGGAACCTCAACCCTGTATTTCCTCTAGGCAGACGGGCCTGTCTCCACTAATCTGGTGTCGGTGGTGACTTTACAAAACCACCATGAGTAAGAGAACCTGCCTGCATTTTTTACAGTCTTCAAACTCAGATTGTCCTCCTGGCTTTTGGGCAGGCAAAGCTGAGTTCCTTCATGCCTCTCTCCCCACCAGTTTTTGTACTGACCATTCCCTTTCATTTTTCATTTCATTGTCCGTAGTAATGTGGAAAGTTTTATAGAGAGGAGAATTTTTATGTGATGGGAAGTTGAACGGCGGTCCAGAATGGACATGTTGGAAGAACCTGACAGTTCTAAGAAAGTAGTCTTTTGTCCCCCGGCGTTTTTGACAAATGATAGAGTCTTAGTCTTTGCATTATTGAAAAAATAATGGAGTATTTAAGTAAAAAATTAGGTAACTTGGTACCTTACATATTGTGGTCAAACTCCATTGGCAAAATACACCACAGCGTTTATTCTAGGCCGTATAAAAGCCAGTGCCTTGTCCTCCAAGTGGCTGGATCTGAGACAGAGCTGTGGCTTACCTTCCTGTCCTCAGGCTCAGCGGATGACACCCCAGGCCACTCTGTGCTGTTCTTTGAACATCTCTGCCTGAATCTTTTTCTGCCGCCCCTCTGTGTGCAATTACCTGGTTTCTCCGCCCGAAGACAGTTGTCTGGAAGTAGGAGACCATTCCCGGAGTGGGAAGCCCTGATCGCGGCAGAGCCCGCAGGTGATGGAAGTCTCGGGGGGAAGGGTCTACCAAAGGGTTGAGTTGTTTTTTTGTGTTTTTTTTTTTTGTTTTTTACATAAACCACCATAGCTTCACAGACTGATTGAAGTGCTGTTGGGTTTTTGTAGGACTGTGGAAAGAAAACTTGGGCGTACGCTTAAATCATTGAGTTGTGTGATTTTGTGAGGCCGTTTTTTCTGTGACCCTCGGAGGTCAGGGATTCAGTGTGTGTGTCGGGGAGGCTGGGAGAGCTGTCTGCCGACACCTGGGAAGAGCCCCGCGGAGGGCACTGGCGTTACTGTCCTGGAGACGCAGGGGCGGGGTAATGCACCAGGGATGTGGGGTACCGGCTGGGTCAGAAAGACTCATGTCACTTTTCAGCAGATGACCTCTCTGCTCCCTGACCTGGCAGCCCCCTGCCTCACACTTCTAGAATTTGAGCTACTGGCCTTTAATGGGGAAGTGGATGTGCTGAAAGCGACTGTTTTTACTGGTTTATTGACTGACAAGTCACTCCATAGTATGAATACATTCCTGTCATTTGGGTTTTCAGACATGAATTACGGGCTAAGAAACAGAGCCTGCTGTGACAGTTCTCTCAGATGTTGGCAGGTCAGTAGGGAGAAGGCGGAGGGGGTGGGATTCCTGATGTGTCCGTTTTTAAGGGAGGCTTCAAAAGTCAACTTGAAGGGCGCCTGACTGGCTAAGTTGGTGAAGCATCTGCCTTCGGCTCAGGTCATGATCCCTGGGATCAAGGCCCCCATTGGGCTCCCTACTCAGTGGGGAGTCTGCTCTCTCTCCCTCTGGCCCAACTCGTGCTCTCTTTTGTTCACTCTCAAATAAATAAAATATTAAAAAAAAAAAAAGGTCAACTTGATTGAGTCCTTTTTTGATAAAGCCGCTGAGGGGAGGGACATCTAGAGTGTCAGGCCTCTTCAGAGAGCCTCCTGCTGCTTTTGGGGGCAGGGGGGTGACCGTTCGAGGACCTTATGGGAAAGAGGATTGTGGTAGGTGGGCAGTGGGAGGCCCTGGCTTTTCTCCTGCCCGAGTCCAGGCTCATGCACCTGCTGGGCCCATTCTGCTGTTCCCCTTTAAGACTACTGGTTTTCCTTCCGGTACAATTCTTTCTCTCCTTGCTGGAGGCTAAATCTGACATAGTTGTTGTTTTGGTTGGTGTTTAAATATTCTTCAGATTGAAAACATCCCTTTTCAGATATTCTGAGCAAATTCCTCTGTTATTTTTACCCCTTGCAACAATGTTTCCAAGAAATTACTTTTGGACTGGTCAAGGGATTTCTGTATTCAGCTGGGCCACAGTGACTGGGGCAGAAATAGAAAGGGTGAAGTCTACTTCGGACCAGTTTGAAAGCTACCATATTTAGATTTTTTTTTTTTTGTCTGCTCCTGAGATGCCAAGCGTTTTATCTGGGTCAGAAATTATCCTTGTAAACAATAAAAAAAAAGAAAAGAAAAGAAAAATGATCCTTGTAGATACAGTAAGGATCTGGAGGTCAGCTAGGTGTCCATGATGTCCTTTAATTTTATTTGTTCTACTCTTTCCTGGGACAAGGCTTCCAAACCTTCCAAGCCCGACTCTTACCCAGATTTCCCAGTGGACTCAGGACATGGTCTGTGGCGTTGATGAAACAGTACTTTCTGGGAAAGAGGGAGCCAAGGAGGTCCACTAGAGAAGCCATGCACCAAGGAAGAAAGTTCAGCGGATCCCTCTTGCTCTTGTGGAATCATCCCAGTGCCCTACCTCTTCCAGAGCTCTAGACCCAGCCCCTCCTGGGGCTGTGAGGAAGCAGTGGTCCGCACCCGAGTATATGGTTGGCTCCGGGGTAGTTCCTGAGGTCTGGCTTCATCCCGCCCCTAGCTTGTCAAGTTAGCCTGGCTAGAGTCTGGGGCGGACTGTTGTGCTGGGTCAGTGGCTATGACATTCTGCTCTCCGTGGGCCTCCACGCACCCCTCCACTGTCTGCAGGATGATTTGGAGTCTCCGGTCCAGGGCCAGGAGGTGGGGCTCTGTGAGGACGGGGCTGAGCTGGTCTTCTAGCAAAGACTCCCGCATCACGTCACTGAGTCTGTATTCGGCCTGGGCCAGCAGCTGCAGGTGCAAAAGCGTTTTCTTTTTTATCCTGGAAAGACAGAGCCATAGGAGGCAAATGAGTAAATGTGAACAGAAAAGCTTGCCTGAACTTCTTTCCCCACAAACAGCTGCCGTGGCTGATGTTCTGGAAGCCTTCTCCCCCAGTGTCTCATCAAGCACATGTTATTGAAAACCAGAGAAAGGAAATAAATGACAGTTAACGGCATTTGAAGGAGATTTAAAGCCACCGAGAGAATTTTCTCGTAGGCGAAATGATGAAGAGGTTTGCCATCTCAAAAGCCGTAGGTACCCTCAGCCCAAGTTGGTTCTTGCCAGTTTTATATTTCCCTGTGTCAGACTCTTAGAGGGATGGAGATGGGGTGGAGCCAATCTCGACTTTATAGGATCTTGATTTCTTTTTTGAGAGTCTGACTTGCACTCAGATCTGTAAGCAGCTTAAGTGTCCGACTTGTCATCAACAACCACTGCCTAGCCGACTTGTAGCAGGGGGCGCTGGAGGGAGGCACGTTTAAATGAACCAAAGAAGCAGATAAAGAACATGCTCTGCTCAGACTTTTCCAGCTGGAAACGGTTTTGCTAGGCGTGCATCCCGTATTTTCAGTTAGCTCTGGAAACCGCACCTGAGCCGGCGGACCCATTCACCAGCCTGACTCCCAACACCAGAGAGGTGTGGGAGTGGGTTAGACATTCTCTAGAGCAGAGAGGCCACACTAAGTCCAAGTACTTCCTTTCAATCTGACATGAGTTTATAGGGCTTTTTAAAGATTTTTATTTTTTTTTTAAAGATTTTATTTATTTGACAGAGATCGCAAGTAGGCAGAGAGGCAGGCAGAGAGAGAGAGAAAGGGAAGCAGGCTCCCTGCTGAGCAGAGAGCCCGATGCCGGGCTCGATCCCAGGACCCCGAGATCATGACCTGAGCCGAAGGCAGCGGCTTAACCCACTGAGCTACCCAGGCGCTCATTAAAGATTTTATTTTTATTTTTTTAAAGATTCGTTTATTTTAGAGGGGGGCGGGGCAGAGGGAGAGAGAGAGAGTCTTAAGCAGACTGTGTGCTGAGCCCAACGTGGGACTCGATCCCTCAAATCCGAGATCACGATCTGAGCCAAAACCAAGAGTCAGACATTGAACTGGCTCTGCCCCCCGGGCGCCCCTAAGGTTTTTATTTTTCAGGGATCTCTGTACCCAACATGGGGCTTGAACCCATGACCTGTAGTCAAGAGTCGCCTGCTGTACGGACTGAGCCTGCCAGACGCCTCTGGTTTATGGGACTCTAATCAGAATTTTACTTGGAGGGTGAACAAATGGTATTTACGAGCTGCTCTGAGTGCTGAGCGAAGCAGAGCTCTGATGAGTCGTGTGGGAGACGATCAGCCTCTGCAAGGGTGAGCCCTTCTCTGGGTGGGCTCGAGATAAAAGTTAGCGTCTGAAGGGTTTACAAGATGAGGTCCTCATTCATCCTGTGTGGCCAGATGGAAGAGGGAGATGTTGCTGGGGAAAATTCTGTAGGTGGACAAGGAATGAGGTCATGCCGGTGCCCCTACCCCCTGGGGTCCTAGACCAATGAACTCGAGGACCTCCGGAGCCTAGTTGCAAGTGGGATGAAGGGCACAGTTGCCACCTGCCCTGGCACTGGGAGCTCACCTGCAGCACTGGGACAGCGGCGACAGGATGGAGAGTTCGTCCTGGGAGTGTCGTCCAAACCTGGATGGGGAGACGGGCTTTCAGGGTAATCCCCTCGCCCCTACACACCTTACTCTGAACGGTTTCCTCTCTCCTCTACCTCAGCCTTGTTCTGACTCACAGCCGGGCATAAAATGCCAGGGGTCAGCCCCTTGTCCTCAATCAGCTCCCCCAAGGCCTCTGTGCAAAGAGGCTACTACCAAGCATCATTCGTTCAGGACTGAGCCAGAGAGTGAAAATGTGGAAAACTGACTAGCAGACTCAGGAAAATCCACCGTTCCTTGGCAGAGATCTGGGAAAAAGGGAATGGGACGAGGAGGGCAGGGCAGCTGGGTACGTGAGCATGGAAGGGCCTCGTCCTCGTGGGCTTCCGGTTGGCCTCGAACAACCACACCTGGGCCACGGCAGGGGACAGCGGTGTTGCGACACTTACCCTCTGGCATTGTCAAGGTGAATGAGGAACCCATCATCCCCGAATTTGGTGAACATCTCGTAATGGTGCCGGTCCATATTTCCTGCAAAGGAGGGCAGGTGCGTCTGACCTCCCCATCCTCCCTGGGCCCGGAGTTGAGTTGGGAGTCTGAACCCAGGACCCCACGCCGTTTCCCACGGTTATTAGTGGCGGTGCAGCGGGAGAGGGGAGCTAAGCGAGCAGACAGTCCCTCCTGTGGACGGGTTTCCCACCACGTGCCCGCCTTCTGAGGTCCTCTCTAAAGAGGGGAGCGTGTTAACCTCTGTCCCCTGGAACCCCCACCACTTCCGAGGCTGTGGGCCGTGCAAGGTTGCACAGGCTTCATGGTCCAGGCTCGAGCTCATGGCCCAAGGTCATGGTGAATCCCAGCCCCACAGCTGAGGCCGCTGCTGCCAAGCGCCTGAGCGTGGGGACCTACCTATCAGGAAGTCGAAGATGGCCATGTCGATGATGTTGAGGAGGCGGTTGCTGCTGTTGTACGGGTAGATCTGCTTCACGGTGTCACAGTAGAGTGGATTGACCTCCCACCTGAGGGGGAGAAGAAGTCCTGGGGCTGGAAAAGCCAAGATGGCAAGGTGTTGGGGGCCCTCCTCATGCCTCCCTGCACCGCCCCCCCGAAGCCCCGCCTCCCTGATCCCAACTCGGGGGGGCCTGGGCTTCCCAGGGTTTACTCAGGAGGAGCAGGTGTCCCTCCTGCGGGCCTCCCACTGCATCCTGTACGACAGCAAGTGGGACACCGTGTGTTCGTGATGGGCCTGCTCGTCTGACCGTCCCCCTAGGCTGGGGAAAGCCTCTGTCCCTGGTCTCCGTACCCCCAGCACGTAGGAGGCTGTTTGTAACTGAATGCATGAGCCAAAGGGGGAGAACAGACACCGCTGGCCCTAGGATTGGTGTGAGATCAGGAAATGCTTGGGGCTTAGGGGCTGGCGGCAAGGCCTCGGTGCTGGGGTGCAGCTCCTCTCGGGGACCAGGCGGCCGGGACGTGGGCGTGGCATCGTGGCCAGGGGGCCAACTCACTCCTCTTTCCCTGCCAGCGAGTAGGATCGGATCCAGGGGTTGGGCACAGACAGCCGGGGGGCCAGGTTGAGGGACGGCAGGAACGCGGAGAGGGAGCCCTCCAGCAGGTGGGGGTTGCCGCACACGGCGTATTCGGTCTTGCACATGTACGGGCACTTGGCAAAGAAACACACGTTGCTGGCTGGAGGGCACGGGAAAAGAGAGAGAGAAGGAATAAGAGAAGGAAGCAGCAATGTCGTGTTCCTGTCCCCACCCCACAGCCCAGGAAAGTCCTCCAGGAGGGTGGGAGAGGCCTCAACTCACAGCTCGGGCACAAGCAGCAAGGACAAGACAGTATTGCCCTCCCAGATGCCGCGGCTTGCTAGTGCTCTTAAACTGAGCATCCTGGGTGCCGAGTTTTCAAATGTCTCCGAGCAGAGGAAGTGTGGGCCCCAGCCTCCCATCCAGATGATGAGAATGCTGTGCTCGCATGGGTGACCTCTGAATCTAGGGGGGGCCGGCCTTGTCCACGCCCACACAGGCTATGCGGCATCTCACCCGCGACCCTTTCCCAGGGTGGGAGAGTCTGATGCAGCACAGACCCACCCCAAGGAGGGCTGGCAGGTGCTCAGACCCCTGGGAATGCATCGGTGGCCACAGGGGCCGACCCTCCCACACCCAGAACGTCGCTCGGGCCAGTACTCTACCCGGAGACACGAAGAAAACACTCTGCAGGATTTCATTCTTGGTGACCTCTAGGATTTCCTTGGTGACATTGACTAGCCTCCCCACTGTGGGTGGCACTCGCCGGAAGTCCAGAATCCTGAAGGAGAGAGAGCCCTGTTCACGTCGGGGGATCGTTGAGGGGGTTGGATGGTCGCCCCTTAGGAATGGTTGGGCATTCCTGACCACCCCCAGCTCAGGGCGCCCTGCAGTACCGAGCTGACGGTGCTCAGGGCAAACCTGTGTCTAAGGAGCTGGGAGAAGGGGTGGCAAAGGAATCCCGATTCCAGCAAGCCTCCTGGACAAGCCTTCCTACAGTCCACACTGTGTTCTAGGTCAGAGCTCTTCATACATCACTGGGCGTGCAAGTGAGCTGGGATCTCCTTCCCATGCAGGCTCTGATTCAGACCGGCCAGGGTGAGCCTGAGCTGCCGGATTTCTGAAAAGTTCCTGGTGTGGGGCCCTGGCTGCCGGTCCTTAGAACACCCCGGGAGGAGCCACGACGGGCAAATGGGAGGGGAGGAAGTTGAGGAATGTGCCTTCACCTCTGGGAGAAAGGGGATCTATGGGAGTGAAAGCCTTCTCCCTGTTATCAATCAGGAAACTAGAGCGGAGGGCAGGGTCAGGTCCAAGGTGGCAGCCTGAGCAGCCTGGCAGGGTGGTTAGCTTTCTTCTGCGTCATTCTTTTCACTACATGAGAGGCCTTGTGTTCTTCAAACATGGGTTTGAACGGGAGATGTGTTGAATTCAAAGGCATCACTGAGGTTCGTGAGGAAGACAGGATGCGGGAAGGAAGAAACGCCAGGGAGGTCCCGCCTGAGGTCCTGCCCGGCGCCCGTTGGGCCGTCGGCCCTCGCAGTCAAAGCCATGTCCCTGGGGCCCGACCCTACCTGTCCAGGTGGAAAGCTGCGATCTCGGCATTGTGTCTCTGAAAGTCAATGAAGTAGAAGAAGTCGGCGGGTGTCTCTTCATCTCGCTGCTGTCTGGAAGGAAGGGAGGACTCACGCCCTGGACCCAGACTCGGTGGGAGCCTGAGTGGAGGGCTGAGAAGCATGACTGGAGGGAGAGGGAAACAGCCTTTCGTGCTTTCAGTGTCCGTGTTGCCTGATGGAACGACCTGCCAGGGACGGCCCGTGGCTCCCACGGCTGGGAGAAGATTCTCGGGGTTCCCGCAAGACCCGGTCCTGCAGACGCTCCCCGGACCACATCTCCTATCTGAGCCACTTTCGGGGACCGCGGCTGATGCTTCTAAAAGGTAGGTTAGTTGGGAAACTACACAGACATTCTTGGGCAGGTGTAGACAGAAGAGAGGCACTTTCTGGCCAACCAAAGGGGCAGAGACCCAGACATACAGAGTTAGAGGTGGGGGAGGAGGTGGGCCTTTTCTAGAAGGAAAAGCGTCCTAGGGATGCAGTTTAATACAGCTGACATTTGAAGACCAGAGATGGTCCAGGTCTTAGGGTGACGGGGTGAAAAAAATAAGCCTGTCCCTTCGGAGAAGCCTCCGGCTGGGTCCCGAGAATGAGCCCAGCCGGAGGCTTGAGGGAGGCTGGTTCAGAGGATATTGATTAGAAAATCGCTAATGGATTCCTGAAAAGCCCCAGGTCTGCCGGAGGGCGACGGGGCTGCTGGGTATGAATGTTCAGAAAGGTGCCTCCCAATTCTTCAGGGCAGCGTGGCCTCTGGCCCCAAGCTTGACTTGCCTTGCTGTGAACACCCGTGCAAGTGAGATCGGCCCTGGGGGGCAGCGTGAGGCCTGCAGAAGCAACTCAAATGTGCAAATATGCGTAATGTTGCCCAAAGCAGGAAACCGCTCCAGCGGTTGAAACAGTGACGTGCACTTTGCCAAAAAACACACGTCCTGGAAACCACGGCGAGGCGCTGCCAAAGCAGGTGTCCTGTGTTTAAAAGGTGCGGCCACCTTGGAAGGACAGGCCTCCGTGTGCTGGTGTGCCCCTCTTCTCCTCACCAGCGTCGCCGCCCGGCGCCGGGGCAGCAAGGAGCGTGTCCGTGGGGCCCCATCCGCACATCTGAACCCCTGGATTCCATCCGTCAGGGTCCACCGTCTCTCCGGCACCTTTGAGAATTTTCTAAGACATCATTTCCCCGTTTCTGTATGGCCCACCTAGATGGCACTTCAAATTTGAAAATCATTTTTACATCAGGGCTTCTCAGGCTTCGACAAGGGCTGATGCATTTCTCAGGGTCTCTAGTCCATAGATGACATGAAAAATACGATCTTTAATTATGGCCATAGTTTATGTTCTCCAAAGATAAACTTGTACTTTCCCTTTTTAATAAGGGACACGTTTGGTTTTTTTGTTTTTGTTTTTGTTTTTACTTTAAATGACGTAGAGAAAAAAAAAATGCACGCTTTTCCAAGAAATACGTTTTTTAAAATGATGCTGTTTGGCTTTGGACGAAATTTTATACAAATGCAGATTAAAGTTTGTGTTATGGCCCCAGGATAGACAAAAGGGCTTCTGTGACCCAATGCTGGAAATTTTTGCATTCTATCCAGGAAGAAAACCAGTTGGTTTGGACAGGTTGTTTGTAGGTGACGGGTTGTTTTTAGGTGACGAGGTAGAGACAGAGGAGGGGCCGGCACTCCCGGGCCTCTCCGGCACATAAACCATGGCCAGTGCGAGTGGTTTTCCTGCCCACATCTGAACAATGACAGTAAAGCTCCCTGCCGTATAATTAGCTCTAAGTTTTAATAAAAACCACTGCCATCCTAAGGGGCCAGATAAGATGTTCCTCAGAGAATGCAGCCCCCGGATCTGGTGAGGGGTGGTGAATGGGTGAATGTGCAGATTTATTATTGTTTTTATGCCCGAATATAGGAGGAGATCCCCTTCCCAGCCTGCCCACATTCACGGATTTTTGTTCCGATTCCCTCACGGCTGCCGCAGCTGGACGCGGAGGTGAGGAAGGCGGTCACTTACCTCATGGGTTTGAACATGGCCTTCCCGAAGTCTGAGAACCTGAGGACCAGCTTGAGGTGGACCCCGCTGGGTTTCACAACTGTGAGGGGGGAGAAGGGAGGGTGAACACTGTCTCTGAGCCTAACCTCAGGGATGCGACCTTTTGGTCCTTCAAAAAAACAAAAAACAAAAACAAAAACAAAACCCAATTGGTTTCTTCTTTTTGTTCTTATGGGTTAAGATCCTGAAGACCAGCATTTGCTTTCGAAACCTGCAGGGTAAATTCTAGTGTGTCAGGACATGGAGAACGTGTCCAGGGAGGGGCTCAAGACAATCCCAAAGTCGTTCTTACGGGAAGAGGGTAAATGCTGTAGGTTTCCCGAGACAGACCCTCACTGAAAACCCTAAACGATGTTTTCCTAAGAAGAACTGATGTCGTCCCCTCTGTGCTTCCCAGGGACCCCTGTGGATTCTGATTCTGCCACCTGTTACGTGGCATTGGACCCGTTTATCTGCATCTCTCTCTAGTTCCGACCGCACACCTGGGCCGGGACAGGGTTTGGGGACTGACACACCCGTGGCGCCCCTTCCTCACCCGGCACTCGGCCCTGCCTCCTGATACTTTGCATTCTGGCTGCTTCGCTCGCTTTGCCCCGTCCTGGCCTTGCTGTGAGCCCCTCGTGGGTTGGGACAACACCTTACTCACCTTTGTGTTCTGTAACACGGCAAATGGTGGGCAGGTGCTAAGCCAAAGCAAAGGGAAGCCCCGGGCCCTACAAATGCTCTTCTTGAAGCCTTACCATCATGGCACATACTGGAATTTCTATGTGTGATCAGTGTGTTGAAGTAAATGGAGGAAGTTACTCATCATGGGCGGTGACTTGCCAGTGCGTGGCCTGGCCACTCTGGGGGCTGGGGAGCTCCGTTTCCAGGCACAACTGAACCTGACTCATGGCACCCTGGGAGCTGCTCTATCTCCTGCCTGTCTTTCTGATTCTATTCTAGTTACCCCAGTGGGTCTCCACTTCGGCTGCACTGGACTCACCTGGAGGGCTTTAAAATTCTGATGCCTGGACCCATTGAGCCAAGACCTCCTGAGGTGGAGACAGTCCTCAGTACTTTCTAAAGATCTCTAGGTAATTCTAGAATGTGGCCAGCTTGGGAACTGCTGCCCAGGGCATCTGCTTCTGAAATCTACAAATGTCCTCCAACTCCTTGAGGATTTGGTTAAAATCCAGGTTCTGATTTGGAACATCAGAGTGGGGACTGAGATTTTTCATTTCTAATAAGCTCCCCGATGATGCTGATGACGAAGGGGACCACGTGCTCTCCAGCAGGACCCTAGGAATAGCCCCTCCTGAATGCCTTTTCTTCTGTGTGGGTGGCTATGTGGGTGGATGGGTGGAGAGAAATGTCGAGTTCTTAGAGACTGGGCCGAGAGACTCAAGCTCCTTCAGCTTCCAACCAGGACCACCACAGAGTGAACGGCGAGTTCCTCATGTTGCTGCCAGGTCCTGGGGTTTACGGGGCTGTGGTGGTGGAGGGGCTGGACAGAGGCAGGGTTGGGTCACTTACTCTGGGTGCAGTCACATGCCCCAAGCAAGGCCTTCTCGTCCTGACTATAATCTGTAAAGGAAGAGAAGGGAGTGAGAACGTCCAGTCTTGCTCCTAGGAGAGCTCACCACACAGCACCCTTAACTCTGGTTAGACCACAGAAGGGGAGATGGTGAGGCAGCCTGGGGCCCTTATCCATTCAACAGGGGATGGCTGGGGGCCCCAGCTGGCTACAGCCTCCGCCCTGCTGCATCCCAGGCCCCATGCCCTCTAGCCCTTCAGTAGATGCTCCAGCAACTCCTGGTGTGTGATGGAGGCTAATCTGGTCCTTGTTAGTGACTAGGCTGTTGGAGTGCTTGAGAACACAGACGTGGCACGGTAGGACTGTTTGAATCCCAGTACCACCACTGGGTCTCTGGTCAGGTTGCTTAATCTCTCTGAGCCTCAGTTTCCCCACCTATAAAATGGCCATAACATCTATGTCATATTGTGATTGTATAAAAGAGAGTTGCCAAGTTCCTGAGAAGCTCACAGTAAATGGTAGCAACCACCATTCTTAATGTGTACAGAAACGCTTTCTTCTGCCTCTCTGATGCGGTGGTGATGAGATTAGAGCGATAAGATCTCATTCAAAGGCAAAAATACAGGGTTTGTTTTTCTTCTTACGGTCCTACCACACGTCAGAGCCAACCCTTTAATATTTCACCCTAGAGCCCAGTCTGAGATGGTTTATGCAGCCTCTCCAGGAGAAAGTTAGTGCATCCCGCCTGACCCAGTGCATCTCACCAGCACTGATGGTGGGAAAGCGCATCATGTCCTTGAGGAGTTGGCTGACGACAGGACTGGACCGGGAGTACAGCCCGTGGCGGCTGATCCCCAGGTGGAACTGGACCCAGCTGGCCTCGAGTCGGAGCTGCAGGGGAGCGTCATTGGAGGTGATGTTGAGCTGCTCTTTGTACATCTTGTGTCGTCTGAAAGAGCAGGGAGAGTTTTGTTTTGTTTCCACTGGGGCTATGAGAAGTGCCAAGGCTTGCCAGCGCCCCTTGTCTGGACTCTCTATTCATTCTTTCATTCATTCAACAGCAGTAGTCAGCACCTACTTTGCACCTGGCTTTATGCTGAGCTTAGGATACTATTGGGGGCAAAACAGGCACATGTCTTCCTTGCCCTCAAAGGGCTTATAATCTAGTGAGTACAACAGGCACGTAGATGCACAATGCCATCCACAAATACATAAATACCTAATTACAAACCATGACCAATTCATCAGAAGGAAAGGGCAGATGGTTAAGAGTAAAATTAGGGACCTCATATAATCTGGCATCTGGGTCTCTTTGTGCACTTCTCCATGAAAGGGTCTGTATGCTTATACTTCCCACTCTTTTCTGACCTAGGGAGTGAGGAGTTGGGGGACAGAAAGGTACCTGGCGAGAAGGAAGTGGTTGGAGGGTGAGGATCCCTTCAGTAGTGCTGGGGGCCAAGTAGATTAAACAGTAAGTCATATAGGAAAAGAAGAATCCATTAGCCATTTAATGTGTGTCCTGCTCAAGAGCCTTTTCTGCTGGGGTACAAAGAAGAAAGCAACACCAGGGCTGTATAGAGGCTAAGAGTCTAGTTTGGGAGACAAGTTGTAGGTCTCTGAAATCATCAGAGGAAAATACAAGGCGGTTGTAGATGATGGCTAGATAGGTCAATCAGACGAAAACACCCCAACCTTTTGGAGACGGCAACAATGCCTACACAATGAAGTGGTCAGACGAAGACAACCGCAGAGGAAGGTGGGCTTCCGCTGGATCCTAAAGAATGGGTGGTGTTTCGACTGAATGGGGTGTACCAGGGTACTCCTGGGCGGGGGATGGTAGGAGCGCCGGGAGAGGCTGGCAGGGGACCGATGTACGTGAGGATCAGAGAGGCAGGTGCGGTAAGTAGGCGACTGAACAGAAACGTGGAGGCCTCCAGCTGGAAGGCAGAGCAAGCGCGTGATGTCATCTGGCGAGGTAAAGCTGACTGTAGGGCAGGTGGGCTTGTGGGGGGAGGGAATGGGTGGGTGTTCCTACCCATCTGTGTTTCTCAAACTGGTACCGGACCTCTGAGGTCTGTGATGGGACTGAAGTGTTTTTTTTTTGCTATAATTTTTGAATTCTGAATCTATCATTTTGAATTCTGCTAAGCATAAAGTATCTCATAATACCACCGAGTCAATGTTGACTCATTGTTTCGTAAATGTTTAATGAGATATGAATTCCTTCTGATTTTGGAGTTTTCGTTTTCGAGCCAATACATTTTCTTTGTTCAGGTCTTGGAGCCCTTTAAAAGCTCTTGTGTATTTTCGGCACTGTGTCCACATTGCTAACGGATAAAGACCCCCGATCTATTGTCTCCGTCGGCTCAGGACGCCCAAACCAAACACCACTTCCCCGGGGAGCTTCAACACCAGCCATTGATTTTCTCACCCTCCTGGAGGCTGATGGTCCAAGATCAAGTGTGGCTGGGTTTGGTTTCTTCTGGGACCTCCCTCTCGGGCTGACAGACAGCTGTCTTCTTTCTTGTCTCCTCACGTGGCCTTTTCTGGGGGTGTCTCTCCCTCTTCTTATAAGGATGCTAGTCTTGTTGGTTTCAGGCCCACTCTACATAGGAATCTTGAGGGAACACTTGCTCACCCACAAGCTTTGCTGGTAATCACCAGGAAGGTCCACTCCAGAAGACTTTCCTCAACTCAGTCCAGGGGGTCAGGAGAGAGAAGGGCTGGGACAGCAAGGCAACTATCCATTGCTGAGGTTTCTGACCGGAACACATTTCTGCCCACGTATGGAATTTGATGAGATTCATTGCTGTCAGGCAGGGCTGCGTACTTCCATTCTCTTTCTCTCTCTTTTTTTTATTTGACAGACAGAGATCACAAGCAGGCAGAGAGGCAGGCAGAGAGAGGGGGAAGCAGGCTCCCCGCTGAGCAGAGAGCCCGATGCGGGACTCGATCCCAGGACCCTGGGATCACGACCGAGCTGAAGGCAGAGGCTGTAACCCACTGAGCCACCCAGGCGTCTCCCCATTCTCTCTTTAATCAGCTTCTCTGGGGGTTAAGAGAAGTACTTGGTAGTAGTCTTCTCAGGCTGCCAGAACAAAATACTACAGATCCGGTGGCTTAAACAACAGACATTGATTTCTTGCAGTTGTGTGGACTGGGAGGTCCAAGATCAAGGTGTGATTTGGTTCTAGATGAGGGTTTACTTCCTGGCTTGTGGATGGCCACCTTCTCACAGCATCCTTACATCCTTACGTCCTTACGTGGAGACAGAAGCAGCTCTCTTGCTTTTCTGATAAGAATACTAATCCCATGATGGATCCCTACCCTCCTGACCTTATCTAAACCTAATTATTTTCCAAAGACCCCACCTCTAAACACCACGGCATTCAGAGGTCAGGCTTTTGACATATGAATTTGGTGGTGGGAGCAGGAGGAAAGGAAGACTCACAAGTATTCAGGCCATAAAAAGATGAGCCTGTTTTTCCACCCTTAACTCATCTGTAGAGAACACTTATTTAACATGCGAGGGAGAACAGATGCCCCATCTAAAGGGGACAGCTGCTATTAAGTTTCAGCTAACAGTAGTCATGCCTTGTCAGTGCTCATTCATTTATTCATTCGTCAAATATTTGTTGACTGCTAGACGCTGATCTCCATCCTGGAGCTAGGGCTGTGTACAAAACAAACTCTGTGTTGTCATGAAACTTACGTTTCCTGGGAAATCATTTATTCTGAGTGTTCAAGAGACGCTAGAAATCCAGATCTTGGTCAGAATGTAGAATCTTCCTTTTTATTATTTATTTATTTATTTATTTATTTTATTTATTTATTTGAGAGAGAGACAGTGAGAGAGAGCATGAGCGAGGAGAAGGTCAGAGAGAGAAGCAGACTCCCCATGGAGCTGGGAGCCTGATGCGGGACTCGATCCCAGTAATCCAGGATCATGACCTGAGCCAAAGGCAGTCGTCCAACCAACTGAGCCACCCAGGCGTTCCTAGAATCTTCCTTTTTAAAGCACGCTGGCTTAAATCTAAAAACATCCTGTATCAGCTGCGTATACACAAGGAAACGAAACCAGTATAAACCAGTATCGTGACGAGATTCGTGACGAGATTCCTACATTCCCTCGATCATTGCAGTATTATTCCCAACAGACGCGGAAGGGACTTACTTCGGTGTCTCCCAATGGATGAGCGGAGAAAGGAAACGCGGTGTATATACAAAGGAATATTATTCAGCCTTAACAAAGAAGAGAATCCTGCCATTGGCAACGTTGTGAATGAACCTGGAGGACGTTATGCTAAGTGCAATAAGCCAGACACAGAAAGACAGACCCAGTATGATCTCACTCACAGATGGAATCTAAAACAGTCCAGGTCAGAGCAGCAGAGAGTAGGATGATGGTTGCCAGGGTGGGGGCTGAGAGGAAGGGGAGATGGGGAGCCATTCATTGGTCAAAGGGTACAAAGTTTCCATTACACAGCATGAATGCCTTCTGGAGATCTAACATACAGTAGTGTCACTACAATTAACAATACATACGGTATTATATGCTTGAAAGATGTAAGAGTCGATTTTTGGTGTTCTCTGTACACGCTGCGGTAACTCCGTAAAGTGATGGATATGTTAATTAGCTTGTTAATTGTTAATTAGCTTGACGGTGGTAAATTATTTCGCAATCAATCAAAATGTTAAGTGTGTCAAGATATTGAGTTGTACACCTTGCAAACAGACAGCTGTTGTCAGTTGTACCCCCGTAAATCTGGAACAACAACAAAATAGCCACCCATTCATGTTCCTGTCCCTGTGCGGTTAAGGCACACTCAGATGTGATCTGACTCAATGCAGGGACATATTAAGACACACATGGCTCTGAGGAAGTCCGCGCAAAGAGGCGACAAGGCTAGGCTAGGGAACTCTCTCTTAAGTCTTCGGTCTCCAAGAGCAGAAGAGAGACGGATGGCGGAGACTTCCCTCTCCCAAGTCAGCGAGCCCACTGCAGCCATCCAGCTAGGGGTGGGGGGAAGATTTGAGCTCCCGGCATCATTCTTTCAAATGACACACTGTTGAACTGCTTCTATGAAAATCAGGGGAAAGGACAACTTGTTGACCAGGTCTGTAGGGCCCCTGCCAACTTTTCCTTACGTTATTAACATTTATTTTTATTTTAACAGCGAGTCGGGCCAGGCTCTCGTTCCCAAGCCTACTTTGAGGTTAAAGCTAAGGGACGGCTAACCTCTCTGGGGAGTCTGGTGGAAAGATGGCACAGTCCCGAGCTAAGCCAGTCCCCCTGCACTAGAGCAGCGCCCAAAGCAAGTTAGGAGGAGAAAGAGCTGGCTTTTCGTTGGGGCCGAGCTGGCTTTTGGCAGAAGGGCTTGGGTGGGGGGGCGGGGGAGGTTCTCTTAAGTGGCGCTCTTAGCTGATGAATTCCAGCCACAGCGGCCGTCTGGGATACAGCATCCATAGGAAAAAGACACATGTGGCAAATTGAGTGTCGCTTCTGGATGAGGGCAAATTGCTCTTCAAGGCATAGGCGTTTACTGTGAGGCGGGGGACACATGGCTCTCTGGCTAGCTGTTCTACCCTTGCCGGAGCCAGCGTGACAACCTTGGGGAAAGGGTGGGAAGGGGAGAGAAAGGTATCAGGTACCCTTTACCGGCTTTTATTTTATTTTATTTTTTATGGTTACGATAGGGCTGTCAAGACTAATTTATTTCTGGTTAGAAACTTTGAGCGCCCTTGGTTCCTTGGGGACAACCAGCAGGGCGTGCTGGAGCTGGCTTGGACCGGGAGCTCAGGGTTGGCCCTGGTGGGAGCTTTGACACCATGGCAATTGGCAGAAGTGACCTACCAGGGTTTAAAAGTATAAAAGTGCTGAACACAGAATTTACCCGCTTTCTTTCCTGTTGGCAATACTTAAAAAAAAAAAAAAAAAAGTAGTTTTCTAAAAGAGCAGTTCAATAGGGCAAAGGTAGATACCGCTATGTTGGGGGCCCCTGGGTGGCTCATTTGCTGAAGCGTCTACCTTCAGCTCAGGTCATGATCCCGGGGTCCTGGGATCGAGTCCCGCATCGGGCTCCTTGCTCAGTGGGGAGTCTGCTTCTCCCACTCCTTCTGCAACTCCCCCCCTGCCTGTGTTTGCGATCTTTCTGGAATAAATAAGTAAAATCTTAAGAAAAATACCACAGTGTTGTTAAAAAGCTATGTGTATGTGTATGTGTGTGTGTATACATCTCTCTCTCTCTCTCTCTCTCTAGTTTGAGGGCCTGGGTACAGCCGCCATGTTTGGATCATCTCATCGGGACAAGTCCCCTTCCTCTCGAGGGGGTGGGTTGGGTTTCCAACACTTGCCCTTTGAAAGCCGCAGATCCTGCTCCTATGCATTGTATGCTTGCTCTGGCTTTGGGAGATGGGGTCAGGTCCCCTGTATGTCACCTGCACACACTACAGAGGGATCGAGCCTGGTCACCTCACCTCCAGGTTCTAGTCGGGACTCTGGAATTCATTCCCGATGCCCACAGTCATTAGGGACATTTTTATTTTTTTAAACTGTAAACAAAACTGCTTCCCCAATTCCATCTTATATGTGGATGACCTGATAAATGCCTTTCTCAGTGCCTTTATTACTCAATGCCTAGTTAAACCCTTGCTTCATTTCCAGACTCCGTTCTTGGCTTGCCTGGTTGGTTGTTTTCTCGATAACCTTAAATCTCTTCCTAACGATGCTTCCCAGACTTGCAGCCCGCTGGGACAGAAACCTTCAGCCACAGAACTCCTTCAAGCACCATCTCCAATGCCCCCATCTCCAGAGTGAACATTTCCTTGACTTTCCCAAATAAATACTAAACACAAGAGCAAAACACGAGGCCTGTTCTGCTGGGTAATACTGACAATGGGAAAGTTCTCTCCCTGCTAGAGTGAGATGACGGGGTCACTCAGACATCAGCGCAGTGAGGCAGACCAGCAGCTAATCTGCAGCGTGACAATAGAAAAAGACACAGACTTCTGTGTCCCGAAGACCTGGTCCTGTTTCTTACCTGCAGAGTGAGTCACCTTGAGGACCGGGCTATACCTACAGGACCTCCCGTGAGCCTATGACCAGTGCATGAGATACCTATTCTCATCCCCAATTCACAAATGAGAAGACTGAGAACAGGGCATGGCCTTCAAAAAAAAAAATGTAGTTTAAGCCTTCTGAGCCTCAGTTTACCTATGGTGGAAAATGGGCATGCTGACATTGAGCCTCACTGTGTTGTAAGAGTGAAGTGTAGTACCATCCAGCCACAGAGAAGTCATCAAAGAATGGTTGCTTTTCTAAATTATTATTATTACTGTTTATAAAGACTGGAGATCAGGAGAGTAGGATTTCAAAAATACAGCTGTAGTGGGTAAGCAGAAACAGTGGCTTTGCAAGCCAGAGCGGAGTCCTTGGATCGTCCTTTGCGCAATGGAAGGACCTCTAGGTCATCTATTGTATTAGATACCGCCAGGGGCACGCTCTCACCCATCTTTGAGGTCAGGGACCATCCACGGGACCTCAGAATTCCTTTGTTAGTTTGCAGTCTTGGGGTATAAATGGAACCCCAGCCAATGCACCTTGGAGGTATTAAGGCAATATTCTGAGTGTTCAGGCAGGTCTGGCCTTGGAACATTCAGCTCAGTGGGAGCCTGGATCCGCCTTTGCTTGCTAGCAGGTGGGCAGACGGCAGCATGTGGAGGGTGCCAACCTCCCCTGTTCGTTCTGAGATCCCGAGGGCACAGCCACCCCGGGCGGGGGGCGGTGTGGGCGTGGCATTCATTAGCCAGGTGCTGAGGGTGCGTCAGGCAAGGAAGGGAGACAGCTGTGACTCAGAGGGCTCAAGGAGGATCTGGAAGGTTCTCAGCGCTTGGGTGAACGCCCCACGCTCCCAGTCACTGACCCCATGGCTTCAGATCTGAAAAACCTTCCCGGCGCCTAAAGTTCCTCGTCTGTAGGAAATAGAAGAAATAGAATTCACCACCTCGGCCCTGCCAAAAGGCATAGATGCCTTGATTATGTTTACAGAGACCCCGTGGGTTGGGGTCAAATGCTTCTGGAATAATTTTGGCACCAGGCCATGCAAATGCAAATAATACTTTCTTTTGGCCGTTGCAGTGGAGAAGCCAGGGTGACATCAGAAGGGAAATTTGAGGCCCGCCCTTATTCTCCAAAAGCAAAGAGCAAGCTATTCGTCCTCAAATTTACCAGTGGCAAAGGCCAAGCTTCTGACTCCTTTCCCCCTCCAATTCATTTCCAAAACCTATAATGTTATCTCCACACCCTCTAAAATTTCCATTTTCTTTCTGCTGCCCGCGCCAGCGCAGCCCTCGAACCTCTTACCTAGACCCTGGGATGTCCTCTCTCTCCCCTGATACTCATCACTCTGTCTCCCCCTCTGCCCTCTGGGGCGCCCTGACAGTCAGACGGACAGTAAAACACAGCTCCAAGTGTGTGTCTCCCTACAAAATCCTCCTCTAGGTCTTTACTGAATCCTTCCCAGCCTTCTGGGCCAACCCCCCACAGAACTTCCTCTTTGAAGCTTTTCCAGTCCAACCACCGGATATGATCTCTCTTTCTCGTGCCCACAAATTTCCACCCAACTCCCGTTTCTTCTGCTGCGCTTGCCATTTTCTGGGTAATGGTGATTTAGACACATTTCTCATTCCTTCTAGCACATCGCGGATCGGGGCAATGTCTTGTTCGTCGTTGCGTCCCTTCCAAAGCCCAACGTGGCCCCTTGCCCATGGAGGACACTTCACGTTTATTATTGAAAGAAGTCAGAAGCTCTCAGCTACCACCAACACGTGCTATGACTTGAGTATATTTCTGGTATTAACATGCTGCAAAATTTTTCAGCGATTCGATGGTCTCTAATTCGAAACGAATCTGGTCTTTCCTAGATTATTTTACCCCAACTGTCCACAAAGAAAACTTTCTAACTAAGGGAACCCCATAGGAGTGGGGCATTGACATCCAGGAGTTAGAGAGGGTAACTAGCAGAAGGGTGAGCGAGGAGAAAAAAAAGAAAGAAAAGAAAGTTGAGTGAGGATGGGTCATCTCCTCCTGAGTTTAAACATCACAGCATCCTTCACAACTAAGACCCAGCATATGGGGATCTCTCTCTGTTTTTAGCTGCATTGGGCCAAACTAACTTCCAAACAATGTTTTATAATTTATTTATTTGTGTGTGTGTGTGTGAGAGAGAGAGAGAGAGCAGGGAAAAGGGCAGAAGGAGACAGAGAAAATCTCAAGCCAACATCATGCCCAGAGCTCAATCCCAGGACCCCAAGGTCATAACCTGAGCTGAAATCAAGAGTCGGACGCTTAACCAACAGAGCCACTCGGGCGGCCCTTCCGAAGAATTAAATGCAAGATCATTTTGAAAGTCCTGGAAAGAGCACATGTCTTTTGATGGATACTTCAAAAGGCTGATTCTCCAGAAGAAATTCGATATCCCAAGACATAAAAATGAGTGGGTGGCATAAATGATGTTTTCCTGGTGTTTGGAACTTTAGGGAGCTCCCTGGGTTTTCTCCGACCTTTCTGGTCTCTTGGTCTGGTTCCCACTCAGGCTTCCTTGATCCACCATGAAGTGCTAGAATCCCAGAAGGCTCTGTTCTGGTTCTCTCCCTCTAGCCTCACCTTTGATATCCTTGTCCCCACACCCGTAGGTTTACCTGCTACTCATATGCCGAGGGCTCCCCAATTCTTACCCCCAGCCCTTTGAGCTGCTGGCCTCTACATCCAGCTGTGTATTTCTATAAAGGACCAGACAGCAGATATCTAGGGCTTGGCAGGCCGTGCCGTCTCTGTCTCGACCATACAGCTCTGCCACTGTAGCGTGAAAGGAGCCTCGGACAAGGCAGAGAGGAATGGGGGAAGCTGCATTCCAGTACTTAGTCTATCGGTGAAAACAGGTGGCCACGGGCCAGTTCGGGTCTGCGGGGTGTCGCTTGCCAAGGCTGGTTTTAAAAGCATCTGCAGTCAACAAGTTCAAACCAAGCTCACGCTTTTCCCTCCAGCCCGGGGCCTCTGCTGTGGTTTCTACCCCCAAGGGCTGCCTGTCAGGGAGAAGCTGACCCTGGGCTTTGGGTTTCCGAGAGGACAATGGGCTAAGGAGACGCTCCCTGGAGAAGCAGGGGAAGGTGTGTGGGAAGCAGGGTGGGGGAGGAAGAAGCCAGAAAAAGGGGTGACTTTAGGGGAAGTCCTCTCCATCTGTCTGATCCTTTGGGAGACTGGTGTGGGCTCTGCAGCTTGTTACATTCTGGAAGTTTGTCCTACAGTGCGAGGCGAGGGAGCCAGGCTTTTGTGCTCTTACGCGGGTCAGTCACTGGCTCCGCTCTTCCCAGGGCAAGAGCTTGTGGGGTCATGAGGCAGCCAGAACAAAGCACCACAAACTGGGTTGCTGAAAACAACAGAAAGGTATTCTTCCATATTCTGGAGGCCAGAAGTCCAAAATCAAAATATCGGCGCAGCGGGTGCCTGGCAGGGGCCAACTCTTGATGTCGGCTCAGGTCATGATCTCAGGGTCCTGAGATCAAGCCCCGCATCGGGTTTCAATCTCCGTTGCGGGGGGAAGTTTGCTAGAGATTCTCTTTCTCCCTCTCCCTTGACCGTCCCCTGGCCTCCCTCTTTTTCTCTCTAAAGTAAATCTTAAAAAAAAAAAAAAAAATTTGGCAGGGTTGCTTGCACTTCTTCTGAAGGCTTAAGGGATGAAGCCTTCTGGTCTCTTCCAGCTGTTGGTGGCTCCAGGCGCTCCTTGGCCTGTGACAACATCACACCAGTCTCTGTGGTCACGTGGCCTCCTCCTCTTCTCTCTTCCAAGGACACTTGTGACAGCATGTTGGGCTCCGTTCAGATAATCCAGGATTAGCTCCTCATCTCAGAATCCTTAACTTAATCACATCTTTGCAAAGATCTGTTTTCCAAATAAGGTAGCATTCAAAGATTCTAGGGATTTGGTGTGGATATCTTTGGGAGCTATTTTTTTTTTTTTTTTTTCTACCTAATGCAAAGAGTAAAACTCTCAGGGACTTCTGGCCCCTCCTAAGGGTGAGGCTGGTAGCAAAGCGTGCAGAAGCTGGAGGCTGGAGGCGAAGCTGGAAGGGGCCCAGCCCAGTGGATTACACCGCTGTCCATCTGGATGAGCCAGACTCCTTGGAAACATTCTAGAAATTTTCCTCCCCCTCTCCACAATGTCCACTCCATCACTAAGTCATACAGACTTGGCGCAAAATGCTGACATGTGTTTTTTTTAAATGTGGAAGGTAAGCATTTCTTATGGTCTCACTATAATAAATGTGCTCATAAAACCCATTACTTAGAATGGGGCATTTCTGTCATTCCTGAGTATCATGGCTTACTTTTTCTTTTTATAGATTTTATTTATTTATTGAGAGAGAATGAGAGAACAGGGGAGGGGCAGGGGAGAAGGAGAGAGAGAGAGAGAGAGAGAGAGAAAGAGAGAGGGAATCCCAAGCAGACTCTGCGGCTGGCATGGAGCCCAATGCGGGGCTCGATCTCACGACCCTGAGATCATGCATGACCTGAGCTGAAATCAAGAGTCAGACACTTAACCAACTGAGCTACCCAGGGGCCTCATGGCTTCCTGTTTCATGGTTGTAGTTAGCAAAGAATCCTGAATTCTTAATAATTAAAAAGAAAAAAGAAAGTCAATAGCTCTTGAAATCAAAATGATTGTTTTTCAGAATGCAAGCTGATGCCGTCAGCCTCCTGCCCAGAAGCATTCCGTGTTTCCCTACTGCTGTTTGATAAGCTTCTTTACCGTTGCTGCCAGCCTGTGTTGGCGCATGGGATAGCTACGAGCCACAGGAGACTATTTTGATTTAAATTAACTAAAATGAAATAAAATTAAACGTGGTTCCCTGGCTACATTTCAACTGCTCGGTAGCCACACGTCACTAGTGGCTACTTCTGTGGACAGCACAGATCATAGAACATTTTCAACACTGTGGAAAGTTTTATCGGATGCCATTGGTCGACAGCCATGCTTCTCTACTCCAACCACGAGGGTACGGACCCGTCCCGCCACAGGGACTTGGAACATGCTATCTCCTCTGTCCGGGGCACTCGTTCATTCCCTCTTTTCCCAAATCCTTCTCATCTGGACTCCAGCTCAAGCCTTCCCTTCCTTGAAGGTCAGCATTGACCCACGTCAGGTCCCACGTCACTACCTCTGTGTTCCATTGCAGAATATCTTCTCCTTCGTTCATGTCAGTCTTACAATTTCACACTTGTTTCTGCTTATCAGACCCAAGCACTACAGCGGTAGAGTCTTTTTCTGTTTTCTTCTTGACACTGGATCCTGAGCATTTGGCATGTAAGAGGGGCTTAAGAATCTTTGTGGAGTGAGTGGAAGTACTCCGCAGCTCACACGGAGTGGGTGCACAGCTCTAAAAGGAACGACTTACTGTATTTTTCTGGAAAGGCAGTTAACAGAAATCACAAGCTTATTCAAGGGAAGCTGCTCTGTATGCTTCTTTTTGGATATCAGATGTTTGCCAGAACATTAAAATCTCCAGCCATTCTACCTACCCTCCTTCCTTCTCCATCACTGTGTCATCTTTGGAATTTCCTGCTTCTCCTGCATCAGGACAGTCTGAGCTGATCTGGGGAGATAACCTCCGTTCTTTCTGCTAAAATAAGTCTCCCCTTGGCATCTGGACACAGAATCCCTTCCAGAAGCAGCACAACGATGCCAAGCCCTCTCAAGCGTAGCTATTTCATTTGTGCACCACCGAATTTATATTTGGGCTAAATTTGGTGGTTATGAAGCTGTTATGAGAAATGACACTCCCTCCGCCGTGAAAGCTCACATGGAGGTCCCTGCAGAGGAATTTGGTGATAGTCCATTAATTATTTTCTAACGACTTGAATCCCTGTTCATTTCCTGGAGCTGTTCCTTCCTGAGCAATTCTAGAAGGTGCTGTACCAGGTGCAGAGGCGTAACAAGGTTCCCTCCCTGTCCCATCGCTAGAGTGGATGGTATTCGAGCGTTCGTGGAGCCCTGGCCACCTGCACCCAGATCCTGAACGGAGGGAGGGAGGTGGGAATGGGGTGTCAGGCCCCCAGACAAAACCCTCTCTGTTGGGGGGCACCTGGGTGGCTCAGTGGGTTAAACCACTGCCTTCGGCTCAGGTCATGATCTCAGGGTCCTGGGATCGAGCCCCGCATCGGACTCTCTGCTCAGCAGGGAGCCTGCTTCCTCCTCTCTCTCTACCTGCCTCTCTGCCTGCTTGTGATCTCTCTCTGTCAAATAAATAATAATAAAAAAACAAAAACAAAAAAAAAACCCTCTCTGTTGGAAACTCAGGGTAGTGGTCCCTTTGCTCCAGCCTCAGAAGAGAGACCAAGGGTGCCTGGGTGGCTCAGTGGGTTAAGCCGCTGCCTTCGGCTCAGGTCATGATCTCAGGGTCCTGGGATCGAGTCCCGCATCGGACTCTCTGCTCGGCAGGGAGCCTGCTTCCCCCTCTCTCTCTCTGCCTGCCTCTCCGTCTACTTGTGATTTCTCTCTGTCAAATAAATAAATAAAATCATTTAAAAAAAAAAAAAAGAAGAGAGACTGAGCAGGAGTCACATATCAGAGTCACATTATTTTCTTCCCAACTAAGAAGCTTTATGTTTCTCAAGGGGAAGGATCCGCCTTGGATTTCTTTTGCTTCTGCCTCAGTATTTGGCAAAGTGCTGTGCACACAGTAAATGCTCTATAAATAATGATTCCAAGACGTCTGAACAAGTTTCCTGCTGCAAAGACGCCGTCTCCAAAACACTAGGATCAAAACTTGGTAGGGGGATTTCTTGAACACGGAAATTGCACTGGATTTTGCTCTCGGTTAGAACGGAACTCAGAAGGCTGGTTCTCCTCGTTTTATGAATTTCCAAAAGCATTCCGTGAGGAAGAAAATTTAAAAAGCATTAGAGTGAGCCTCGATGGGGCTTGGCTTTCCATTTAAATCTGTGCACCTGCTTGGTCCATATGTCTGTTTCAGTATTCTTATCCTTGACACTGGCCTTAGAAATAACATTTATTCAGAGTTGTTTATTGTGGTGGTAATGAGTTTGGAAAACGCTTCTTCTTTTTTTTTTTTTCTAAAGATTTTTATTCATTTATTTGATAGACAGAGAGAGATCACAAGTAGGCAGAGAGGCAGGCAGAGAGAGAGGGGAGGAAGCAGGCTCCCTGCTGATCAGAGAGCCCGACGTGGGGCTCGATCCCAGGACCCCGAGATCATGACCTGAGCTGAAGGCAGAGGCTTAACCCACTGAGCCACCCAGGCGCCCCGGGAAAACGCTTCTTTGGATTGTTCTGTATCTCCGGTGACCAAGAAGGATCCAAGTTCAGTGGGGCCTGACATTTACGTATTTGGAGGACCATTTTTTAAGAAAAAGAGTACAAAATTACGAATATAACATTACGAATATAACATTAGACATGAAGAGTGGCTGTTTGTTTAAAATGAGAAGAGATATCAACGAATTAAGAGTGTCTTGAGGATTTAGAGCCCTTTCTTCTGAGATGCCCTATTGACCTCGAAATACGTCTTGCCTGGGACCCGGCTCCCTCCCTATCTGGCTTTCGTCCACACCCTATGGCGACCAGCACCCACAGGGGAAGTCGGGGAGCCTGGGCTGACGCTTTATCAGCATCCTGGTATATCTGCCCTGGACAGGCCGGTATGCAAATCACAACCCAGAAATAATTACTTAGCACCTAGCACGTCACTTTTCAAGCACATTATCTTAGGGCAGTCTTTAGGGGGCTTTATCTAACTGGACCTTCTGGATCCCCTTGGCCGGGAGCTGAGTGTGAAAACGTCAGAACAATGGCATCAAGCAGAAGTGGCTGAGGCCGAGAAGGGCGTGGGCTTTTGGAAAGGGCCTTTTCTGTTCACCATTCGAATGGACTTTATTCCTGAGCCCCAAGCTTTGAGCTCCTGCTGGCGGCCTGTGCTCACCATAGAATTATGTAGAATGACCAGCCTTTGGCAGACTGCTGGACTCACCGTCCAAAGCCGTACACAGGTCATGGGCTGCTGACTGATGTCTCCCCACCACTGGGTCCCATGGGTTCAAAGAGGACATTTCCCATTTCTTCCCTTTCTACTCATCCTCCTCCTGGTCTGTTCATCTCTGTGCCCTCGAGGCCAAGGGAAGCCTATGGGAACTGTGATGCAATAGTAGTGGTGGGGAGCCTCAGACCCCAAGGTGACGTCCCCAAGTGCTCTTCATTTCCTCGTTTTTCTTCCCAAGACAGACAAGCACTCACCCCTGGAGGCTGTCCTCCAGCTTGGAAAAAGTATCTGCTTCCATTAGCTCGTGGATCAGAGCTTGATTTTTAGGGGTAGGAGATGAGTGGTGATGCTGCTGTGTCTGTCCATTAAGAATGAGTTTGCAGATCCAGAGAGAGGGGACTGGAGAGGCAGGTCCTGGGTCCTGAGTCCTGGCTCTACCACTCACAGCTGTGTGACCTGTGGCAAGTTACCTGACCTCTCTGTGCCTCCCTCCATCTGAAAAGCAGGGATGGCAAATGTACCCACCTTTACGTGATTTTAGTGAAGATTAAATAAATTCATTGTTATTTATGTGCGTTATTATTACTATGATTTTTGAGACTCCTTTATCACAGGGCTCTGTGATATGCTGGTGGGGAAGGAGGGTGGTGAAGAATTCTGCACAACAGCTGCTTAATTTCCCAGTTACCTGAGTTGCGCTCACAAGGGTGGAAGCAAGAGCTTATTCTCTATTCTCTAGGACGGCTCCTGCAGTAGGCTGAGCAATGGCTCCCCGCAAGGAGACCCAGATCCTAATGCTGGAATCTGTGTACTTTTCCCTCTATGACCAAAGGGACTTGCAGACGTGATTCAGTTGGGGATCCGGGGAGGGGACGATGATCCTGGATTGCCTGCCTATCATCCCAGTGTCCTGATAAGACGGACACACAGACGAAGAGATACAGAGAAGAGGAGGTGGCGACGTGACCACAGGGGCAGTGATCCCAGTGAAGGGACCTGGAATTACCAGAAGCTGGAAGTGGCAGCAAATGAGTGCCCCCTCCCCACCCCCCCCCCAGAGCCTTAGGAGAGAACATGACCTTGCCTACACGTTGACTTTGCACTTCTGGCCTCCTGGAAAGGAAGAAAATACATTTCTGGTGTTTTAAGCCACCCAGATTGCGGTCATCTGTTTTGGCAGCTCTAACAGAAGTGGCCACAGGCAGGTACAGCCAATGGAGCCAACAGAAACCACCAGCCACACGGAGTGGTTCTTGGCTCCATGGTTCCTGAGAGCAAGTCCAAAAGGCGTTCCCCTAAGGAAGCCCCTTTCCCGCGCTCAGGAGCTGGCACTGGAGGCGGGGACTGCTAATAGGCTAGAGATTCTGAAACCTGGCTGAGTGCTAAACTCCTTCTACAGATCTGGCCGGACAAGGAAACAAGCTCCCACAAAGACTTGAGAGCCCAGGGGCGCCTGGGTGGCTCAGTGGGTTGAGCGACTGCCTTCAGCTCAGGTCATGATCCTGGAGTCCCGGGATCGAGTCCCACATCGGGCTCCCTGCTGGGCGGGGAGTCTGCTTCTCCCTCTGACCCTCCCCCTTCTCATGCCCTCTCATTCTCTCTTTCTCTCAAATAAATAAAATAAAATAAAATAAAATGTAAAAGAAGACTTGCGAGCCCATTGACAGGCAATAAGGAGGTGATCAGCGTGATCCAAACTCAGGCCGCTGCGCCCTTGCCCTGTGGCTCCCGAGAGCCAGCCCCTCAGCAGCCCCTCACACCTGTCACCAGCACCCTTCGCTCCCTCTGGTGCTCTCGCATACGGTGGTCCACAGCGAGCACAAGGAGGCTCTTGCTCTGGGCCGGGCACTCCCCAAGCCCTGGCTCATTTCTCGTCACAGCTACCCGATTACCCATGAGGCAGGCCCACCGCTGGCCCCATTTCATAGGGGAGGAGACCCACCTGAGTTAGGGACCTGTGTGGAGTTGCCTCAAGGTCACCAGCCTGGTGAGCGTTGGCTGCAGAACAGGGACAGAAATCTCAGGGACTGCCTTCTGAGGACACCTCCTCACCACCACTCTGGTTGTCTGTCATTTTTGCGGCCATTGACAACCCTCTCGCTCCCTGTGTCTTGATCCTTGTGAGCAAGGATCATTGATGACTCCCCAGGCTCCTCCCCAGGGAGAGGGACCCATAGCCCCACGCGTGCAACCAGGAGCCCATCCAAGTAGGGAGGGCATCACCGTGCCCAGCCTTCACCCTCGGGGGCGGGTAGCCACGAAGGACATTAGCTACATGCAGCTGGGCGTGTAGGCATGAAATGACTTGCTTAACTGAGGTGGACATCTAAGCTAAAATAAGAAACCCTCGGTCCTCATGCTCCCAAGTGTGAAAAAAAATAAAGATCTTGTCAAAGTGGCTAGACTTACGCATTTCACGCAGACTCTGTTGGAATTTGCTTCACAGATGGGCTCGACACCCGTGGCAATGAGGAGGAACATTCCAGGAGCTGAGACAATGACCTCAGTGGGGAACCTGATTCTTGATCTTCTTAACAACCTTAAGACCGATCGCCCAAGATGTGAGTAGACTGGACACTCTGGGGAGGAAAGCAAGAGCCATCCCCAGTCTCCAGGACCCCCAGACTCAAGTCCAGGAAAGCGCAGACCCCTTCTAGTGGGGCTACGTTTCTGCCTGGGTGCAGAGCTGAACACCGACATGACTCCCAGACATTACGGGTAGCACACAAAGAGATTTGGAAAGAGCCGCACGCTGAAACCTCTCTGGGCAAGTCACAGTGGTGGGAGAACAGGAAAGGCTCTGGGAAGTCCTGCAGTCAGCCCTCCCGTCCCGAGAGCCCTTCCTGTCCCCGGCACGTGTTGGCAACCCCTGGACTCCGTGGTGCACACGACACATTTGGAAACATTCAAGAGCCATACCGGACCAAGGAACCCCTCCACCCAACCATGACTGATGATTCATAGAGCTGGGGTTCCACAGCTGTTTGTCCATTTTTTCCACCGGACCGCTGCCTCTGGCGAAGACCAGAGCTTCCCAACCAGAGGCCATTTCACTCCCTGGGGGTGGTGATACTTGGAGAACATTTTGCAATAGGGGTGGCGGGGGAGGTGCTCAGGGAAGTGTTTGAACTCCCTTTGGTACATAGAAAAGCCGAGCGCAATGGAAAATCGACCCGAAATGTCAGGAGTGCTGACGCGGAGCGACCCCGGGCTGCAGCCACAGAATCACGAGCAGGCAAGACACTGAATCCTCTGGCCATGACCTGAAAATCGCCAGGATGGGCTCTGGACTCTGTGCAATTGGATATTTTCCATAGACAGCGTGCAAGTCTTCCTCCGGGCCTCCCACACTCCTCCGGTATCTTCTGCGCAGCAAAAATTATAAATGTTTCTTAATGGTTTAAAAAAAAAACGTCGAATGGGAGTCAGCACGTCCGGAGCTATCAGAGTTATCCCACTTCGCAAGCCCGTGGCTAAAATGCTAACACACCTGACCCCCGCAAGAGATACGGGACGGGTCTGTTGAAATGTCATCATTTTGGTTCTTCCCAACCTCCCATTGTGCGGTCCCCAGATAAACAGAGATGCCTCATGGACACAGGACACATGCGTAAGCGTTACACACACACACACACACACACACACACACACACACAAACACACACACACACACACACACACACACACACGCTGTGAACGAATGATATTGACGTTGGCTGGGCGAGGGTCTTCTCTCTCGCCTGGACTGTTTTTCCTGACTGCAGAAGACAGAAATGAGGTCTAGCGGCCATCCTTGGAGCGGACCCAGAAAAAGAGGAACCTTAAAAATCCACACCTGGGGGGGTCCTCTGATAATCAAAGGTCCATCAGAACGTACGTACTTTCAAAAAATGTTTGAGCTTTGCCTGGAGGTCTGGCACACAAGGCAAGGGCATTTGAAGGACAGAGAAGTCTGAATGCAGGGAGATCGAAATGCAGGGGGTTGTAATCGGGGGTTAGGTGAGGGCCGGGGGGGGGCGCACAGTACATGATTTCATGGTTTGTGGGCCAGTTTCCTTGTGGCTCAGCCACGGACTGAATTCTTTCCAGTCCTTGGCCTGGAGACCTAGCTTGAGTTAGGGCTCATTTGCATGGCATTCTTTTTTCCATCTGATTTACAAACAGAGAGTGATCGCCGACCTTGGCCTGTTTTCCTCCTCTGCACGCGCAATGACCCATGGGGTAGGATAATTTATTGAGATATTTTTGTGGTTTTTTTGGTTGTTGTTGTTGTTCTTGTGGAATTTTTCCCAACTCTGTTCCGAGGAGGTAGCTGGGCTTTGAGTTTCCCTGTCCCCGAGGCTGCTGATGACCGAGGACCAAGCAGGCAAACTTGAGACAGGCTTCCCCACTCCTTCTCTGGACTTTTTTCATTTTTGGTTTTTGGAAAGCCTGAACTCCATGAAGGGTTACGCTGGACAGTGGGGTTTAACAGACTGTGGGATGTGCCTACCGAAGCGCAAACTATTGAGGGTAGTAGGCAGATTCCGAAAGCTGCTTAGGAAAGGGAAATTGGCTGGGGGGTATATGTCTGGTCTGTTTCCTGGGGGCGACCCAGGGTGGCAGAAAGTGACTGCATGGTGTGCCTAGGAAGGTGTGTTTCAGGTACTGGAAACCCACCCCAGCAAATAGTCCTGTGCTTATGTTTGAGCTTGGCATAGACCCAACAGAGTATCCCCAGCCACCTGCACAAGCCCAAGTGACAAACATGAACGAGGGGAGCCTCCTCACCTGTTCTGTCACCTGTGACCTTAAGCACGTCCGCCCAGCATGAAGGGGTTTGGGAAAAAGAGCTTCCGTGATGACTTCGAGTAGATAAATGTCCAACCAACCTAACAGGAAAGGGGGCTTTGAGTTTCATCTTAGACTGGATTCCTCGGAGAAAGAAACCTACCTCTTGTTTCTTTCACCCTTGTGCTGGTGGATCAGAGGCAGGTTCTGCTAGAATCCCAGGGTAATCTCCGTGGTTTCCCACAACAGAGGCTCCTTTCTTACTCATGCTCCTTGTTTCGTGAAGGTCGCAGCGTGCTTCAGGGACCTGGCCTTGGGGATACGCCAAGATCCCAGCGGGTGGCCTTCTGAGGCCATCAGGGTCAGGAAAGAGAGGCCCCGGAGCGTTCACTACTGGCCAGGAAGTGACGTAGGTCATAGGTCACGTCTACTCTCCTGCCACTGGCTAGAACTGATCCTATGGCCCCACCTGGCTGCCGGGGGGCTGGGACCCAAGGGGAACACATGGATGCTGGTGCCTCACTCTCGTGCTATTAGCTCACATAGGATGTGTCTTTACTGAGTGTCACTAACTTGCGCTTGTGAAGAGCTTATTAGACATGAATCGTGGGGGTCCTTTGCGTGGCTTCTCTTCTTCTAGCTCCCCCATGCCCTGTGAATTGATCATCCCTCTAGTCTCTGGACGGGGAAATGAAGCTCTTTTTCCCAAACCCCTTACTACGCATGACAACGTAGTAAACAGAAAAGACAAAGGAACAGCCTTTTCTGCTCTTCCCCAGAGTCGGCAGGGCAAGTGATGCTTTGTCAAGGACTTACTCGGCCAACCAATGGGGTCCCCATAAAGATCAGGGAGAGGGTGGCGAGAACACCAGCCACACGGGCTTGTCTGTCCGCTGTTGGGAAAGCAACGGTATCAAGATTTCAGTGAGCCTTTGCCGAATGGGCTGATTTCTCAACACAAACTCGTTTCTCTCCGGCTGAAACACAATCACTTCCCCCTCTCCGAGCTGGGTTCATGCTATGTTGCAACAGACCGCTTGTTTCCACTCGGGGCTGACTGGTCCCCCACCCCATCCTGACCTCCCGGGGTCACGGCTCTGGCTCAGCGGTTGAGTAAGACCTACCCAGCATGACAGGGGCTTCTGAGCTGGAGGGGACCCAAAGCAGAGGAGACCTGAATTAAATGGGGGCAGATCGGTGACCGTCCCCAGTGCTGCTGCGATGAAACCCAAGCCTGGAATCAGAACACGGGGGAGGGATTCAACCATCACTGATTTTTTGCCCCTGATTATAAAAGCAAACATTTTTTTTGGTGGCGTAAAGACAACACAAAGAGGTCTAGAGGGCATCACAACGGATGAGTTGAGCTATTTTTACAGCTTTTGGTGCTTACCACCAACTCGCCCTCCGGGAAGCCCACACGATCTGTGTGTCCATGGCCGAGGGCTGGGAGCTTTTCGGCCTGGCCCACCCCCAGACTGCGACGCAAGGGGTCACTCTGAGAACACAGCCCCCAGGCCTCCTGCTCTTGACTCTAGTTTCAGCTATGCTGCCAGGACCCGATCTCAGATAGGAGGCGAAGTTCAAGTCAGTGTTGAATTTCTGCCTTGGAAATCCAGTTTCTGGTGTAACCTCACCCCCCTGAGCCTTTCTCCTCCACCGAGGATGCGTACAATAGTAGTACCTCTCTTACGGGGTTGTTGTGAGGATTAAGTGAGAGAGTTTGGGAAGGAGGCAGCGCGGCTACCCTCCCCCCACCGCCGGAGTAAGGATTTCTCGGGTGTCAGCTAGGACCACTGTCACCGACCTGTGGGAGGCTTTGTTGCAAGGAAAAGGGCTGCCGTGAGCAGAGAGCAGCCTGTTTAACTGGCTTAAGAAATGCTTGTGGAAAGAGCAAAGGAGAAAAAAATAAAGTCATTTCTGGAATCCGCAGGATTCCTGTCATTTCAAGTCCTGTCCCTGGGCAAACATTAGCTGACCGGTTTCTACTCTGAAGCGTGTGTGGGGGGCGGGAAGCGATGTGATCTCTGAAAGACGTAGACTAATGGCACCGAGACCCAGTTCCGTGTTCTGTCCGTCCGCAAGCACTAGGCGTCCGACGTCCGGGTGACCGTGGAGAAATCCATCCATGCATTTTCTGTCTCCGGAAGCACCAGATGTGGCCAAGGCAAGCCAGGGCGCTGGCTGGGCTGGAGGCCCTGGTGCTCTTCCCGTGGCTGTGGGACCTGGCCAAGGCTGCTGTTGCTTCATCAACTGAGAATCCCACGTAACTGGATAAGGCTGGCGACCGACATGTGGCAAGTCACCCACATCGAACACAGAAGAATAACCAACGAGCGGTCCTTCCCCTGTTGGAGACACTGTGCTGTATGCACCAAGCATCACGCTCAAGACGTTACGTATGTGACCTCACTCTGCCCTCCAGTGCCCTCAGGGTGGGTATTCTGGGCCACACTGCTGATGAGGACACCCGGTCTCCAGAAGACAGGCCTCTCGGTGACCTGTGGCAGAGCCAGGATTTCAACCCAGAACTGCCTGCTCACAGAGCCTCTGAAATACTCTTTTTCTCATTCATGCACCAAACATTTATTAAGCACCTACTGTGTACAAACCAGCCTTTTGGATACTGGCTTCCATCGTCAAAGACGCAAGCAAGCCTCCATCCTTCTATTAGGCTCTAGGATGATCATAATAGATGACCACAAGTTTGGTGGCTTTCCAGAAATTGAGTGTTCTCGCCGTTCTGGAGGCCGGGAGCTTGACAGCGAGGTGTCAGTAAGTCTCTGCTCCTTCGGGGGGCAGGGGTGCTGCAGGGGGAGAATCAGTTCTTTGCTTCTTCCAGCTTCTCGCGGTTGTTGGCATTCCCTGCCTGGGAGCCCCACCACGCTCTCTGCTTTCTTGCTCACGCTGTCTCCTCTTTTGTGTCTACTCTCCCTGTTTTTCCTTAAAACGACACTTGTTTTATCCATTCATCTGTGGATGGACATCTAGGTTCTTTCTATAGTTTGGCTATTGTGGACATTGCTGCTATAAACATTTGGGTGCACGTGCCCCTTCAGATCACTACATTGTATCTTTGGGGTAAATACCCAGTAGTGCAATTGCTGGATCATAGGGTAGCTCTAGATGTGGTATATATATATGCATATATATACACAAAGGAATACTATGCAGTCATCAAAAAATGACATATTGCCATTTGCAACGATGTGGATGGAACTAGAGGGTATTATGCTTAGCGAAATAAGTCAATCAGAGAAAGACAACTATCATATGATCTCCCTGATATGAGGAAGTTGAGATGCAATGTAGGGGGGTTGGAGGGTAGGAAAAGAATAAATGAAACAAGATGGGATTGGGAGGGAGACAAACCATAAGAGACTCTTATTCTCACCAAACAAAGTGAGGGTGGCCAGGGGGAGGGGCGTCAGGAGAGGGTGGTGGGGTTATGGACATTGGGGAGGGTATGTGCTATGGTGAGTGCTGTGAGGTGTGTAAACCTGGTGATTCACGGACCTGTACTCCTGGGGATAAAAATACATTATATGTTTATAAAAAAATAAAAAAAATTATATATAAAAAAAGGGGAAATGTAAGAACATATACAAGTTCTAACAGATTGTTATCACTTGGATAAAGTAATAAAGTGTGAGAATAAAAATAAAAAAGGACACTTGTTTTAGGATTAGGATACACCCAGATTACCCAGGATGAATTCCTCATCTCCAGATCCTTCACGTAATGGCATCTACAAAGACTTCTTTCCTTTTCCAAGTAAGATACCCGTGACAGATTCAGGGGACGAGGACGTGAATGTATCCATTCAATTGAGTACAACGCTTTAAGAACCTTGTGATCTAGTGAGGTTAAATGCTGAGCTTATCAATAAGCGAGAAGGTGTTAAGTCCCGTTAAGAAGCCTGATGAAAACAAGGCAGGAGCCAGCAAAGGAGGCCCTGGGACCCCTTTAGGTCACTGGGACAGGAAAGCCCCCTGTGGGTGGGGAGCTCTGAAAGGAGACCCAAAGGGCAAGAAGAAGCCAGCTGGTTTTTTGGGGCCTAATCGTTCTGGCCCATCTGCTTGTTTTTTTTTTTAAATACATAATGAAAAACTGATGTTTTTGGCTGAGTGGATCCTGCCAGGGAAGTCAGGAAGAAGCATTTTCATAGATGCAGATAAAACAGTTTTCCTAATCACAGATGACAAGTAACCTTAACAGATCACTAACTCCATCATTGCCAGAAAGAAGGGCGGCCGCCCGATTGTCATAAATCCAAGCTCATCGTTTCTGGCTGACCTCCTCAGACCTTTTAATGGATTTACAGCTCATAACAGAACAGAAGGCCACCTCGTTCGGTGACATTTTGCAATGAGTTTAACCCACAGGGGCCACCACTAAATTCTACTGCTCAGATTAGGCGTACCGTGGTGGCTTTGTTGATGGTTTTTTAATACCGAAGGTGGCCATTCGGTTATAATGTCTTTTAATATTTTTCCAGCCCCCAATTTTGCAGCCACATGCCACGGCACAAGGCTGGGTGGCACTGATTACCCTTTGACCCACCTGTCACTGCAGCTCCCGAAGTATTGTGTGAGGAGGATGCAGCCCGCCCTTGGACCTTTGGCTCCTCGCTGGACGGAGGTCGGTGGCTTTGAATCCTTCTGGACCATGCGACCTTCCCACAGAACCTTCTGTTCCTACTTCCAGGTCTAGCCAACTGCCTAGTCTCCCTCTCTGCGCTGAATGATAACCCTGAGAAACTCCCCCCCGCCCCTCCGCCCGAGCTCCTGGGCAATTTATCCTAAATATAATGCCTCTCGACATCGAATAGAAGCTTTGCTGTGGGGCTCTGCTGGGTGGCTCCTCCGGTGAAGCGTCCGCCTTCCGCTCAGGTCATGATCCTGGGGTCATGGGCAGGGAGCCTGCTTCTCCCTCTCCCTCTGTCCCCACTCCCCCCACCCCCCACCCCACTGGTGCTCTCTCTCTTGCTCACTCTTTCAAATAAATATATATTTTTTTAAAAAACAGCTCTGCTAAAACATCAGGCTTGTTGGGAGGCTGCCCCAAGGAGGTGTCTTTTACTTGTTTCTCTGGAACCTGTCGGTTTTCTCCTTCGATAACACAAGCCAGCAGGCCTGCGAGCCGGTCCTGGGCCACACAGGGCCCGCGGGGTCATGACCGTAATGGACTTGCTGGGGGACACGGCGCCACTTGTGCTGGGGAAGGTAAAGGCTCTGGTCCTTCTACCACGTGGTGTCCTCTGAGGTGCCGGACGTGAGGGAGGAGGAGAACAGGGAATTTCCAGGAATCCCTGGGTCCACCCTGGGCTATAGGCTAGCTCTTGCCCTAGAGACAAGACACGACGAGCAGCTCTCCTGAGCACAGCTAGCTCGGGGGCGGGCAGGTTTTCACAGAGGTGTTCTGAGACGTTCCTCCCTCTAGGCCCCATGGGTCTTATTTTCCCTCTGACTTGTTTTGTTTAACTATTTTATATTTATTTGACCATGAGACATATCGTAATTGTCTTTATGATATAGTTAAAAGATTATCTACTAGATGATGTTTCATTTTTAAACATTGTTTTTACAGGGATGCCTGGGTGACTCAGTGGGTTAAAGCCTCTGCCTTCGGCTTGGGTCATGATCTCAGGGTCCTGGGATTGAGCCCCACATCGGGCTCTCTGCTCAGCGGGGAGCCTGCTTCCCCCTCTCTCTCTGCCTGCCTCTCTGCCTACTTGTGATCTCTGTCTGTCAAATAAATAAAATCTTAAAAAAAAAAATTTTTTTTTTTTTTTTTTTTTTTACAATAAAACCATGGTCACTCACGGTTTGTATTCATATCAGAACGGGACTGCAGTGGCCTGCAGGGTGGTCTCCCAAAAGACCTCATGTCCACGACCTAATCCCTGGGACCTGTGAACGGGACCTTATTTGGAAATAGAGTCTGTGCAGATGTAGCAAAGTTAAGGATTTTGAGAGGAGATGGTCTTGGATCCCCCGTGGGCGCCCCAGATCCGATGGCACGTGTCCTTCCAGGAGAGAGAGACAGGAAGCAGTGAAGACCCATGAGCTCAGAGACAGAAGAGGGGGTGACGGGACCATGGAGGCAGCGTGGAGAGGGATGTGGCCACAAATCAGAGAACGCTGGCGGCCGCGACGAGTTGAAAGAGACAAAGAACTGGTTCTTCCCCAGAGCCTCTGGACAGAGCACTGTGCCCTCTGCCAAGTGACCCCTGCGTTTCAGAGTCAGCCTCCAGAATTGCGAAAGAACACCTTTGTTACAGGACACGAATGCCAGTGACTGAATCCCCTTCTCAGAACTTGCTCAGGAAACGCTAACACCCAGTGGCTTAGCGATGTGACTTCCCCAGGAGTGGGAGATGGAGCTCTCCAAGTGTTCTCTGCCAAGGGGCCCCGGGCCACGGAGCGACGCCGTGTGTGGCATGAAAATCCGTCCTTGATGGTCTGTTTCATTTCCTGACAGCAAATGATCCTAGATGAACCTCCTTCCTCACTCTGACATTATAACGACACAATGATTGTGATGATGATAAACACAGCGCAGACATTTTTCCCCGTGTTGCTTTGATGCCATTGCACTGAAGGAATTTTTGCAAATTTCAGCAGAGGGTTTCCCAGAAGGCGTGGCCTCTGAGGGTCCCGGCATAAGACAGCACTTTTCTTCCCAGGGGTCGGTCGTACACGGAGTCTGCTGCCCGAGGCTGGTGCCAAGGATACCGCTATATATCCAAAGACAGACGGATTGGGTGTCTTTCCATGGGGACACTCAGTCAGCCTCTTACTGGCTGTGAAGACACATCCTTTTCTATAGTGAACTAATTACAGACTGTTGAAAAGAGCTTCAAGAAGGGGCGCCTGGGTGGGTCAGTTGGTTAAGCGTCTGCCTTTGGTTCAGGTCATGACCCCAGGGTCCCCGGATCGAGTCCCGAATCGCACTCCCTCCTCAGTGGGGAGCCTCTTGTTTCTCTCCCTCCGCCGCTCCCCCTGCTTATCTGCTCCTGCCCTCCCTCTGCCGAATATATAAATAAAATCTTAAAAAATAGGGGCGCCTGGGTGGCTCAGTGGGTTAAGCCGCTGCCTTCGGCTCAGGTCATGATCTCAGGGTCCTGGGATCGAGTCCCGCATCGGGCTCTCTGCTCAGCAGGGAGCCTGCTTCCTCCTCTCTCTCTCTGCCTACCTCTCTGCCTACTTGTAATCTCTCTGTCAAATAAATAAATAAAATCTTAAAAAAAAAATCTTAAAAAATAAATAAATAAAAGAGCTTCAAGATGCAGAAAGGATTCTACACACTCATGCCTCTAATCATATTAACAGTTATTATCAGAAATGCTCTAGAGATAAGTGAATGGAGAAAGGTCTTTGGAAATTTCCTTCAGGCCCTTAATACACATGAGAAGTGAAAACAGATTTTCATCATTGTTCTAAATATTACATTGGTTCATAGAAAAGGAAGTGTTTAAAAATTTTCAAAGCAAGGAACACCTGGGTGGCTCAGTCGGTGAAGCGTCTGCCTTCAGCTCAGGTCATGATCCCAGGGTCCTGGGATCGAACCCCTTATCCGGCTCCTTGCTCGGCGAGGAGCCTGTTTCTCCCTCTCCCGCTGCCTCTCCCCCTGCTTGTGCTCTCTCTCTTTCTCTCTGACAAATAAATAAAATCTTTAAAAAAATGTACAAAACAAGTTTTAAACACCTGGTGGGAGCATGCTGTGTCCTCAACCCATTCCATCGGAGTGTCCATGGTCTTGGGGGTGATTAGGACCCTCGTGGGAGGGTTGCAGGGAGACAGAGAGACCAGTATCCACTTCAGACCTCATAAATGGTCTCCAGAACAAGGGGAACTTCAAGTCTGTCCGTAAACAGGTCTGAATGAAGAGCCAAACATGCCCTTGACCGTAAGCGGGGATGGAGGCTGTGTCGTCTGGAACTGAGGGAGTTTTCAAGGGCTTGGAAAGGGAGGCCCAGAGGCTTCATGCAGCTGGAAGAACTAGACCAGGAGGTGGGGACCATTTCAGCGATGACTGCCGGTGTCCCAGGAGCTGAGGTGGAGGCAGGCCCGAGGCAGCAGATCAGCCACAACGCCTCCCCATCAGCTGGCCTCTGTATGCGTCTGCTCAGGCTGCTGCCACAAAACACCTCAGACTGGTGTGGCTTAAACAATAGATGTTTATTTCTCACAGTTCTGGAGGCTAGAAGTCCAAGATCAATGTGTCAGTGGACGTGGTGTTTCCCAAGGCTTGTCTCCATGGCTTGAAGGTGGCCGCCTTCTCCCTGTGTCCTCATAGGGCCTTCCTCTGTGCATAAGTATCCCACCTGTCTCTCTGTCTTCCTTCAAGGACACGGGCATAGTGGCTTAAGGCCCCACCCTTGTGACCTCATTTGATCTTAATCTTCATTATCCAGTCTCCCAAAAACAGTCACGTCCTGAGGTGTATGGCAGGTTAGAACATGAACGTATGACTTTTGCGGGAACATGATTCAGTCCATAGCGGCATCATTCGGTTTTGGGGGGTTACGTTAGATGTCTTTCTCACTGACATATGGGGCAGATTCTTGCCACTTGGAGCCACCGGCGCACTGCCCGACAACTGACCAGCAAAGGGGACCTGCTCTGAGCCTTGCTCAGGGGAACAGTACTAAGTTATTAGACTGCCTCTTCTCCGATGGCCAGGAGACCTGAATCTCCCCAGATGGCCTGAGATGTATCTAAGCAGAGGTGATACTTAGGAAGCTCTAGCCAGGACTTCCAGGGGCCGTGCACACATCTCCTCTCTCTTGATAACCTGCTACCACCATGTGACGAATCCTGGACTAGCTGACTGGGGGATGACAGGCCGTGGACAGCCACAGTCATCTCAGCCAAGGTCCCAGACAGGGAACCCCAAGGAAGAGGACACATCCAGGATCAGTAGAACATACACAGCAGCAGACCACAGATGTCTCAGGGAGCCCAGCAGAGAATCAGAAGAAGGCTTAGCTGAGCCCAGCCCAAATGCTGACTTGCAGAATCACGAGCTAATAAATGGTTCTTGTCATTGTTCTTCTTCTTTTTTTTTTTAATGGTTCTTGTTTTAAGTCACTGCATTTTGGAATGATTTGTTGTGCAGCAAAGTAAGCAGTGTACAAGCCCTAAAAGATGCTCTCTTATGCTCCAGTTGCCGGAAGCATTGGCAAAGCTGTGGTGGGAGGTGTGGTCATTAGCAAGTGCCTTGATCTCATTACTGACAACAGCTGAGGGGGTGGGGTGAGGGCAGGGGTAGGGGGCTTGGGTTCTAGGCACACCAATTTGAGAGAAAAGAAGAAAAGACATTTACTCTATTTCCACACATTCCAGATCAGTGGTTTTCAAAATTCTTCCACAAGTGGAACCTTCCTTACAAAAGAAATCTTACCCAGTATTGCCAAAAAAAGAAACAATATTTATAATTTATCATTATCAATCTAATAGGGTAAAATATGTAATTTCATTTTTAAAAAGCCAACCAATAAAAATGAGAGGGATAACAGGATTATGAACTCAAGCATTCAAACTTGGGGGCAATGGAAGTCGGACATTGTCTTATTTCAGAACCTGATTAATTTCTAACACCTTGTTTTGGTAACAGTACAAAAAAAACCCTGATACACACACAGATTTTAGCAGCGCACCTTGCAATCTCAGAATACTCCTCAATTAAACAAAGATAGAAGAAGCCATCTGTCCCCATGAACCACCTACCACAGGCTCCGTGGGCTGCCATGTGCAAAACACAATCGGTGAGAGTTTTCTCATGTGAAGATCATCTTGAAGTACGCTCTTTCAAGATGAAAATTAATCAATCATTTCCAGAACCCAAGAAACGCCTCCCCAAACTCTAGAAGTTCATGGAGCACACTTGGAAAATGCCCCATATTTTCACTCTGACAGACTTTGAAGAAGAAATCTTGGAATACTTGGAATACTTGGAAAACAGAGCAGCAAAGAGCCTTCAGGGACCACAACTCAACCCTCTTCCTTTCTGAAGGAAGGCAGAATCGACACACTGGTGTCGTGGCTCCAAGCGGAATCTCTTGTCGGGAGACAGAAAATAAGCCCATGAATGAACGAGGCCTCATCAGTTTCTTCCTCGGGCTCCCGTGAGGGCGTAAGGTTGATTTGCGCCCACATGCAAAGATGCCTCACTTCTTGGGAGGATTTTAATGGTTGGTATAAAAAGTCTGCACGTGTTAGGAATTTGTTATGAATGAATTTGGTTTTATTTATTATTATTATTTTAAAAGATTATTTATTTGAGAGAGAGAGAGAGACAGCAGAGCACGAGAAAGCAAACACCTGCTGGGGTGGAGGGGGTTTGAAGAGCAGAAGGAGAGGGAGAGGGAGAAGCAGACTCCCCGCTGAGCAGGGAGCCCTCGTGCGGGACTCCATCCCAGGACCCTGGGATCATGACCTGAGCCAAAGGCAGACAGATGCCTGACCAACTGAGCCACCAAGGAGCCCTGAATTTGATTTTAAAAAGCCTTAATTAAAACTCCAGAACAGTGTCTACAGGAGTCAGAAAGTGCCCTATGCTTAAGCGGAGACCCTTTCTAGAATCACTGGTCAGGTCAGTTCCTCCAGGACCCCTGTCCCCTGTCCACCCAGGGTCACTCTGGGGGACTGCCCTTCCCCACACTGAGCCACCTGGCTGGCAGGTGTTTCCGATAGCTCCGCCTCCCTGACATCAGTGATTGGTTGAGGCGTGGGCAGCCCCCTCAAAGGTGGGCCCATCACAGCCTTCTACAGCCGGGTGTTTTCTCAGAATGGGCCAATCGGCATCTCGGCTCAGACTCTTTCTTTTTGGAAATCGGAGAAACTCTTTTCTGTCTGGTCCTAGGACAGACTGTGGACTGTCGGGAGGTGAAGCTGCAAGAGGGGATCCAAACTGAGGAGACAGAAAGGACAGCTGCCCTTGCTGAGTTCTGGTTACTGGAGTCTCATTTTCTTTTCCAGCTCGCATTACTTTGAGTTGGGTCTCTGTCCCTTGAAACCAAAGTGTGCTTTCCAAAAATAATAATAAGCCTTTGCACAGAATGCAAATTCGGTGTCAAATTTAAGGGAAACACAGACTTCATCACTTGAACTCAGTGGGGTCCAGTGACCCCGTTAAAAACCCCCAGCAGCAGAACAGCCGGTTAATAAAGGGGTTTGATTTGATGGTGGAGCTGCCTTTGGTCCTTCTCTAGCATATCTGACGGCTCTGAGGGGCGCGGGATGCGTAAAAAGCAGCTACAGGTTGTACATCATCTTAGCTCAGAGCGGAAACCACGAGCTGAGCTGTTACATGCAGATAAATACACTATTGCTACAGAATTTGCAGCTGTTCACCCACGGAAGAAAATGAGTCAGAAAGAGAAAACTCCCATTTGAACTGATGAAACGGAGACCCCGTGGGCCCCTTGGATCGGCCAGGAGAGACCACTAGTCCCTGCGTTTAGACTCTCCATTGCCCTCAACATCATCAGACGTATTTCCCTCCAACCCACGAAGCTTGCCCAGGTACCGACAGCACGTTTGCTCTCTGAGCTCCGTGCATGGCTTCCGGGGGCCAGACAGCAGGGATGTTCTCCTGCCAGCAGAGATCTTCTCTAACCTACCAACGTCTTCCAAGTTTTCTAAAATCCCACCTCTTCCCCGGCCAGCCTTTTTTCAACAGCCCCGCTTCTCGGTCCACGGGCCCCCGTGCCAACGCTCCTTAAGCTTCTTTTACTCTCCGTATTTTGCTGAGTTTTATTACAGGTTCTTGGCTGATTCTCCGCTCTTCTCGATTCGCTGTGGCTTCCCAAATGGAACCCGTCTGTTACTAGGGGATCCAATAAATTAGACATTTTTCTGACTCTTAACTTTGCCTCTTGCCCAAACCAAATTCTACTGGCCGCCCCCAGGGCTTGGCCTCCAAAGTCCTGGATGCCAGCATCTCCCCAGCTCTCAAACTCAGTCTGTCCTGATTTCACGTTTCAACCCCAGGACATTGTACCAAGGGACAGGGCACAAGAAGAGAGACGCCTTGCTTGTTGTATTTTCTCCTCGCCGTGGCTTCCATGACGCGTGTCCATGTGTGCGCCTCTAACAACAGGCTCACAGTTGCTCCATTGCCTCGAAAATTCTGTCCCACTCTAGTGGCAGCCGTTGAGAATGGTACCCCCGCTCGGCTTTCTGCTGCGTGCAAGCCTCCTTCAGTGGAAACCATGGGCTCTTGTCAGCCTTGCGCTTAATGAATAATCACAAGAAAAACACACGTCAGCATCTGCCAAGGGGCAGCGCCAGGAATGAGTTGGCGAAGTCAGGGTCTTGGTGCTTCCCACGTGCTTTCAGGCAAGACTTCTTGGCTGCGCTTCCTCAGAGAACAGGAAGCTAAGGAAATTCCCTCTTCCTGGCACCTGATGCCTTCTCAACTTTCCTTCAGGGCTTTTTTTTTTTTTTTTTAAAGATTTTATTTATTTGACACAGAGAGATCACAAGTAGGCAGAGAGGCAGGCAGAGAGAGAGGAAGGGAAGCAGGCTCCCCGCTGAGCAGAGAGCCTGATGCGGGGCTCGATCCCAGGACCCTGAGATCATGACCCGAGCCGAAGGCAGAGGCTTTAACCCACTGAGCCACCCAGGTGCCCCCCTTTTAAAAATTGACTTTATTTAAGGTATTGCAATGAAGAGAACACCCAGCCCAGATCCAAATTTTAGGATCTCTCAGTAGGGTGGTTTTGTCTTAGACCTCTATAGGGAGGGGTAGGAAGTTACAGGTGGAGCGATTTTGCAGTCAGTGTTGTTTTGGTTCGAGGCCTTTTCTTTATGGGATGCAATAGGCCATTTCCTAACAGCCCCCCAATACTGCTGTTGTCTGTTCCCAATTATTTGCTCCGCAGTATTTCCTCTGACTCTGCCCCCCTCCCCCCCGGAGGGACCCCATGGGAAACCAGAAGACCACATGCAAACTGGGGGCTTTTCATGCCAGGAGCAACAGAAGCATGCTGTTCACTCCCACAGGCAGCTACAGTCATAAAAAATAATGTGGTGCTCTCAGTGGAGGGTGCATACAGTCAGGGAGGGACCAGAGTGGCTGGAGGTAGTCGGAAAAGCCTTTCCAGAAGAGGGAAATTGAGGGCCTGTGGACTTCAAAGGATGCACAGAAGAGAGCTGATGGTTGGGACCATATTCTGGATCCAGACCCTCTGGGTCCAAAGCCCATCTGTGGTTTGCTGGCAGCGTGACTTTGGAAGGCAAGGTAAGCAATCTTCTTGTCCCCAGTCTCTTCTATGAACTGGAACAAGCAGCCCTACTGTATATTCGTTTGCTACCGCTGTGTAACAAACTACCACGAACCCTACTGGCTTAAAGTTGCACCCATCTGTTAGCTCATGGAGTTGGAATTCAGCTGTGTTCTTTGTGCCAGCTTTGCAAGGCTGGTGTTTAGCTGTCGACCAGGCTGAGTTCTTGTCCAGAGACTCTGGGGCAAAATCTGCTTCTGAGCTTATTCTTGTTGTTGGCAGAACTCATTTCCTTGTGGTTTGGGGACTGATGGCCCTGTTTCCCTGCAGGCCATTGCCTGAGGACCAATCTTAACCCCTAAGTGTCCTCTGCCATGAGGTCCCTTTCATTGTCAAGTCAGCAATGGTCCATCAGACCCGTATTATACTCTGAATCTCTAACTTTCTTTTCTTCCATCAGCTGGAAGAAACTCCCTCCTTTTTAAATCTTTTTAAATTAATTCATTTATTTGAGAGAAAGAGAGTATGTGTGTGTGCACCAGCTTGGGGAGGGGCAGAGGGAGAGGGAGAGAGAGAGAGAATCCTCAAGCAGACTCCATGCTGAGCAGAGAGCCCGATGCGGGGCTCGATCCCAGGACCCTGAAATCATGACCTGAGCCGAACCCTCAACTGACTGAGCCACTCAGGTGCTCCAAAGCTCCCCACTTTTAAAGGGCTGCTGTGACCAGGCCAGGCATACTTGGATAATCTCTCTATCTCAAAGTCAACTCATCAGGGACCTTAATTACATCTGTAAAATTCTTTAGAGCAGTTCCCAGGTTACTTAGTTGAATAATGAAGGCAAGTGTGTGTACACCAGGGCTGGGGACCTAATGCGGCCATCTTGCAATTCTGTCCACAGTATGCACTTGCTTCTAAGGAAACTGTAAAGCCCAGAAAGTCAGCAAGTTTCTGTGAAGTACTGGGGCCAGATCAAGCACGTTTCAGATAAGAGGTTTGTGGGCAAATAGTTAGGCAGTTGAGTTCCCCGGACTGATGAGAACTTCCCACTGTGAAAAGAGAGTGTTAAGGGCTGGGAACAAGAGAACAGCTGACAAGCATCCTCCCGTGCTTGGCCGAGGGTTTCATTTTGAGACATTCGGGACACAGGAAGTGCCTGTACTCCTCCGACGAACACCACGTAAGTCTTGGCTGCAGTCAGGGCGGTAAAGACCGAGCTCTGGAAGGAGGAAAAAGGGACCCAAAAACGGCCTCTGGATTAGCCCTCTCAGAAACCATCTGTTTGGAGTTTGTGGCTCTGAGGAGAGTGGAGAGGTTTCCTCCAGCTACAAGTCCAGGGATGCAGAAACCGCTAAAATAATAGGTCTTCCCAAATCAGTCAAGCAAAGCCCTAATTGGAAAAGAGAGATGGAAGTCAGGGCCCCCACTCCCTCTGCTAACCACACACAGGTCTGGTCGAGGTCCATGTGCTGCCCGAAGGAGGCCATTTCCTTTCTTAGCCGGGCGGACATCACTGATGGAAGAATCGGACAAGGGCCCAAGATCCTGGTGGTTCTGGGAGAAACGCAAGTGGCCACTATCCAGAAGGAAAAAGCTGGACATGTAGCTGCTTTGCAAGTTGAGTTGCCTGCTCCCGATCTATGTTCCTTATGGTCTGGGGCCGGCCTGAGACCAGCAGGAAGGAGACAAAGGGGCAGGTGAGGGGAGACACCGAGGGGGTGAAATAAAGTGATTGTATTTTTCATTCCACCGATGCCATGGCGGGAAGCAGCTTGGCCTTCAAACCGCCCTAGACCAACCAGTTCTCATTTCCAGCTGACTTCTTTTTCATCACCCCTGGCTCCTTCTCCCCTCCCTCCCCCTCCCCTCCCCCTCTGCCCCTCCTCTATCTGCCCTGGCCTGCTGGATCTTCTCAAAGCTTCCCCGGGAAAGACTTGAGCCAATTTACTCCCTTTAAACAACTGTCATCTTTGAAAAGCTGCCCAGTCTCTTTGCTGTGATTTTTCAAAGGGAAACTCAGGGCGAGGCTTTGCTTTTGGTGACAGCAAGTAGGTAGGAGGAGAGGGAAAGAAAGGTGCTTCCTGTCCCTGGGCTGGTGGGAAAAACACAGATTCACACACACATCCAGGCTTCTGAGAAATGCTGACGCTGTAATTGTAGGAAAAGACAGCCTTCCCATACCTGAGAGATCGTCAAGGAAGAAAAGCAGAGAGTAGGGAATTTGTTTCAACACCGGTGGGGTTGGAGGGGGATGACCCTGTTTGACCTTGACTGTCAAGACCAGAGGGTTACGGAGGGACCAACCAAAGACCCGTGGGCAAAGGGCCAGGCCAAGCTGGCCACTTGTGACATGTCAAAGGACAGATGTTGTCCGGCTTGGGCAGCCTGTCGGCAGAGAAGAACCCCAGCCCACCGGCCAGGAAGCCGCATTTCTAGAAGGTAGAGGAGAGCAACAAGGTGAGCGGTTACCTGTGCCCCAGGTAAGCCCTGCCTTCCGGCCTCATCTGGCTGGTTGGTGCCCGGCCTGAAGTCCTGCAGACTACACTCCCCTCGCTCCTCGATCAGTCTTGGCTTTTCGCTACTCAAGACAGGTGCCCAAGGGGTCATCGTGCCTGAGAGAGCCTGGAGTTGCCTCCCTCGTTGTGATCAGCGACCAACGACTCGGCAGAAACACTTTTTTCCCTGGTTGCATGTTTAGCTTGGATTGTGCCACACTTAGTTCCGTTTTTGAGGGAGGAAGGAGAGGACGGGAGGGAGGAACAGTGGGTAGGGGAAGTCTGCAGAACACCCTGAATGTCAGCCCGGGAGACTCTACGGGACGCACAGCCTATCTTTTGCATTTGAACTTCACCTTATCTTGACATGCAATTAACAAAGACTGATGGAAAGCCTGAAACATTCAAAATGATGTCTAAGCTCCACCTTCCACCAAAATCAAAAAGGAATGTGCTGGGAGGAAAAAAAAAAAAAAAAAAAACCAAAAACCAAAAAACAAATAACAACCAGGTCATTCCCTACCTTCTGTTGGTAATGAGCTCACGTTGTTAGAAAGATACCTTCCAACTTCACACCATGACTTATTGGCGTGGCGGTTAAGAAAAAAATATATTACTCAGACTAACGGTCGCTTCTGGGCAAGGGGTGAAGAATGCTGATTTGGCTTCTCTCGCTGCCTGAAACCCTCCTGGTGTGGCAGATGGCTTGCTGCTACAATTATTTTGGATAGCAGTTAATGGTAGGTAATTATTGGCACGGTGGCATCCATATAGGTCTATAACTCTCTAGTTTTTAAATACTGGCTGGGTTGCGGCTGTAAACAAGGAAGGCTTGTCCGTGCAAGAGAGACACAACTAGTAAGGTCATTCGCTGTTTCTTCCTTTGCTGTCTAAATATTTGCTTGCACAGAACTCTGGAGCCTTCCTTGTCCTGGGGTAGCCAGAGAAGCACACAGCAGCACGGGTGCGGGCTTCATTGAAACTTCCACTTGCTATCTAGTCATTAGCCCACTCTCTGGCTTCAGGTAATGAGTTACGCTCTCTGACAACAGAACTCTGGGTGTGCTTCAAGTTCACACTGGCCACTGAGTCCTCCACGTTTGTTCTTAACCTTGATGCACGTAATAGGGCATCGGCTTATTAGAATCCTCCCGTTTGCCATACAGGTCTGGTGAAGGCAGGTATTCTTTGCAATCCTAGGTCAAGTTTCAACCCTCGAGAATGCAGCTTCCTCTCCTGCTTCAGCCCACAAACCTCGCTTGAGGTCTGGAGGCAGGAAAAGGAAGAGGAAAAGAAATATCCCAGCTGTCGCATTTCAACCAACCATGCGAAACTACGCTGTTAGCTCCGAAGACAGCAAGGTCAGCAGCCCCCATGGGTCGACCCCTCTGTTAAATGACCAAAATCATTTCTGTCCAGGAAATGTGTTTTTGTGACACACGATGGCGTAGAAATCAAGCTCAAACATTGACGGTGGGAAATGTCGGTGAGAAAGATTTTTGTGTTTCTGCCAAAAATATTCTCCTGGACTTTCCTTCAAGATCCGGAGGAACATAAGGAAGTGCAGGGCCACAGAAATGAGAATACATGAATGCTGATTATGAAAGCAAACGACTTCGCCCACAGTCCCCTCATTCTGGAACCTTCCGCAGATAGGTAGACGATTTTCTAAGGGCACAATTTCCTAGTCCATTGATCCCGACGCCCACATTACTGATGAAATCAAGGTAATGTTGAACAGGACAGTGTCTGAGAAACACTCTCAAATTGCCTTTTTATTATACCCAATTAGCAATGAAATGGAGAACCACCTTTTCTCTAATCTAAAGTCATCAGCCACGGAGCTGCAAAATTCACCACAGCGATTTCAGCCAAGGGCTCCCCATTTCATCTCCTTTTGCTTTCTGAAAGTCCTTCCCTCCCTCAAGCCCCAGCCGGCCTTAGCGCTACAGAATAACGAGCAAACAGTTAAACTGGGCTAGCCCTGGGAGGCCACTGAGATTTATGGTCGACCCATTCTCCGCAGGGACTATAAAACCCTCTGATGACATCTCATTTTGAAATCTCTTGTAGTAAGAAAAGTAATGGGTGTGGTTCAAAATGAACTCTGGATGCCAGTGATATTTAGACAAGTCTGTACTTCGAAACAGTTCTAGCTCATGTGAAGATCTCTGTCATTAACCCCGATCTCAGTTTTGACTATTCTTCCCACTCCAAACTACCCCCTTCCTGCCCTTTTACGTCTTCTTAAGTGAGTCCTAAATAGGTTTGGGCTCCCCACCCCCCAACCTCCAGCTACATTTTGCTTTGGATTTTTAGAAATTTCCAGGTAGCTTTCTACCTCCTCTGTGAAAGTATCAAGCCTCAGATCCGTGTCAGCCCAAATTACCCCAATGCTAAAACCACCTTCAAGTTAGAGCACCGGCCAGAGAGACAAGCCGGGTTTTAAAAAGAATAGGTCGGTGACCAGGTCAGGGAACTTTCCGCCCCAGCTGACCTCTTGCAATCTCTGACCCGGGCAGAGGAGTAAGTTAAAAGAAAGAGCTGGGTGTTCAGGGAGTAGCATTGCTTTCTGGAAGGCACCCAGGTCCAAAGCGGAGTGCGGAATTCGAACCAGCTCTGGAGTTGCTCTCTTTGGGAACCTTTTCCGGAACACCCGAGTCCAGCAGCGGCTTCCCAACATCAGGACAAGGAGAAAGAGGGGGACAACGGCCCAGGACAGTGCAGCGGGGCTAAGGGGTGAACAGGGAGCTGGAGGGAAGAGGCTGAGAGCATTTCTCCGCTGTGGGGCTGCACTGAAACTTTCTCCCCCTGAGATGCACTCGGGGCTGGACTGTGCCGTCCGCCAACAGCTGGTGGGGTCCGGGCGGGGAACACGAGCGGCGCCAGGCGCCCAGCGGGAGCTCCGGGCGGGGGCGGCGAGGCGGGGCAGCGCGCGCGGGGGGCGCCCGGCGCCCGGGGTCCTCACCTGTTCCAGCGGGCCACCTTCCTCCGGTAGTACCGCAGCGCCTCCTGGCTGGCCAGGAGCGAGTCCTCGGGCCCGAGGAGCGGCGGCTCCTCTGGGACGCGGTACAGCGGGTGGGCGAAGAGGGCCTGCAGCTTGGAGCCGCGGCCGCCGCGCCGCTCAGCGCCGGGCCCGGCTCGGGAAAAGTTGCGCGCGGCCGCGCGGGGGTTCGGGGAGGCGGCGGCGGAGTCCGGGGCCGGGGACGAGGCGTGCCGGGAGCACGGGCAGCCCCGCGGGTCCTCCCGGGGCCGCAGCTGGCGCCGCACCTGGGGCCAGAGGTGGAAGTAGAGGTCGGCGGAGAGCAGCGCGCCCAGCAGCAGCAGGGTCAGCAGGCGGTCCCGGCGCAGCCCGGGCATGGCCCCGCCGGGGCGCGCGGGCGTCTCCGGGGACCCGGGCGGGCGCTGGGCGCCGAGGGCCGGCCGGGGTCGACGGGGCCGGCGTGTTCACCGCGGAGGATCGCCCCTCCTCCTTGGAGGGATGTCGCCCCTGAACTTGGGGACCCGCGGCGTGCGGGCTCGCGGTGCTGGCGGGCGTCCCTGCTCCGCGTGGAGTGGAGACCAGAGGATGGTGCCTCTGGGCCCCTGTCTCTGGCACCTTCTCTCCCCGCGCCGCCCGCCCGGGAGCCCGCTGCAGGGAAGGGCTGGGGGGCGCGGGTGTTTGCTGCCCCCCGCGGGCGCACAGGCGGCGGGGCCGGGAGCAGGCGGCGGCGCTCGCCTCCCGGCGGAGGAAGGCGGCGGCGGAGCCTGGGGCGTCTCTCCAGAGGATGCTGTCGCTGGGCGGCTGCGGCGACTGTTCCCGCGGCTCCTTCCGCGGATGGCGGGGACGCCCGTGCCCCCGGCTGCTCGCGGCGAGCTCGTCTGCGCGCCCGAGTCCTCGAGGCAGAGGTGACGCCGGGCCTCCCCCGCCTGGCCCCGCGCCCGCCCCTCCGCCCACTCGCAGCTGGCACCTGCCTCTGGCGCAAGCTCGCCAGCCAACTCCCGGGGCCGCTGCCGGCTCTGCCCTTGCACCTTGTCACCCAGCCGGCACCTCGCGCCCATCCCCCTCGCCCCAGGCCTCCCACTTTCCCTGCTCTGGGCTCAGTCCCTGCACTTTCGGGGACTCAGGTTGTGTGTGTGTGTGCGCGCGCACGCAACCTTTTATTTTCATTTTCTTTTTTTAGAAAAAAGACAATTCCCCGAAAGTGTTTCTTTAGTAAGATTTGTCACATATGTATGTGCGTGTGTGTGTGTGTGTTGTCTGTTTCCTCTTCCTATCACCCCCCCCCCCCCAACCCTGGGCACACACTAGGTCCACAACACCTACGTGTCCCGTGCCTGGCACCTAGTAGGCACTCAGGAAACACCCACTTAAAGAATAAAAAAGTTTGTCCTTTAAAAATAAGGCACCGATTTTACCTAGAATCTTGGTGATTTCCTGTTTGGAAGGAGTTTGATTCCAACTGTGCCTGCTCTTTACAAAGAGGAAATTTCTCCGGCACTCAAGGAGGGAGGGGCCTCCCGATGACCCCACTCTGAACTTTTGCATTTAGCTTGGTGTGAAAGTAGTCCACCCAAATGAATCACTGGACAGCACATGTTAGACTTTCCCCTGATAGTTGGAGAAGTAATTTATACTCCCCCACCTCATTTCCCTTTTGAGGAAGAGGGAGGGGGAGGGGTCAGGCCAGGCCTGGACTCCTGGCTCCTCTATTTAATGGGGGAGGGCGGAGTGGGGAGGAATTGAAGTGCAAGTCTGTTGGGGGAGGGAGCCCCACTGAGCTGAATGTTCCAGAAAACTCATGTTTGCCACTAGCCGCTTGCCCAGAGAGTGAAGCTTCCCATGTAGGCCAATCCTACTCTTTAACCGCCTCCTTCCTTTGGATGGAGTCAGGAATTCTCAGACACACTTTGGCTTGTGGGTTCAGAGCAGAGTTCCTTCCCCTGTGGTTCAGGGGAAGGGTCTTTGCTGTTTGCCATACCCTCATCTGTAACTGAGTGAAATAATAGGACTGACCCAGTAGGGTTATTGAGTGCTTGGAACACCCCTGAGCACGTGGTGCATAAGTATGTGATATGTGTATGCTAGAAATATTATGACTTCTCGGTTCCTGTAGCACACTGGGTTAAGTTAGATACTATTTATGAATGGGACAAGATTGATAAATCGTGAGAAAGGAAGATATTGGACAGGGATCTCTTTCAGGAGCATATCATGGCCTAAAAACTCAGTCCAAGTGAGAAACCCCACATCGATACTCTTGCCACCTACTTTCCTCTCCTGGGTATTGATGTGGGGAACAAAGGCGGAAGAAAAATTATTAAATTTCCTCACCACCTACAGCCTGTTGACAAGTTCTTGAAACAGGCAGAGTGACCTTCCTCTAGGAACTCAACTGCCTCGAAGTTAATACTTTGCTAAGGGCAAAAGGCAATCTTAGCCTGGCTCCCAGGATCCTGTAAATCTACTTTAACATATCAAATTTCCTATAGAAGTTTCTAAACCCTGCAAGATACATGTTGGCAATCATTCCCCAAGCATAGGACAGACTGATAGACATCATGACTAAGGTTTTATTAGATGGTAATGAATGACCTTTTTGCAACAATAGCTAGCCCCCTCAACGTCCTGCAAACCTTGCTTCCAAAATTCCTTAGAGACTTACACTACCCCAGACCCCCTCCCAATTTGAAAGTATATAATGGGCCACTCCTTGTGACCCCAGTGCAGCTCTTTCTGCCTACAGGTCCTGCCCTCTGCTTTAATAAAACACCTTTTTGCACCAAAGATTTCTCCAGAATCCTTTCTCGGCCGTTGGCTTTGAACCTGAATGTTCTTTCCTACATCAGGAATGGTGGTGGGCTTTTGTCCATCTTGTTGCACGATCCCCTTTGTTTTATCTGGAATCAAATTTCAACTGCTTCCCAGTTTCTGAGAAACTTTGCAACTCCTGATGGTCTAATTAGGCATCATGGCCCGAGGATGAAGAAATCAGGCACTGACCAGGATCGCAGCTGCACTGGCTCTGTGGCAAGCTGGTGTGCATTCTTCTGGGCTGGCAAAGGACGTGGGTAGGAAGCCATCCCCATCCCACGACTCCAGTCCTCCGCTACTCATGGGGTTACGCTCCCTTCCTAGACTCTGTTGTCTGGCCTCAGCTCAGGAAACAGTCTTTCTAACTTGATTAGGGATTATCTTAAGCACTTTTCCTCTGCTCTATCAAGGTCAAGGGCAAAACTGCACGTGGAAGTCAGATGTTAAGTGTACATGAGGTTGGGGCAGGAGAGGGGAAATCCTAGGGGCAGAATTGGCCAGTCGGTTGCGGGTGGCCTCAGTGTCCTCTTCCGTCTCTCAGAAAAGGGTCTTGCCCTTCTGCTCCTGCTCGGACTCTCCTCATCTTGGCCCCTGGCTTCCTCATCTACATCCCTTCAATCCACATCCAAGTTATCCCCAACCGCTGTTGACCAGAGCCTGACATGCTGCGTCAAGCCTCCCCTCGTAAAACCATCCCCACCTTTCCGTTCCCACGGGACTTCAGTGCCGTCAGAGTCTCCTCATTTGCTGCTCAGACTCTCGCAAATAGGTTCCTAACTGGTCGCCCAGATTCCAATATGGCCCCATCACAGTGCCCACCTGTGTGAGGATAGAATCAAAACGTTTGCCAGAGTGAGCTTTCTAGCACGCGGGTACAACCACGATGTCCTGTTGGAAAGCCCGCACGGCTTCTCATCGCATCGGGGTTAGGCTACTCACTGTGACGTGGTTCTTCATGGTTTGGCTTCTGCCTCCCCTTCCTGCCTCATCTCTCAGCTCTCCTACGTCTTTCCGGTTTCACCCCATAATACCTTCTGCATTTCCCCCAGTGCTTCATGCGCTAGTAGACATGCCTTTATTCAAAAGTTCTTTGGCATTTCCCCACCTGGAGAATGTCTGTTGTCTGCCCAAGCTATGGCCACGTGTCCCAATTTCTCTGATGGTTTTCCTCATGCCTGTTAAGCTCAGTACCGTGTGCTTTCAGGGACCCCCATAGCTCTTTCATTCACTCCTATTAAAGCATTGACCAGGTCACATTTAGCTGTTTGTATGCATTAGAGGTTGAAGGACACCCTCCCACCCCATGCTGTCAATTTATATGGTGAACTCCTAACCCTTAATACCTCAGAATGTGATCTTATGTGGAAATAGGGTCATTGTAGATGTAATTAGTTAAGATGAGGTCATACCAGATCGGAACGGGCCCTTAAACTAATATAACTGGTATCCCTGCAAAGAAGGGAAATTTGGACATGGAGCTAGGCACGCCAGGGGTTCTCCATGAGAAGATGAGGACAGAGGTCAGAGTCATGCTTCTACACGCCAAGGAACACTGGAGAGAGCCAGCAAACCACTAGAAACTAGGTAAGAGGTAAGCAGCTTGTTTTCTTACATAGTCCTTGGTAGAGATTATCCCCATCAACATCTTGATCTCAGACTTGTGGCCTCCAGAACCAGGAGACAGTACTCCTCCTCCTCCTCCTCCTCCTCCTCTTCTTCTTCTTCTCCTTCTCCTCCCTCTTCCTCCTCCTCTTCCTCCTCCTCCTCCTCCTCCTCCTCCTCCTCCTCTTCTTCTTCTTCTTTTTTAAGATTTTTATTTATTTATTTGACAGACAGAGATCACAAGTAGGCAGAGAGGCAGGCAGAGAGAGAGGAAGGGAAGCGTGCTCCTTGCTGAGCAGAGAGCCGGATGCCAGGATCATGACCTGAGCTGAAGGCAGAGGCTTTAACCCACTGAGCCACCCAAGTGCCACTACACTTCTGTTTTTTAAGCCCCCAGTTTGTGGTCCTTTGTGACAGCAACCCTAGACACTGACGTAGTACCCGTGTCTGCCTTCCTCACTCGAGCACAGAGAGGGGCTTCCTTATCTCTGGGCCCGAAGCTCCGAGGACTGGGCCTATCACTTATGGGAGAAGTTTGAGCTCAATGAATGCAGGGAAATCTTTGAGGTCAGGGACCTCACTCAGGCTGTCTCTGCAACTGTCGGGTATCACCTAGAACCTGGGGCATGGGAGGGGCTTCATGATGGGTGACAATAAAATAAAACATGGTTCCTGCCTTCAAACACCTTTTATGATTATTAGAGGAAAGAGATCTGTTCGTACCTACAAGACAATTGAGAAAAAGTCCGAGGCTGTACACTGGCCTGATGAGGGAATCTGTGCCTTTGCGGCATTAAGGGAGCAAATGGAAAAGGCACTTGTGTTTCCTTTCAGTCTAGCTAAATATCAAGCTCGTTACTTCCAGGAATTAAATCACAAGGACAACAGAGTCAATATTTAAACACAAGAGTTCCTCAATCTGTGAAGGTTACACTCTGTTTTTATCTTGCACATGTCTGCATGTTGCTGAACACACAACTAGTTGTTTCTTGTTTGTGTGGTTGGTTTTCCAGGCCGGATTGTAATTCTGAGGACAGGGCCAACACGCTTTCTTCTTTTTCCTGCTTCTATGGGACCTCGTGCCTAGCATGGCAACCAGCTAAGAATGAATCCATTCCTATGGGATCAGTGCTGTTTGTGTGTGGGGGGGGCGATGGGTGTGTTTATGTGTGTGGGGGGGTGATGATTGTGAAGTGTATTTAAAGTAAAAATCTGGACTTATAAAATATGGCCCTAGATCAATGTTGGCTGTTACATTTAATTGGAATAGTTAAGTTTTAGGAATCTTAACAGACCTAGTGAAAGGACGATAGGTAAGAGACATGAAATAAACTATGCTGACTGCCGCTGTCTGTGTCTCCAAGAGTTATTGTTACCATACAGCTGTGTGAGGGCTGTGCTGCTGCTAACTTCTAGCTGTCCCAGCTGTCCCTGAGAGAGGAGGACAGCCGCTCGAGTACTGGGAATGGCGGATCCTGAATGCAGTGAGAATAAGAAATGATTTGGTGTCATACCCAGTCTCTTTGAGCTAGAAAGAACAGAACTTTCTTTACGTGACCAAGACATAATGTTTCAAGGTAGGCCAGACATTTCTCCCAGTGCAGCCTATGCATCAGAATCACCTGGGTGGGGGAGGGGGGTTTTACAAAAATGCAAACTCTAGGGTCACATGCTAGATCTGGGGAATCAGAATCTTGGGAAGAGGGCCCAGGAATGTATAATTTCGACAAGCTGATTCTTAACAGCTTATACTTTTCTGTGTACCCTGAGGTCCAATCTGATAGACGCTGAAGTTGGGGAATCATCGGTTGAGAGGATAGTGCTAATGAGAACAGGACATCATAGAGGTCATGCCACATGACCATCCAACCTGGGTCATGAGGTTGTGAGGGAGCTCCTGGAGAGAGTGTGTTTGGTCCAAGACGAACTAGCTCAGCTACTGCTGCAGGAGAAAACAAAAGAAGCAACCCCAGTACCAAATGATGGATACGTAGCGTGATCTTACTATAAGTGTCATTTCTTTGCTTATTAGTACATTTCCTTTGGGATACTGAATTACCTTCTCTGGCCTCAGTTTTCTCATCTGAAACATGAAACACAGAAATGAATGAACTCTGAGGCCCCATTCAGTTCTAAAAAATGATGATTTTACCAGGTTTTCTTGTATTAAGCATATACTAATCAAGCTTTTTTTTTTTCCACAACCTATTCTCACTATAAACCAAATATTCTCACTATAAACCAAATATAAACCAAATAGCAAGCCAGCACATTGTGCAGGAAACACTGAACTGAGAATCAAGCTTAGATTTTGGTCCTGAATCAATGACATAAGGGCAAAGTATTTACTGTCTCTGGGCAAAATTTTCCTCACATGTGCGATGAATATTTTAAGTTAGAAAATTTCAAAATCTCTTTCCAGAATTAATTTCCTCCAGGAACGATGATGAAATGTCAATGAAAACCGAGAGAATCCATTGCCAGCAGACCTGTTCCAACAGAAACACGAAAAGCAACTTTTTCAGATGGATGGCAAATACTACCAGAGGGAAACTTAGAGCATCAAGAGTGAAGAAAGAATAACAGAAATTATAAAAATCTGAGTAAATAGAATAGCAACTTTGTTGCGACTACAAAGGAACAGCCTGAAGGTATCACTTCCAGTGATGGAACAGTTCTGTGTCCCTGTAGTGATGGTGGTCCCATCAATGTGTACCTGTGTTAAAATTCAGAGTTACACTTTTGAAAAAGGTCAACTTTTTTTAAATTTAATTTTTTATTTTTTTATTAATGTATAATATATTATTAACTCCAGGGTATGTCTGTGAATTGCCAGGTTTACACACTTCACAGCACTCACCATAGCACATACCTTCCCCAATGTCCATAACCCCACCCCTCTCTTCCTAGAAAAAGTTCAACTTTATTGGTCATTTTATTCTTCTAACTCTGTATTAAAAATAAAATAAAATTAAATTAAAAAAAGCTTGTATGCATTTATTCAAAAGAATTTTCCCCACAGTCTGACTTATGGTAACAGAGAATGGATGGCAAAATAGTTAATGGTCTATCCACAGGAATATGTAAGGAAGTTGTGGTATGCTTATACAATGGGAAACAGCAGTTCACAGGAAGGAACTACAACTATATTTTCTGTGCAGGGACACACCTTAAAGTTGTAAAAGGATACGGATACCTTTATATGATATACATATGTGTGTCTACAGTGTATCTGTGTGGATACTATTTAGATAAGCTTCGAAACTGGTAGAGTACTTCTTTTTTTTTTTTTTAATTTTTATTTTTTATAAACATATATTTTTATCCCCAGGGGTACAGGTCTGTGAATCACCAGGTTTACACACTTCACAGCACTCACCAAAGCACATACCCTCCCCAATGTCCATAATCCTACCCTCTTCTCCCAAACCCCCTCCCCCCAGCAACCCTCAGTTTGTTTTGTGAGATTAAGAGTCACTTATGGTTTGTCTCCCTCCCAATCCCATCTTGTTTCATTTATTCTTCTCATTTGCGACAACATGGATGGAACTAGAGCGAATCATGCTTAGCGAAATAAGTCAAGCAGAGAAAGACAACTATCATATGATCTCCCTGATATGAGGAAGTGGTGGTAGAGTACTTCTTGATATTACTTACGGATAAATATATACGTAAAATGATAAAAACACGCATGAGAATAATGAACACAAAATTCAGCTTCGTGGTTACTGGTTATATATGGGATTGAAGTGGGGGGGGCGGGATTATTGCTGGTTATATGTGAGGCTTTGAGAGTATCCACAATGATTTATGTCTCAGAAAAAAGAGCCGAAGGCTATTTTACAAACTTAAAATTTGACCAAGTTGGGGGGGCAGGTACATGGATCCTAGTCGTCTTGTTCCTTCTACTTCTCTGTATACTTAGAATATCTCATTAAAAACGTGATGTGCCTTGTGGCTTCCAATCCTGCCTGGGTCAGTCTATCTTCTTAAAGAGACCCATGAGCTAAACTGTTGGGCTTTGATATTGAGGTTAGGCGAGTTAATAAAGGTCAGCAGTCAAGAAATTTGCACTGTTTTCTTTTCAAGGGAGATACATGATAGAGGTCAAAGAATATGTAGAAGCACAGTCTTGACTTAAATGAGCTGTGTGTGTATCTTGAATTGGAAGAAGTCTGTACCCTCATGTGTGTAGCTGCCTTCAGATGAGGTCATTCTTCTAGGTGGCACCCTTGTGTCTGCTCTGTGAGTTTCATCCACCCGACTGAACAACAACAGCTGTGTGTTCTCTGTTTCAGTTTTTACAACACAACTATTTTCAGAAGGCAGGGTGTTGGGATTTTGTGTGGGGGGGGGAGTGATTTTTAGACAATCATGTCTTAAAGTATTTTAATTTTGTCTAATCCACTCCTAATCCACGCCATGAATTCACATCCATTGGGTGAGACAAACACGAAACCAATGAAACCCACATAAATATCTTGTTCTGGCTCCAAGTTTAGTCTCGGACCATCAGTACAGCTAAAAACAAGTAGAAATGACTCTAAAAGGCTTTGAAAATTAACACTGGTCTTAACTCAATAACTTTTGAGGGAGTGGAGCAGTGAGAATCTGGGCTCCATGATGGTTAGCGTATCTTTCTAAACATCCCGAATGCACGTATCTCTCTTCACAAAGACTACAGTTTGTGGTCTCATATTCTCCCTTTCTTCCCATCCATCTCACACCCTGCAAACTCAAGCCCATTATGCCCATCCTCTGCTCTTTATTCTATCCACCCTAGTCTTTCCATCGGTAGGGCTGTTCTTGCTGGCTGTCATTCTCCTAGATGCCTCCTGCACAATTCAGCCCAACAGAGGGTTGCTGGCTGGCTGGGTCATTAAGGACGCCTCCCTTCCTCAAAGGAGCATTTCAAATATTTGTAGCACAATATTGTACTATTGTAGTCCTGTCAGACAAAGAAGGATAAAATTGTCAATTGTGAGAAGTACCATTACATTATCTCAACTCTCTTCATGCTTTAAAAAAAAAATGTGGAAGCAAAGATGTAAAGTGGAAAAGATGATTAATTACTTTGGAAGCAGGTGGATGATGATAGCCCATCTCTGTGCTGACCTGGTCATGCGGTTTTCTCTCTGGGTCCAAGTCCCACGTGTCACAAGCTTCTACCGCGTTCCCCTGATGGTAAGGAAAAGGCAAATGGACCTTATGGTCTTTGCACCTACCTCTCTTTCTTCCCAACTTCTATGAACTAAACATTGGAACTGAGGGTCCTGCTCATGGTTTTACACATGCTCTCAAAATGAGACAGGGCATAGAAAGACATGGTTCTCTTATCTTTGAAGATACAGGAACTATAGTGGTCATGGCCGGACACATGTGCTGAGCACTCATTTTTTTTTTTTTTTTTTTTTTGGTGTTCTAGGTGCAACCTTAATGAGATGAGTCTGTGGCCAGGACTGGGACCTGTGCTTACAGATAGATAAGTCCTCATCAAAGTTGGTTGCTCAGCTGTGTAAAGAAGGCATCAACTCTGACTAGCTGCAGTCCTGTGTAGTCAGAGGGAGGGCTCAAAGCACCTTAGTTTCATTATATATATATATAATGTATATATATATGTATATATATATATACATAAATAATGTATGAATGCTTTTCCTTTGTAAAATATGTGGACAATGTGCAAGATTTTAGAGCAATAGGGGAAAGTCCCCCTTCCTTCTTCCTCTTCTCTTATTCCCTCCCCCGGAAGGTAAACATTGTTACTCTGATATGACTCCTTCCAACGCAACATATACTCACATGGTGTTTCCTCTACCTTACTAGTAATCAGAGCAATGCAAATGAAAACAACTGAGGAGGGATACTTACTTTCCTATCGTATTTTCTTTGGTGAAAGTGAATGGAAATATTAGAGTCAGTTAGGGCTTGGGGAAGGGATTGTAAATCGGAGCAATTGTTCTGGAAGTTAATTTGGTCATGTAAAGGCGCCTAGACTTTGTCTCAGTTGGGTCAGAGTCAGGTGGGAGATTGAAAGTGCGCAGGTTATTTAAACAGAGAGATTTAATCCAAAGAAGCTGTTAACTAGCAAAAATGGTGAGATGTCTTTAAAGGTTCCAGAAGTAGCCTGTGCAGGAGCCATGACATCTAGGCTAAGAAAGGACTAGGAGGCTGCTCCCATCTACAACCTAAGGTACAGATTTAAATCTCTTTGAAGGGGGTGCCTGGATGGCTCAGTCCATTAACCATCTGCCTTCGGCTTAGGTCATGATCCCAGCCCTGCATCGGACTCCCAGCTCAGTGGGGAGTCTGCTTCTCCCTCTGCCTCTCCCCCTTCGCCCTGCTTGTGTGCTCTCTCTCTTTCAAATAAATAAATAAAATCTTTTATAAATAAATAAATCTCTTCGAAGACCATGTGTTTACCACTGGAAAACTTGGCCATGGGTGGTGAAGAAACTTTCATATGGCAGGCCATATTGATGCGTAGACATGCCCATGGGATGAAGAGAAAGTGCCCGAGGCCATGCTGGAACTGCTTAGAAACCACTGCTGGTGGGTTGTGTGTGTGTGTGTGTGTCCTGAGGTTGTGGTCGGAGCTGGGTCTCCCTTGCTGCATTAAAAAATTGAGGACTGGCACCCAAAAAGGGAGTGTCTTCCTGCCACTACTGTCTTGCCCAGTGCCTTCCACTGACGAAGCCTATCATGTGCCAATCCACAGCAGAGAAAGTTTTGCAGGATCCAGCTCCAGGGTCACAAAGCAGGGGAAAGAAGGGTCAGTTTGGAACCGAGACACAAGAACTGGCAGATTTTGACCTCTGAATTCCATTTTTTAAAATTTAAGGGGGATAATTAAAAATGTGTCCAAGTATTTAGTTAAAGAATGTTTATTGCAGTATAGGAAAAAAAAAAAAAAGGGAAAGCAGTCCAGTCTTCAAATACTGAGGATGGCTTGAGTAAAATAGTGGTTCATCTATAAGATATATAGATATTCATATGTGAATATTTATATATATTCTATATATTCATTTATAATCATGAAAGATGTTTATACTATTAGGTTAAAAGTGCATTAATAACGACTTTTATATTGTGGTCTATTAAAATATTTATCCGTATATTTCCATGTATTCATAAAAAATCTTGGAAAGGCTTGGTATCTCATTTGTCAACTCTTTGGTATGATATCTGGCTCATAGTTGTTTAGTAAATATTTACTGAGCAGATGTATTGTTTTAGTTTCCTGGGGCAGCTATAACAAATTGCCACATGCTTGGTAGCTTAAAATATCAGAACTTTATTCCCACAATTCTGGATACCAGATAGCTGAAATAAAAGGCTATGTTCCCTCCAAGGCTCTAGAAAAGGCTTCCTTGTGTCTTCCAGCTCCTGGAGGTTACAGGATTCCTTGGTCTGTGGTGGTATCTCACTGCTCTTTGCCTTCACATGCTCTTCTCCTTTGTCTATGGTTTTCCTCTCTTATAGGAACGATCGGCTTTGGTGTTAGAGCCTACCAGATAATCCGCGATGACTGGTGAAGCACCTTTTCACAGAAGGTCACTTTCACAGGCTCTGGGCAGATTTATCTTTTGGAGGGTTGGAGAACCAGCAGCATTCAACCCATTACGTCTCTGCATGAATATATAACATTTTATAGTGGTTTCCTTGGGTGGTAGGGTTTATGAATGATCTGAATTTTCTTTTCTATTTCTCCTCCTCCTCCTCCCCCTCCCCCTCCTCCTCCTTCTTCTTTTTCTTCTTCTTCTTCTTCCCCTCCTCCTCCTTCTTTTTGCTTACCAGTACTTTTATGACGTTGATGCAAAGATCTTTATATTACTTTTGAAATAAAAAGAAAGTGAAAGAGCACTTGGCATAGGAAAAGGGAAGAAATACACGGAGAAGTCCTGATTTCATCATCTTCAATATATGGGTGAACCCATAGTTCACGAACTCTCAAACAGCTATACCCACTTAGTGAAGGGAACAGTCAGAGAAAATAAGCCTTGGCGGAGGGGCAAATTCATCACAGGAGACCTTTGTGCATTAATGCTCGGGGCAAAGCTAAAGAGTTCCTAGCTGAAATCCTCACCTCACCTTCTGGGCATCTGAGTTGAGCAAACCTGTGGTCTGTGCGGCATTCACCTTCTCTAGCCACAGACCGAGTCTGGAGTCTCCATGCATTGTTCTATTTCAGTGCAGACCTCCCCCTTCCTCTTTTTCCTCCTTGTTCTCATGCTCTGATTCATTGACGAATTCCTAGGAAGATGTTGCTCCATTAAAATAGGAAGATCTGTGACGTCAAAAGGCATTTTAAAAAAAGCTCTCATCTTCTTTTACTGACAGAGGCAATCTTTCCAAAAGGGAAGCAAGGAAAACAAGCGAGTTTGGGCGGAATTGCCTTTTTATTTCTCTTCAAGTTGTAGATGTTTTATTTCCAGCCTCTTTTGAAAAACTCACCTTTTAAAAAAAATTTTATTTTTTTTTAATATTAAGCATACAAGTTTAAAGCTAGCCTAAAAAACGGTTGAAAACAAGGGCTGAACTCAAGATTCGAAGTGTCTCCTGGGTAGGAGATTACTTTTTAAAATTCAGGTTAATGAAAAATAATAGTCATCTCTTACTGTAAAGAAAAGGAGAGCCTTTACTGTAACCCTTAAAGTCATTGACAGTAGTGACATTAACATGTTGCGATGTCAGTAACGTATTATGAATGAATAATAATGAATGCGTGAGTATCCAAAATGTAAGAACGGATCACTTTTTTTTTTTCATTATTGAAATATTTTTGTTTTATGTACAAAGAGTTAACATGAAGGTAGGTATTTTGGAGAAACGCAGTAAGGCACAGATCTTGGATGACCCACTCAAGGAAGTTCACTTAATCCAACTTAATGAACCTGTGTCCTTCGCCGACCAGTGAAAACACTGGCAGCTCACATTGGGACCGTATTTCCGGGTCAGACTGTGCTGGTTTGAGCAGATGCGACAAGAATGAGAAACTTGGCTGAATTTTCTTGACTCCAGTAGAGCTGCTGGTGACCCATCTTGCTTTCTTGGGAGCGATGAGACAAAAAAAATGGTAGGATACTAGATTCTAAGAAAAACTGGAATCGTTTTTCTGTTAAAGGCCAGATAGTAAATATTTTAGGCTTTGTAAGCCAAATGGTTTCTGATGCTATGATGCAGCTCTATCATGGTAGTAGGGAAGCAGCCACTGATAACACATAAACGAAGGTACATGCTTCATTCATTGGAACATTCCAATAAAACTTTATTTACAAAACCAAGATGTGGGCCAGATTTACTTCATGGGTAGTAGCTTGCTGACCTCTGAAAGAGGACCTCAGAGAGTTGCAGTAATATACCAATAATAGTTGCTTTCCAGAACTGGAGAAAGCAGATTTTTATCTGGTCTGTTGCTTCCTTGTAAGAAGGAAAGGCCAGTATATTGGCAGATCTATGTGCTTTTTGGGAAGATTAATTTGGGTTAAGTGGTGATTGACGCAAAAGGAAGAATGGGAAAATGAGCCTCTGTATTTGTGAAATAAATGCTTTGATTCTCAGAAACAAGAATCTTTTCAGTTAATCCTATTGGCAATACTTTTGGCCATTAAACTCTGGGAACACGTTTAATATTTGCCTTATAAGTTCATCTTATTATTACTTAAAATTTTTTTTTTCAAGTAGGCTCCACACCTACCATGGAACCCAATGTGGGGCTTGAACTCACAACTCTGAGGTCAAGACCTGAGCTAAGATTGAGTTGGATGCTCAACCAATTGAGTCATCCAAGTGCCCCATAAGTTCATCTTATAAATAAAGCTTTTGCCATACAGAGTTATGTGTTGAATGATTGTGGTTTATGCAATAATATAGCTGAGTTGGGAAAATGATCAGTTAATCACGTACACAAGGGATTTAAAAGGAATCACTTTACCTATGATTTATTCATTCTTGTTCATTGTCTCCTATGTAATATTTGATTGCAAGATAAAATTGAAGAGGAGAGTAAGACAATAGAAATGAGTGATATTTTGGAGGGATTGTTGATGGAAACAAAACCCAGGGAAGACTGAGCACATTATTTGGAAAGTGAATTGCTCTGAGTACAAATACTTGTATTTGGTGGCATCAGTTAGTTGAGAAATCCCTAACTTCCTCCATCTTCACTTTGAAATTGGATGATTTAATGCTCATACAACCAAATCAAATAATGCACATTAACTCATGTAGCCTCTTAATATCCTTTGTACCAGTTGGGTTCTCTTTGATGCAGAAATGCAGAGATAGGTGTGCAAAAGATTTACTGCCCAGAGGGAGCCATCCGACTGCAATGCGGATCTGACAGTCTCTACTAGTTGGGTGAGGAATTCTGTAGCCAAAAGTGCTTGTTAAGGGAGTTCTGTGTTGGTGGGGATTTTGGGCCATGCATTGCTCAGTCACTGGCAGGAAGTGGTTTTGGCTACTATTGCCTCACTCAGTTAATGGCTTTAGAAGCTGAGATGGAGCCAACAGCTGGAGGCTGTCAACTAGCCATATAGCTAGGCAGTGAGTCCTTTCTTGAGGGGAGACCTGAGTGGGCACATCTCTATGTTTGACACATTCTTTTAACTTTAAACTTTCTCTTCCCTTCAAGTCTCATTAGCTGATTTGTCTTTCTCTGCCCTTTGCAGTGAGGTTCCCAGAAATCTCTGCTCGTTCCTCCTCTCTCTCTATGCTATAGACCCTTTCTAGAAGATTTCTTCTGATAAAGCTTGTTATTCTCACCCATGCCAGGGATTACCTATATATTTATAATAAGTTATAGTTGGGGGCATAAAACAGAAAGGTCAAATAACAATGGTTTAAATGTACAATGAATTTGGATATTCTCAGTCCAGTGGTGGAATGGCGTCTCCCTGTCCAGAAACCCAGGATCCTTCTATCATTCTACCCTGGAATCCTAGCGTATGGCTTCCATATTCAAGATCACATCATTGTCACAATGGCTGTTGGGGCTCCGGCTATCTATCACATCCTTGATGGGAGAGTGGAAGAGGAGAGAGAGCCTACCTCCGGTCTGAGTCATCCCAATTTAAGTGGTTTTTCTGGAAGTCCCTTACAACATCACTATTTAATCTTTGGTTACACCATAGTCACATGTCTACATCTAGCTACCAGGGAAGGTAGAAATGTAGGGTCTTTGTTTGTTGTTGTTTTTTTTTAAATTCTAGCCTCTGTAGGAGAGAAAAGCATGCAAGAAGAGGACGGAAATGGATTTTGAGGATCTAAGTCCATTGAGTCTCTCACACTCCCAAACAGGTGTTTCCTGATCATAAGTTTCTTCTGAGTTGAAAACGTGTATTCTTCTGTCTCCTTGACATTTCCACTAGGATGTCCCCAAAGCCACTCAATCTGAGCATGCGTTAAACTGAACTCCATTATATTGACCCACAATAACGATTATGTTTCCTCCTATATAATTATGCCGCTGACGATCTGGTCATCCAAAATCTCTCATTTCATACTCTTCTTTTCTCCTCACTTTCCATATTCAATCTGTCTCATAGTCTTGTGAAAGCTTTCCCGGTTATTTTTCAAATAGGTCCTTTTTTCCCCATTGTCATTGCCAGGATCTTGGTTTAGGACCTCATTATTTTTTGGCTAGAGGACTTCTGTATTGCTTTATTCGTCTCCATCTTGAATCTTCTGATCCATTCTTCATGCTATTGCAGAAGTTGTTTTTGCAAAATGTAAATCTGATCTCATTGTTCCACAGCTTAAAATCTTATGCTGTTTACACACAAAGGCCAAACACTTTAGGAAGGTAGATCTCATGGTCTGATGACTGCTCTCATTTTGGCTTTATCTCTGGCCACTTCCTGTTATATGTCCTTTGTTTCATCCATGTTGTTTTAATATCTATACACCCTTGCAAAGTAGATAGGATAGCTAGACAGCCATGAGCCCCCTTAAGACCTAAATCTCAAGTTCTGTCTTTCCTTTTCCTAATGCCTCACTCTTCCCTGGGAGCTCTAAGTTAAAACTCATAGTCTTCTGATGATGTGTTCAAATGGGTTTTTAATCTTTAGAAAGATTACAAAAGGCTGGCTGATTTTAGGGGAAAGATGATGAGTTTGGATTTCAACATGTTGCATTAAGCTGCTTATCTGAAACCCAAATGGAAACATCTAGAGTTAGGAGATTCTGGGAGTGGGAGAGACATTTGGAGATAAGGATTTTAACGAGGTCAGCAAAGACCTCACAATTTGTTCTGTGAGTGTGCCTGAGGTAGAGTTCTGAAGGAATGCTTCAAATTCTTCAAATGCTCCAAATGATGTATCTGGCTGCAAAAAATACAAATATAGCCAATAGTTGTTCACATACACCTAGATCCATTGTTATTCAGGCATCTGGGTATTTGTTGGATTGGCTTGGCAGTCCCTTGATATCAGGGTAGAGTCTTGGCTTCTATACTCTTCTCCTGACCTGCTGTCATGGAGGCAAGGTGATGTTGCTCAATGGTTCTTGGTCTTATGTGGCAATATCCCAAGAAAGAAGGAATGGCCAGGAAGAAATTATTTTCTCCTTACATGACTCTTTTATAGGAAATACGAGATTTCCCAGAACACCTCAGAGGTCTTTCCATTGTCACTGATGAGAAACAGGCCACATGCCCAACCCTCCACCAATCACTGTTAAATGGGAACAGTTTGCCATGATGGGACTGAGCTCCCTGTTAGTGGGATAGCAAGTGAGAATGGCAACCACAAGTGCTTGCCACAGAGTCTATCAAGACCCAGGCCTCAATCACAGTTTTGAGAGGATGAACATGGACCTAAGGCTGGTGGTGTTGGTCAGGTAGCCCTCTTAACATAAAAAGAGGGGACAGAAAATGGTCAATGGTGTCAAATGTAGTGATGACGTCAAGAAGAATGAGTGAACAGAGACTGAAGAATGTGACACGCGGAAATTGTTGGTGAACTTTAGGAGCAACGCCTTCTGTTGGATGCTTGGGTTGGAAGCAGAAAGTCATGGAGTAAATGGAGGAAACCAGTGACGTGAACATACGGGTAGAACATGTACAATGATGCCAGGTGTTTGATGGTGAGTGGAAGGCAGGTGAGAAGGCAAGGCAGCCAGCGATGGGCAGCAAACACAGTGAAGAGTGAGAGGTATTCCACAACACGAAGATCCGGGTTCGTGGGTAGGCGGGTGGGAGAGAGTCAGTGGGGAAAAGGAAATAGAAATCATGGAAGAAATGGAAAGCAAGTGATGTCCCAGATGCTACGGAGGATAGAGGTGACAGGTTCACTTTTTAGAAGAAGAGAAGGACATAATCAGAGGGTGGAGGGAAGGATGACAAAAGCTAGTGGATATTTTGAGATGCTGACAAAAGAAACACGAAAGCTTAAAATGGATCTTAGAGAAGCAGGAGGTTTGGTCATCTCCGGAACTTACTGAGGTCTAAACGTGGAGGGTAGATAGAAGGAAGAAATGGGTTAAAAGTGATGGACTGAGGAGAGAAGACAAGGCGATCTGGAACATCAAGAACTGGGAACAGTTTACAAGTCTAGAACAGAAATTAAAATAGGAAGAAAAAAAAAACCTCCTGGGAAATTAAATTGGATGACCAAAGGGAAAAGGAAGCCAGAAACCTATAAATTTCCCTGAGAAGGGAAGGATTTATAGATGAAGAAAAATTTGATGTGAAAAATCCATTTTTGGCTTTTCCCAGCTTCCTACTGTTTGTGAAACAACAAATATCGTTTCTCCAAACACAAATGTTTCAATTTCCTCAGCTGAAAGACGCCATGTTACTGTGATACTATTTATAAAATGAAGCTTTGTTTGTTCAATCTTACTCAGGATGACAAAGCTGAAAATAAGTCTCTGGGACAGAATTCAAGTCAGCTAAATCAAGGACACATCTAAGGTACACATCGTCTCTACCAGCCACGAGGCTTTGAGATGACCTAAAACACAATACCCTTTAACCTGCCTTAATTGGAAAGAGTTAAAAAATAAACATAAGAATCAGACAGACGGAGATGAAAATATCACCTTTTTTCCCTCATAAACGGAGGGTAGAGGGGTTAGTCTGGTCTGTAGGTTTGTCTACGCTCCCCTGGATCAAACTTGCATTCCTCTCCCAAGCTGGAGGTCTTCTTCTCTGGAATGGTCCTGCCTCAGTAAACCTCCTGGATGACCAAGAAGACGTGAGAATTCAGTGAGAATACAGGTAAACAGTAGGTGGCTGTTTCCTCAAACTGAAAATGAGCCAACTCAGATCCTTTTGCCAAACTCATGAAATCAAGGAAGTCATCTGCTGCTTCCCTGGAAGGGGGGGGGTCATTGAGGGGGGGAAGAGAGAGCCCTGAGTCTAATTAATGTCTTCCCCACAGAATCGTATTAAGCATCCCTGCCCAAACAAGGCACTGTGTCCGGCCCAGGGGTACGAGGGAATAGAAGGGCACATAAGACATGTCCCAGGATTCAAGAACTTACTATCTAGCCTGAGAGAGAAGAAATAACCTGGTGGACAGACAGAAACACAGAGACTTGGGAGCTTAGGGCGGGTGGCATTTGGTGTGGGGGAAGGGAAGAAGGGAAAATGGGAATTGAAGGGACCCAGAAGGTCAAAGCCCTCCCAAATTTCACTAAGGAGTTTGGTCTTTATGAGACAGGACCTAAGAAGTGGGGAGGGGAGTGGACGGTGGTTGAGAGGGGAAGACAGGCTCAGGGTGAGAGGGAATGAGGACTTGAACGAGGTGTAAATCAAGAGAAATGTTGGAGATAGATACCACAGTGGAGGGTTGGATATAGGGTATCAATAAACATGGGGCAGTTAAAGTGTCTTCCAAGGCAACGCAGAGAAAGGGGGAGAAGACAGAGTTTGGTTTTGTACACGTTGAGTTGGAGAGGTTGGAAAGGTCTGCACTTTTTTAGAAGGGAGTTAGAAATAAAGAAACACACACACATGGACAACAATAAATAAGTGAGTGTTTACTATGTGGTGAGCCCCTGTCCTGATTACCGGAGACCCAGCAGGAAACATGTCAGATCTTGTCCTCGTCCCCTTAGGGCTTACGGTTGGTCCACACCGTTTCCCTCTGTGAGTGTCCACCCCTCCAACCTCTTCTGGACTGTTTGCAGGATATCGGGGACTCTCTAAGCAGAGGGGCCCTTTTCTAGCCTATGCCCTGCAACTGTCACGATACCCTTTCCCACTCACAGTCCCTTGCACCAGACTACTTGTTCATGCTATCCCCGTGGCCCCAAACCCTGCGCTCCCGAGGGCATCTGTGTCATTGGCAAGGGTAAGACTCTGCACCGGGTTTTGTCTGTATGCTGTGTCTCCCGGGCTTGTCGAGTTCCACGTTTTCCATCTGGATTTTCACAACTCATGGTTTCTCCCCACCCACACCCCCATCCCCATGGAGTTCCAAGGAACCCAGTGCAGGGGGCGGGCAGGCAGTCACAGACCTTGCTCTATTCTTGAGGCTTCCTTTAGCACTTCTTTTTGGTTCCTTTGCAAAATTTCCTCTTTCAAATGCCTGCTACAAATAGAGAAATCTCCCATGCCTATGAAGGGAGACAATAATGGGGTATGTTTGTATGTATGTCATGTGTGCACATGTGTATGTGCATTTGTGTGTGTATATATGTGCAAACGTGCAGGTGTGTATCTGTGCATATGTGTATATGTGCATGTGTGTGTCCACACTAATGTGTGTGGAAGTGTGTATATGCGTACATATGTATGTATGTGTATGCATGTGCATGGGAATATCTGTATGTGTGTATATGTGCGCATGTGTGTGTGTATGTGGATGTGTGTGTGTGCCTGTGTTCATGTCTATCCTAGCAGCAGGCGGATCAAAATACTTGGCTACTCAAGTAATTGCAACAAAGTAGTGTGAGTGTGGTTTGCAGAGAGGTAGGGGAGCTGTGGAAGCCGAGGAAAGGGGCACTGCAAGATTCTAGAACAGAGATTCCCAAGCTTTGAGGGTTCACAAAGTTCTCAGTGTCTTAGTAACCTTTTCCTAGCAACATGGGGCAAATACCTAGGAGTTCTGTTTATTTAATGGCCAGGTCCAAAACACTAAGAATTCAGGTCCTAATGATTTGGTAGCTGTTTTTTTTTTTGTTTTTGTTTTTTGTTTTATTTGTTTTTTGTTTTTTGTTTTTTTAAAATACACATCCTAGAAAACATTTTTCTTTTATTCTTAAAAACTATTATAATTGATCCTTGAGCAATATGGGTTTGAACTGCATGGGTCCATTTATTTGTAGTTTTTTCGCCAATAAGTTTAAGACTGCAAATGTTTTCTTTCTTAATGATTTTCTTAAATTTTCTTTTCTCTAGCTTACTTTACTGTAATAAGACAGTATATAATATGTATAACATACAAAATACATGCTAATCATTTATGTTCTCAGTAAGGCTTCTAGTCAACAGTAGGTTACTGGTAGTTAAGCTTTTGGAGAATAGAAGTTAGAGGGAGATTTTTGACTGTGCAGGGGTAAGTGTCCCTGACCCCCATGTTGTTCAAGGGTCAGTTGTTCTTATTCACGACATACGTGTGCCTGTTGAGCTGCACAGCTTCTAGAACCTTGGAATCAGACTGGACACCGCCATTCTCATGAGCCCTCTCCACATTGATTTCTATATGGTGGTACTTGCCTTTTTACATCACATCAACTGCCCCAAATCTAACTTCTCTCAAATGATGTCACCGAAAGGAATGCAGTGACCTAATGTTGAAATTGCAAAGTATCTTTTATTAGGAACTCTCAAGGTGTCCAATACATGTCAACCATCATTGGATTTCCCTTAAAATGTAAAGATACCCCAGAGTTCTCCCTGTGAGTTCCTTACAGAGCCATGGGGCCTCTTGACCCATTAGTGTAGGGGGAATCAAGGAAAGCCTCTTAGGACCAAAGGAGGTTTGAACCAAGACACTAACCATGAGAAGGAATAGTCCAGGCAAAGTGGTGCTGGTGACAACCTCGCAAGGAGGGCGATGTTTTGTGAGAAAGTCTCATTCATGAAAGAATGTGATGACCTTGAGCAACTTACCTGCACTTTAGAGTACTTATCCTATCTGATTTTTAAAAAAGAATTTATTTATTTATTTGATAATGAGAGAGGGAACGCAAGCAGGGAGAGTGGGAGAGGGAGCAGGGAGCCTAATGCAGGACTCGATCCCAGGACCCTGGGATCATGACCTGAGCCAAAGGGAGACACTTAAAGACTGAGCTTCCCAGGTGCCCCATCCTATCTGATTTTATACAAAAGTACACATTCTTTGTAATATATATTATAATTATATTGTAATATAAGAGACATTATTTGTTTTATATATTATGTAATATAGGTAGTGTAATATATAGACACACATATATAAATACAGTATACATATAAATATATACTCATATCCAGTTGTTTTCTATAGACACACGTATATAAATACAGTATACATATAAATATATACTCATATCCAGTTGTTTTCTCACTGCTGTGGGGGACAAGCAAGGTTGCTCATGGACAGAAGCCATAAAGGGTGTTCAGTGGAGGCTGTGAATCTTGGATTTGTAGCAGAACTGATTGGCATAGTTTTAGAATTTCCTCCAGCCGTATTTGGCAGTCTGGGGACAGGAATAGAAAAAAAAAAAGAAAAATGGTTGGCATTATTCAGTGCGAGGAATAGGCAAAAGAGATGTGGCAGAGAGTCAAGGGGTCTGAGGATGGGAAGATTTAGAGCGCTCACTGTCTTAACCTCAAAACCTGATTTCCACAATGCTTTGGGGAAGATATTGTTGGCAGGGAGGCCCTCTGTGGCCCTTTATCCCTGATTTGTAGTATCTTGTGATGACGTGCCTGGATGTAGGTCTCTTTTTGCCTCTGATGCCGTGCCCTAGTATGGTCTTCCACATGAGAGGCTCTTTTCGCTCTTGAAAATATATATTTTTCTACTTGCTGTTTTCCGTTTGGAACTAGAACTCGTGTTCGCATTATTTGGCTGTTGGACCTTCTGGACTGATCTTTTCTCTCATATCTCTTCCCTCTCCACCCAATCTTTTTCAACTCCTTATTTCTGTTTTTGTCTTTTTCTGGAAAAGAAATTGTGATGAACTTGATCTTCAAGTTCCTTCATAGAAATTTTTATTTGAGGTACTTTCTATTTACTTTTTTTGTTCTCTGATAAATAAATTCTTGTTTTATGGGTACATCATCGTCTCATAGGTCTCCAAGGATGTTATTTAACATTAAAAAAATCCTGAACTCTGTTTTCCTTCCTTCCTTCCTCCTGTCTTTCCCTCTCTCTCTCCTTTTTGCATCCTTTCTCCGTTCCCTCTGTCTCTGTCTCTTTGTCTCTATCTCTGTCCTCCTTCTCTGTTCTTTTTTCTTTTCTTTTTTTTTTTCATAATTATCCCAACTTCTCGGCGCGTTGAGAAATAAGGCAAAAAAGTAATGTAGCCGTGAGATCAAAATACCACATTTGTTAAACTATTGGACGCTTAGGTAGGGATATGGCTTAGAATGAGAGCCAAGTGGACCTGACTGAACCCCAGAATTGTAGACTTCCGTACGCAGTCACGGGCAATGCTGGACTGAGACAGGCCTCCTCTCATGGTAAGACTTACATCGGGGAAGAGCAGGAGAAAACACTGTCTCTGCTGGACAGATTCTCCTTCAAAATGGAAGCAATGCTGAACCAAGCCTGGCCAGTTCTTCTTCCTCAATTTACCCTTCTTGCTCTGTAGGAGGATCAAGTCAGGGATTGGGAAAGACCAAGCGTGTGTCACATTTCCAATTAGAAGGAGACACCAGAGCTTGGTAAGTTTCCCTGCTAATGTCTCCTTGGAGAAGAGGGTCATTGCCTGGCTTCTGTCCTCCTGTACCTAGGAGAAGGTGGAGCAGGTGAAGGTGTTGACTGTTATGAATATTGCCTTCCATCTCATCTGCAGGATTACTCCTTGTGTTCCCCTCCCACCCTCTGTGATATCAGGTACCCCCGTTTCTGAGTCTCTCTGAGGTTCTCTTCCCAGTCCTCTGTTTTTGTTTTTGTTCATGGCCGCCATGCCCTGTTAAAGAAGTTACTCCTGCTTGCTTTCCATTCTGTACAACTTTGTTGCTCGTGGGTTTTCCTTCTCCTGGAGTGTCTTCCCTGGAGAAGTTACACTTTTATTCCTTTTCTTTGTCAAGAGGTGCACAAAAGCAAAAGCTCTGGATTTTTATTCTCACTGGGCCACGAACTAACTATATGACTTTGGACACTTGTTAGAAGGTCTGAACATTATAATATGTGTAAAATGCTCAGATCCATGACAGTGATAACCATTAGTTTCATCATCATAACCTCATTTCCTTCTTAGCGGAGTTTTGGGAAGGGGAGGGTGTAAATGTGAGTGTTCCCTCGCCATCTTTGTAGGTGGTCTTTATAGTTCTTACTTTTATTGGTGTTTTGTCCGGATTATCATTTCTGTGAAGGCAAGGGTCCATGTTTCTCTTATCCTTTACTGTATCATTACAGTAGGCACACCACAGAGCGTGGAGTATTGAGTTCAGACAATATTTGTGAGCAAATTACTGAAAACAGATTCACTCATAATGCTCATGTAGGAGGCAAGATTGTACAGGACATAAGAACAAGAGATTTTGAATCAGCCTTGTTGAACCTGAATTATTGCTGAGTCATTCACTTGTATAATCTTGTACATGTTCTTAATTCCTCCCATTCTCAATCTCTTCAACTGTAACCTGAGGATAAAAATAGTGCAGACCTCCTAGAGCTAATATGAGGACCAAAAGAACTATATTGTGTGAAGCACTTAGCATGATGCCTAACACACAGTCATCACTCAATAAATACGGGCTGCTGTTACTGCTGTTATTCTAATTGTTTCTTTTCTACATGCCATCATGGGGCTGGGCACATGTAGACACATCATTTATTGAGTGTCTAGGGTTTGGTGTTTCCTGTACTTAATCCCATAGTAGTGATGAGTGTGGTTTCTAGAGTCTGATGGCCTGGGTTTGAATTCAGGACTCAGCTGAATAATTTTGAGTGAGTTACTTAAGCCTCACTACCCATGTTTGGAGAATGAGGGTAGGCGTGAGGCAAACCCCATAAAGCTCTTAGGACATAGCAAGCTCCTAGCACGTAGTAAATAAATGCTCGTAAATGTCAGTGATGATGATGACAGAGAAGGTGGTGATGATGATGACAGTGATGATGGTGATGATGGTGATGACAACAATGATGTCAGTGGCCATGTTGACCATGATGCCAGTGGTGAGGATGCTTATCCTGTTTTGGGAAGTACTCGAAGGCGGAGAGGTTGGATATCCATCTGTTCTCCTGATTGTGTGACCTTGGACAAGCTACCTTCTCTCAAATTTTAGCATCCTCATTCGTAAAAATAACAACTAGTCCATGCGGCTGTTGGGAAGTTCGGGTGGGACACTATATATCATTAATTCCGGGATGCATATGTTTCTGCAACCAGGGATGCACCTTGTGGTTCCTGCCAGATAGGTGAGCGTAAGTTTGAAATTTTATTCAGCAAGTACTCATCAATGGAGAAATGACCACAGTGCCATATTTTTTCTTGCAAAACAATGACTGGTTCATGAGATCTAAGAAAGATATTCAGGAGTAGATAAAGGCATGTTATTTATTTATGTTTTCCTCAACTACGTGCAGGAGGCTTTCTTATCCCATGCCAAGCAATGCAATTGAAAGCAGGAAAAATTGTGAAATTCCACAGATGCGGATGAAAGACATGTCAAAGCTGTGAGAAGCTGTTGTGATTGATTGTAGCAAGATCAAGGCAGCATCAGCATCAAAACTTGCAGAACGGGCGTCAGTGTTAAAAGAATAGCCCAGAGGGAGAATCGTTGATAGCGTGAAGGGTGATTTTTGTGTGGGAAGAAAGTGGACATTGATGACTTTAATTTGAAAACCAATTTAAAACATTCAGACTCTGAATGTTTGATTTCTCTCATATTTTTTTCTCATTAAGACACAATATATAGTAAACAGTTGTTAAATTGTAAGTCTAAAGCAGCTCTTTCAGTAGGTAGACAGTAAAAATTCATCTCCTAAATTTGCCGATGTCTTATTTATTTTAACAGGTGTAGAAAATAACAGTATGTCCTTTGGTTGATGGCATTTTAGATTTGATGAAGACTAGTCAAACATGGAGAATTCTCTGCACCATGCCATAGTTACTGTATTTTTGTCCCATTTTACCCCAATAGGATTTACAAAAACTCAGAAAAAATACATAGCAGTGGTAGCCAGCATTCAAGAAGTTTCCTCGTGATTCCTGCATCCTGGCTTTCATGCCCTTATGTGATTCCCTTCCGCACTGAATAGGGCTCACGTGTGTGGCTAATAGGACATCTCAGCAATGACAGAGCATGGCTTCGTAGGTAGGTCATTCAAACATTGTCGAGTCCGTCTTGTTGGCTTAGATCACTCACTCTGGGGGAAACCAGCTCTGGTGTCATTAGGCAGTCCTAAGCAGGGGGTATAATGAGGAGGAAATGAACCCTTTTGCCAACAGCCGCAGCGGTTATAAATATTTATGTAAATAGTATCATTCTCTTTGTGTGTGTTTCTATAATCCACTTTTTGATACAATAAGCTTGTGGATCACTTTTCATGTGAATAAATAGAGACCATCATTGGGAATGAATGCAAAGTACTCCTTAGTGTGCACCTGCTGTATTTTGCTTATCTAATCCCCTACTAATGGACTTTTAAGTGACTTCTAATCTTTCTCTCCTGTAAAGGAGGCAGCAATAAACAGTCTCGTATAATTGCTAGTCTTGGGACTGCTGATGGAAAGGTATGCTCATCCACATTTTGATACGTGTTGGCAAGGCACCTTCCAGAGGTCTTGCCCATCACTGTTTTATTTTTGTGTAACAAAACCGATTTCTTTACTTTTCGAGTCCTGTTATCTTAAAACCTAGTAGCCATTTGTTTCAAAGACTCGGCATCGCTTTGTGTCATTTTTCTATAATTTGACTAAGAAGACAAAACTTTAACTGGAACACACAGGTTTTTTATTTCCTTCTTTATTAGGAATAAAGTGACATCTTTTCTTCAGGGGTCAGGTGGTTGAGGTAGGGCTTATTCTGGATAAATCTGTATTTACTAGTCTTATTCCTCAAGTTATTCATGACTCATTCTTGGAATAAATGCAAAAACAAGCACATAGAAAGAGACAAAAACAAAAACAAACAAATAAACAAAAAAAAACCCAAAAAAACAACTCATGTTCTTCAATGGCTTCTCTACTATCAGTTCCACCCCAGAAGGGTTTGGATTTATGACTTTGGTGTGTACCCTTCCATTCATTTTCTTTTGTATTTACCTATATGACATGTGCATAGACAGACACGTAGTTCTGTTGTGTGTTGGCTTTAATAGAAATGTGATCCTCATATATATTTTGCAGAGTACTTTTTCCACCCAGTACTATGACATGGTGGTCTCTGACAGTTTCTTTCTTCTTCCAGACTTAACCTCATTCCCCATAACGGATATGGAGTATCTCGTAACGTGGGTGTAACCATAGCTTGTGGAACCATTTCCAGCTGATGAACAGTTAGGTTGTTCCACTAGTAAAAAAGATAACGCAGTCAGTAACTTTGTATACATGTCTCTTTAGGGGACTCTTTCCCTAGGAGAGACAATAGAAGTGGAAACTCCATCAAAGGAGAAGCATATTTGAAATATAATTGCATTTATATCACTGTTTCTCCACCATTTTTTCATTATTACCTTCTGCTAAGAGGAAATTAATTTAAACAAAATTAGTAAATTTAGGACGCCTGGGTGGTTCAGTTGGTTAAGCATCTGCCTTCAGCCCAGGTCATGATCCCATGGTTCATGATCCCACATCCGGTTCCTTGCTCAGTGGGAAGCCTGCTTCTCCCTTTCCCTCTGCAGCTCCCCATGCTTGTGCGCTCTCTCTCTCTTTCTGCCAAATAAATAAATAAATCTTCAAAAAAAAAAACCCCTAAATTAATAAATTAATGACTTAGATGAATTAAAATAAGAATAAATTAAACTTCTTTCTGATGAGACAAATCAAGAGCCAAAGAATATGATTTTGTGGGGGCAGAGTTGAACATTGTAGCATCTAAGATATTTTTTGCCTCCAAGAACCACTTTTGCCCTCTTCAGAGCAATATTGCCCCCGCTGAGAATGCACGATTTGGATAAACACAAGCGGACAACTTTTTGGTTTGGTGAGCCTATTGAGAAGACATCTCTTTTTTGAGGGAGCTGTAAGATGCCACATTTAGGTCTTAAACTCTTGCAGCAGTTAGCACTTGTGGCTTGCTGAAACTCTTAAAAAATATTTACCGAATTGAGCCAAATGTTGACAATACAACGTCTAAGAGCTCATCGTCTTTACCATAAAGCACAGCAGAGAGACGCTACTTAATTTGTTCTCCTTCTTCAGCCACTAATTGATATTGTCAAGAATCACTAGAATATAGAGGGAAAACACACGGAAAAGAAATAATTGGGCTCCAGGCTGTCACTCCTGGGAGCTTGCTCACGAATTCCTTTTGTAGTAGTTTTGCATGTTTAAGGAGAATGGAATCTGGCCCAGGAGGCTCCTCCTTTGAAATACACTTTGCCACAAGTAGGATGTCAGGAAAGCCAAGCCCTCACTTTGGTTATGTGAGAAAAACCTTGATGGCTTTGAAAGAAATCGGGGCCCTTCAATATTGGAAAGCTGCAACACGAGAGCCATGGCATTTAGAAATAATTACTCCTAGCTCTGTAGTGTGAACCTAACAATCATACCGATGTGAAAGGAAGGGGGGCTTTCAACCATCACAGGAAGAAGACTGAAGTCATTAGCAGGGAGTCTTGGAATAGGGGCACAGACACAGCTGCTATCTGTGTGTGTGTGTGTGTGTGTGTGTGTGTGTGTGGTGGTGGTGGTGGTGGCGGGAAGGGAGGGAAAGGAGGCTTATGCCTCTGTGTTTCAGAGAAGCTCTATTCTCATCTCTCTGCCCTACCCCGGCTGTGTTATCTTGGGCAAACTGCTTGGGGACTCTGGTCCCCACCTGAGCTGGAGGAGCTGGGAGCCAAAAGGTTTTGCTCAAATCACTTGGGTAGAGAGATTTAATGTCAAAACATTTAGAACTGCAGCTGAGAGCTAATAAAACGCTAATGTCGGAGTGAGGAGGCTTCCTGGAGTTGTAAGGAACGTTTTTATGCATCTGTGAATGTTTTTATTTCCATAGTTATGGTTTCACTTTAATGTGGATTAGGAAAAAAATACAAGCACATCAAACTACTGATTTAACAGACAGTATTTATTGCTTAGGATGTAGTTTTTAAAAAATAAATTTGTTGTGAATTGATTTAAGTAAAAATAATATGTAAGGGTTGTATATGATTTTGTTTTTTTTTTTGAAGAGTGTAGATGCTTCTGGAATGAATTAAGTTTGGGAGCAGTGATTTATGCTGTTCCTCTCTGCCACTGGCTACACTAGCCACCCTTCAGCGTGCACCTGTCAGAAGCAGTTAAAATCATTCACTATGTCTTCTGTAGGTGAAAAGGAAGAACATGGAAGGAATTTCCAAGATGAATTTCAGCGCCCTTGTTAGAAACCCAAAACGCAAAAACACTTCTTAAAAATAGGGTGCACCAGGCTGAGCGCTATTCTAAATGTTTTATATATGCGGTTTCATCGAATCCTTAAAACCACCTTGGGAACTAAATTCCATTTTGATTATCATTGTCCCCATTTGACAGATGAGGAAATGGAGGCCCAGAGAGCTCTTTGCTTAAGGGTCTGGAGCTAATAAGGAAAGAGGGCAAGATGTGAACTCAGGCAGACGAACCCCATGTTCTCCATGCTTATTATATGATTCTACACAACACCCACCATGAGACATCCCTCCTGCTGGAGCAGTTGGGACCTCATTTTTTTTTTTTTTTAAGACTTTATATTTTTAGAGAAATTTTGGGTTTAAAGCAAACTGAGAGGAAGGCTCAGAGATTTCTCATAACCCCCATAACTCCCCTCCCCCTGAACCCGCCACTTCCCCAAAGCCCGCCCTCTCATCACCTCCCTAGAGGGGTCCGTTCGTTAGAAATATCCACAGTGACGCATCATCATCACCAAGAATCCATAATTTACCTTCGGGTTCATTCTTGGTGGTGTGCGTTTATGGGTTTGGCCAAATGTCTAGAGACACATAGTCCTCATGATAATATCACAGAGACTAGTCTCACGGTCCTTGAAATTGTCTCTGGCATTTTCGCCCTGCCTTGAGGGGGGGTGCCCAAGATCCAGCATCTCTAACAAGCTCCGGGTGACATTGTTCCGGCGGTCCTTGGACCGCACTTGGAATAGAAAGAACCTTCTGTGTTTGCAGGAGGCATGGTTCCTGTCCTGTCTTCACTTACACTGTCTCCGTGGCATCAGCTGAGCTCAGCCTGTGCACGAAGCTGGATACAAATTCATGGCAGGGACACATGATATTTGGCAATCGGTGGGGATCCGGATTCAGCACATATGCGTCTCTGGATTTCTCTCTTCCTTCGTTCGTTGGCTAAAAAGGGATCATTTTTAGCGTTTCTCCAAGAAAAACGCCAACAACTCCCTCAGGTCCACAGGGCACAAAGGCGTAGCCCTCTCTTTTTAGGGAAAGAGGGTTCCTAAGGCACTTGGAGAGGGTTCAGCATTGGTCTTGGGCTGCAAACTGGGTTTTTAACTTTATGTAACACTTTGGCCCTTTTCCTAGGTGGAAGTGTTTCGAAATTGTTTGACGTCCCTGCTCTGGGATGTCTATAAAGAGACAAATTGTCCTTTCATATGAGCTGACTTGGCAGGAGAGCGTGGCCTGTCCCTCTCGCTGTCCAGAAATCGCCTAAACCTGTGGCCTGTAACCTCTTCCTTTTTGATCCTTTCCCAGGGTCCACTTGGAGACCGGAGTCTGCCAGTAATGCTCCCTTGGTTTGCATTTAACTGTAGGAAATTGTCGTAGGTGTAACTGTCAGCCCAGGATCCTCAGTGTACGAGAAGAACAACTTACATTTTTGAAATTCAGGCTCATTTCCATTTCAAGCCCCCATGTCACTAGAGTGGAAAACATTTAATTGCAGTTTTCTTCCTATTTCTTCCTATTCTGGGATTGGATTTAAATGTGGGGGAGCTAGATGTCTGATGATCTTAGCTACTCTTTAATGTACTCTCTCTCTCTCTCTATATATATATACATTTTAAAGATTTTTATTTATTTACTTGAGAGAGAGAGAACACAGTGGGGGAGAGGAACAAAAGGAGAGGGACAAGCAGACTCCTCTCGGAGCAGGGAGCCAGGACGTGGGGCTCAGTCCCAGGATCCCAAGACCAAGATCTGAGCTGAAGGCAGATGCTTAAACGGCTGAGCCACCGAGACACACCAATGTACTCTTTTTATAAGGGTGTTAGATGAGACATCTGCCACCCATTCTGGTCCACCCTCATTGGCCCGAGCATGTCACCATAGAGACTTCCTTGTTCCCATTCATATGTTTCCTACATGGCTTTACTTGCGTTCAAGATTTCCAACAAATATTTTATCTAAGCTGAAAGTCCTTTCTAGGCTAGACTTTTAAAACATTAGAGCCAGGAAAATATTATTTTTCCTTAGTTTTGAAGTTCAGTCTCATTTCCCTTTCAAGCCCCCATGTCACTAGAGTGGAAAGCATTTTTTTTTTAAAATTTAAAAAGATTTTATTTATTTACTTGACAGACAGATCACAAGTAGGCAGAGAGGCAGGCATAGAGAGAGAGGAGGAAGCAGGATCCCCGCTGAGCAGAGAGCCCAATGCGGGGCTTGATCCCAGGACCCTGGGATCAAGCAGAGGCTTTAACCCACGGAGCCTCCCAGGTGCCCCTAGAGTGGAAAACATTTAATTGCATTTTTCTTCCTATTTCTTATTCCTATTTCTTCATTTACATCATCCCCTGAACCAATAAGCATGCTGTGGGGGGAAAAAAAAAATGGAAGAAGGGCCACCAAAGAGAAAACATGGGTTCAATTTGAAATAGATGAACTTGCTACAAAATCTTGTGCCCTAGATGAATGCTGTGGATCTAGGTGTGTTTTTTTGACTCTTTTTCCACCCTGGACATAATTTAATGATGCCATCATTCCCCTAAAAGTGAATCTTCATATTGTTCTTCTCTATTCTGGTTCACACAGTGTCTACCCAAAGAAGTGTGGAGTCCCAAGCAGAGGGAGATCCAGAGCTGGAGAAGGAAGGAGGGTAGCAGAGCATACGTGAGAACTTTGTAGGGTCATGGCTTGGAAAATGCAGTTGATCTTGATTGGCCCAGCTATGGGAGTTTGCAACAAGGGTGATGAACTAGTGGTCATTAACCAGTGATCAAGATAATACCAGTAGCAAATTTGCCTCACTGTGTATTATAGGGGGTGGTTAAGGAGAATGACTTTGGAGTGAAAAAAAAACCTCCATTTGATTTCTGGTCCTGACACTTCTTATAAAGTTGACTTTGAACAAGGTACTCTACCTCGCCGCTTTTTAAAATGCGGATAATAGGAGTATGTGGTAGGACTGTTTGAACGTTTGAATGAGATACCGTAATGCTTGCTTGGAGCTTGGTATAATAAGTGTCTGACCTTTTGCAAGCACAAAATTAATGGTAACATAATAGAATCGTACACATTGGGTTGGTTTTCTGAAAAATTCCTCCATTTAGTTATCTTCTAGGAGCTCCTTTGCGTGGTCCTTATTTATGAAGATGGAAAAAAAAACCTAAGAGGGACAAAGATCTCTATCGAAGTATGCTTAAGGTCTTTAAGTAGGTATAGCCAATGATGCAGATCTGCCATTGTTCCCTCTACCATAGAAATTATGGTGCTAACCCACTTTATTTTGAACACGTTGATTTAGAAAACCCAAGACCCTGGTTTTAATACACAAGACTTGATGCAACTTGTGAAATATTCCCAAATGCTTGTTGTGGGAAGACTAGGTTAGGCCATACTTGTGGAATCATAACCAAAAAGTAAGACACATGCTTTGTCGTTGGCAAAGGAAAGGATATTTTTCACCTGAAATATGCAGCTCATTTACGTGAATCGAGGCTGGATGTTTACAAGCTGCAAAGTTATAGACAGTTTTCCAAAAGTCCATGAGCAGGGACTGGTAAAATTTCTAGTGCTCTAAACTGAGTCTTATCATTACAAAGTTCCTGTATATGGATGACTCTCAGTCTGTTGTCACTAGCATGGTTTTGGGGCCTCTGCTCTGAATTTCTGGATTCCTTTTATTCAGGAACCTAAGCTTGACAATGTCAAACATTTACCAGCCTCTGAGTTCCAACAGATTGGTTGCTATTATGTCACCCAGCTCATCTCCTGGGATGTCTCCATGGAGTCCCTCTTCCTATGTATAGATCCTCCTCCATTTTTTATATGTTCTACCTTTGCTTTTTTTTCTTTCTAGCCTACTTTCAGAAAAAACAAAATAAACATCATGGAGATTGACCAATATCACCTGATATGGCAGAAGATATATCTTTGTGTAGTAGTATAATAAAATTTACCTCTTTCCAAACTTCTTGATTTTTTTTTTAAGATTTTACTGATCCATTTGGAGAGAGAGAGAGAGAGAGAGCACAGCAGGTGGTGAGACAGGGAGAGGGAGAAGCATGTGATATAAGAATTCTAAGTTTGGGGGCACCTGGGTGGTTCAGTGGATTAAGCTTCTGTCTTTGGCTCAGGTCATGGTCTCAGGGTCCTGGGATCGAGTTCTGCATCGGGCTCCCTGTTCAGTGGGGAGCCTACTTCTCTCTCTCTCCCTCTGCCTGCTTCTCTGCCTACTTGTGGTCAAATACATAAATAAAATATAAAAAAAAAAAAGAATTCTAAGTTTGTATGCAGTCAGTAATATGTCATCAAAATATATAAGGCAGTACAATTTTCATGATAAAAAATAAAACAATGTAGTTGAAAACTATATCTATAAGGCAAATATGGACAGAACTACAACTGTATTGGAAAATTTTTAGCATATCTGTCTCAGTGGCTGATAAAATAAGTGAATAAAGAAAACCAGCATCCATATACAAAATTTGAAAAACACAGTTAATAAACTTATGTATGTATAGATCTAGGGACCTATACATAACATGTAGTCAACAACTAAAGAATGCAGATTTATTTCAAGTGCACAATAAAAATTATATATGGAAACATAGAGGAAATCTCATCAAATTTAAGAATGCACATCAATGTTTGACTTCTAAACAAAATGCAGAAAAGTTAAAAATCAAGAACAACCAATGATGCTGAAATAAGTAGACAGGCATATCCAAGAAGTGAACTCTGCCCTGCACATCACATCATATATAAAAATTAATTCAAAGTAAATCTTAGACCTATTGGTAAGAGCTAAAGCTATAAAATTCTAGAAGAATCCATGGAAGAAAATCTTCATGGTCTTAGGGTAAGCAAAGATTTCTTAGGATAAAAAAGTGTGCTAATCATAAAATAAATGAATCTATTAGACTTCATCAAAATTAAAAATTTTAATTCAAAAGACGATGTTAAGAAAATGAAAAGCAGACTATAGACTAAGAGAAAATATTGACAATGCTTACATATGACAAATGATTTATGTCAAGAATAAAGGACTCTATATAGCTCAATGATAAAAGGACAATAACCCAATGAAATTGGGCAAAAGATCTGAATGGATACTTTATAAGAGATACTGTAATGGTAAAAAAGCAATGAAATGATGTTAAACATCCTTAGATAAATGCAAATTAAGACCACTAGGATGGCTAAAATTAAAAAGGTTAACACCAGCAAATGTTGCTGGGATGTGGAAAATTTAGAACCTAATTTATCACTGCTGGGAATGTAAACTTGTAGAAACTCTTTCAAAAAAAAGTTGGACAGTTTCCTTTCTCTCTTTTTTTTTCTTTTTTAATTGAATTTTTTCCCCTTTGTCTTTTTCACTCCTCACCCCACCCACCTCCCTTCTGGCAACCAATTTGTTCTCTGTATTAAAGGGTCTGTTTGATTGTTTTTTTTTTTTTTTTCCTTTGTTCATTTGTTTTGTGTCTTAAATTCCACATATGAGTGAAATCATGTGGTATTTGTCTTTCTCTGATTTTACTTGGCATTATACCCTCTACGCCTACCCATGTTGTCGCAAATGGCAAGATCTCATTCTTTTTTTATAGTTGAGTAATAACCCTCTTTATATATTTCACATCTCTATATTCATTCTTCTATGGTGGATACTTGGGGTGCTTTCATATCTTGGCTATTATAAACAATGTTACAATAAACATAGGGGTGCATAGATCTTTCTGAATTAGTGTTATTGTTTTTGGGGTATAAATATTCAATAGTAGAATTACTGGATCACACAGTAATTCTGTTTTTAATTTTTCAAGGAGCCTCCATATTGTCTTCCATAGTGGCTACACCAACTCACATCCCTACCAAAGAGTCCACAGGATTCCTTTTTCTCCACATCCTTGCTAATCCTTATTTCTTGTGTTTTTGATGTTAGCCATTCTGACAGGTATAAAGTAACATCTCATTGTGGTTTTGATTTGCATTTCCCTGATGACTAGTGATGTTGAATATCTTTACAGGTATCTGTTGGCTATCTCTATGTCTTCTTTGGAAAAATGTCTGTGTAGGACCTCTGCCCATTTTTTAATCAGATTTTTTTTTTTTTTGGTGTTGAGTTGTATAAGTTCTTTATATATTTTAGATATTAAATTTCTTATAAAGTTTATACCTTTTTTATATGAATCAGAAGTTTCATTCGTAGGTATGTTCATAAAATAAATGAAAACATACATCCACAAAAAGGATTGGACAGGAGATTTTCCCTGACTTATGATGGAGTTCTATCCCAATAAAGTCATTGTGAGTTGAAAATATCATTAAGTCGAGAAGGATACCTAACTTACTTAGCCTAGCCTACCTAAACATGCTCACAACACTTGCTGGGCAAAGTCATCTAACATAAAAGCTATTTTAGCTCATGTAACTTACGGAATACTGTATCGAGAATGAAAAACATCAGTTTTTTGCCTTTCTGATTGCTGGGTTGATAGGTTGCTGCAGCTCACTGTCCCCACTCAGTATCATAGAGTAGATCAGACCTCATATTGCTAACTTAGGAAAAGACCCAAATTCAAAATCCAAAGTATAGCTTTTATTGAATACATATCACTTCTGTACCATGGTAAAGTCTAAACACCGTAAGTCGAATCATCACAAGTCTGTACGGAGAGATGTGGGACCCTCTGTACGGAGAGATGTTTATTGTAATGTTATTTATAAGAACAAAAACATGGATGTAACCCAGATGTTCGTCGGTGAATGGGCAGATTGTGACATGTCCATTCAATAAGATACTCTTTCAGCGATAAAAAGAAACAAGCTACTGATCCATGTAACAACATGCCTGTGTCTTGAGAACATTATGATGCATGAGAGAAGGTCAAGGGTTTATGACTTTATTCATGTGAAATCCTCTGGTAGAGGACACTAGTCTTGCAGTGACCGAAAGCAGTTTAGCAGTTGTCTGGGGCTGAGGGTAGAGACAGAGAATATTTTCGATTGAAGAAAATGGTCTTTAACTTAATTGTGGTGGAGGTTACATAAGTGTCTACATTTTTCAAAACTCACTAGACTGTATATTAAATGTGTTCATTATATGGGAGGCAACTATACCTAAATAAAATTGATTTAAAAAGAAAAAAAATCAATTAAAAATATTCAGAAATGTGCTTCTAAGTAAACCATGGGAAGAAGAGGCTACAGAAATAGAGTAGTAGGAATCATTAAAAAAAAGTCACTTCATATGGAACCTAATTTTTCATGGAGTTCTAGGGTAAACTAGTGTAAATTTAGTGGGAAATAAGATTGTTTCCAAATTATCACTGTTGTTGTTAAGGGGGGGACAAAATCTACAGCGATGTGAATAATTGGAGAGAGGTGCTGTTAGAGTTCTAAATGGTTGAACCAAGCATCAGCTGCAGTCTGGGCTGGAGAGCCCATATCACCTCTCCTAGTTTAAGCTACAGATGCCTCTCACTGCAATTATAACTCTATCAGAACAGGCACGTTATAGGTCCTCCATAATGCTTTGCATTTCGCTCACGGGGTGTACAACGTTGTGTGCTGTTCCCATTCCCTGACTTCCAGGAAGCGGGGAGAGGGAATATTTGACTCAACTCCAAATGATGGGCAATACTGACCTTTGGAGAGAAGAAAGCTACATTCAAGGTATCAAAGAAACCCCTGCCAAGGTTTGCCCTAATGATGCTACATCCATTAAATCTGCCTCTCCTTAAATTCATGTTTCTAAAAAAACATGGAACAACAGAGAAAATGCCTGTGAAAGAATGCTAAGTTAAAAAAAAAAAAAGAAAAGCAGATTAAGAAATTCGGTAGACGTCTTCATCACAACTGTATATAAAGCAGATGGATAAGAAAAAGGATGGGAAAAATGTAGCAAATTCCTAACCCTGGTAGAGCTGGGATGGGAGGATTCAGGGTGAAATAAATTTTCGTTCTCCGATTTTTTACCAAAACAAAGGAAATTCGAATGCATCAATTCTGTTCAATGGCAGGGCCCACTTCCTCCCTTTCAGAAATGCCTGTTTGCGAGGCAAGGTGGGAGGGAAGATTGAGGGTGTTGACTTTTGACAGACAGGAAGGACTGAAATTCACCATTTGCTTTTCAATCTTTAAGTACATAATCAAATTATACAAAGGTCAACAGCAGGCATCCTCTCCAGCCTTGAGTCTCAGAAGAGAGGTACCAAAAGCTCTCCTTCCCAAATTCCCTCTCTCACTGACCCGCCATGACCTAGAGATTTCAGGGCTGTGGCCGGGAACAGGGTTCTGGTCTGGAGCAGAAAAAAACAGGAAGGCACATAAGCCCTAAGGGAGCATAGGAGCAGAGAATGAGCGGGGTTTTCTCATGAGATAACTTCTTGCCCAGAACCAAGAAGGAAATCAGCAAGGCCATCCACCCTGATAACTCAGTCGGCCATGGGCTTGGACACATCCTGTCCACCACAGCCCAAAGGAAGCTTGGACTTCAGACTTAGATAAACGTAGGAGAAGAACCATTTGACCTTGGACAAGTTACCTTTGCTGACCCTCAGCATGCCCCTTGAAAAAGGTGGGTGGTAAAAGCTATCAATATTATCCAGAGTTTTTTTTTCCCCCCTGATATTTTAAACATCAGAATCTCACTCAGGCCAACTTCAGCACAACAATGGAGGCCTTATCTGATGGCTGCTGGAGTGACCTCTAACTGAAGAAGAGAAAGAAGCAGGAGTAGAAGGCCACCAGCTACCCAGAAAACAATGATGTCTGCTTTCCTTTCTTACTTCTCTCTTTGTTGTCTTCATGCTTCCACCCCACCCTCCAGGCCGGCTTCTGAGCTAATTATGGGGGCGGGTGGGTGGGTGGATTGCTGTATAAACTTGGCTGTGAAAGTGGTTATTTTAAAAATACTTGCTTGGGGACTTTCCGTGTTGGTGACACAGGTCCTCAGAATTGTCTCTTGTATTGACTGAAGGGCTACAGTTTCTGCTTCTTGTCTTGGCTGCTACGAAAGGCTGCCTGAAGGGCCTGGAAACAGCCACGCCATGTTTTCCACTGCATCAAAGTGGGCCGTCGGCCTAGGATGAGATGTGTCCGTGTCCTTCTTCCGCACACTATTTTGTCCTCCACAACCTGGTTTTGCTGGGTTGTAAAATTTCAACAGCTGGTAAAGAGTGAGGGGAGTGGATGAGAAAGCCCCCTCCACTCTTTTTTTTTTTTTTTTTAATTTGCACAACTGCGGAGGAAATTGTTCATGACAAGGACTAATGTTTTGTGAATTAATATACCCCATTCTTCGTAGGCATGATTGCAAAGAAATTGACCAGAGCGGAGAGGGAGGGGGACTAAAGCCAGAAATACTAACAGATTGATTTTCATCTTACCTCTATGGAAAAATTTTACCCTGTGAGTCAGGACATGCATCTATGAAATATAAAATTCTCACTTTTAATGACTATCAAGAAGGTCCTTCTACTGTTTCATAGTTAAAATCGACACCCTTGATCCGCAGAGTGGCTGGCCTTTTCCAAGTTCCAAGAAGAGACACTGACTGGACCAGCTTGGGCAAGCTGCCCCTTTCTAGACCCATCATCTGGGACCACATCACACAAAATGGCTTCCAAGGGTTCGCCACTCTGGATAAGGGGCACAGCGACAGGGGCATGGGACGCTGGACCTCCCCTTTGTGAAGCATCAGCCCCACATCCTCAGGAAGTGAAGACTGGATTTATGTTAAAACCCCAGCGCCATATTCGACAGGAGACAAAATGAGCATTTGTTTCTTTTCCTGAAGCATGGCCCTGTTTCCTGAGAGCTCAGAATGACGGAACCAACTCTTGGTTCTGCTGATGTCTCTATGCTGGGGCGGGGGTAAAATGGTACGTGTTTCTTAAAAACCCCAAGAAACTGTTGAAGTAAGCAAATAGCTGTCAGGGGTATCTTTTAATTTCCATTTTATTCATGAAATACTCACTCCTGGTACTATTTCAGGTCAGCTGAAGCTCGACCTCCTCAGGTTATTTTGAGAATCCTCACGGTAGTCCTTTGGAAAGGGGGGACATCATAATCCCCACGTCACAAACATGTTCAGTGGCACTCAGGGGAGGTCACCTTGGAAACTTGTCCAAGGTGATGTGAATTGGGGTGCAATTTCACTCAGGTCCCAGCATTCCTGGCCTAATGTCATGTTCGCTAGACAAGGCAGGGTCCTTTTAAGAGTTTCACCCTCATCCATAGCTCCAGACATTTATTTCAGCAGAACTTGGTGTCTGTTCGAGCTTGGCAAGGTTTGTTCGGTCCATAATGACTGTTGGGTGAGAGCTTGGCGTATGGGTCCTGCCCTGAGTTAAGCTTAGGGGGCAGCTTTAGGATTATAATATTGTTGAACAAATAGTTCTAGGGCTGTTTAATTTATTTTATCCTAAATCCTACTTAGAAAATGTATTGAGTATTTTGAATTAGACCAGAGAGAAGGGAAACTCGAAAACTTTCCTACCCTTTGACAAGCGTTTTACTTGAAGATGTTTCTAATTTTTTCACCAGTATAAACAACTTTGCAGTGAACCTTTTTTCCCCCTTTTTCTTCCTACACACATCTTTGTAGTACGGTTTCTGGTATTTTCTGAGGATAGATTCTTAGAAATGGAATTTGGGGGCGCCTGGGTGGCTGAGAGTGTTAAGCCTCTGCCTTTGGCTCAGGTCACAATCTCAGGGTCCTGGGATCAAGCCCCGAATCGGGCTCTCTGCTCAGCAGGAAGCCTGCTTCCCCCTCTCTCTGCCTGCCTCTCTGCCTACTTGTGATCTCTGTCAAATAAATAAATAAAATCTTAAAAAAAAAGAAATGGAATTTTGGACTCCAGGTATATGGGATAATTAATTAACTAATTAACTAACCAACTAATTAATTAATTCACCAATTAATTACTATTTAAGGGTTTACAACCATAGCAGCAGTATGAGAGTGTGTTTGGTCTTGCTTTTGTACTAACAGTGCATATTATCAACATCTGATAAATATTTGCTGTAATAATTTTGATCTCTTTAGAGTTTAAATGAGGTGTAGCGTATTTTCATGTTTGTTCATGATTTCTGTTTCTTTTCCTATAGTCTGTTTTTACCCTTCACGCAGTTTTGTTTGTTTCCTATGGAGATGTTTGCCCATTTCTTATTGATTTGCAGTAACTCTATATTTGATATTATTTCTTCATCTACTGTAACAGCCGAAAATATTTTCTTCCAGCCACTATCGGTCTGTTTGTTTTTAACCTTGTTTTTGGTGTCGTTTGTAGTATAGATTTTCTATTGTTGTGTTGTCAGATCTATCAGATCTGTTCATTTACACCTTCTCAGTCTTATATCTTGCTTAGGCAGGCTTTCTTAGCCACAAATCAATAAAAATATCTTTCTGTTTTTTTTTTTTTCTCCTAATGCTTTTGTGGTTTTGTGGTTTATCTTTCGGTATGTAATCTATCTGGAATTTGTTTTTGTGTATGGCATGAGGGAGGGATCTAACTGGTTTTTTCAAAACAGAAAATCTTGACACAATTATTAAATACTGTTTCTTTTTCTCCTCACTTTATTTTTTTTTAATTTTTTTTAAAGATTTTACTTATTTATCAGAGAGAGAGAGGGGAGAGAGTGAGCACAGGCAGACAGAATGGCAGGTAGAGGCAGAGGGAGAAGCAGGCTCCCCGCCAAGCAAGGAGCCCGATGTGGGACTCAATCCCAGGACGCTGGGATCATGACCTGAGCCAAAGGCAGCTGCTTAACCAACTGAGCCACCCAGGCGTCCCTTCTCCTCACTTTAAAAATGCTACATCATCTACAATATGCTCACATATTCGTGCTTCTGTTTCTGGGCCGAAAATAATAGATTCTCATATGTAACTGTCACCCAGTCAGGATTAGACAGATTTGCAGTTTCCGAATTATCAAAACCAAACTACTTTTCTTTTCTCTTCTTTTTTTAAACTTTTTAAATTTCTTTTCAGCGTAATAATGTTCATTGTTTTTGTACCACACCCGGTGCTCCATGCAATCTGTGCCCTCTCTTATACCCACCACCTGGTTCCCCCAACCTCCCACGCCCCTGCCCCTTCAAAACCCTCAGATTGTTTTTCAGAGTTCATAGTCTCTCCTGGTTCACCGCCCCTTCCAATTTCCCTCAACTCCCTTCTCCTCTCCATCTCCCCTTGTCCTCCATGCTATTTGTTATGCTCCACAAATAAGTGAAACCATATGATAATTGACTCTCTCTGCTTGACTTATTTCACTCAGCATAATCTCTTCCAGTCCCGTCCATGTTGCTACAAAAGTTGAGTATTCATCCTTTCTGATGGAGGCATAATACTCCATAGTGTATATGGACCACATCTTCCTTATCCATTTGTCCGTTGAAGGGCATCTTGATTCTTTCCACAGTTAGGTGACCGTGGCCATTGCTGCTATGAACATTGGGGTACAGATGGCCCTTCTTTTCACTACATCTGTATCTTTGGGGTAAACCCAGTAGTGCAATTGCAGAGTCATAGGGAAGCTCTATTTTTAATTTCTTAAGGAATCTCCACACTGTTTTCCAAAGTGGCTGCACCAACTTGCATTCCCACCAACAGTGGAAGAGGGTTCCCCTTTCTCCACATCCTCTCCAACACATGTTGTTTCCTGTCTTGCTAATTTTGGCCATTCTAACTGGTGTAAGGTGGTATCTCAATGTGGTTTTAATTTGAATCTCCCTGATGGCTAGTGATGACGAACATTTTTTCATTTTTATGTCTTCATTGGAGAAGTGTCTGGTCATATCTTCTGCCCATTTTTTTATATGATTGTCTGTTTGTGTGTCCATTTACTATAGCACCAAGAACCATAAGATACCTGGGAATAAACCTAACCAAAGAGGTAAAGGAACTATACTTGAGGAACTACAGAGCACTCATGAAAGAAACTGAAGAAGACACAAAAAGATGGAAGACCATTCCATGCTCTTGGATCAGAAGAATAAACATTGTTAAAATGTCTATACTGCCTAGAGCAATCTATACTTTTAATGCAATTCCCATCAAAATTCCATCAGCATTTTTCAAAGGGCTGAAGCAAATATTCCTAAAATTTCTATGATATCAGAAGAGACTCCGAATTGCTAAGGAAATGTTGAAAAGCAAAAATAAAACTGGGGGCATCACATTACCTGATTTCAAGCTTTACTGCAAAGCTGTGATCACCAAGACAGCATGGTACTGGCATAAAAACAGACACATGGACCAGTGGAACAGAGTAGAGAGCCCAGATATGGACCCTCAACTCTATGGGCAAATAATCTTTGACAAAACATGAAAAAACATACAGTGGAAAAAAGATAGTCTCTTCAATAAATGGTGCTGGGAAAACTGGACAGCTATATGTAGAAGAGTGAAACTCGACCATTTTCTTACACCGTACACAAAGATAAACTCAAAATGGATAAAAGACCTCAACGTGAGACAGGAATCCATCAGAATCCTAGAGGAGAACATAGGCAGTAATCTCTTCGATATCAGCCACAGCAACTTCTTTCAAGATATGTCTCCAAAGGCAAAGGAAACAAAAGCGAAAATGAACTTTTGGGACTTCATCAAGATCAAAAGCTTCTGCACAGCAAAGGAAACAGTCAAAAAAACAAAGAGGCAACCCACGGAATGGGAGAAGATATTTGCAAATGACAGTACAGACAAAAGGTTGATATCCAAGATCTATAAAGAACTCCTCAAACCAAACTACTTTTCTTGAAAGGAATAGTCCTATCTCAACTCTGCTAATGCATTTGCCACTCAGATCTTCAGCATTTATGGCTGATTTTCTTTCTTCTGTTGCACTCTGTTCTGTGTTACTCCTGAAATATCTTACCGTGTGAACAGGCCCGATTTCTCCAATAGGCGGTAGCAGGTCTGGTAGCTTTACCTCTTGCATATCTCCCGCGACACTTCAGTTTTATGTGGAGCCCTGAACTTAGCCAGTTTCAACAGACTTTGCCTTTGGATTATTCTTTAGCTTTGTTTTTGTTTGCTTCCAGGAGAAATCACAATATCCTGGGTTCTTAGAAGTGGGAAGGAATCGTAAGTCCTCAGAAGCACATAAAACTTCCCACTCCTAGCACTTCTGACTTTTTGGTTTGAGGGTTAGCCCTAGAATTTGAATTTTTTAAAAAAAGATTTTATTTATTTATTTGACAGACAGAGATCACAAGTAGACAGAGAGGCAGGCAGAGAGAGAGAGAGAGAAAGAGAGAGAGGAGGAAGCAGGCTCCCTGCTGAGCAGAGAGCCCCATCTGGGGCTCGATCCCAGGACCCTGGGATCATGACCTGAGCTGAAGGCAGAGGCTTTAACCCACCAAGCCACCCAGGTGCCCCTAGAATCTGAATTTTTTAAACACTAGCTAGTTAGTCTCTCACTAGTTAGCTAGTCTCTCACTTGTAAATAAGGTGATAATTGGACAACCAAAGCTGTGAGAACAAAACCTCTGGTGTGGCAAATGATTCTCCAGTGCCGCTGCTTCTAGTTTCTAACAAGAGACACTACAAATAAACTCCTGGGTCTTACTATTCCAAAGACTCCTTGGACATTTACTTCAATGCAAAAAAAATGGAGATCTCCTAACAAAACAGAACCAGCAAAGCCAAGAAAAGAAAGAAAAGAAAAATCTCAAAGCACTAGATTGTGAAACTTCTCTGTTGAGTATCTTGTACCCTTTTAGAATAAAGGAGAATTAGGCATGACACCTTCAAGAGCCTCCTCTGAAAGCACCATCAGAAGAAAGATTCCAATGCTAACATCAGTCTGTTGCTGTGGAAGCTGACCCAGAATGAACCACTGCTTCCTTTTTCACCACCATCTCTTCTGGAAATTATTAAGAAATAGATGCCAGAGACAGGAATTTGAGAAAATGCCAGCAGTTTGCTTGATCTGGTTCTTTAGAGATGCAAATGTGCAAAAGGAGTTACAAACACGATGGATAGAATGATAATATTTTATCCTGTCATCTCTGTATCAAAGCTTAATTGGGTCTTGCTTAAAAAAAAAAAAAAAGACAAATGGGTGCTCTGTTTTTCAAGAGGAGAGGAGACGTCTAGATCTTTTACTTCTGATAATTCAAGTCCAGACTCCACAAATTAGTTCATTTATAAAGGATTCCATTTCTCAATGCCAATGTATAGACAGTCCCCCTACTTAACGATCGTTCAACTTAATGACCATTTTTGGGGGACTTTACAAAGTGTAAAAGAAGAATACATTCAGTAGGAACTGCACTTCAAATTTTGAGTTTTGATCTTTTCCCAGGCTAGTGATAAGTGATACCAAAAGTGATCTCAAGTTTTTTCCTTTGGCTCTTTTAAAGAGAGGTGCCTGCTGTAGGTTGAATTGTGTCCTCCCCATCCACAAAATTCAAATGTTGAAGTCCTAACCTCCAGAACTTCAGAACGTGACCTTATTTAGAAGTAAAGTCATTGCAGATATTGTTACTTAGGATGAGGTTAGACCGGAGTGGGGCCTCCAGAACTTCAGAACGTGACCTTATTTAGAAGTAAAGTCATGATATTGTTACTTAGGATGAGGTTAGACATGAAGATGAAGGCTGAGGTCAGGGTGATGCACGGAAACAAAGAATTGGCAAAAATTTCCAGCAGGCCTCCAGAGGCTAAGGGGAAGCATAGAATGGATTCTCCTTCTCAGCCCTCAGTAGAAACCAATCCTTCCAACCTTGGTCTTAGTTGTTCCAGAACTGTGAAAGAATACATTTCCTTTATTTTAAGCCCTCCAGTGTTTGGTGCTTTCTCATGGTAACCCCAGGAAACTAATACAGGCTTACATTTACTTTCTTGGAAAGTAGTTGATTTTTCAGGTATGGATGGTTGAACCAGAGGAATCAGCTTTGAGGCTGGGTCATTGGAGACAAGTGATAAAGACTGATTTATAATTGGATTTAATTAAAAGCAAACTGTTATTCAACACTTCCTCTGGAAGCATCTATACTGGATGATCAAGGGGGCTTTAAAGGTAAGATATGGATCACCTCCTTAAGAAACAGTCTAAGAAAGGATAGGAAAGCATAAGAAAAGCAGACATTGCTCCATAAAATAGTCCTGTAAGATAGGTCCAAATGCTCCTGGACTTAAGCTTAACAAATTATGTTGGGACGATCAAGACAAGTTTTTCTTTTCTTTTCTTTTCTTTTTCTTTCTTTCTTTCTTTTTTTTTTTTTTTTTAAAGAAGAGACCATATTTGAACTAGTCCTTAAACACTGATAAAATTTTGATGGGTAGAAATTGTTGGGAGAAGAAGGAGAGAAAGTAGAGGGAGAAAATTTCAAAATTGTTTTATTCTGTTGTGAACCAGAATTGTGGGGATTTGAAAATATGATGTTTATAAAGTCCCACTTATGGCACAAAATTTGGAATTATTCTTATTCCTCAAGTTACAAACACAGCTTGTTGTATAATTTCTAAATGAGTAGGACTGAATGGATAGTAAACTGTGTTCAAATTGTTACTAAATGTAGATGCCTCTTTCACCGGTAAAGCCAATTATTCACTCTTCCATGTCATTACTGTAATTATTCCAGAAGCAATCTGTTGTTTGTACGGTTTGGAAATTCTATGATTGTAGCAATTATTACGCTATTATTTTAACACTTATATAAATAATGTATGGTCTTTATGTGTTATGTGTTATGTTATGTATATTATCTAAACTTTTATTATGTGCTGGTGCTAAGCCCAATATGGAAAAATGTGCCTAAAAAAAGATAGATAGCTTTGCAGCTATGTTAGATGTGGGAAAATGCTCCAAAGGCAATGGCACAGGGGTTATCATACACAATAAGGGTCATTTAGAAGAATTCTCTCTGCAAAACATGAGAGCTAATGTTGAAAAAAACCCAAACAAGTGGGTACACCTTAGGTTCACAAAAACTCTGTAATTGGACAAAATAATGAGGAAACATGGAAAAACGGATAGCTACCCATCTGAAAGAACAGTTTTGCTTGTAGCTTTATGTGCTCAGAGAATATATACTCCAAACTTTGTAGATGTTCCCACAGGATAATTGCTCCTGAGATACACGAATTGAAGAAACACACTCCTTGTGCAAAATAGGACTGCCTCTAGCCAAGAAGGTCCACCAGGGTCGGAGGCAGTAAGGGTGGAAAAGCTCAATAAGCTAGAGAAAAGATGAGTGGGTTAGCTTCGTGGGAGCATGGAGGAGCAGGAATCGGACTGGAAAAGGGTCTGAGGAGCACCCACGATCTGCCTCCATCTCCCAGGTAAAGCAGGCAGTAGGGCAACAACTGAAGGTTTTGAGGCGGGCAGTTGTGTTGTATCTGAAAAGGTAGATGCTTGCCAAAGCTGAACATTAAGTGAATGATTCCTCAGAGCCATCCTGTAGAACGTTATTACTACCTACACGGGGCAGACATCATGTGAGATGTACCCAGGTCCAGAGATCCAACACAGGTGTGCTCATCACATTTCTCTCCTGCCAAGATAGAGTATGTCATGTCCCCCATCCCTGCATTTGGCAGAAGGAGACATGACAGGTACTTGCTCCTGATTCCTGGAGTCTCCGAATTCTAGGGAATCAGGGAAAGCAGCTCTGTAATGCTCTGGGTTCATATAAATGGAAGCTCTTTTTCTTTCCTTTTTTTAGTGTACATTGCTGGCAGAATCACACAGCTGTTCCCTGAATCAAAGATCAACTTGTGAGATTAGTTTTTACTGGTGGTGTAGGGTTAATTGCTTCTGTAAAACATCTGTTCCATAATGAGAAAACAAAGATTCCTTTGCCTCGACTGAGTATAATTACTTTTGGCTACCAGAGGGAAAGTTTCGGGATCATCATCAAAATGCAATGAGGATTGTTTGCAGGGGGACTTTTCTTCTCTATTTTATTCTTTCTAGAAAAGTAGCGAGGAGACTGTAGGAAGATCTGTGTTTATTACTTCTTTATAGGTTGTGAAAGAATAAAGCAAAACTCCCCAATTGGGGTAGGCTTAGTAATACAGTTGAAGCAGACCCCAGTGAATTAAGTTCAGTCAATTCAAAGGAATTCCATTTTGGAAGGAAGTGAGGTTATATCAGAGTTATGGGTTTGTCCAACCAAGCCCATAAATAGCGGCAATTCTAGGGCATCATTCACCCCTTTGAGTTTAAGATCTGCTCTGGCAAAACATGACTATTTTGGATGCCTGGGGCTTGCTCTCATCTGCAGTTCAGGTCCGGATCCTATGGCTGGAGCCTGACTATGATTCCATCTCCCTAACAGAGGGCTACTGTCATGTTTGATTGTTGGCTGTCTCTCTCTCCTTCTCCATGTGTCACTTCCGCCATACTCACCATCACATGCCTCCGCCCCCTGAACTCTCCATTCTTCCTACAGTTCTCCCTACATCATAACCAGGCTCTGACCTGACTCTCTTCCTTGAGCCTTGTGAGCTCCTCAGGCTCGACCCTACTCTGTTTTCCCTAGTTTCCTAAAAGCATCCGCTTCAGATTTTTCATTTCTGCCTTGCAAGTTTCCCAAACCAGATTCCCTCCTGGAGCTAGTGTAATAAGTTGGAGGACATTTGTTCCTCTCTTTTTACTCTTCCAAAGTCCTTGTCCTATGCAGACCACTCTTCCCCTGACCAGGAATGCTGGTCAATACTTATTCCCTCCCAGGGGACTTCATCTTTTTCCTTCCATTACCTTCTATTTGTGGGAATTTGCAGGGCATATCCTAGTCTTCTGAGCTCCAGATCCATGTAGTTAACCAACTGAATAGCTCCTCTTTGATGCTGTCTTTTTTCTTAGGGCTTCTATATAAAGTCCAGGCCAAATGGCTGAAAACAATAGAATTTGCTAGATAACATAGTTATGTTAGAATTACTTTTCTTGGTAAAAACAATAGCTTTTCAGCTAGCATGAGGATTGCTATGAATGAGCGCTCACTGGAGAAAGGAAATTATTTGGGTTGTGTGTGTTGGCAAACATGGTTTGGAGGAGCCCCTTATCATGAGCAAGGTATGAGAAGCTTGCAAGGTGGTAGCCTATTCTCCTAGAGTGAGTATCTGAGGCCAGGTCCTTGAATGATCTTGTGTTCAGCCTCTGACTCTTGGACAGTTCTGGGTTCCTGAATCCAACTGAGAGTAGTCGAGTGGTGCTTCTGGAAGGTTGTGGTGGTTGTCTTGGCCAAACTTTTCTAATTAAGGTCCCAAAAGGCAGAGAGCTAGGACTTCATTTAAATCTACAACACAGATCACATGACCTGTTTTGTCTCTGCTTGCCAGTAAGTGTTGAATAAATGTCCATGCAGGAGGGAGAATTTGGTCTGACATTTTCTTTCCTTATGACCTAATAGGAAGATTGGAAAAGAATAGCTAAACCTTCCCCACCCTAAATTTTAGCATCTCTCATTACGTACAGAAGGAACTTAGAAGTTGTTCGAGACCCTTAGGTCAGCTCACAACATAAGTACATGTAAACAACTTCAGCCATCAAATTATGAATTGAAACAGACTTAAAACAGACAAGTATGAAGTTCTTTATTTGGACAACTTAGAGTTGTTGCTCTAAAGGAAAATGTCTTTTACACTCCAGGAAATATCTAGTGGATGGTGGAAAAGGAGGAAGTCAAAGATTAGCTGATGGCCACATGAAAAGTCAAGAGGGCAAGGATGCAGACGCCCACTCTGGGAAGACAGCTGTGGTTGAGCTGGAGCCCTTTTGAATCCAAGGGTCATGATGAGAAGACTGGTTGGGAAAAATGTGTTCCATCGCAATTATCTTTGCCCATAAGGATTTGTGACGTATTTGCTTCCTTTTTTCCCTTTAAAAAAATTTATGTAAATTCAATTTAGTTAACATGTAGTGTATTACTAGGTTCAAGGTAGAGTTTAGTGATTCATCAGTTGCATATAACACCCAGAGGTCATTATATCCAGTGCTCTCCTTAATGCCCATCACCCAGTTATCCCATTCTCCGACCCCACTCACCTCCCTTCCAGCAATGCTTGGTTTGTTTCCTATGATTAATTCTCTTATGGTTTGCCTCCCTCTCTGTTTTTTTTTTTTTTTTTTTTTTTAAGATTTTCGTTTATTTGAGAGAGAGAGAGAGTGAGAGCACAAGGTGGTGGGGGGAGAGGTACAGGCAGAGGGAAAGGGAGAAGCAGACTCCTCACTGAGCAGGGAGCCTGACAGGGGGCTTGATCCCAGGACCTTGGGATCATGACTTAAGCTGAAGGCAGCCACTTCACCAACTAAGCCATCCAGGTGACCCTCCCTCTCTGTTTTTATCTTATTTAGTTTTTCTTTCCTTTTCTATGTTCATCTGTCTTGTTTCTTAAATTCCACATATAAGTGAAATCATATGGTATTTGTCTTTCTCTGATTGACTTATTTCACTTAGCGTATTACCCTCTAGTTCTATCCATGTTATTGCAAATGGCAAGATTTCTTTCTTTTTGATGGCTGTGTAATATTCTACATATATGGACTGTATATATCATCTTTGCTTCTCTTAAATCAAGACCAGACAAGAGCCAGATACCAGCAAGTCCATGACAGCAGTGACCTACCAAATAGTAGGACAGTGTGGTTAAGGACAGACCCCTCTGGTGTGAGGAAACAGCCGTTAGGGCTCAAGCCCTGCTTTGTCATTGTCTTCCTGCTCTGTGTTTCCTCTGGTTTGAGATGCAAGGTTGGCATCGTGGGGACCAAAAAGCAAACAGCAAACAACTCCCAAGAAGAGATTTTATTCTGGGGTGAACATTGGCTCAACTAACAAAATATTCCACTGTGTATATTAATCTCTGGACAGGACAGTGGTAAGAAAGAAAAGTGGATCAATGAAGGAAGGATATGGCTTCCGCTCTTCCTTCCCTACTTTCATTTTTTTAATGTTGTTCAATGGATCCCACATGGACTTCCTCTCACGCCAAGGCGAACTGCTTTATTTCTTATTCAGTCATCACAGCGTACTGGTCTGTTCCTCGGCTTCCGGATGGATGGTGTTTGCAACCTCAGCAGGGACATGAAGAAAGAGAAAGAAAGAAAGAAAGAAAGAAAGAAAGAAAGAAAGAAAGACTGATTGGCTAGTCCAGAAAGGAAAGGGCTAGGGACAGTATGGTTTTGAAAAACTGAAAGGAACAGCTGGTAAACCTTCCTGAAGGCTATGGCTTTTCGTTTCCCAGATGCTAACTTCTCTACCTTGAAAAGAGGCACAGAGAGAATCATCCCAGCTGGGAGGTAAACCAGCTGGCTGACGGAATAGCAATGATGTATGCATTGGCTCATCTCCTTTCCTGCTCTGTGGCAGGGCCTGACGTCTTTATACATGGTGTAATAGCTCTGGAAACCCAGAGCACCTTTCTGTGAAACGCTCCCAGGCCATCCCGATATTTCCAGAGTATGGAGGTCCAGGACTACTTTTGTAAAAATTAATTAACTCTCCACTTCCTTATTTATTTTGTTGAGGTATAGTGGCCATAGAACATGACTTTCAAGTGTACAACATATGTTCGATATTTGTACATATTAGGAAGGGATCACCACAATAAGTCTAGCTAACATCTGTCACCATACAGAGTTACAATTTTTTTCTTGTGATGATGACTTTTGAGATCTACTCTCTTAGCAACTTTAAAATATGCAATATGGTATTAACTATGGTCCTCAGGCTGTATGTTAGATCCCCATGACTTAATTATTTTAAAACTGGAAGCTTGTGTCCCTCATCCCTTGCCCCTGGCAACCACCAATCTGTTCTCTGTATCTACAGACTTGGGTTTTTTTTGTTGTTGTTGTTGGTTTTTAAAAAATTCCACATGTAAGTGAGATCATATGGTATTTTTCTCTGTGTGACATTTCCCTTAGCAAAATGCCCTCAAGGTTCTTGCATTTTGTTGTAGTAGCAAGATTTCATTCTTTTCTTTCTCTCTCTCTTTTAGAGAGAAAGATGGAGAGAGCGCAAGTGTGGGGGATAGGAATAGAGGGAGGGGGAGAGGATCTCAAGCAGACTCCTTGCACAGCACAGAGCCCAACGTGGGGCTCATCTCACAACCCTGAGATCATGACCTGAGCTGAAATCAAAAGTCGGATGCTTAACTGACTGAACCACCCAGGTGCCCCAAGATTTCATTCTTTTTTTGTGGCTAAATAGTATTCCATAGATGTGTATATCTTTATCCATCTGTCCATCAATGAACACAGGTTGTTTCCATAGCTTGGCTATGCTGAAGAACTGCAACGAACATAGAGGTAGATATATCTTCTTAAATTAGTGTTTTCATTTTCTTAGATAAATACCCAGAAGTGAAACTGGTGTCTTATCTGGTAGTTCCAATTTTTTTTTAAATTAAAGTATAATTAACATAGAGTGTTATATTAGTTTCAGGTGTACAATAGAACAATTCAGTATTTCTGCACATTACTCAGTGCTCACCATGGTAAGCATGCTCTTAACCCCCTTTGTCTGTTTCACGCATTGTTAGTTCTATTTTTAATTTGTTGAAGAGCCCCCCTACTGTTTCCACAGTGGCTGGATCATTTTACATTCCTTCCAAAAATGCACGAAATTTCCAGTTTCTTTACATCCTCACCCACACCACTTGCTATCTTCTGAGTTCTCTCTCTCTCTTTCTTTCTTTCCTTTTTTTTTAAATAGTAGCTGAACTAATGCGTGTGAGGTTGAGAGAGAATACATTTGAAAGTAGTTTTGTTCTCAACTGGACGCCCTGATGATGGTATCTTTTTTACCTATGTGAGTATGAATAAGAATACTTCTCCAATCTATCCTTTCGTGTCTCACTCTGGTGCTGTCCTTACATGAAGACTAGGCAGGCGGATCCAAGCAGAAAGACACCGTCAGGTGCCTATGGCATGAGAAAATGGGGGAGAATCAAGCAGGGCACATCTTATGGGAGTAGGGGAAGTTCAGTGCAAGTGTGGACAGGGCCCAGCTGAGCCGGTGAATGCTTCGTGGTAGACTGGCCAAATTATATCCCTTGGACTGAGATCCTCATTAAAGGCCTACACCTCAGAGACATTTTGGCCGACCGAGGTGCATCATTATGAAGACCGGGCATGATAACAGTAATTTAAATGAAGTTAAAAGAGCGGTCTAGATGAGAACAGGTACTCATGTTTCAACCGCTCTCAAGAAGTCTCCATGGGATGAAGAAAATTCACTGGAGGAATAAGGAGCAAAATCATCTTTTGAAGGTGACCTTGACCAGCCGTGGTGAGCGAGGTTGAGAAACAGGGAGCTCGTTCCACATCATGAAGGGTTCTGTTGTTTTCTTTCAAGTCATGCCAGTACAGAACCATTTTCGGTAGCAGCTGGGTCTACCCTGTGACTCAGTCATGTTCTGTCAGAGCTCTGCATCCAACACTTACCTTGTCTTTGCTAGCATAGCTAAGTGGCCATCTAGTCCCCCACAAGGGGAGCTGCAGAACCACTCTCTCGGGGAATCCTCAATGGAGAATGTGGCATATTTCCCTGCACCTGTCCCTAGCTGTGCCTCACTGCTGTCTTTCATACCCTTTGTACCCGTCAGGGTGACGGTAAGCTTCTTGGTAGAAAAGGAGGGGTCATTTTCTTGCTGCACTTTATGACACCCAACAGAGGAAATGCACAGCATAGGTGTGGGAGTTTGGCTGACCTGTGGTAAAAAATAAACATGGTTTCCTGTTTGCCTCTTATTTTCATTCCTAAGTGATTATGAGGAGTTGCTGGTACTTCCTGCCAGGACGAGCATTTTATGCAAGCAAGAAGGTGTCATTTGGGGACCAAAAAGTATCCATAGGAAGAACCTTACAAAAATCTTCACCTCTCACTCACCAGTATCATTGCTTAGAGTAATACTGAGTATCTTAAACTGGGCAAAATCATTGTATTATTTGGAGGGTTGGAAGAGGGACACCTGGGAGCATTATAATTTTCTCATGCATCGGAATAGCTTGAAGCTATTCCAAGCCAAGAAAATAATCAGCTGTCCGTTCGTCCATCTCCATCCATTCATCCACCCAACCTCCATCCATCTTTCAGTTGCCTTTTTACTCCCAACTAATTTTACACAATCTAAGATTGATCTCACACAGTCTTGTGACTTTTTAATAATTCCAGGTGTACAGACTAGCTTTCCCATGAGGCTGCAAGCTCCTGAGTGAAGGGAGACCATGTAATCCTTGAAAATGTTCTCATCAGCATGTAAAGCAAAAGGCCAGGTGCCTAACAGGTGTACAACATATCGTGTTAAAACTGAATGAGCCCTGGGAGCTGATCGCCCCCCACCTCCCCTGGCAGGTAAAAGACCTCCAAACCAAGCCCCCCTCCTCTTTCTCTGAAAGACTGCTGCGGCATGGCTGTTTTCAGACTGATTTACAAGATGGGCAAGACGGCCTCAATTACTCAAAACACACAATGCTACCTCAGGGAATTGCCTGCCAATTGCAGGAGAGCCTGCTGACATCCACTTTTCGTTCTTGGAGCTTTCAAACCTCCTGTCTGCCCTCTGCCACGAACACATTCGCCTCTGAGTCACGTGGAGGGCTCGCCAGCATCATCAGTGCTCCCTGGTAACAGCTGCCGCGTTGGTGCAAAACCACGCTTGGTGTCCAAAGCCTGGGCGCCGTGTTTCATTTTCATTCCTCCAGTTCTTGGCCATTCAGTGAGTAGCCTTTGAGTACCAGGCATTGGACTGGGCATGGGGGAATACAGAGGGACATTCATCCGTAATCACCACTTTTTAAGAGAGCAGAGCCCTCAAGATGGACAACAGATGACCACAATTCATTATGATAAACATCGTAACAGTGGAGCAAAATAGAAAGGAGCTGATTCCACTGGCAAGCCAGGTGGAGGCTTTGCCAAGAAGGTGACCTTCCAGTTGAGTCCTGACGATAAGTGGGAGGCCCCCAGGGGAGGAGGAGAGGCAGGGCAGTGGTGGTCGAAGGGATCTGTGCGCACAGAAGCGGACGAGTGGAAGAGTCCAGGATACCCAGTGGGAAGACGCCACTGGGTGTGAATGGAGGAGTGTGGGTGTGAGGAGGTGGAGCTCAGAGGAGGTGGAGGGAGAGGAACCCTGGGAGGGGAGGCTGGAACAGGTGCAGAAGGGCTGTGAGTGGGTGGCATGCTGAGCATGTGGGCTCTTGTTGATAGTCAACGGGGAGTCATTGATGGAGTGGGGAGACAGAATCATATTTGTGCCCAGAAAAATCTACTGAGAGAATGGTTAGAGAGCTATTGTAGGTGTAGAGGAGGAATGATGAGCGTAAATTTAAGATAGAAGAGGGAGGCTGGAGATGAGGGGCATACTTAGTCTGAAAGATGCTTAGGAGGTTGGTGCCATCGGTGGGTCACACACACACACACACACACATGTTAAGATCGACTCCAAGATCCCAGTTCCAACAGCTTGGCAGCTTTATTAAATGAGATGGGGGAATGTGGGAGAGATTGAAGATGTGGGAGGGAGTGTGATGTTTTGGGCTGGACGTGCTGAACTAGACCCACCCAGGCAAGCCTGGAACTCAGAGAGGGAGGGACAAACGTCCAAAGGGTGTCCTTTTGGGGCTATAGAGCTCTGCACTTGGCTCACAGATCGCAACTTTAAGGCACCATGGGAAGCTTTTTCTTCTTGGGCATTGGATCAGCTTGGGTATGAGTGTGTCACTGAAATGTTCCAACAGCCTGACCTTATGCAAGCTGAATGAACCTCAGGTCCCAGGCTGCTCGCATATCTGAAAGATGGAGGATGTTTACACCCATCTGTGGTGTTGGTGTACGGATCCACAGTGAGGTGGTGAGGTGCTGAGGCCCAGGAGACCCTCTGCAAACACTGTAATCAGCGCGGGGCAGAGTTCTGAAAAGACCGTACTAAGCACTCGCATGAGCTCGGTGCAAATCTAGTTATACCCAAATTCTCAATAATTAAAACAAACAAACAAAAAAAAATCCAGAAGATCCTTCTGCCTCCTCAGCTAGGTGCGGGGTTTCATTATGCTTCCCCAAGCCCTATTTCCTCACCTTAAATTATTCCTTGAGAAAGGCCGCTGCTTCTGAAGGACACCGGGCCCTGACACTCAGCTTGCGGGTTCCCTTTCCTGGCATTCCAGAAAAACAAGTGTTGGGAAAACAAAACAAAACAAAACAAAAAAACCCAAAGCCTACTGTCCGCACAGCAGTCCTCAGCGACTTCTGCAACTGCTCAGTTACATGGCTATTCACGACACGCAGATTATAGGGTTATTTAGCTAAAGGCTCTGTGGCTCGACCAGATAAAACTAAATAAAAAAGAAACATGCAAACGTTGGATGTTTTTGGAGCATATGGCAGCAGTTAACTTCTAGTCAGCAAGAAATAGGAACAAAACAAAACCGTGAGGGTTTCTTTTTTTTTCCTGTTTTGTTTTGCTTTGTCAAGGATGTGGATTATCAGGGACCCAGGAGTGCTTAGAAGGAGCAGCCTTGTTTGGAAATACCTTGTATGAATAAGGAGGATAGAAGGGAGGGATTCTTGCAGTGTTTACGTGGGCCTTGTTTGGGTGGCTGTTGTCAGGCCTGTGTTCCGGAACTTATGTCGGGTGGTGGTCTAAATAAAGATCTTGAGGCCAACCTGGGCAAGTAAACCTATTCCAACAAATGGCCACCATGTACTTGGTTGCCAAAGCCAGAAACCTACAAGCTATTTTGGAAACCTTTTTCTCCCTCACCGGTGGCATCTATTCAAACATCGAGGGTTGCCAGGGTACCCCAGACCGGGCCTCTGACCCGTGGCTGTCTCTCTACATCTTCTACCTCCCCCCCTGGGCCAGAACATCATATCCCTAGCCTGGACCATGGCGCTGGTCCCCCAGTTAGGGTCTCTTGTCTCTGATTCTCTCCATATGGTAACTGGGGGTCATCTTTTAATAGGCAAAAACCACATGGCTCTCTTGTGGTTGAAACCTTCACTGGATTCCCACTGCCCTGAAGGTGCAGGGCTGTGGCTTTGCTGTGGCTTCTGAGTTCCCTCCCAACACCTGACCTCTCTTCCGCCTCGCCTGGCCCCGTGCTTGCCCCTTTGCTGTCTCCCACTCCAGAACATGGATCCTCGTCTCAGTTCCCTGAAAACATTGTACTCACTCACCATCAGGACTCCATAAGAACGGTTCCCATGCCCGGAAGATGCCTCTGTTGTGGCTGACTCATCTTGACCTCAGTTTAAAGGTCACTTCTTCAAAGAAGCCTTCCCTGATTTTCCCAGGAAAGTCTAGTCCCCCAGCCAGTATGCCACAGAGAATCCTGCATTTCCTGGTGGCCATCCCTCAATGGAGCATACTAGATTGCCACTCCTTGCTGGTCTGTCAGGCCCTTTTGTGTGAGGAAAGGAGACCACATCTGTCTCGTTCCCTGGGGTAGCCCTGGACGGTGCCTGGGACACTGTAGGGACTCACTCAAACATTTGCCAAATGCATGAATGGGCCGGAGATACAGATACTTGCCAGCCGATGTGAGGGCATCCCTGGGGAAGAGGCTCTTGGAGCTCCCGCCCCACGTGCACCCAGGACGCATCCCCACAGCCAGCTTGAGCAGGGGACAGTCAGAGTAGAGACTGCATCAGACCTAGCACAGTGATGACTGCCATGTTCTGGACCTCAGAGCTCGTGGGTGGGGGTAGGATGTGCAGGCAACGGGTGCTGCAGGGGCGATAGGGACGTAGACTGGGGGCTCCATGCAAACAGGGATTGTCATGCTCACGGTCAATGCCCAGGGTCCGAGCTCAGAGGGCCCCGTCTCTGCTCTTCCTCACTCCCTATCCCCCTGCCTCCCTCCCCGATCAGTCACCCTTAGGATCCACAATCCCGTGCAAATGTAAACCCCCAGGGATGGGAAAGGACCTCTCTCCGGATTACCAGTTGTGACCACACATTCTCCCCAGCCCAGGCAAGCCCAGTCCTTCCTACGAGCTTCGCAGATTTCCTCTTCTTCCTGCCACCTCGAAGCACGGGGGAGGGTTTCCGAAGGCACCCATCTCTTATTCTATCCAGTGACGTCGTGGAGGTCATGGTGACAAAGCAGATGGAGAAGTTTAGTTAACAGACAACAAAAAACGACAGTGGCTAGAGTCTCAAATGCAAGGTGCCCCTGAAACGCAGAACTGGACCCATTTATTTGGGATTTCCAGGCTGGTTTCCTCCCTGTAAATTGCCAACAGCAGCGGCTTCCCTCCACCGGGCGGTGCCTCCCAGACAAGGCTCCGGACACCTGGCAGTGCTGTGGTGCGGCCTAGGGGCACCGCTCCTCATAGCAGAAGACTTTTTTTTCCACTTTCAGGGCAAAAAGGAAGGTGTCAGAGAGAAAGGCGGAGTTTCCAGGTGGCCGTGAGGGTGCGTTTTGTTGGCTAAGGGGTTGCTGTGGTGGAGTTCGCTGCCCCAGTCCTATCCCTCATCCCTTCTCTCGAATTCACCGCATATGAGCAGGCGCACACGTCTGTGCACACGCAGAACGCCCCACCCACGAGCACCTGCACACACATGCACACACACCTGTGGGCATATGCACTCACCCACACACTCAGGTACACACACATGTACACGAGCCCAGATTTGAGCTTTAGCGTCAAGCTTCGGAGAAGATAAGGAAAAAACAGACGGCTCCCACCTCGTTCTCACGATGTGCCAGACCCTTCCTCCACCTCGCCTTGGTGAGAGGCTCACCCTCGTCTCCCTTCCTCGCCTGAGAAGGGCGGAGGGCACGTCGGGTGGGGCGCTCAGCGAGCTGCGGAGCTCCAGCACCCCATTCTCTCACAAGGCGAGTGAGTAAGCATTTCCTGGCTGCGATGGTAGAAGCAGGAGTCAGTCCCAAACCAGAGAAAACGCTGACCCCCAATTCTCTTCCCCCCAGGGAACAGAGATGGGCAGGCAGGCTCACTGCGGAGGCAACCCCAACTAAATGCCCCTCAGTTTTATGGACCCTGAGTCAGAGGGGAGGGGAGGGGGGCTGGGAGCGGGAAAGTACTGGGGACTGAGGCCGGTGGGGAAAGGTCAGTTTTACCCCTCGCTCTGCCCAGCAGAGGCTCTAAGGAAGGGCCTGGTCTCTGCAAGGCCCCCGGCAAAGGGCAAAGAGATCCAGGAATGAAGGCGGCCGGCGAGGGCCCAACTGTGAGACGAGCATGAGGCCACAGGGTCCTGAGTCTGACTGCGATTCCCTGTCTGTGGTCAGGCCTGGAAAGTCACACCGAGGTTCCAGACTGCTCAGCGTCCCATGCGTCTTGCCCCAGGTCCCAGTGGTGAGGGGCAGAGCTGGTCCTCAAACCGACCTTAAGCTTCTCACCATCGCAGGAGCCTGCTCCCCATCCCCCTGCCTTTCTCCTAACTTCCTCATCTCTGGAACCTCCGGCCGCCAAAGATCCAGCGGTTCCTTGCGGGGTTCTCCTCATGGAACCCCCCCCCCACCTGCCCCCCTCACCTGCCGGGAGGCGGGGGCCCTCACTTGTACGTCAGAGCCTCAGAAGGCAGCAGCCAAAATGGAAAGACGTTATCTCCAAGCAGTGGCAGACGAATCCACTGGTGTTTGTCAGAGAGGACTGCGTGACGTTATCAAGACAGCTTAGAAAAGAGCAAAGATCCCAGAAACCGCAGGGCAGAATGGGTAAGAATGCATGTGCTGCTCTGAGCAAATGTGGAATGGAGATGTCTGCTCCTCCTGGCTGTTGGGCAGAGGACAAGCCTGGGAGGGCGTGTCCAGGCCCTAGAGGGTGCTGGTCTCTACCTGTACAGAGAGAAGGCAGGTATGTGATGGCACTGTTAGACTTTCCTGGATCTTAATAATAAGGGTTTATCCGAGTGGAACAATAGTGTGGATTAAATGAGCTAACTCCACAAAAGCTTTGGGCACAGGGCCTGGAACGAAGTGATTACGCAGCATACGCTGGCCAGTTGCGATCATTATTACTTCTCACTTATGAATCTTGCCTTGCTTGAAGCTGAGAATGGAAGAAAGCTTTGTCTAGGTAAATCTTGCTTTGTGTATTAATGGGTTCCTGCAAAGCTGTATGTGAATCAGATATATTGCTGGTTGTGATTTAAATTGATGGTTCTTCCTTTTAATGCTGGAACACATGGCTCAGAGTTGAATATGCTCTCTCTGGGTCTCAAGCTTTCAGTGGCTTCCATTGTGATGGTACAGAGCTTTTCTCTGTTTTGGTGTGGGTGGAAGGCTACACCTTGTTTAAAAGAAAGCATGCCCAGGTTGGATAGTGTTGATGTCAAGCCCTCACTGGTACCCCTACAGAGCTTGGCCTTCCGGACAGAATCCTCTCCCTGAAAGCAGCAGCAGGTGGGAAGGAGTGGCTCACAGAATAAAAGGAGAGAAAGCCAGAAATTTAGACACAAACTACCAGGTTAGGCACAAGATATGCAGGAGGGTTTCTTTTTCTTTTTCTTTTATAATATGAACTTAAAAAAAAAAAGATTTTATTTATTTGAGAGAGAGAGAGAGAGAGGAGACCGTGAGAGAGAGCATGAGAGGGGAGAAGGTCAGAGGGAGAAGCAGACTCCCCGTGTTACTGGGAGCCCGATGCGGGACTCGATCCCTGCACTCTAGGATCATGACCCGAGCTGAAGGCAGTTGCTTAAGCAACAGAAACATCCAGGCGCCCCTGCAGGAGGGTTTCTTAATACAGATGGCCAATTAGCCTGCAGGCAGGTAGTGATGGGGGCAGCATTAGGCAGCCCTCTACCATAGATCCTTCTAGAAAAGGAACTGGATAAGTTCCTGACTCCATGTGTAGCCCAAGGACTGTGCTAAGGACTTTGCATTTTCTCATTTCATCCCCCCGATGAGAGCCAGTATTTTCAACATTAAGGCTGTTTTACAGAAGAGGAAGTCAAGGCTCAGGGAAGTTAAGCCCCAGATTCCTTGGCCAATGGATAATGGAATCAGGACTCAAACACTACAGGATTCCAAAACCCACATCCCTATTACGAGATCCCCAGAACCCTGTCTGTGCGGAGGAGGCAGAACAAGGACCCTGCCCCACCGGGCTTCCTTGCTGGTAATTTCATCTCCAAGAAGGCCGATGAAGCCCACTGAGAGATTTTCCACTTGCGACTTAAACCAGAAGACTGGCTGGGAACACAAGGGTGAGGGCAGCTTTGGGGGACAGTGACCACTGGGTCAGAAGGATACCACAATGGTGAGAGTATAGGTTCTGGAGCACCATCTCCTGGGTCCAAATTCTGCTTCTGTGACTTAGTAGCTCTGTTCCTTTACCTCGCCTTGGCTCTGTTTTCCTCTTTGGAAGATGGGGATAATAGTACCCACTTCGTAGTGAGCTCTCAGAAAGCTGATGAATCGATACACTTAGTACTAATGTTAAGTATTAGTATGCAAAAAATTTTGACTGTTAGTGTTATTGTTACTTGAGTTCATTTTTGTAATGGAAGATGTAGATGGACATAATCATAGACTCAGGACCTTAGGGAAAAAAATTTAAAAGCCTGAGGTCAGCAAAGCAGGTATCTTTGCCAGAAATTATAAAGGGGAATCTGGATTAAGACAGCTCAGCAAACTTTTCCTGTAAAGGCCCAGATAGTAAATATTTTCAGTTTTGGGTCTCTGTTATAATCAGTCAACTCTGCTATTGTAGCAATAAAGCAGCAGTAGACAATATGTAAACAAATGGGCATGTCTGTTTTCCAATAAACTTTATTTATAGAAACATGAGGAAAGCCAGATTTGGCCAGAGAACCACAATTTGTGGATCCCTGGCTCAAGCAAACTGGGAAACACTAAAATATAAAATTCTGCCTGTGTAATTGTAAATGATGTCAGTAAAATGAAAAGCAAGCAGGCAATTAATCAACATAGTTACAAAGGGAGTTGTTTGCTTCAGATTGAAAGAGGACATTTTCGCAAATGACATATCTGAGGGTTAGTATCCAAAGTATATAAAGAACTTATACAACTCAACACCTCCCCAAAATAATCCAATTAAAAATGGGCAGAATAAATGAACAGACATTTCTCCAAAGAAGACATACCAGATGGCCAACAGACAAGAAAAGATGTTTAGCATCACTCATTATCAGGGAAAAAGCAAATCAAAACTACAAGGAGATGTCCTCTCACACCTGTCAGAATGGCTAAAATCAAAAACACAAGAAACAAGTGTTGGTGAGGATGTAGGAAAAAGGAACCCTCATGTACTGTTGGTGGGAATGCAAGCTATCACAGCCACTGTGGAAAATAGTGTGGAGGTTCCTCAAAAAATTAAGAATAGAACTATCCTTGGGGCGCCTTGGTGGCTCAGTGGATTAAGCCGCTGCCTTCGGCTCAGGTCATGATCTCAGTGTCCTGGGATCGAGCCCCGCATCGGGCTCTTTGCTCAGCGGGAGCCTGCTTCTCTCTCTCTCTGCCTACTTGTGATTTCTCTCTCTGTCAAATAAATAAATAAAATCTTAAAAAAAAAAAAATAGAACTATCCTATTATCCAGTAATCACACTACTGGGTATTTACCCCCAAAATACAAAAACATTCATTCAAAGAGATACATGAACCACTATGTTTATAGTATTAGATACAATAGCCAAATTAGGGAAGCAGTCCAAGTGTCCATCCATAGATGAATGGATAAAGAAGAGATAAATGTACATATCCACCTGGATGTTGTCTTTGGAGAAATGGAATATTACACAGCCATCAAAAAGAATGAACTCTTGCCATTTTTAATGACATGGTTGGAGCTAGAGAGTATAGCACTAAGCAAAATAAGTTAGAGAAAAACAAGTACCATATGACTTCACTCATATATGGATTTTAAGTAGCAAAAAAAAAAAAAAAAGAAGAGCAAAAGTGGGAGAAAAAGAGAGAGAGAAAAGCTGAGAAGCAGACTGTTAACTATAGCAAAGAAACTGGTGGTTACCAGAGGGGAGTGTGGTGGTCGGATGGGTGAAACAGGTGATGGGGGTGAAGGAGGGAGGACCAGGTGTTGAACAGAAGTGTTGAATCACTCTATTGTACACCAGAAACGAACATAACCCCATGTATTAACTATACTAGAATTTAAAATGAAATTAAATTTAAAAAGAAACTCCAAGGGAAAAAAAAAGGCAAAAAAAAGGGGACCTGTGCCCCAAGGAGGAGGAAATGCAGTGTCTTCTGAAAGGCATACAGCTCAGAAATATGTGAAGGTCTATAGCTATATGGTGGTATCAACAGAAAGATGAAGCCCTCCATGAATTTGTGCAAAACGTTAAGGATTTTTATTTTTTAAGAAAGAATATGTTTTATTTCTGTTTTGGGGGTTGTTTAGTATGTTTATAAGATGGAAACAAGGGAAGGATGGGGCACCTTCCTGGGAACAGCACTATAATGAAGCAGAAGCCATGGCTTCTCTAACTGTGGCTACATGGAAAGGGACCCAGAAGTGGACCAGGGGTCCTATCAGGAGATGTCAGGCAATGGTGGCAAAAGACAGCCCAGTGAAAACTAGGGAAAGAGATCGAGGCCCAGAGGAAACCTGGCATTACCAAAAATGGCAAGAGAATGAAAAAACAATCTAACAGCGCCCAGATGCAAACACTAGCTGTCTCTAAACAGTGTGATTTGGGTCATTGTTATTTTCCTGATTATTCAACTTTTGAGTAGTTTTGATTATAAGCACCCATTGCTTTTAAAATCAAATGAAAATGAAAACCAGTTAAGATGGCGGAGGCTTCCTGGAGGAGCAACCTTAGGATGGACGCTTAAAAATCATGAGAAGATTATTTTCACCCAGAGAAAATAGAAATTTCTCACTGTAAGTCTGATCTGCCAACTAGTGATGTGTCCACAATGTCCACAGACATTGATTGATCCATCAGTCATTTTATTACTTTCTTTTAGTGAGGGCAGAACATGCTTCCTGGTAAACACCCAATACTTGCCTTACCAGCTTCCCTTAGGGTTATGGCATGGGCAAGCTGCACCATCCTGGTCAAGAGTTGCTGAAAAATCTACTGAGTGGCTCCCAGGAGAGGTTCTCCTTGTGTGTGCACACGTACATGCACATATATGTGTGAGTGTGTGTACACATGTACATGTATTTGTAGCATGAGGAGAACATTTGGCCTTCCAGTGTTTGGTGTATTCATGTGAGGATGTGGTGTTTGGTGCAATGGCAACTACTTTGTCACCGCATGGAGTAAATCCCAAGGTTGCCATCCAAAACTCTAGTGATGATAGACCAGGAAATTGAAACAGTGGGGTTCTTGATTCATTGTACTGTAGCCAACCTTTCCCCCATCTTTAGACTTCTGAGAAAAACCTATTGGATATCCAGTTCTGGTTAAGTACTGCAGTTCCTAATTGTCTCACTCACAGAATATTCACACAGAGGCACATTGGTGGCTCTCAAGCTATCTAAAGTTTAAGTCAGGTTTGAGAATGTCTCAGCATTCCTGAGTCTCTGGACTCTCACGTTGTAATGCAAAGCCTTGCAGTAAGGTGCCAGAATGCAGTTTTAAAATTTTTATTATTTCATGTCATTAGATTTTGTTGCTTTAACTATTGGGGGGAATAAAGGGATCTTAATGTGACTCGCTGGCTTCTCTTTCTCATGGTTGCTGTCATCTTTTTTCATACCCAGCTCTGTGGAAGACAAGGATAAATCCTGGAGATTCGCTTCAGTGGTGCATGAAATGCCCATTTTCTGTAGGTGTGGACTCATGGGCATGTCTTGGGGAAATACCAGTCTTCGCATTTCCTACAAGGTGGAGAATAGTGGCAATAGCATATAGCTTAGCAGGTTCATATCCTGGCTCTGCCCTGAGCGTTGATAATCTTGGGCAAGTTACTTAACATGTCTCAGCTTTTCTTGCTTCATCGATAACATGAGGATGTTGATGTGGCAGAGGTCATAAAGATTAAGGTTTGGTAAAATCTTTAGCACTATACCTGGTAAATGGTACAAACCCAGCACATGGATGCTGTTGTTCCCAATCCATGGGAAAACAAGGGTGAATTTGTCACCCTGCCAACTGGTGAAGGGAACAAAGTTGGGAAGAAGCGATGATGAATGAAGGTGGTAGACAGAGAATTTGTTAACAAAGGAGATTCCAAGACCCAACCCAAACCCTCTGAACTGAAATCACTATAAGCCTGGGAATTTACATTTTAATTAGGCTTCCCAAGTGATTCATATGCACACTCAAATGTTAAAAATCATAAAAGTGTATATTTAGAAAGGCATTACAGTAATGGTTTTAAGGAAATGCATTTTGGAATGGTACCACTTGAACTGACCCGAGTCCAGAAGGTCACAGGTAGGATAGAAGGATAGGACCGAGAACCATCTTCCCTTATTACAAAAGCTTCCCTTTCCCCCAGAGCTCTGTCTCCTCTTGAAATGGTCTTATTTCAGAACACCAAGCTGCAAACATTTGCCTTCAGATCTCCCCCTAAACCTAAGGTAACTATCCATTAGGTACTAGGCTACCTTTAGTCTCTTGTGGTAGATGAGATTATTGTTCTCAGTTCTTCATTCCCTCCTACCTACGAACTTGCAGTCAACAGAAATGGAATGAGTGTATTTCTCTGCAGGCTAGCAAGTGAGAAACACATGGTGGTTGCAATGGTAAGTCAGTAAATTTGGGGGATGTTTGTTATGCAGCATCCTTGTGGCCAGAATTGACTAATACCTTTCTTAAAAGGGGAAATAACTGGGGTTTGCTAGTGTTCTCACTGAAAGACTTAACAACTCTTTTCATGGGGAAGCTTGCTCACCGTTGTGGCAAGGGCCTGGAAAGGGGAGAAGATTTGTCCAAACTGATAGCACTTGTGCACGTTGATGTCTCCAAAGCGACTGCGGCGCTCCTTCCGGCCGGCCAGTCTCTTCTCTGCCTTCATGTCCATGAAGTGCCGGAAGGGGCCCTGCTGGGGCAGACGGGCCACATGTACCTGTAGCGAGGAGCCGAGGTAGCACGTGGCTCCCAAGTTCCACGTGCTCACACCGAGACAAGGCGTGTTTTTGACAACAGCCAGCTCTTGTCCCTGCCTCTTGATATCAGTTAGATTCCCACTGACCTTTCTAAATTTTCTGTGACCTTGGGAAATGGATCAAAGGGGCATCCTTTCTGTTTGTTGCTGGGAGTCCTGCATGCTAGGTTGAGTGTCAGGGCACTGAGCTCTAGTTATGAGCCCGCCCATCATTATAGGACCTTGGCTCAACACCCACCCATATGGTAGATTCTTTACAAAGTCTTTTTCCAGCCTGGAAATGGCACAGATTATATGAAACTGGAATGTCAAGAATGCCATGGGTTGAAAGCTATCCTTCTTGGGGGCAAGGAGCAGGAGGCAGGGTGTGATGTGTGTTGAAGGGTCCTAACTTGCGATTCTAATCTCGCTTCTATTAGAGACTGAGAAGCAGAGGAGCCCTGCATACATTCCACTAGGAGAAACACCACCATAAGGTGCACAGTGAATTTCCCCAGCCAGAGAGTTCCCCTTCACTGCACCCTCTGCCCAGACCCAGCTCTCTACTGGAGGTGGTCCTGCTGGGTGCCCACTGCTGGGCAGGGCCAATCCCTGCCTTCTGACTGCCATGATGTTTGTTTTCATGGGGTCGTCCTGATTCCTGATCATCTCACCCTCACTCAGCTCCCTCTCCTGCCCCAGCCTCTTTGTGCAGACAAGAGAGCATCAGATTCTGCCTACATAATTGGTTTCTTCAAGGAGCTGCTACCCCTCTTGCTTGGCCCATGTGTGGCCAGTGGGAGAGTGGTGCCCAGTTTCAATTCTGACCAGGGGGGCCACCCCAGGCACGCCCTGCCCTCCGTGTCTGCAAAGGAGGCTCAGCAAACATTATCTCTATTCACATTGTAATACTTTTCCACCCCACAGGGCAGGGGCATGGCTGGGAACATGGGCAGGGGACATACTCCTGTGGCTGATGGCCCAACATGCCCTCTTCCTGGCTGACACACCTGCACGGGTGGGGGTTACTTAGGAGTGGGCGGCCGGACACGTTGTAGGAACCTCATCCCAGTTAGGGGTTTGGGCCATTTCCTGCCTCCCACACAGCAGGAAACACGGATGTGTCTGTTGTTTTACTTCTTTCTGGGATTGCCCAGAAGGAGCCCAGAGGACACAGCACTAGCAGCTCTGGGGGCGGGCAGAGGGGCTGACCAAAACCTGGGGCCCCGAGCGATGCCAGAGATCCGGCATCCCACTTCCTGGATGGAGAAACTGGGACCCAGCCAGTGGGGGGGCTTTGCTGAGGTCTCTCTGTGACCTTCTCTTGCATCAAGTATAAATTCACTGCATTGCTTCGGGGTTGGTGACTCTGTTCCGAGGATGGTGCTATTCAGAGCCCACCTTGGAGAGCGAGGGCATGAAGCAAGCCGCGGGAGTGTAGATGGGGCCGGGGGTGCCCTGAGCATTCTGGAGGGGCCAGAGCCCCCCGGGAGGGTCCCCAAGAGAGACCTCCCATTGAGGCTTCTCCCACTCTCCTCCTTTCCCTGGTTTGTCACGTGGCCCTTCTCAGGCAGAGCCAGCATCTCCATCATCATCATCACCTCCTTAACCCAATTAACACGTGCCTCCGTTTCTGCCTGGGTCTCCTCCCCCTCCACCCCTGCCCTGTCTTACTGCCCCACCCCCACCCCACCTACCTCCCTCCTATTCCTCTTTTAAGGCTCTGATTTTGGCTTCCAATGAAGGGCCTCCCCCAGCCAGAACAGGCTCCTTCTCCTCTGGGCTTGCAGACGATTGACCCCAGAGGGGGTCTGTGTGTCCCACCTGGCTTCCTGGGAGTGTCTCACTCCACTGACGCCTGCTCCTGTGGTCTTTGTCAGGGCTTCGCTTGCTGAGTGTACTCCGTGGTGGGGGGGTGGGGGGGGTGGCACACCCTCAGTCCTCAGCGTGCAAAAGATAGGGGGAAAGAGGGATTTTTGGAAGACTCACGTCATGTATTCGTAAGCTCTTTGCTATTGGAAGAGAAAAGTCCCAGCTTCGTCCCACAGCTTTGGTGGTGCTCAGACTCGAGATTAATGGTGGATAAACAGGTCCCAGCGGGATCGGTAGCTTCCAGTCTGTTCCAGGGAAGTGAGGAGAGAAATGCCACACTCTTAGGATCCATGCACAGCGCTAGACCTAGCGTTCGTGTCTTTGGGTTTGACCCCCACCCGCAGAATAACAAGGGAGGTTCGTGCCCCAGAGAAGGAAGCAGACCCTCAACCCAGAGCCCAGAAGGAAAGCCCTCATTAGGAAAGGCACATGGAACCTGTAGGATATTCTGATTTGCTTTCTGGAATCTGATCAGCATAGTGGGCCGTTCTCTTTGCTAGGTGGATTATTGGCAAATTGTTTTGCGGATGCCCCCATGAGTTGATTGCTGCTCTGGGGAGTTAACCGAGTAGAGAAGCTCATTATGGGGTCCAAGACGGTCATTTAATCAGGTTAACTAAATAACAAATTAGGGGACCCTCTTGCTTTTTTGGATTTGCGAAGAATTAGTTTTTCATATTCACGCAGAAGCCTGCCACCCTTCTCGGGCTGGGCCGGACGGTAAATAGGCTGGGCTCGGCGGTCATATCCTCTCTGTTGCAGCCACACGGCACGGTTGTCGCGACACAGAAATAGCCACAGATGACACGTAAATGAGGAGCTGTGGCTGTGGTTCAATAAAACTTTATCGATGGGCACCAAATGTCACTTTCATAGGATTTTCATGTATCACAAAATATCATTCTTTTGATTTCTTTTTTTTTTTTCCAGCCATTTAAAAATGGCAAAACCGTTCTTAGTTTGCAAGTCATCGAAGACAGATGGCAGGACAAATTTGGCCTAATGGGCTGCAGTTTGCCAACCCCTGCATTAGTGGATGCTTCAATACACCCCCTGTCACAAGGAGACAAGTGCTAATTTCCAAAATAGAAATGAGGATTCTGAAGTTTTCTCAGCAGTTTCAAAATCACTGCGCAAGATAGACAACTGGCCCGTCACCAAGCCTGAAGCAAACCAAGCCAAGGCTGGCTGGCCTAATTCAAAGACAAGATCTAGGGTTCCCAGGGACCTTGAAGCCATACAGTTCATCTTCTAGACATGATGCGTGACCCACATTGAAACCCATTAGGGACACAAGGCTCACTTAGAGATACAAGGCTCTGGAGTCCTGGAGTAAATGATCTCATCACCGTGACCCTCAACCCCTGATTTTCACCCTGGCGACTTTGATGTGAAGCAGTTCTGCTTCATGTAACCCAGCTTCATAAGGATGTTGGACAGAATTTCTACCCCCACCCTACCCCACCCCACCTCCATGCACCAGACACGTAACTGAAGGCAGGACTCCTCCTCTACGCTTTCCTCTACCAAGCCAGCCGTGACCTTCGGAGTTGCTCACCAGACCTGCGTCTGGGTGGTACTTGCTCGTGTGGCTCCTGAAAGCGTTCAGCAACCCCCAGCTGAGGTATTGCACTTGAACAGAATTTCAAACTAGAGAATGAAGTAGGCTTGACAGCGATTTCCCCAGGATGCCAGAGTAGGTAGAAAAAAAAAATAACTCAGAGCGATTCTTTCTGGCGTCTGCCACGATACTTCAGTTTTGAGTCCACAGTAAGGTTCTGATATTTTCCAAAACCTTCATGGGTGGAAGTAGGGTGGTGGAGGGCTAGCAGAGCCGAGCCCAGGGTCTTGTACACAGCGGATTCTCAGGAAGTGTTTATAAGACAAATGAGAGGGGGGAGGCATTTTGGGGGGGGCGCTGGACTGCTAGTTGAAATCCCTCTCGGGGCTCTATGGACATGTGTTACTCTGGGGGGGAAGGTCCCCTCTAGAGCCAGACAGACCAAATCCTTTCCTAATTTTACACCACCAGCTCTGTCTCAAACAGCTGTCTCTGGCTCAGTGCTATCTTCAAAGAGGAATCGGGGGCGCCTGGGGGGCTCAGTTGGTGGAGCGTCTGACTCTTGATTTTGGCTCGGGTCATGATCTTAGGGTCGTGGGATGGAGCCCCGCCTTCGGCTCTGAGCTGGGCTTGGAGCCTGTTTAATATACTCGTTCTTCCTCCCTCTCCCTCTAAAATTTAAAAAGGAAAAAAAAAAAAAAAGAGGAATGCAGCTTTTCTGAGCTTTGCCAAAGTCTCCTCGGTCAGTAAGTGTCTGCTTTCGGCTGCACTGGCAGTCGGTCTTGCTGGAAGCCAGCACTGTTCGGCAAGTGGAAGGAGGCAGCTCCCCCTTCCTGCCCCCACCCTCCCCCCTCCCCAGCTCAGGATGTGGTCCTGGGTTGTGGAGTATGCCCCTCCGTATGGGATTAAAAACTCCAGAGGGTTAGAAGGGATGGGAGGGGGAGGAGGCTAGGGCTTCATGTGGTTCTTCTCCCTTACAGAGTAATTATGACATTTCGGCAGTTTTTATGTTCTTCTCTTTGGTAATTTTTTCTCGGGGTGGGATGGGGGAAAAGAATGGTTGCCAGGGAGATGGAAGGGAAGTTGGAAAGAGGCTGCCCTCTGGGACTGATTAAAACCGGAGAAAGATACATGTAGTCCTAGAAGACAGAGAAGGTTTTTAAAAAGATTATTTACAGCCGAAAAACTAGCTTCCTGTCCTCCGTCCAAAAAGCACTTCTCGTCTGGTCCAGGAAGGGCATCTTTGCATCTTGGCATTAGACTCTGAGCTCTTGAAGGCACCGTTTGGGTCCTGTTGGTCTTTGAAGCCCCAGCACCCATCCTGAAGTCTGGCATATAGTAGGTGCTCAATATATGCATGTGACAGAGTAAATAAAAACTGAGTGAGCGAGCGGAAGACATGCTGAGCACCAGCAGCTTTCTGGGCAATGGATTCTGTGCTCAGCATGATCCTAGCTACTACCCACCCAGGGGTGGGCTGTCTGCAAAAAGGAACAGCGGTCTAGACCTGGGCACCTTGAAAAGGTGTGAAATGTGTTGAATTTCAGTCTCTTTGCTGCAAATATATGGAAAACTCCTTTATCGCTGCTCACGTGTCTGGCCCGTCCTGTCTTCAACAGTTTCTCTTTAAGGGGAGTTTGGCTTTCGGACAGTGGGAAATGATCAGACTTTGTCTCCAGCAGAAATTCTCTTCCCTGGTGGTGTGTGGGAGCATTTGGGGGTGGCGGGTGTGGAGGATGGGGCTTAAAAAATTCCAAAGCCAGCCGGCACCCCAGGCCGAATGCACCTGTGTTTCGGCAGGTGGGACCCCTGGCAAGCCCTCCAGGGGATTCGACCGAGAGCAACCGAGGCTAAGAACACCCAGGGAGAGTTGAGTTCACCTGCGTTGACACGATATTACTAGACAGCTGCTCCTCTGACTGCAAGTTCGTGGCCAAACCGGGGTGGGAGGTAGTGGGGGGACGTTTAAGGGTGGAAATAATAATCCTATGGATGATAGTCTTTGATTGGAGTCAGCACTTTTTATTTTTGACAGTGACTTCAATAAGTGAAAAAATAAAACCTTGAGACTTTGTATCAAAAAGTCATTTAGTTGGATTTTAAAGCTTTATTGCTTTTTGGCAGCTTTTGAAGGGGGTTGGGGTAGCGAGGAACATTTAGTGTTAAGAGAAATGTCATGATTTTTTTAGAGTGAGGTTGACATTATTATTTTCTGAATCCCCAGCTCCTAACGTGGGGCCTACCATGCAGCAGATACTTAGAAATGCTGGAATGATTACAGCAGTTACTGCTTGCTGGATGCCTCCTGCTATCTTCACCTCATTTCATCTTTAGAGTAACCATGTACAATAGGTCCTATTTGAATCTTCATTTTACAGGGTGTGGTGGCCGACTTCTAAGATGGCCTGATATTCTGCCCCCTATTATGAATGCCTTTTATAGTCCCCCTCCCCTTGAGTGTGGGAATATGCTGGGATACAGCTCGGGGTATGTTACATTGTGGCAAAGGTGAAGGGATTTTGCAGATGTGATTAGGGCCCCTGATCAGTTGACTATATAAATTAATCAAAAGGGAGTTTATCTTGGGTGGGCCTGACCTAATCAGGTGAGCACTTTAAAAGAAATTCAGGGGGCTTGAGACTCAAGTCATGCTGGGCATGCAGAAGGATGTCACCATGATTTTTTTTTTCTTTTTCTTTTCTTTTTTTTAAAGATGTATTTATTTATTTGGTGAGGGGAGAGAGAGGGCACACAAGAGCAGGAAAGGCAGAAGGAGAGGGAGAGAATCCCAAGCAGACTCTGCACTCAGCAGGGAGCCTGGCATGGGGTTCGATATCATGACCTCAAGATCATGACCCTGCGATCATGACCTCAGTTGAAACCAAGAGTCTGATCCTTAACCGACTGTGTCACCTAAGCACCCCAATATGTCACCAAGATTTCTAAAGCTGCAAGCAAATGGACTCTGGTGACAACCCTGAGTCTCAGATAAGAGCTGAGCAGAGGACCCAACTAAGCTGTGCCTGGACTAACCCACAGAAACTGAGATAATGAGTAGGCATCGCTGTGACATTCTAACCCAGCGGTAATTTGTCACACGGCAATAGAAAACAAATACACTAGTGAAGGAATAATGATGCAGACAAGTCACAGGACTTGGCCAAGGTTGCATATTAGGAATGGTGGAACTGTGTGTGGAACCCTGCTGTTTCTGACCCCTTACTGTTAGTGACATTCACTGTTTCACTGTTAAGTGAAACCGACTGTTTCACTAACGTCGGTTTGTGAAATAAGGCTCATCTGCTTCAGCTCACCGATGTTCCATAAATATAAATGGAACAAAACCAAGGCTGATACCAAACCCTGCTGCTTAGTGGAACAAAGTGGAATCAGAAGCAGGATGTGTCAGCATACGTCACACGTGGTTTCTACACACAGCGGGTGTCAGAGCTAGGGTGTCTTTTCAGACTCTTGCTCCCAGCTGTCCCCACACGTGGACACATTCTCACTTACAGGAGAAGGGCTGAGGAAAACCCTTCTAAGAAGGACCAGGAGCACAAAAGCCAATTTACGGAGCGTCAAAGAAACCTCAAGGAGAAAAGAGACATGGCCAGTGGTCACGTAGTGACACCCATCTGTTTTGCTCCCGTTGAGATGATGCAACCGACTTTTCTGATTTCCAGAGTTTAGATCATCATGATTATTAGGGTTGCCCTTCCTTAAAGAAAAGCTAATCTTTACTGCTAGTAGTGGTAATGTACATTTTAATCTAGCTTTTCCTGTGTGTGTGTGTGTGTGTGTGCATGTGTGTGTGTAAAAGTTTGTTGGTGGGGAAGGGGTGTCTTGGAATGTTACTGTTTTCTTCCAGCCAGCTTGAATGTATCTTTCTCTTTTCTCCTCACTCACCTGTCCTCTTTCTGCCTGGGAGGTAGATGTGATGCATAGAGGTGAGCAGCCATTTGGGGAGCATGAGGACTTATCCTCATGATAAGAAGAAGTCTATGAATGGCTTGGGTCTCTGATGTCATCATAGAGCTCCCGCCAGCCTTGCACTGCCTTCCTCTGGACATCTTGTCATATGGGGGACATACACTCCTTTCTGTTGGTGGAATTTTTTTTTCTTCTCCCTTCAGGTCACATGTAATTCTGTCTGATACGAAAATCTAAAAAATAATGTACACTCCCCAAGTATTTGAAACATACTTGGTAAGTATGTTAACACAGTGTTAACGTGTGCAAGGAATAATCATTATAATTTAAGGATCCTTTCTAGAGTATAATGAGGGTGAGAGGGGAACTCAGGGACGCCTCTCTCCTTCATTACTGACTCATAGGAAGGATGCATAATGGTGTGAGAGGAGGAATAGGGTGGCTGAAATAGATTTGAACCACAATAATGAATCACTCATTGGCCCTGATGTGTTTAATTTTGTCTAAGGCACAGAAGACCCAAGAAGGAGCTGTTCTTTGTCTTTGAGCAACTCTGACGTGAGCATCTGTTTGGGATCTGAAAAGTATATTCAGATTCGGGGTGAGATGAGTGGGGTTGCCCACTGCGCATGTCATTGAGGTGATTGCCTTGCATCACTGCATACAGGATCTGTAACAAGAAGGGGACAGAACCACTTTTCCCTCCCTGGTCCAATCATAGCTGAATCACTGAATTCAGCTCGGGGCATCTAGGTATATTGTCCCTCATTCATTGTGATTTGGGGCATGGCCGAAGGAGGTGGGAACAATTAGACTGAAGGAGAGAGAAGCCACTGGGAGACACGGCAGCTAGGAAAGACTGCTTCATAGCAGAGTGATCAAACCCAGCTCACCCCACCATCTCACCCTGCCCCAACAGATGGAATGGGAACCAGTGATGGAAGCTTCCAGGAGGCAGTTCTGAATGGGGATTTGGATTTGCTTAGGATGCTAACAGCTGTAGCTGCCGAAGAAAGAGTGGCCCAGCTCAGTAGATGGTCCTGTCATTGCTGGCACTTTAGATGGAACAACTGTTTGCAGAGATGGCATCCAGGGGACCCCGCGGGTCACGTGTTCGCACGTTCGCTCAAGAGTTAGAATTACTTAGTGTCTACTATGTGTCAGGCTCTTAATGGTCACACTATGACCTTGAAGATCTCTCCTATCGTGGTGATTCTCTGAGGCTCTGAGCGCAGTGAACTCGGTTTTGCACAAAGCAGAACCGAAGCACCCAAATCCGGGACCAGTCGCACCAAGTCATGTGGCCTGTCAGCGGTGGACCCATCCCTGTCTCTGAGCTTTTGCTCTGTCTCCTCTCCTTTCTCTTTCAATCATCTGCTGCTTTCAGAGAAAACCAAGTCATGCTCTGCTAGGCCATCAAGGCTTGGGGAGCGTGTTTAGACAGGATGTGCAGTTACCCAATACTGGGCTGAGTGATGTGTTTTCCTGACTCCGACAAATTGAAGCAAGCTCTCCTTTTGATCTACAATCTTCCAAATCGCCCCAGACCCCCCTCCCCCCGCCCCCGAGCGGAGGCGGGTCACAGGCAAGGGATGTGGTTCCGATTTCATACAACACATGGCTTTCTGACTAGGGAGTGGCTGAAGATTCCTGGTGCACTTACCCATGCTTCGCTCAGCCTCGAGATTCCAAAGATTGCTGTGCAAACCGCACACTTCCCAGGGAGCCCATTTCCCCCAATCCTTAAACGTGTATGAACCTCCCTCCCTCCCTTTTTCTATTCTCTCTCTCTCTGTCTCCCTCTCCCATGCACGCGTGCGCGCGCGCACACACACACACACACACACACACACACACTCTACCACTCCACTGTCTATCTGTACCTCCTACACCGCCTATGGACGTTTCCAGCCAGGATCTCTTGCCTGGCAGGCCCTCTGTGGGGTGGGGAGTGCCTCTCAGGCAGCGAAAAGCAGCCTCGCCTTTGCAGCCGGTCATTCCACCAGCAAGGGGTCCTTCAGCGGAGGCCTCTCCGAGCTTCTGAATGCATCAGGCTTGCAAGACGGAGGGAGAGCAAATTGGCAGCTGTGTTGGACCGCCTGACGCTGGGAAAAACATCTGTTGGAAAACTTGCTTTGTAATTTCCTGAGCCTTTTGGGGTCAGAAGTGGGTAGAAACCCCCAAATGGAAGAAAAGCCTAATTACTTTCAAGTGGGAGGAAAATAAGAACCAGAAGGGCTCACATGGGGGCCTGTGGCTGGTCTGTGGATTCCCAACCTCAGGCTCCCAGGATAAATGCTTCCAAAGCTTCCCCAGGCACTACTTTCTTCTGGAGCGAGCCCTGGCATTCTCCTGGGATAACTGACTTGGCCCAGACTGGACCAGAGTGGGTGGGAACACTGCTCACATTCACCCTCCACCAATATTGCTCTGCAAGGCTGGGGGTGAGCTGGAGAACAGCTCGGGGCCCCTTCATGCTTTCACTGCAGGCGAGTCTTTGATCACCAGGCTCGTTCACCAAGGTCGTTTCAGTGCTGGAACGGAGGCTGATGCAGAGTGGGTGCTCCCCGGAGATGGATGGAGTGAGGGAATGCGTCTGCCTTGGTAGCCCACGCACCCCCCAAAGTTCTCGTTGCTTGCATGACTTGTGTGAATGGCTGCTCTGGAAAGCTAAGGTCAAAAAGCAAGGGGGGCTCCGATCAACTGAACAGAACTGGAAAGGAATACAAATCGGGCAGGTCGGAAGAGTGGGGGGAAGGGCATACTGCTCTGGGGAGGTATCTGGAAAAGCCCTGGGCCTCCGGGAGTGCCGTCAGCAAGCCTCTGAGCTTGGAGACCGGAGCCGACCAGAGATTTTTCCCCCCAGGCCTTCAAAGTTTATAGGTCATCTTCAGCTGGGTCTGCAACAAAGATTTTGCACTTGCTTGGCTTCAAGGCTGAGGTCTTTATCCCACAATAAAGGGTCTCCCCTCTCTCTCCTACACTGCTCGGCTACATCTCTTTTCTTACCCTGCAATTCTCCTTAAATACTAGTTTCAGTCCCAGGGAATAAGACCGAGATTTGCAAAAAAACAAAACAAGACAAAAAACAAACAAACAACCCCCTCCCCCCCGCCCCGACTTTTCAAGTTCTCCTTTATCTGGTTTGGTTGTCCTGGTTTTCCTTGGCCCGAATATGCCTAAAGCTGAAAAGGTTTTTAGGGAAGCGAAACTCTGATTTTCAAGAAATGAGCTCTGGTTGCATAATGAAAGCCCTTTCTGATTCCCCGCACATAGGTCTCTGGGGGTAATTAGGAGAATTTATGTATCCCCTACTGGCAACGATCTTTTGTCCCTGTGTTCAGCATGTGGAGGAAGTGATAGGTCCATGTTAATGATCAGAAAAGGTTGTATCTTCCAGGTAGCAAATGAGGCTTAAAGGTAACTTTTCATCTTAAAAATACCCCCTTGCTCTTCCTTCCCCTGTCCCGAGGGGCCCACTTAGTGGAAATGCCATGTTGATGTATTTGCAGAAGGTCTGACTTCTTTAGCTGGAGGAAGGTGGAGATGCAGAGAGGACTCGCCCCAGCCCTCTGGGCACAGAGAGGAGAATATACAAAAGGAGAAACAAGAAGACGTGCTTCCAGCCGGCCTAGCTGCCTTCCCGTGGGTCAGCTCCGTGGCCACTGCCTCCCACTCTGAAGACACCTGCCACGGACACTAAGCAATTCGTTCCACAAAGTAGACGGGAGATGGCATTGGCAAGGCTGTTTCCTGTCTTGATGGGACAAGGATGGGGCTCAGGTCTGTGCTTTGCTGGGCTCACAGGCAGCCCAGCATGGAAGAACCCAACTCAGCAGAAGCCAGGGTGATTGATGGGGAGAAGGGTTGGGGGTCCCTTGACCAGAACAAAGCCGCCTCCCCCCACCCCCCTCACCCCTGGAATGGTGCCCTCAGCTTTTCCTCCCAAGGATCAGTTTCCCTCACTGAGAAGATGAGACCGCCTCTGGGACTCACGGCACAGAACACGGCCACTGAGCTAATGGGCTTGCGCGACCTTTCTTTCCGCTGTTCTGGGCCTTTCTGGCCCAGCCCCAGATCGTACCTAAGTATGGAAACTAGGGCTCTGGAGCCAGAAGCTCGGTCATGAACAGCAGGAGCTCTGCGGACTTGCTGGTTTGCAACCACAGGGTTTTCCTACCCTGGCAGCTCTGCGCCTGCGTGAGAAGCTCCCGCTCCAGGACACCATCGTATAAACCCAAAGGGAGCCTGCAAATGCACGGGCGTGGGGCCTGTCCCCAGCCCCGGGCTGGCCTTACCCTTGGCGTCTCTTCGTGGTTCTGTTTTGCCAAGAGATGGGCCTTCCTTAGTAGCCTTGTCCCCTCCTTTGTCTTTGGCTTTGTCCTTAGAGATCTGGGCGCCTTGCCCCTTCTGCAGCATCTGCCCATCGGGCAAGGGCTGGCCTTCAGGCAGATCCTCTTGCTTCTTGTTCTCTCTCTCCCTCTCAGGGGGAGCTCTAAAGGATACAAAATCCACCATCAGCGGTGATGTTCTGAGGGACTCAACAACCCCCAAGTGAGTGGCCTGAAGAGGAAGTTACGGGACCGGAACTTGCAACTTCATGAAATATTATTTAATCTGGGAAGAAAATAAATGGATGCTGTCAGCTTATTCTTGTGTATTTGCACAGCACAGTCATAAGAGAAGGGTGGGGGCGATCCTCCAAGTAGCAGAACAATTGGAGAACAGGGGTCCCACAGCTAATGCTTCCACCGGTGCCACGAAGGAATTCCACACTTATGCGCACGGATATATTGCAAAGAAAACAGGTCTTACGGGGAGAGACACAGGAGGTCAGGAAACATCTAAGAGCTGGTGTGTGTGTACCTATAGAAAAAATATACTTACATAAAATATGTATATGTATATTAAAGATTTTCTTTATTTGAGAGTGACTGAGAGAGAGAGAGAGAGAGAGAGCACGGGTGAGGGGAGAAGCAGAGAGAGAAGCAGACTCCCCGCTGAGCAGGGAGCCCGATGTGGGGCTCGATCCCAGGACCCTGAGCTGAAGGCAGGCGCTTAACCCACTGAGCCACCCAGGCACCTGCCCTGCTGTGTGTATTTTTACTATCAAGCAATTTTCTTTTTAATTATTTTTTTTATTTGAGTATAGTTGACACACCGTGTTACTTTAGTTTCAGGTGTACACAGTACAGTGATTTGACTTCTCTACACTTCAGGCTGTGCGTGCTCTGCACGATGTAGCTACCATCTGTCTCCGTGGTATTTCTTCTTTACAGGGTAGGGGTAATATACTGCTCATCCAACTGTGTTTTCTGTTTCTTTTTCCTCCCCATTTCCCATTATATCAATTATTTGTGTTTGGGGAGAATATTAAGCCGTTCTTCAGTGATTTTCTTTTCTTTCTTTCTTTCTTTCTTTTTTAAAGATTTTATTTTAGAAAGGGAGAGAGAGAAAAGGCATGAGCAGGAGGGGCAGAGGGAGAGGGAAAGAGAATCGCAAGCGGACTCCATGCTTAGCACAGAGCCCCAGGCGGCCTCGATCCCAGGACCCTGAGATCCTGGCCGGAATTGAACCCAAGAATGAGACATTTAACCGACTGCGCCACCCAGCATCCCCGTCAGTGATTTTCCAACATCCAAGTCACTGCTCTGGACAAGACCCACGAAGGAAGAGGGTCCTTCCTGATCTGACCCGATCTGCTCCTTTCTCCATCTTCTCTTCTACTCCACCTCCCTGCCCCCCAGCCCAGTGCTCCTTCAACACGAGAACCATCTCAGTGCCCTGGAAATGCTGCTGGCTCTCGGGCTTCTGGGATCGGCTTGTCTCTCTCCCTCTGCCTGGAATGCAAGCTTTTCCCCCACTTCCCTTCCCTAAATACTCATCCACCTGGAGAACTCCTACTCATTACTTCCTCTATGGTGCTGTTCATGACACCCCCCCCGTTCTCACCCTGAGATATAGACCTTCCTCCCCCTGTTCTCCATTATCTTTTTTTTTTCCCCAAGATTTTATTTATTTATTTGAGAGCGAGAGAACGCATGCTTGAGAGTATGACCGGGGGGAGGGGCAGGGAGAGAGGGAGAAGCAGGTTCCCCATTGAGCCAGGAGTCCGACGTGGGGCTCGATCCCAGGACCCTGAGATCATGACCTGAGCCAAAGGCAGACGCTTGACCAACTGAGCGACCCAGGCGCCTCTCTGGCATCTTTCAAGTATCTCCATTTTAGTAATGACGAGTTGTGCAATAAATGGTCTGTTTTCGTACCTACATCCACGGTTAGATTTTATGTTCTATGAAGTCACAGCCTCTATCTCATCTTCCTTAACACATAGCACTATATCTAGCAAGAGGCAGATCCTCAATCCGTATTGGATGGATGGATGGATGGATGGACAGGAGGATGGATGGATGGACAGATGACGAAGTATTAGGTAAAGGTAGAGAAGAACAAGACAGTAGATTCAAAATATGAACTATGTGGAAGGGAATGTCAGAGGGGCACTTGTAATCAACCTCTGATCTGCAGTGATGACCAGAATTAGGTGGGAACAGAAAGTCAAGGCTGGGACTTCTGGTCCCCGTGAAGGTTGCATCTGGGATTCATCTAGAATGTCCGACTACAGTAAGATGCTCAGAAAGCTGGACGTAATTTTTGCTTTGGAATTCTGTGGTTAGCGCTAAGTGGCAGCATTCTCTGGTGGATTTAACTTTTTCCCCTGAAACCCAAAGAAATGTAATCTGAAAACTGGCATCCTAGAGGTGATAATTAGAAGAAAATGGTTAAGGATATAGAAACATCCCAGTCTCTGTGTGGAGCCTCAGGTTAGGACCTGTCATTGAAATACCTTCCCTGATATTGGACAGAAACCTGAACATTTCTCCATGCCATGCAAATCTTTGAAAAGTGCATCATTTTTCTTTGATGAGTCTAAACTTGGTTTCTGAAGTTGTTGCTCCTGAAACTTCGCTTCCCTTAGGATCCCTCTCTCGCTTCTCTCGAAAGATCCACTAAGCAGTTTGTAAGCTGCATAGTTGCAAGTAGGTGGAAAGTTTTTTTAGGGAAACAAAATTTTTTAGTTTAAAAGAACATCTGCTCTGTGTCTGATCACTAGATGCCTCCAACTTTTCTAGCAAGTTGTAACATTTGTACTGACAACCCTAAGGCATATTTTGGCACATTATGAAAATCTACACTCAATAGATATGTTATTATACATGCCTTTAGTGCCCTATTCGAGGACCCTAACGTGCCTCCCTCACTTTGGATTGCTTGTTTATAAAGTTGTAGCTGTGCTTTACTGTCGACCAGACCTAGGCAGATAAACGCCAATGAACGTGGGTTCACAAGACTCAATTAAGACTTGCCTTGCCATCTGGGGGCCTTCGGGGAGCTGGGGATGTCCTCCATGAGATCACATCCTGACACTTCAAAAATTATACTCACACAGTGTTGAAGGGAAGAGAATACGTTTTCAAGGGGCCCAAGTCAAGCAACCAGTGACCAGATTGCCATCTGTTTCAAATTAAATGTGTTTATTATCTTTGCATCTTGTTCCACAGCTCCACATCGTCAGTTAGAAAATATCTTTTGGGATCTTAACTTACGCTCCAAGGCATGTGTTTATAAGTTTAACTGGCTGTTTGCTTTCACACGCAGGCAGCGATCTCCGCCTTCACTTTGACTCCGGGCTTTGTCGAGGCTGTGGGAGAGGGCCTGTGGGTCCTGGTCATTTGATACTCAGGTCTTGTTGTCCTCGTTCTGTCTCTGTTTTTCTTTGTTTCATGAAGTCCCCAACTCTATGTTAATCGTTCACAGTAGAGAGCACATCAGATAGAGCCAGAGCTTCTCTGGCCAAAAGAATTAGGAGCTGAGAGCTGAAGGTGAGAAGAAGCTGTACAAAGAGACACTAAGGGATGAGCATCTGGACAGTGAAGACGGTCCCAGGAAAGGCTCAGAGACGGTCCAGGACTAGAATATTTGAGGAAGAAAAAGCAAACCATTGTGGCTGGAGAGGGCAGGGAGAGGGAAAGTGGTGTGAGATGCAGCGCAGGGAGGCCAGCGTCGGGTCAGGCAGGGCCCCATGGGACATGTTCAGGGTTTTAGATTTATTCCAGAAGCAAGCAGAAAGCCAGGAGCACTTGGCATGTTTGGATTTGCATTTCATGAGGATGAGGCTGGCCAGTCTGTGAAGAAGGGATTGGAAGGAGGAAGACGGGTGGGGAGGCTGTGGGGAGGGGCTTGCATCAGTCTTGTGGAGGTGGTGGGGGGAGGAGGACTAGACTCAGCAAGCCTCCCCCCACCCCCCGGCCCCCAGCTAGAGGCGACAAGGGACAGGAAGACCCAGAGACCCGTTGGCCTTCTGACCTGAGCAACAGGTTGAAGCTGGTGCTACTTAGAGAGAAGGGGCAGTCCTAGGGGCACAACGATGTGGAAGGGCCGGGGACCGGAAATCCGTTCTGAAGTATGACCTGGGGACACCTGATTCTCAGCTCTAGGTAGACATGAAGAAGTCCCGTGGTACTAAGTCTCTTGAAAGGGTTAAGTTTATCATTTATTGGTGTAACTTTAGAAGTAATGACAAAAACCTCTGGAAGACCCTGTCGTGGAGCTTGTGACAACTCAGGCTGGGGGACATCAGGGATGGCTCAAGGGTCAGCAATAAATCTGGGGAGCGGCGTAGCAGGTGGGAATACGTAACACTGGATTTTCTCTTCTGCAACTTCTCCTTGGATCAGACTTTATTCCTGCGGGGCGAGGAGTGGGTGCAGGGAGTCCGGGAGCTGCTGGGACTGAGAGGGATGAGACAGACAGACATCCAGAAAGGAAGATGAGAAACATGACCTGGAGAGAGAGAGAAGGACTCGGGGCTGGGAAGGCATGCCTAGGGGATGATACAAGGTATTGACTTAATATTGTCCTTCGAGTTTCAGCGAGCGGAACTCATTTGTTTTTCAGCACCGTTACAAATGACGTTTTGCTCTGTAAAGCAAGTGTGGAAAAGCACGCACTGAGGGACCTCGTAGCATGTCCTCAGCCGCGCCCCTGCCTTTCTGTTCACTCTCAGCAGATTCTGTTTGTTTTTCCACCCGCCTGCCCACTTCCGAGCACACGCTGTCCCACTCTTTACTTTGCTTATCTTCTTTTCTGCTTGCTTATCTCTTTTTCTCTTCTGGATGGTGCTTTTAGAAAGCACAATATTTGGACGGCGGAGGGGCAGCCTACAATGCAAAATGCATTATCTGGAGGTTCTCACTGGCACCTGACTTGGAAGAATAAGATGGTCCCTCTCGATTTCTGATTGCCAATCTACTGTCTCAGAGTCGTGCAGGGGAAAGTCTTTGACTTAGGGTAGAAGAAGCCTATGTTTAGGCGACAGAGAGGCCTGAATTGGTCCCTTAGCTCTGCCATTTTCTATTTTGTGACTGCATGCTTGTGACCTCATGTCTCCAAGCCCAATGTTTTCATCTGTAAAATGGGTATAATGATGTATATACAAATGGTGGGGTTGGTGTAGAGTTTAAGTGATATGACACAGGTGAAGGTCTTAGTATGCATGGTACCTAATTCATGCTGGTAATCACAAGTAGCCCATCATATCATTCCTATAAAACCTACCAACATAATGGCTGTCAGTTGGACCGGAAACAAACACCGTTGGTGGTCTGTAAGGCCTTTGGCAAACATTATGGTGTGGGTGGAGGGGTGCCGGGGTGCTGGGTGGGGTTTCTCTGTCACAGTCTAGCAAAGTCTGCGAACTGGAAGCTTACAGTGTGCTTAACTCACCCACCTGAGAAATCAGATGAAAAGTGTAATGAAAAAAAAAAAGTGTAAATGAAAAAATGGGGGCCGTTCCCACATAGGGTGGATTGCAAACTTCTCTTGAGAACACAGAGCTGGTGACATGGGGTCCCCACTGCTCCCTATGGTGACTGTTAGCCGTGACTTAGAAACAGCTGATGCTATGGTTGGAGGTGCCCTTTCCCAGCTCCCTGCCCTTCTTAGACAGCACGGTCTTAGACCTTGTACGTACTCTCAATAAGCTTGTATGGCTTTGGGCAAATTATTTTTTTTAAGATTTATTTATTTGAGAGAGAAAGAGAGAGAGAAGAGTGAAAGTGTGAGCAGGAGGGAAAGAGGGAGAGAAAATCTCAAGCCGACTCCATGCTGAGCACAGAGCCCTACACGGGGCTCCGTCTCATGACCCTGAGATCACGACCTGAGCCGAAACCAAGAGTCAGACCCTTAACTGACCGTACCACCCAGACACTCCTTGGACAAATTATTTAACTCTTTAAGTCTCAGTTTCCCCATCTGTACTCTGGACATGATAGTAATGCTTATCCCAGAAGGTTCCTTTAAGCATTAAATCCCATCAACAAAAATCTTCCCACCGTGCTGGGCTTACAGAAAGCCCTGGGGGCGAGCTATTGTTATCATCAGAACACTTTGCGAATTTGTGGGCATCTAATGGAAATACAAACTTAGATGAATACTGGCAGAAGTCAAACTCGGTAAGACAGATGTATGTTACAGGGATATAATATTTTTTAAAAATACCAATGAGATTTTCTTTTTCATACACCCTTGTACTTGATTCGTTCCCCACTCTCCTTTCAGGGAAAAGGTTTGGGGGTAGATATTCTCCGTTGTCTGTCATATGCACCTTTTGCTTGTTCCCATCCTGGAGCTCACCCGCTGGGTTATATCAATGAACTGTCTTGCCTCTGCTGTCCAGTTAGGTGTGACCAATGGGATGTTCCAATAGGGGATGGAAAGAGGGGAGGATAACGATGCCAATATTTATTCCTCTGGCTGACTCCTTCCCTGAGGATTTGCCTTGACCTGCTAGGACCCTTCCCGAAGGCTACAGGTTCTCTCTCCACACTCTATCCTTGTGGGTTTGGTGGCCCTTCCCCTCAGGTCATCAGGTCTTGGGTCCAGAGGTCCACTGTTCCCTGCAGTTCCCTTGTACCTCTCCCATATCTTTTCAAAACTACAACCCCCTGCTCTGCACTTTCCTACCATGTCCACCAGGGTCTGGAGGCAGTGGAACAGCCAGGGAGGAGGGGTCCTTGAGGCCCGGGGTTTCTGTCTGTCCTGGTGAGAGGATGCCCAGGAGTGAGAGTGGCTGTATCCTGGCATCAGCCTATCATCAGAGCAAGGAAGTGAGAGGCCATAAAGCACCCACACCTGGTGATCTGAGGGACTTGCAGGGACGTGCGGGGTCAGCAGCAGGGGCAAGGTGGACACCCACGAAGAACAGCAAGATGAGCCACACCTAACTAAACACCAGACCAGGACATCCAGGAACAAGACCAACTGGTAGCTGAGAACACCAAGGATCCCTACAAGGCTGTATCAGCTTCCTTCTGCACCCAGATGCCATGTTGGAGGGAGGAGGAGTGAGACAAGTGACTTCTAGAGAAAGGGAAGAAACCACATTTGAATTGATGTAGTATTTACCCATAGGAGGCTGAGTTCGTTTCAAAGCAAAATGTTTCAAACTTAGTCAAACAGAATAAGTTTTCCACATCAGCGATTCCCACCCCCCCTCCCCCGCCAGCAAGGAGGCATGGCGGCTCCAGAGTGAGAGAGAGTGATGACCGACAACGAGCTTCATTTGCTCAGTACCGCTGAGTGTTCTGTGTCAGTGTTGATTTCCTCACGAGACTGACCCTTTACAGTGGACCTTTGCCCCAGAGCCGCTGAGTCACGTTAGGCGTGGTGAATGCATTTACTTTAACACGGTCATTGCCTTTACTTATTAAATCATCTTAATATAACAACATGGAAGGAAGTTCATACAGAACAATATCCGTATCCCCTCTACCTTATCAAAAAGTCATTCACTTTTTTTTTTTTTTTTAAATGGCTTCTTGTTAAAATACTGGGTGACAGACGGGCTATACCCTGGGCTTAAGGAAGGCTGTGCTCCCAGTCGTAGAACTTGCCCTGGTGCTATAAAGGGAGAGAGAGAGAGAGAGAGGAGCTGGTTACCTGACGTTGTCACGCGGCGTCAAGCAGTTGCTTACTCGGGAGACCTTCCAATGAGTGAAGTGGGACATTCTTAGGATGGTGTCCAGAGTCAACGGTGTTGATAGGATTTCACACTTTATTTCCTACTCCTTAGCCTTTGCCCTTATACAAAATCCCAGGATTCATGGGGACGTCTCTCCATCCTTTCTCTGGCATCCTAGACCCTGCTTCTGGGGGTTCTAGCTTCCTTTGGAATGTTGACATTATGATGTTCCTAAAAGAATTTTGCAGATGAAATTCCTGGGCCTGTTTTAAAGGGGGGTGGGTAGTGCTGAGGAAGAGAATTTAACTTTGCTTTCCTCTGCATGTTTTCAACCCTTTTTGTTCTAATGAGCGTGATGTTTTTAAGGAAGGGTTTTACTTGGGATGGAAATTGTGTTCTGAAGAAAAAAAAAAAACAGCATTCTGAAGCCTCCTCCTGCTCTCATGGGCATCAGTCTGATTTTCATCAGTCTGAAGCCTATGCTGTCCTAAGCAGTTTCCTGTTCATGTGCCTCCCTGCGCTTGGATCACTAAAGAAACACAATCAGATCTGTCCACATCCATGAGTAGGGGAGGTGCGTACTGATTGCAACAAGATGGCTGACCGGGGTGAATCCAGAAGTGACATTAGGGATTGGGAAGTCTATCTGTGATGGGTGAAAGCAGCTGGTATTTTGAGGTGTCCTTTGGTGGTCTGTATAAATAGTCCCAAGGGTGTTTTCTCACCAATCCCTACAGTTCTTAGAAGGGCCTTGGGCGATGACAGCCTTGGGGTCCTGTGACAACCACTGGACACCTGTGGGCTTTTCAACTGTGAACATGGAGGGAGGTGGGCGGTTCTTAGAGAAATCCCAGGGAAGAAAATGGCGGAAACACCAACTCAAACCTAGACACAAAATCTATAGAAAAATGAGCGAAATAAGCCATTTAAGACTTTATAGTTTTCCCCACTAAAAACCAGGGTCTTGGTACTAGAGGCCTACTGTATTAGTTTTACTGGCATCACCAGATATGAAATCACACCAGCTTAATAAAATGGGAAAAATCAGGATGGCTCAGTTGGTTAAGCATCTGCCTTCGGTTCAGGTCATGATCCTGGGGTCCTGGGATTGAGTCGCACATAGGGATCCGTGTTCAGTGAAGATTTGGCTTCTTCCTCTGCTGCTTCCCTTCTGCTTGTACTCTCTCTCTCTTTCTCTCCCTCTCTCTCTTTCACAAAAATAAATAAAATCTTGAAATAAAATAAAATGGGAAAAGTCAGACCATGACAAACCAGCTTGGCACTGAAGTCCTAGCTTCAGTCAGGATTTCCTTCTTGACCCATGAATAACTGAGAATCACTATTTAGTTTCCAAACATACCGGGGTAGTTTAAGCTGGGTTTATTTTCTTATTTTTGTATTTTATTTTTTGGGGAGGAAAAAAAATATTTTATTATTATTTTATTATTTTTGATCACTTGATTCATTTGGAACAAATGATGTTCAAAACATATGTTAAGAAGTTCAAATTTTCCTAATTCTCTTTTCTTTTATGACATCACTGCTTTTATAGGTCTGTCAAATATAGACAGTTTCATGTGGCTCTCCTATATATTTTGAGACTATGTTACTGATTTTCACTGTCCCTGCTTTCTTATATTTTTCTGGTTTATTATGTGATAACCTTCCTTGTCCTCAAATACTATCTTTTCAAGGCTATTCCAACTGGCATTTCTGTGGTTAGAGAATCTTTTTTTGACCAGTACTTCTCTAGATAATCCATGGGTCTTTATTCTGATTAAACTCTATTTGGCCTAATGTCTGGTATACCATTTTTTCCCCCTATCTATTATACTTTTTATTTGATCTCTGCCCTTTCCCCTGCCTTATTTTTGATACTTTATTTCAGCATATTTTCATTAATCTGTTTATTCTCTGCCTTGAAGTCTTTGGAAGTTATATTTTCTGTTTCTATGATAATCTCACCAACAGACTCAACTCTGATGACTTCATTTTTTTTTTTTTCCCTAAGTCAACCCTTGAGCTCCGAGGCATGTTCAGGGTTAAAATACACCACATGTGGATAAATCCACCAGTTTCTCCAGAAACCGGGATGCTTTTATCTGTTCACTTATCAGCCTAACAGATATAACCAATGGAAAGGAACATAACATATCCCTGGGTTTAGGGGAGAACCAGGAGCCCTAAGGCATATCTCCTCTGGTGATGGAATTTAATAAACTGAGTTCCATGAAATTGCCAGTGTTTATTTGGTTTTGACTCACAAAAATGGCAATTTAACGGAGTCCAGTTCAATATTTTACTTTGCCACCTTGTTATTTATTATTGTTATTTATTATCAATATTTATTATTTATTGTTATTATTTATTATTGTTGTTGTTATTTATTATTTATTATTTATTTATTGTTATTTATTATTATTATTATTATTGCCTTTCTTACATTGCTTCCTCTTTGCACCTTTTTTCTGTTTCCCACTACAAATCTCTGCATCTCTCTCTCATACCCTCCTCCTTGGCTCTTGCTTTGTCTCTCTTCTGTGTCTCCAAAACTCTGGGAGAGGAAAGGGGAGACCTTGAATCCTGAGTCAGGTACAACGTGTGGTTGCAGGCATGGTTCTGTTGCTGGATGGCCTGGCCTTAACGTTCTCCCTCAGAGTGACTCTGTGTAATTTACTTACCCTTTCTGTGCCTTGGTTTATCATCTACGAAATCAGGTTCATAATGGTCCCAGCCTCTTGTTGTGAAGTTTAAATCAGCTAATGTAGCTAAAGGATATAGAAAAACACGAGTGGGATTCTCAGTAACTCTGAACTAAGTCTCCTTTTCTGGATTAAAGTCTCCTTTTTTTTAGTTTGACAGGATGATACATTGAAAGACACTCATCATATTTTATTGAGGGAAAAGAGGTCATGAAACAGTAATTGCAATTTCATGCTGTAGGAACAGCATCTATATTTATACATGCAAAAGAGATACAGAGAATTTCCTAGATTGTGGCTTATGTATCACCTTGTGCTTTCTAATTTTTCTAAAGTGAACATGTATTTTGCGTAATAAACTACATAAAAAATGCTTCGACTCTGGCTTATTTATATTTTTGTTCTATGCAGCGTTTCAATTACTGAGTTAGGAAGCAGAGACTGTGTCTATAAGCCAGAGGACAGTAGGTTGATGTGGCCATTTTGATGGGGTTCAAGCTGTTGGGAGACAGCTCAATTCGATGGGTAACCTCAGAGAGATTGAGAACTTGGAAACAGAAGCACAGAACCTAAAGCCATGAGCCATGGTGCAGGAAGGAGGACGGTCACGTGCTGCAGCTCATAGGTCAGTCACAGGTGCCTCGACTGAATGAATGAGCTCAGATGTTGGAGCCAGCATCGAACACAGACAATGAGGGGAACACGCAGCTGAGATGAAAAAAACCCTGCAGCCCCAGAGAGAGGGGTGCAGAGAGAAGCTGCCTGAGCTCCTGAGGACACCCCAGCCTTTAGTTCCAGGGCCCCCGAGAGTGGGGGCTTATGTGTAATCCGTTGCAAGCGACGTTTTCCATGCAACCTCAAAATCCATTCCCTGCTTGGGAAGCAAGCTGGAGTGTTTCTGTTTCTTGCCCACAGAGGCCCAGGGAATCTCCACCAGCTGCTTACCATGTCCTTGCAGCACCCATCCTTACCAGCCACCCCTCATGTATCCGATTGCTTCTGTCTGCCGGATTTTGTTCTGTTTTCCAGTCGCAGAATGAGGGAGAAGAGCTTTGCTTGCGGTGGTAGCTGGAGGGTCAACTCTGGCTTCCCGCCATTACCAAGAACCATTGGCTCCCGTCCATCAACATAATTACCGAATCTTAAAGCACTGGAGATGGGAGCACACGTCTCACTGGGAATCTCAGTTTCGCAGAAAGAAGCAAAGTCAGGACATGTCCCTCCGAGGCAGGGCGCGAGGGCTCCGAGCAGTGAAATAATGAGGCCAGCCCTGGCTCATGTCATTTTCCTTCATCTCTTACTGTCAATGTCAGAGTATTAAAACAGGAGATTTCAACCCAAGAAACCTAAGCCGATTGCACGAGGCCATGGTGATTCCCTCTAAGTCAGACAGAATGGCACTTGAGGTCACCGAAAATCCTGAGGTTAGAAGATTTTCTTTCTTTTTTTTTTCTAAATATAGAGGATGAAGATTTCGCTTCATGATAGAACCAGACCTAGCATTTCAGTCTCTTAATTCCAAACTCACCACTCCCGCTACAAACGTAAAGGCCACCCATGTCCTCTTCCCGCCACCCCAGGGCCCTCTTGTGACTTGGGGTCGTGCTTATCTTGAACCGTACCCCCTTTCCCCGCCTAAGTATTCCAGCAGTGGGAAGACCCTGAATTGGAACTTTGTAGGACTGACTGCGGCGTTGTTCAGGCAGACGGATGCTGGAACAGCGTCACTTTTCCATGGGACATCATGCGAGACTACAGAAGGATGCCCGGGAAGAGGTTTAAGGAACACTCATTGTTCAATGAGGAACGCAGCGAAGAGCTCGATGTACGGGAGCCTGCATGTCATTCTGCAAGGTGACGCACTTTGCCCGGGACCTGGCCTTCTAAGTGAAAGCTGGGGATCATCTGTTCTTATCTTGGCTTCTTAACTGGGTACGGAAATGGGTTCCAGTTTAAACACAAAGCATTAGACACAGCACAGCTTTATGTCATTCACTAACCCAGAGTTATAATTATGTACACGGAGAAAGGCTGATGTTTGCCTTCATACTCTTTATTTTTAAAAAGAGAGAGTGAGAATCACTTAAACTAAAACAGTAGATTTTTCTTCTACTTAAAAAATGCCTACTTTAGGGGCACCTGGCTGACTCAGTCAGTTAAGTGTCTGCCTTCGGCTCGGGTCATGATCTCAGGGTCCTGGGATTGAGCCCCATGTTGGGCTCTCTGCTCAGCGGGGAGCCTGCTTCCTCCTCTCTCTCTCTCTCTCTCTTTCTGCTTCCCTCTCTGCCTACTTGTGATCTCTATCTGTCAAATGAATAAATAAAATCTTTTAAAAATGCCTACATTATAAGGTGATGAATGTGTGGATTCATTATTATTACTCTCTGTGCATTAAAATGGGTTTCCAAAGTATTAGTACTTGAAAAAACTATTAGCTCCTGTGGAAATGACTTCACATATATACGGAAAAGAATCCTCATGAATTTCTTGAAAATGTAATAATTCTTTGCTAGATGCTTAGAATATCTTATTTACTCATTTAGCCATGCATCAAAGATACATTGAATGCAAGCTCTATACCAGACATTGTGTCAGGTCCAAAGTAGGGAAGTTTTATTATGTAATGGAACAAGTCTAGAACATTCTCCGTGTGAGGGGGCCGTGGAGAGCCAGAGAAGTAAATAATTTGGGGGAAGAATAAAAGTACCCAGGGACTCTGGTGAGTGTCTTCATGATGGAAAGGTTTGGGGAGATGTGAAAGTCCTGCAGGCGACTCCTGAGTAATCAGGGGACTCTTTGTTCTGATCGCTCCTATCTAGGAGGGGCAAGGGGTACTTACGTTTAATGGGCACATGCTACGGGATAGTCACAGTATTGGATCATACACACACACACACACACACACATGCACACACATGCAAAGATACTAGATGACATACATTATGTATATGTTTATAATATTTTGAATAATATAATAATTAACATTGTAATCATTTTAAATGTAATTAATAATGTAATTACTTAAAATGTGATTATTGCAATCAGTCTGCGATGGAAGTCTTACTCGCCCATTTGAAGGAGGAGGGGTTACCTCAGAGTCCCCTGTGTAAGGTCGTACATAAGAGGAAGAATGAAGATGTGTACTGAAATCTACTGAATTCCAGAACCCATTGTTCTTCCACTTATGTTGATATCCAGAGAATAAATCAATCAAAAATCTTAAAACTCAAATTTTATTATGATATATGACATCACTTATGAGGTGTGTAAACTTGGACAGGTTCTTTAAGTTCTCTAGGCTTCGTCGGACCATCTTTAAGATGGAATCATTGCACTCTCACTGCCTGTCTTAAAAGGTTGCTGAAAAATTCAATGAAATAAGTCCAGGTACTCAACTATACTGAGTAAAACACACAATGGTGTCATGAAAGTACAGTGCAAAAACAAGCACCCGTGGAATGTTGATAATTGTTTAAGTTGAGTGTTTGGGTACAAGGGATTCTTACTACTTTTATGGATAAAATTTCAACAGAAGTGCAAAAAATAGTTTCTTTCTTGACCACTATAGGTTAGATAGAATGGTGGTTAAGAACAAGGATTCAGGAACCAGAATGCCTAGCTTCGAATCCTGTCTCTGCTGCTAACTAGCTGTGTGACCTTGAGCAAGTTACTTGACCTCTCTGTGCCATGATGGCCTTATCTATAAAATGAAGTGAACATAGTACTGACATTATGGATTTTTTCAGAGAAATAAGTTGATATTTGTTAAGTACTTAGTAAAGTACATACAAGTACCTGATAAAATAAAAACCTTTTGGGTTCTGAATAACAAGGAAAATGAAGCTCAGAAAGGTCAAGGAACTTAGAGTCCCAGAGTTAGTAAGTAGCTGTGCCTGGGTTTGATTCTGGGTCAGTCTGACTCCAAACCTTGAGTCTGTGTGCCATGCTGTCTCCCAGTGGGGACCTCCTGTAATTCACCCAGGTCCTAATTTGGCAAATGATACTATATTTACTGTAGTATTGGAGGGCGTTTCTGAAGTCTGGAGGGCTGCTGGATGAGTCAGTTTGAAGGAAGCCTGAGAAACATGCCCTTCAGAGGCCAAGAGACTTACCAGGCGTGCAGCAGGAGACACTCTCTGAGGAGTCCTAGGCTTTCTGGAAGGCTTTGCAACTCAGATTCCTGGGGCGCTGGATTTGTGTCCCACCCTCCACACAGATCACATAAAAGCTACCCGTGTCCATGATGCTTCCTCTGTTCCAGATATTGTTCTAAGTGCTTCAGACATCATGCAATCAGTGCACAGTTATTAATCTGGATTCTCTTGGACAACCCCCTCAAGCTCTAGAAGACTGAGTCTTCCTGCAAATTGACTACCATTATTTGCCATTGAACTGATGTGTTAGCTCTGGTGTGAAATGAAAAACAGAATGAGGCAGATTGTGTGGGCTGCTCAGTCCTATATAAGGGTGAGAACATGACAGCATTACCGTCCTCTCTTCAGACTGATGTTCTCATTCTTTCTGAATCAAGTTCGCTGAGCCCATCCTACCTGTGTGACAAAGTGGCGATTTCTCATGATACTGGAAGGAGAAATAAACACAGGAGGGGATGACAACTTGACCTTATTTCTTAAGGAAGAATTTGTTTTAAAAGCTTAGCTACTTTGATACAGAGGGAAATACTCATAAAAAGTATTGGTGGCACATGTATTATCCAAGAATGTTTCGTCCTTATTGGTTTGACTAAAGTATATTTCTGAGGTCAAAGCTCCGTGGTCAAATGCCACACTCGGATGTTTTGGTGTCAGTGGTGGGATTTTTTTTTTTAAAGCCTAGATCTGGATTTTATGACCCTCTCCAATTTGGTGGCCAGTCCCCTGTGATCACAGGGAGGGCAGAAACATGAGCAGCAGTGCTTTGCTGAACAATCGATATATTGCTTTCATCACAAGAGATGGTGGGCATTTTCCTGTTCGACCTCTTCAATGATTCTGTGTGGGAACTGTATTTATCTCCCTTCAAAAGTGGGAGAAACTGAAATCCGGGAGCTGATGAAACTCGTTTGTGTCCCTCTGCATACCCAGCTAGTGGTGGGTCCAGGATCTCTATGTAAATTATTGGCGATACTTCTATTGTTGCTGATCAAACTGTAACAAATCTCTGCTGGAAAAGTTTGATGATCTTAGGTCTTTGGGCTGCTCTAACAGAATACCTGAGACTGAATGGCTTATAAACAAAAAACTATTTCTTCCAGTGCTGGAAGCTGGCAAGTCCAAGATCAAGGACAGCACTGGCAGATTCAGTGATGAATGAGGACCCCCTTCCCAATCATAGATGGTTGTCTTTTTGCTGTGTCCTCACATGACAGAGGGGGCAAGAGAACTCTCTGTTTTTTTTTTGTTTGTTTGTTTATAGAGTACTAATCTCATTCACGAGGGCTCTATCCTCATGTCCTCATTACCTCCCAAAGGCCCCACTTCCAAATACCATTACACTGAGCCTTAGGATCTAACGTGTGAATTTGGGCATGGGGCTTCAACATTCACTCTACAGACCCGATATTCATAAAAATAGACATAGCACGATACTGAAAATATGAACTTACACGTCAATGCCCCCCAACACTTTAATTCATGAAAGTAATTTAAAAACAGCCACCCTAGATCCTTAGGGAATTATACATAGCTTTTGCAAAGCTGCTCAGTGGAATGGTTTAATACTTTAAGAACAGATTTTCCAGTTTTTTGGGGCCATGGTGAAACACTGCCAAGTTGTATCATCTGCGAATTCTTGGGATACTCAAATATAGAAGGGGAAGCCTGCTGATATGCTCAGTCCATTAGGATGACAGTGCAAGAAGAAGTTAATAAGAATCTTATATATAAAGTGACATTTCCTGAGATTTGTGTAAAAATAGTGAATATAAATGATTATGGGGAAGACAGCTTATTAGCAGAAAGGTTCCTTTTTCACCTAATCACCAATTATTGTAACTTGGGGGGAAGCCAGCATGGCAACTGCTAACCTTCCTTTGTCATTGAGTTTCTCTCTCTGAGAGGGACACCCACCAACTTTGTGAGGTAGCAAATGGCCAGCTGGGTCTCTGTGTTCCACACACAGGAAAGAGTTCAAGAGATGGACAGTTATCCACACCCAAGATGTATTCTGTGTGGAACTGTCCTTCCTTCCGAGAAGAACAGGCAACCATGTGAATATTCTAGAAAGAACCATAGAGGGAGCCCTGTGTGGGTTCCCAGAGAGGCTAGACCACCTTCGTGTGGTAGACTGGCAGCTGTTGACATCCTCATGTTCCAGAGTGAGCTCTAACAAGTCTGGAGCCTGGCTCTGCTGACCCCAGTCCTTCCCAACAGCAGGCCATGTTGCTCCGAGGTCCACTCCAGACTGTTCGCTGAGGTTTTCTTCTCCAGGTACTAATAACTAGGTGAAGCAGAGACCCAACAACCATGTCTTCTCTCTCAGTGATCTTGTGGCTCGTTTCTCCCACCTAACCCATTCATTCCTCCCCCTCAACATACTCTGGGAATTACTGTATTTTTCTCTGCGTGTTTGGGCTGATTACATATTTGTTGGTCTTGTCTCTCGTACACCCTCTTTAAAGGGTGGGGACGGGGCCCTTCTCCACTATCCATTATCTGGAGTGTCTACTCTCAGGACTTCATGCCTGGTGGTGGATTGGGGGGCAGGGATGGGTAAAGGCTTGTTTACCAGTTGTTAGTGTCTCCCTGGGCTCTGTTTTCTACCCCGGGAGCTAGTCTAACCAAACCTTTGTGGAGTCTGGTCAAGGCAGTCCAGATCAATGCCATTCATAGAAAACAAGTTTCTCCTGTGAGTGGAACACAGGGCAAGGCTCTTTCTGTCCATAAGACGTAGTCTGTGCCTCCCAGAGCCTTCCAGAGCCTTCTGCAGCCTTTTAAGCCAGAAGAGGCATTAGTGCAACACTTTGCATCTTTGTTCTTAACAAGCTCTGCCGGGTCTGATTCGTTGTAAAAGGAGTCATCAGTGAGCTGTTACCACTGATGAAGTATTAAATGCGGAAGAGTTATTTTTAAAAGTAAATTCAGTGGATTCAGATTTATTTTTCTCATAATCCTTCACAATTTTTCTAACATTAGTGATGAATGTGAAACTTTGGGATTTACGTCTTTTTTCTCCCCACCCCAAGGAACATGCCTTACTCATCCCAATGGACCAATAGAAGGATTGGCTGCTTCTGGCAGAAACATAAGGAAGCTGGGTGGTGAAGCCTGTACAGCAAGCAGCTTACCAGCTCTGACCACGCCTCCCAACCCCCATGCCTTTCTCACCTGTCCAAGAAAACTCATCTGAATGCAAGTCGTGGTGGTCATATTATCACAGATGCCATCTGATGACGGGGAGAGGGATGTCAATTCTGGTGGGGAAGGAAAGACAGTAGGTGAAGCTCTTGGAGAGGACAGACCGCAGTTGGGTCTTATAAAGCAGTCCCAACTTGGACAGAGAGCTCTGGGGCGTGGGGGCTGCCCAGCAGTAAGATTTAGGCAAAGTTGCCAGAGGGGAAAGTTTGGCAAGCGTTCAGGGTCCTATGAATAGTCCAGCGTGGGCAAAAAGATGGGAAGGAGGGGTCTAGATGAAGCTGGAGAAAATCTTGAAGGGTTCTCCGCGGAAGACAGAGGTGTCTAGACTTTACACGGTATGTAGTAAGGACCATTCACATTTTTCAAATGTGGCCCATTAACGTGCATATTTCTGTGTGCTGGGCACATAGAATAGTTCTTAAGGTATCCTGGAAGGGTTTAGACACATGTGTCTGCTTTGAGGGATTAGGCTTTTTTCTAAACAGAGCATAGTGGTTAAGAGTCCTGGCTCTAGAGACAGCTAATTTGGGTTCAAAAACTGGCTCTATCACGTATGAACCTCGGTTGGCCATGCCTCAGATTCTTTATCTGTAAAATGAGGATAATAAAACTGCTTATTTCATGGCTTTGTTACAAAGTAAGTATTACTAATACTAACTCATTAGTATTTGTTACTAATGTATTAAAATGTAAGTGCTTAGTATTATAATAAAGATCCTAGCCCAGAATAAGGGGTGAGCACCTGCTAATTGCTAAGATGATTATTATTACTATTATCTCTCCTGAGGGGCACCTGGGTGGCTCAGTCGGTTAAGCATCTGCCTTTGGCTTAGGTCATGATTCCAGGGTCCCTGAAACGGAGTCCAACATTGGGCTCCCTGCTCATTGGGAAGACGGCTTCTCCCTCTCTCTTCTCTGCTCATGCTCTCTCTCTCTCTCTCAAATAATAATAATAAAAAATCTTAAAAAAAAAACCCAAACTATTATCTTTCCTGAGTAAGTAGGTAGGTGTTCTCTGGTTATTTCCTGATGATGTGGGCGAAATAAGACACACCCATCTTAAGGACTGAAGAGGAATATGATCTGGGGATTTTAAGTTTGAGTAGGAATTAGATACCCGGACAAGAGGAGGAGGTGTGTCTGGTGCCTTTTTGGGTGTTTATTTGCCACTTTTCACATTCTTTCAGTCATACATTGGTTGGTGGGTTAAGGTGTTCTTTAAATTTTCTCAAGTTCCACGTGTCTATGCTCCTCATGCCTTCTTTAGGGCATCTTCCCAGTCCCTACTATTTAATACTGTATAATACTGCCTTCAAGAAATGATCCTTCTCCGGTTTTAGAAACTGTAATTGTGGCCATAAGATTTATCTCTTAGAGAGCAATTAGTCTGCACAGACAGATCTTTGCATGTTTTCTAGTTTTGAGAAACACTTCTCCCTCTGCCCCAAATCCCTTTTTCCTGTTAATTGGTCAGTAGCTGCTGGTGAGCAAATCTCCATTTGCTCCACCATCTGCTTTAAAAAAATGCCTGAAAATCTTTGCATAAGAGGCTTCCCTGACTTGGCCAAAAGAGGGGGAGGAGAAGGGGGAAAGCAACCAAGAGGGATACCATTGTTCAATTTTCTTGGTAACAGAGACCGGGAAACCATATATAAGAGAAATGGAACTCAGGAATCTTTGAAATGGGTGATGGTCAAGAAAATGGTACATTCAATCTTTGCTATTTGTTGCTTATGAATATTCTTATTTGTACTCATCCTAATATCCTCTGAAAGGGCTAAACATTGTGGAGGGAGGGACTGCATGTAATGTGGGACAGATGGTCTTAAAATGGGCATAAATGTCTGCTGGGTGCCTAGGCCAGCCGAAGCAGGAGGGGCAGAGCTCAGTGAAGGACAGAGGGTCATTGGGACATAATGATCAAGCATCTCTGGGAGATGCTCTTCATTCAGCAGTGCAGTGTCTTTCATTGACCAAAGGGCTCTGGCAGAGAAAAAAGAGGGAAGTATTTGGGAGAAATAAGAATTACGGGTTCAAGAATCAGGGAAATGAGTGAAGAGAACTGAATAAAGCAGGTTGCCCTCCATAATGTGGGTGGGTCTTGTCTAATCAGGTGAATGGCAGAAGGGAATCAAAGGCTCACCTCCTTGGAGCAAGAGGGAGCTCTGCCAGCAGATGGCCTTTGGACTTCACCTGCAACACTGGCTCCTCGTGGTTCACCAGCAACTGCCTTCGGATGTGAATAGGACTTGTCAAGCCTCGTACAGATGTGGGAGCCCATTCTTTAAAATAAATAAGTCTGTGTTGGGAGATTCCTGATGAGTTCAGTGGTGCAATAGGTATTTCACATGTATCTCATTTCATTCTCTTCTCCCCCCTACCACTTTGTTCTTAACACTATTCAACATAATTATTCAAGGTCACATAGCTACTTGGTGGCAGAGACAATAGTCAAATCAACTTGTGTCTGACTTCATTCTTTTTTTTTGCCCCCCTCCAAATATATTCTTTTTTTTTTTTTTAAATTTCTGTCTGACTTCAAATCCTATATTCTGCTCACCAAAATATACTCTTTAAGACCCAGGGAGGGGCTTAAAAAAAAAAAAAAAACTAAAACTTGAATCCCTGCCTTTTGGTTGGTGTGAAGATTCAAATAGAACCTAACAGGAGACTTAACTGAGGCTCAATTAATGGGCTCCCTGACTCACTGTGTTGGGCTGGGCTGGACAAAACACAGCCTCGGGTCCTTGCCAGCTTGGGTTGGCTGGAATCAGGGTGACCCGATCCTTCTGAGCCTTTCAGCTTTAGTGGAAGGAGAGGTGATGTTTCTTTCCATCCCAGGTGCCTGGAAGTTCAGCTGGGAAGTCCATTATCCCACCAAGGACCTGCCAAGGAGATGCTCTGCTTTTCGGGTCCTTCTCAATATTTCCTGGCAGCAGACTCCCCCTTTATCCCTGCCCCTCTCCTTTAAAATGGGGGACCTGGACCGCACAGGGGGGAAGGAAGTGAATTCAGGGTCCGAGGTCTAGGAGAGGGGCTGGCTATTGGACAGAGGCATGACAATTCTCTCCCTTATTAATCTTCCCTACTTAGGGAAGCCGAAGTCCTGAGATAAGGAGGCAATTTTCCTGTGACTGCTTTCTGACTGTTGGCAGCTTGAGTGGCAGGGACTGTAAAACCAGAGGAGGTTTTTCCAATTGCTTTGAGCCGCAGAGTGAGTCCCCCATTGTCACATGACTGAATTCTCCACTTCTGGAAATTAGGGCCAGCTGTTCGCCAGCCAGCGGCTGAGAAATATGGGGGAGCCCCTTGGCATATGGGAAGCATGCAATCCCACTACTCTAACTGGCTCTGGGCTCCTTTGAATGTTGGGAAAAGAAAGGAGGAAGGAAGCATAATTTTTTTTCTCCCGTGGTTTTCTTTAAGGGGATTCTGCGATGTACCAGCAAATAAATATTCAGTATTCTTTTGTTTTGCTTTTGTTTCATTTTATTTCATTTTTTCAGTGTTCCAAGATTCATTGTTTATGCACCACACCCAGTGCTCCATGAAAGTTATACACTCCAAGGAGTGTTACGTACATTAAACCCTACCGATGCAGCCATCTTGACATCTTGGCTATGTGCTCATTCTAAATCTTGGCGGGAGTGTGTGTTTCTTCTGTCGGTGAGTCCTTGTCTCCAGAAACTCAGACTTTGATCATCACCGAGGAAGCAGATTAATTATATCTCACACTGTCAAGAACCATAAATGGGCTACATATCAAGATGATAAGAATAGGGCTAGATCACAAAGTCAAACCCAACTAGAAGCTGAGAAAAGGGACAGGTTTAAAATAAAGTGGCTCGTAGAAATTGACCATCAAGCCTGGGAAAAGGCACACCAGGCAAATGTAAATTAAAAGAAAGTATGAATCTTCACTTAGCAGTCAGAGGACAGAAAGCCAAGGTAAAGAACATTAAACGAAACAAAGTCGGTCACTTTGCATTCTTAAAGAGAAACCACATTTACGATCTAACAAATATGTTCCCATGGTCCATGGGACCAGGAAGATTCTTTTTCTTTCTGTTTTCCTTCTCATCCAGTACTTTGGTGAAAAAAATAACAATATTTATTTATAATGATTTTATTTTTATTTATTTTTGTTTTATTTATTTTCATTATTTTATTTTTATTTTTATTTATTTGCTTATTATTTTATTTATTTATTTATTTATTTATTTATAGATTTTATTTATTTATTTGACAGACAGAGATCATGAGTAGACCGTGAGGCTGGCAGCGGGGGGGTGGGGGTGGCGGGAGCAGGCTCCCTGCTGAGCAGAGAGCCCGATGCGGGGCTTGATGTCAGGACCCTGGGATCATGACCTGAGCCGAAGGCAGAGGCTTTAACCCACTGAGCCACTGAGGCGCTCCCAGTTTTTGCTTTGTTTTGTTTTTCTAAGAGAGAGAGAAAGGGAAAGAGAGAGAGTTCAAGCAGGGACAGAGGCAGAGGGAGAGGGAGAGAGAATCTTAAGCAGGCTTCACCCTCAGCCCAGAGCCCAATACAGAGACTTGATCTCACAACCCTGAGTACATGACCTGAGCTGAAACCAGGAGTAGGATGCTTAGCCTACTGAGCCACACAGGCACCCCTTTAAGATTTTATTTTTAGGTAATCTCCACATTCAACATGGGGCTTGAACTCACAACCCTAAGGTCACATGCTCTACTAGCTGAGCCAGCCAGGCACCGCCCCCCACCCCCAAATAGTATTTATTGACAAATCAATTTATTTATTGTAAAAATCAAGTAATTTCAAATTAAAGAACAATCTGTATTTCTAGTTTCTCTTGTAAAATCAGAAAACCCAACAGTGTAGGAGGGTTCCCTTTCTCCACATCATCTCTAACATTTGTTGTTTCCTGTCTTGTTAGTCTTTGCCATTCTAACTGGTATAAGGTAGTCCTGAATGTTCATGTCATATCCATCAGCCAGGGAGAGTTTGGCAAGCTGTGTCCTGGGCGCCAAGTCTGGCCCATCACCTCAAGAAACCCACACCGAAGACATTCGTGCTAAGACACATAATATAAGGTCAGTAGAGAAAAGCAATTGCATTTCCATGAAGTACCAACAGATAATTAGAAAATGAATTTTCAAAAATAATATCTTTATGCAGGCATCAAAAACATAAAAGAAATTAACCAAAATTCTCATATCTTCACATAGAAAACTACAAACACACTCTGTTGTATTTGTTTCTTAGATCTGCCATCACAGATTACCAAAAACTGGGCATCATAAGTCAAGCACTACTAGTTAAGAATCAAAATTTAGTCCCCTATGTGCAGACTTTTTCAGCCCGGGTTCCATGAAAGCATTAATCCCTACAGAAAATGGTTCTGGGGCAGATTTAGGACCGTTCTAGATGCAAAGGAGAGAAGTTAATTCATTACATATAATAGATGCTTTAGGGCACTAGGGTTTCATTCCCTGTGGGGTCCCCTGTTGAGAAGGGTGTCCAGATGCTTCACTCCTAGAAGTATGGTGGGGGGGGGCAAGAGGGGGGAGAGTGAGAATGGAGAACCCCGCAGGATGCCGTTTGACCCTATCAGCCTGGCAGTCATTTATTTCCAAATCCTGGAGAGTGAGTTTTCCACATTCAAGAGGCAATTGGGCCAGAAAACATGAATGGTGTACTCAAGAGCTTCTTTTTCCCTTCTTGTTCAGAATAGACTCTTTGAGATGTTGGCTGTGCTGGGATTTCCTTGCCTCTGCCCTGTAGCACTCACTTCAGCCCCTGGATGCTATTTTCTATTTAGGAACCACCATTGAAAAAGTGCTTAAGCCTCTTAGGCTTTCAGGAACTACCGTTGGAACACTTCCGATGAAGGCTAAGCTGAGAAAGGAATCCCAGATGGCTTAAGTGTTTACAAAGTAGACTTCTTCTGTGTCTGGGCTTTTCTGGACATTCCAACAGTCTAGCCTGGTGGTAACTGTGGTCCTACAAGACTCATCCAGTGGGATTAGTGCCGGTTGGCTCTTTGATGACCTTGAGCAGACCAGCAGAGCACAGGAGACCAGAAGAAGGGGGCAGGTTGCTGGACACACAGAAGGGGGCTTTCCTTTCTCTGGAGGGTGACCCAGGGAGACACAAGACTCCTTCAGCATCATGGTCTGCAGGACTGTGTGGGAGAGAATGTCCTAGATCTTCAACACCTAAGGAAGAAGATAAGCCATCATTTCCATGGGGTTCTGAATTGTGCTAACATTAAAGCATCCCACACAGGTCAGTCATTATTAGGCAGCCTGGGGTGCTCATCTACCTTCCTCTGCTAATGCCTGGTGAAGGTCCCAACTCACTTCTAAGAGGCTTACATACTCACGAGGACCTGAAAATTAAATATGTAATAGTGGGCTCACCATAATTCATTCTTATGATGATCCTTTTAATTTACCAGCCACAATATATATGTGGAATGGAGGACAATGTTCCAGAAACAGTCTTAGGCTGACACAGTATAGGTGTGAAGGAAGGAAGTGGCTTGTATCCAGTTGTTGGAGGCAAGACTCAAGAATGGATTTTTATTTATTTTTTAAAAAGATCATATTTATTTATTTGACAGAGACCACAGGTAGGTAGAGAAGCAGGCAGAGAGAGGGGTGGGGGGGAAGCAGGCTCCCCGTTGAGCAGAGAGCCCGATGCGGAGCTTGATCCCAGGACCCTGGGATCATGACTTGAGCTGAAGGCAGAGGCTTAACCCACTGAGCCACCCAGGTGCCCAAGAATGGATTTTGTTTTTTAAAGATTTTATTTATTTATTTATTGGACAGACAGAGATCACAAGTAGGCAGAGAGGCAGGAAGAGAGAGAGGAGAAAGCAGGCTCCCTGCTGAGCAGAGAGCCTGATGCGGGGCTTGATCCCAGGACCCTGACATCATGACCTGAGCTGAAGGCAGAGGCTTAACCCACTGAGTCACCCAGGAGCCCCAGCCCCTGTGGAAATTGCTTAATCGTACTAAGCTTTTGTGTTTTCTCAGCTTTGAGGACAAACAACGGTACTCCCCCCCGCAAAGAGTTTCTCAGAAGATTTTGTGAGAAAGTCTACGTAAGGTACTAGTACAGTGCGTGGAGCGTAGCAAAGTCGTGATCAATGATGAGCTATTCTGGGGGGTTCTTTTAAAAAAAAATTATCAATTGATTGTAAATTCTTTGATCCCATACCCTTCACCCTCTCTCAAACATCCTACCGGCTTGACCCCATTTTCACACCTTTTTCTCTCTCTTTGAGGGCACTTGAGTCTAAAACATGGTTGAGACCCTGAACTAGGATCTCTTCCATGTTCTGACAAAACTGACCCAACTGAACTCCTGTTGTGGGGGTGAATTGGGATGATGAGCAAAGAGCTTGGGAGTCCTGGCAGGAGATCTATCCCCAGGTTGCTGCCTCTGGCATAAATGGCGGGGAATCTCCAGGTGATTTGCTAAGGCACCACACCCTAGCGGAGGGAGGTGTGGGGTCTCTTTGCTAAGGGAAGGTAGCTAAAAAGCAAATACTGTACTTTCTCTCTTGACAGCAGGAGGAGCATGGGCCATGTTCCATGGACAGCAAGAGCCAGCGAAACAGCAAAGCTCACCTTCTGCATCCTTGGAACGGTTGGAGAACCCATCCTTGATCTTCACAGATGGCCATATCCAGAATGTCTAGGCAATGTCCTTGGAACAGTGGCATTGCATGATGGATGATGTAGGGACTCCACAGCTGTACAGAGCCACGGGCCTCTCCCTGGGAAGCTCAGAGACTCGTAAGGGTCAAGCAACGTGACCCCTTGGAGCATGAGTGATAACACAAGGATTTACAAATGAACAATACAGCCCCGAAGAATGGATCTGTCCCACGGGCCTTGCACAGACGTTTGGGATGATCTCACCATTGCCCTTTTAACACACCTTCTGGAGTTTTTCTATTTTGGTCAATGTGTGTGATGACTGTGACTGTCTTGGACACCAGCAGAGAACAAGATGGTCTGTGTTTCAGGAGTGCACACCGTTGGGAATGGCTTCACGGCAGAGAACGGCTGTGTAGACATAGCTCAGACGTTGGCTGTGTTTCTCTCTGTCCTGGGGGTGGGGGATGGGGGTGAGGAGAAGAAGATGAATTGTAAATGCTGTTTTTGTTGAAAGTTTATAATCTGCGAGGTATTGCTCAACGTGTTTTGGATGTATTTTCTCAGTTAATCCTCATTGACAAGACACAGACAAAGGCTATGGTTTCTCCCATTTTGTGCATGAGGAAATCAAAATTTAAAGAGGTCAGATAAATGACTGCTGGTCACAGAGGTAGAACAGGGTTTTGAACAAGGTCTGGTCCCAGAGGCTGGGCTCTTAACCCACCAAGCTAAAACGTCAAGACTTTTAACCTGGTGTAGAGAACTATTGGCTTGAACAAGTTTCTTCAAGAGAAGTGCCTCCATCCTTGATGAATGCCCTTGACTCTGACTAAGCGTCCACAGGACAGGGTCTGTGTCTTATTAGAATTTAGTGTCCCTGCACCTGGCTGTTGGCCCGTACTTGATAACCAATAAATGTTAGTCAGCTCAGCTGGCTAAATCGATGAGTTCTCTACAGCAATTTCTGAAAGCTAGCCTTGCAAATGAAGAAACATTGCTGCCTTACCTTCTCAGGAGCAGACAAAAATCACTAACCTCTCTCAAGATTCAAATCCAATTCAATTAAAAAAACATGATTTATTTATTTCTGGCAAGAAGTTGAAGTTAGAAACATTGTCCTTCTCCCCATCTATTCGCCATAAATTATTACCTTGTGTTCGCATGGAGCCTGATAGGAATTTGGATGGTATTATGTAACGGTGGCTTAAAAATATTTGTGAAAACATCGATGTATCCTTTATAAGAATGGACTTGACCATGTCAGGAGACAGGACTGCAGGCCACCAAGCCAACGTTAAGCGAACCCGTTTAATGTGGGTTGTCAGATTCTGGTAGTTCTCAAGCCCGGGAGTGGATTGGGACAAAACTCAGACCTTTGTCTATAATTGTGTTAGCACCAGGGACTCTGATCAAGATGAAAGTGTGTTTCTTCCTGGGGTGTGCCAGTAAATATCTAACAAAAAGCTCTCTTGAAAATTAAAAAAAAAAAACAAAACAAAAAAAACCCTAGTGTGTAGCATTGGTTTGTTTATGGGATGGGGCACTCAATCCATGGTTGATTTTAATTCCATTGAAGATGGAGTTGAAAAGAGATATATATGCAATCATCTCTCTTGAATTGGTTTGAATGGACACCAACATATCACTTACTCCTCTAGAGCTTCTACCCTGGTCTATGTGGGCTTCCCAACTCACCATCCAAGCATACGAATGGCCACTGAGTTGGTTTTGTTATTGTGGCTTTTTGTCTACTGGACACTGGAACTTCATGGACCAGATGCTCAGTTATCAGGCTCCAGGTTTCCTGTGATGCTTTATTCTGGACAGAGTAGTATCTAGAAAGTCGCTGAGAGTCCATATGGCCCAAGACTTTTCAAATAAACAGTCATGAGGATGGTAGGAGAGAATCCACTCAGTCTTCGTGGTTGTGTCCCCAGCCTAAGAATAACTAGTTCATTAGGGACTGATGGGTGGGGAAGGAGCCCTGTCAATCATCAGAAGCAGGTTAAGTAGGAAGTGCTCTGGGCAGCATCTGTCATCGCCCATCCTTGAATGCCCAGAATCCTTGGCTTGGAAGTTTCAGTTTATTTATTTTTTTAACAGATTTTATTTATTTGACAGAGAGCGATCACAAGTAGGCAGAGAGGCAGGCAGAGAGAGAGGGAAGCAGGCTCCTCGCTGAGCAGAGAGCCCGATGTGGGGCTCGATCCCAGGACCCTGAGATCATGACCAGAGCTGAAGGCAGAGGCTTCAACCCACTGAGCCACCCAGGTGCCCCTGGAAGTTTCAGTTTAGTTGAGTAAACCATTAAGTGCTAGACCCAGAAAGGTGAATGACGACCAAGCCTTCTGCCAAGGAGAGGGGCATGAAAACTCTGTGCTACATACACAGGTGGATGGAGAGCTGTCCCTCATGCTGAGGGCCTAGAGAGGAGCATACCTACATCAGACTGAGCTCTATGGGGTGGTAGTCAGGGAGGGCTTCCTGAAGAAGGCAGGCCCAGACAAAGTCTGAAGGGATGAGTTTCCCCATAGCTTGCTTGGATAGGACTCAAGTCATTCAAGTGAGTTGGACTCTCATTCCTTAAGATCTTCATAAAGGAGGCTCTTCCATCTGCTTCAGATCCCAAGCTTCAACATTTGGTAGGATTGTTTCTAGAAGTGGATGTTAACAGTCCTTGTGGCAGGAGAGCTGGGAAATTTGCGGGTTCTTAAAAGAATGTATCTGATCAACAAGGGGCTGAGAGCTGATGCTATAGGGTCCCCTTACCCTTTCAGACTCAGCAATGACAATTGTCTAAAGAAGCACGAAGATTATTATTGCAAAATGAAGGTCTACAAGAGCCACTCAGGGAAGATTAACTTTTCTCAAGACTCATAGAGAAGTCAGAGCGAATCACCCAGCGTAGGATGACCACATTGTCCAGCAGATTCATCCCTCTAAGCCAGGATGGCTTTCTGAGATGAGCTGGGAAACTTCCACAGAGTTGGGAAACACATGCATGGGCTGTGAGGTCTTCGGCTACCCCCAATGTCAGAGTGAGGACGTGCCGCACCCCAGTTCCTGTGACTACGGACGACCACCAGCGGTGGTGTAGAAACTCTAGCGATGTTGCAAAGCTGCCCATTCTTTTGAATAAATAAAAGGGATGAAGGGTGTGTTCTTAGGAAGACTTAGGCAGGATGACTGCCTCAGGGCGATGGCTTTCGTCTGGGGAGACCTGAAGAACTGAGTGTCTTTTATAGGAAAGTTCTCGGTTACCAGTTTGTCTTTCCATTTGTCTTTCAAGGGATTGACAGTGGCCAAAGGACTGGACAGGGGAAGTCCCTTCTGATGCCAATGGTATAACAGCCAGAGGGGACTCAGGGTGGGCTTGAGTAGGGAAACCTGTGTGGTTTGAAGGGATGGGACAGGCCCTTTAGAAGCAGGACAGTATACCAGCAGATCTACTCTCATTCTATAATCTCAGGCTTGGAAAACTGCCGTGGGATTTGGCTTTTGTCAACCATGGAGGTGCCCTGAGAGGCCCCGAAAATTCAACTAACTCTACGAAAACAAGTCCTGTGAACTTCAGCATTCCCCTCGGTGGGGGGTAGTGCCTACACCCCAATCCCATCCTGTGAAGAGATTCCAATGTTATTCAACATTTCCAAAAAGGCTATTCTGGGGACTGTTACTCCGACAGTATTAAGGGAGGGGTGCTGTGGAAAAAGTCTCTAGGTTCAAGCAAGTTTGGAAAATACATAGTTAAATAGAGTTAAGGTGCTTATTTTTATTTATTTATTTATTTGACAGAGATCACAAGTAGACAGAGAGGCAGGCAGGGTAGGGGGCAAGCAGGCTCCCTGCTGAGCAGAGAGCCGGATGTGATGCGAGGCTCAATCCCAGGACCCTGAGATCATGACCTGAGCCGAAGGCAGAAGCCCAACGCACTGAGTCACCCAGGCACCCCAAGATGCTTATTTTTGACAGCATTTTTCAGGGTTTCTCCACGGCTCTCCTGAGCTGTGTATCTCTAAGAGGGAGACTGTGTATATTTTAAAAGTCAGGTTCTGATGCGAGAGGTAGGTGATTTTTCTACTTTGGGTTACACTGGTAACACATCGTTGGCACATGGCTCACACCTACAGAAACACAAGCGTGGATTTGCATCCTTGGATGAATGTGTATACTTTAAATAAGAACCAAACAGATACCAGACGCACGAGGAAAGGATCAGTGGCAGCAGAGAGACTTTGGCGTAGACACTCAGAAGCCAGCCACCCTGAGAGGTCAAGTGCCATGGTTCTAATTCTGAATTACTGGGTGACCTTTGCAGGATCACTCAACACACCTGGTTCTGTTCCCTCCCATGCAAAGCAGAAATTTAGAAAGTAAAGCCATCCCCAACTTTTCTTACAAAATCTTGCAAGGGTTTAACAGCCTATGCTGTGAACCTGTTCCGTGCTCTGGGGTCAAGGACGTGGCCTGATAACAGGGTCTGGGGCTGACCTCAGAGCCTCCCGCCCAGACCTGGGCTGTTGACGTCCTGGGGTCGGGCTGAATCAAGCCTGGGGTGGGAACACGTAGGTGCTGCACCCCTGGGTGATAGCAGCTTTCATCGCCAAAGGACAACCCTTTAGACGTGAAAAGACACAAAACCTAGAACAAGCAGCAGGCAGGATGACAAAACGGCCAGCCAACCTCCAGCCAGCTTGGTAGTCTCCTTTTCCATGAGCCCTGGGGCTCTCTTATTCACTGGGCCTTTTGTGGGACTTGCCCAAGGGATTATTTGCTTAGAGCATGCTAAATCCTACCCAAGGATGGGACTTCCAAGAAAGGACTCATCTAATCTAAAAAGTGCTTTCTTGTTGTTGTTGTTTTTTTTTTTTTAAGTTGGTGATGGCAGGCTTGTGCACACTGAGCACGTAGGCAGTATTCTTTGTCAAAATTTTATAATTCCTTTGCTCCCATTGCTGAGTCATTGGGTAGTCTTGGAATCTGAGGGAGAAAAAAACCTGGGAGATGGGGCGGGCAACAGCGAAGCCTGAGCTTTTTGAGTAGAGCAAGAGCGCCACCTTGAGTTGTAAGTGAGCACTGCAGGCCCTGTTTAGCCATTGGAGATGGGATGCAGCGGGACTGGTTCCCTTCTGCAACAAGCTGAACAGTAAGGCCTGGGCTACCTCTAGGACATCCTGAATTCTTTTGAACAAAACGCAGTGTACTCGTTCAGAAAGCTTGTTCAGAAGGACATAACCAATAGAATATGTATGTATACTCTTGGGGGATTTTAAAGAATTGGCTCACACAGTTGGAGAGAATGATGAGTTTGAAACATGTAGGAAATGCCCGCAGGCTGCAAACTCAGGCAGGAACTGATGTTACAGTCTTGAGGCAAAATTTCTTCATCTCTGGGAAACTTTGGTTTTTGTTCTCAAGGCCTTCAACTGATTTGACAAGGCCCACCCACCCCAACCAGGGTGATCTCCTATACCTATAAAGTCAACTGATTGTGGACATTAACCTCATCTCAAAACACCTTCACGGCAACACCTAGATCAGTGTTTGATTAAATAACCGTTTTTTTTTCTTTTTAAGATTTTATTTGACAGAACGAGAGAGTGAGAGATTACAAGCAGAGAGACCTGAAGAAGGAGAAGGAGTAGGCTTCCCCACTGAGCAGGGAGCCTGACATGGGGCTCCATCCCAGGCCCTGGGATCATGACCTGAGCTGAAGGCAGACACTTAACCGACTGAGCCACCCAGCCATCCCTCCAACGAATCTTTATGCCAAAGTGACTCATCTTGGAGCAACCTGTCCTCTGCCTCTCCAGCAACATTAGCACAGGTGAAAAAATCTATTTTTTTAACATGACCAGTATGGATTATTCTTCACTTGTTACTTGACTCTAGCAACACTCGGGTTCATATCAGTGTATTGTCACGGCTAGTTCTTTTTTGTAACATTGTGTTCAATTCTGATGTGTTGCTATCAGCTTGAAATCTGTTTGTGAATATGTTTCATAACAAATAGAGTCTTTTCCCAAGCTTGATACTTATGGGTCTGCATACAGGTGCAATTCCCCCACCAGAATTCTTTGCCCTGCAGTATAAGGCAAAGTTCAAAAGGCTGGTGTGGCTTCTCAGGAGTGGCACCCTTGGTGCTTAAAGGCTGATGACTTCAGTCCAGCACTCCTAGAAGAAGAGAAGTGTCGAGCTTTCTGCCAGGGAGCATCCCGCAGAGTGAAACGGTTACTCTGTGCAAGTCTCCCATTTGACTTAAAAAAAATATATATATATACACACACACACACACACACACACACACACACACACATGTATATACCCACACACACATATATATTATATACATGTATATATATAAAAGACTTCTGCTTTGATGGCTGTTTACCTCATATTGATGTAGGAAAGACGTTAGGGTTTGAAGCCAACATCCAAGAAAGAAGATGTCTTGAGACGTCTTTGCTGCAAAAAGTTGGTTGTATTAAATAAAGCACAGGGACAGGACCCGTGGGCAGAAAGAGTTGCATGGGGGTCACAAGGAGCAGCCCATTATATACTTTTAAGTTGGAAGGGGATTAGGGAGAGTGTAAGTCTCTAAGGAACTTTGGAAGCAAGGGTTTCTGGACCTTGAGAGGTTAGCTATTTTGGAGAAAGGGTCAGTTATGACCATCTAATAAAACCTGGGTTGTGAGACCCTTCAGATGTATACCGGTGGGTCATATGCTTGGAAGATGATTGCCAACATGTATCTTGGGGCCTTAGAAATAAAGGAAGTTTCCAATGGCATTTTTATACGTTAGAGTAGACTCACGGGGTCCTGGGAGCGGGGCTAAGATGGCCTTGTGCCCCCAGCAAAGTATTAACATTGAGGCAGCTAAGTTCCTAGAGGAAGGTCTCTCTGCCTGTTTCAAGGACTGGTTGATGGGCTGTAGGTAATAAGAACATTTAATATCTTTTCTTCTTCCTTTGTTTCCCACATCAATATGATGTTTGAACGAGGCATGTGCAGCCCCAAAGACTGAGAATCCCTCCTGTGCAGACCCTCAGAAAACACAGAGGAGGAGGACAGGAGATCATCACGAATCCCACTGATGTGGGAACAAAGGCAGAAGAAAAACTATTCACTTTCCTTACTACCTGCAGCCCACTGACAAGTCCTTGAGGTGGACAGAGTGACATTTCTCTAGGGACTCAGCTGCCTGGATTTTGACACTTAACTAAGGGCAAAAGGCAACCCTAACCCAACCCCCAGGATCCTGTAAGTCTACTTTAACATATAAGAATTCCTTTGGAAACTTCCTCTATCTCTACCCCTTCCCCTGCAACAAGATACATGTTGATAATCGTCCCCCAAGTATGTGACCCACTGATATACATCTGAAAGGTCTCTTTGACTAGGGGACAGGCGGGGCTAGGTAGGGGGAGATAGGTAGGGGCTAGAGGATCAGGCTGACAGAAATCCCAGGAATGCGAAGGGCATAAGGAAGCCAGAGATAAGGGAACAAACCAGACCTGATGCCCTGAGCATCAGAAGTGGGGTCTTGGGGTCTTTTCATGACAGTCCCCTTGGGACCAACAAAGAATGACCAGACCCCAAAGAAGAGAAAAGCCATTACAGATGTGATCACCAGACCTTACTCAAGCTAAGACATCATGAGAATGATACGGCCATGAGACCCCTGGTCAGTTCGAAGAGAGTGTGGGGTGGAAGCTCACTCCTGAGAGCTTTTTTTTTTTTTTTTTTCCTGTATCCTTGTGTAATAAAACTCTATTACCTTACTCACTCTACTTTGTCTGTGAGATTCATTCCTCGACTCCATGAGATAAGAACCTAGCTCTCCCGCCTCACCATGGTTGGTTCCTGCTGGAAAGAGAAAAAGACGACCTTGGATCTTAATTGGGGCTCCCTGGCCAGATGGCAGATGCAGGAAAATCCCACAGAAGCAGTTAAGAGAGAGGTGGAAGGTACACCACCTCTATAGATCCTACTAATTGGTGTGTAACTCGAGTTTCTAAACATGTCTCTGAAATGTGTGTCCCCCTCAAATTCTTATGTTGTAACTATGGAGACAAGGCCTTTGGCGGGGTGGTTGGGTTGCAGTGAGGTCATTATGGTGGGTCCTAATTTAATGACCGGTGTCGTTCCAAGAAGAAGAGGTTAGGAATCAGACAGACCTGGGAGAAAGACCATGTGAAGACACCCAGAGAAGAAGACATCTAAGAAGCCAAGGGGAGAGGCTTCAGAAGAAACCATCCCTGCCGCCATCTTGTTCTCCCACTTCTAGCCCCCAGAATAGTGAGCAAATACTTTTTAGTTGCTTAAGCCCCCCACTTTGTGGTATTTTGTTATGGCAGCCCTAGCGAAGTAATAAACCAGACATTTCAGGATTTTGTAAGCCTTAACCATTCATTATCTGCTTGCAAGTGTGTGGACCTGCAAGTTGATGATAATTTTAATCATTTGACATTTTGAAATTTCTTTTCTCTTCGGTTTCCATGATCGTGGAGTTTAATCATCATATAATAGGTTTGAATGTGTGTAACCAGTAGACAAAGGCTTCTTTGCATTAAGGTTCTGGCTTTCAAGCTTTTTGAATTCCCCGTGACACAAATATGTATGTTTTCCCTAATATACACCCACCCCCAGAAGTAACGGGAGTGAACGCTTCATTAAACAATGCTTTCCTGTATGAAGGGCTGGTACCAGTTTGAAAAGAGTGTGCTCAAGGTTACTATGCTGGTAATGTGAGTTGATGCTCCTGATGTAGTTTCTGAATGAGGGTGAGGGGGTGTTGGTGAGCTGGGGTCCAGAACTGACGGCCGAGAAAGAGTTCTTGAGATGTCTTCGGTGCAAAATAGTAGTTTTATAACATGGACAGGACCTGTGGGCAGAGAGAGCTGCACTGCAGTTGTGAGGGGTGACTGATTATATACTGGGGAGTGGGGGTAAGGAAAAGGGAGGTTTTTCAAAGAACTTCGTAGCTAAAGAAGACCTACAAGATAGTAGAGGCCTTGCCTCCATTGTCAAGTTAAGGTGGTTTTTCCCTCTTATCAAGCATTAACGTTAAGACAGTTGGGATCTTCCTTCTGGAAGTTGGGTTATTGATAAGAAGGCTTTTTTCTTGTAAATCACTAAGACTGTCTTGCAGGACTGGAGTCTCTCTAAGTTAACCCTTTGCTTTCCCTTCCCTTGGCTTTAGGACAGCCGGGAGTGCATAAGGAATGTCACACGTGTTCCACCTTCGGGGTGGGGGGTGGATTGTGGGGTGTCAGCTTCCGCTTTGTCCTCAGCCTGCCTTGGCTCCCTTGTCACCACCGCGTACCCAGTCCTTGCTTTAGGTCTGTACAGCTCCTAGAGCTTTCCCTGGGTTACTAAGCTGCTAAGCTACGGTCCTCTAAGTCTGTTCAGATTGCTCCAACAGAATCCCACAGATAGGAGGCTCCTACCCATCAGAGATCTAGTTCTCATGGTTCTGGAGGATGGAAAACCAAAGATCAAGGCCCCCGCAGATTCCGTGTTGGGTGAGGGTCCTCGTCTCTGTTCTCAGATGGCTGCTTGTCTTCTCGCTGGGTGTCCGCATGTGGCAGGCAGAGTCCGGGAGCCCTCCGTGGTTCTCTTTCATCACAGCACTAAGTCCGCATGCCCGGGCTGCACCCTCATGACCTAAGAACCTCCCAGAGCCCCCTTCTACTGTCGTCATGTTAAACATCAGGATTTCATATGTGACTTTTGGGAGGACATAAACATTCAATCTATATAGCAACTAAACATAAGCCGTGGAGTTTATTAAAATACAAAGGATAAATATAACAGATGTAATTATCAACATTTGCTAGGTATTTTTTTAAAAAAGGATTTTATTTATTTATTTGAGAGAGAGAGAGAGAAATAGAGCACAAGCAGAGGGAGCAGCAGGCAGAGGGAGAAGCAGGTTCCCTGCTGAGCAGGAAGCCCGATGCGGGGCTCGATCCCAGGACCCTGAGGTCATGACCTGAACCAAAGGCAGACGCTTAATGGACTGAACCACCCAGGCGCCCCTAAAGATTTTATTTATTTGAGAGAGAGAGAGAAAAGGAGTGGGGTGTGGGAAGAGAGGAGGAGGGAGAAGCAGACTCTCCACCGAGCAGGGAGCCCGACGTGGGACTCGGTCCCAGAACTCCAGGATCATGACCCGACCCAAAGGTAGACGCTAACTGACGGAGCCACACGGGTGCCCCACTTGGTATTGTTTTAAAGAAAGAATAAACCTTACAAAAGCAAGAGTCTAGGTTATTGCTGCAATTATTAGCGTAACTCTGGTCTGGCCTTAGCGGAGGTCCCAGACTGACCATCCGAGACTCAGCGAATAAATGTATGCCTCCCCCCGTCCCTTGTTTTGAGACTGGGGATTGTCCACCGCTCTCCCCCCAAATCCTTTTATTCGTGCTGTTTTTTGGCCCGTGTTTGTCAGGCTGCCCCATTTTGCTCTCTGTTCATAGCTTACCTTTAGCACCGTTGTTTTTCCTCCAGAGAGAAAACTGTCCCCCTCCCCAACACCACGCCTTTCTTTTCCAACTCTCTGGCTCCTCTAGGACTGTCTCCATCATGAGAACACCGCCCCGCAGAACTGTCTTCAGGGCTCCTCCGTGGGGTTTCCCCACCATCCCTGCCTTTTGAAGCTAGAAGCGGCATCCACACCTGGGCCCCGTCTTCCCTGAGAGTTGTGTGTGCAAAATGCCTGCCTTGCCTTCTCGCCCCTTCCAGCTGCAACTGCCCTGTCCCCCGAGCCCTGGCCGGGGAAGCGTGTGAAGCAGGATGCGAGTTCTGAAATGCCTTCCTAAGGATTTCCCTTCGGGAGCTCCTCGGCCGGCTTTCTGCAGGCCTGGCAGGTGTTTGCTACAGGGAAGGAGGAAGGAAGATACGGAAGGAGTGTGGAAGAGGAGGACGTGATGGAGAGGCTTGCCCATCTGATGGGGAGAGGATAAGGACAAGAAATGCAGCCTCTGGAAGCTGAGGCCAAAACCTGAGGAGCCCGGCTGTGTGTGAGTGTAGCGAGACGAGAGGTTATGGGCAGAGTCCCGGCTTCAACAGGCAGGCAGCTAAAGGAGAAACAGAGCAGGTGAAGGAGAACGTTCTGTTTGAAAAAACCCACTAATTACCAATCAGCGAATGCATCTTGATATGGACACGTGACCAGGTGTCTCTCTGTCTCTTCTACGAACAGAACTACAAACTCACGTTTCCCTGCTTAAAACTCAGAATTACAAACTCAGGTTTCCCTGCTTAAAAAAAAAAAAAAAAAGGGAGAGATGAGATAACTAGGTTAATAATTGAGCTCGGGGTTCCCATGCGTCCCCCATAATACCGGGGAACCTCAAACATCTTCATGAGGACTTGATCTGGGAAAAATGGGTTGGATCTGCCCTCCCCACCAAAAAAAAAGAAAGGAACTTCAAATATGTTTCTTAGCCTTGTCTCTCCTTTTCCACTAGAGCAATAAATGTGTGCAGAAGACATTCTGGTCAATAAGATTGTCATTGGCTGTATTAGTTTTATTTTTGTTATTTAAAATTTTTTTTTTTTTAGAGATTTTATTTATTTATTTGACAGACAGAGATCACAAGTAGGCAGAGAGGCAGGCAGGGAGAGAGGAGGAAGCAGGCTCCCCACTGAGCAGAGAGCCCGATGAGGGGCTTGATCCCAGGACCCTGAGACCGTGACCTGAGCCGAAGGCAGAGGCTTTAACCCACTGAGCCACCCAGGCACCCCAGCTGTATTAGTTTTAAAGTCAAAGAAGACAAGAGTGAACAATCTGTAAAAGAGGAATGACTGTGCCACGCTCCCCAGTGGTAACCTAGGAGATGCTAGGTTACAAACCCCGCAGAGGGCAGCATTTCTCCTTCCCTAAAACGCCTATACTATTTCAAACACCTCGGTAAAGCCAAGTAGCTACATCCAAGGAAATCATCTGGGTTCAGGAATGACCACAAACACCCCCCCGGAAGGGAGAAATCATCGATGACTCACTTGGTTATTGCTAGAATTGGTTCCTTCAGCTTCCTTGGCCAGAGTTGAGGGTTGCATTAAGGAAGAAAGGGATAGAATGAAAGAAGACAGGAGATGGGAGGATGAGAAACCCTAGATGCCCGGAAGGAAGAAGGTTTCATAGTGACAGCTGGGAATTCAGGCTCTCATAAGACCAAGCGACAACCACAATCTCTATTTTGGGTTAAGGATTGTGCTGTCCCGTTCCTGGACCAGAGTTCTCTTACCTTCGGCAGGAGGCCTGCCTCATACTCCATGCCTCAAAGGCTTAGGTTTTAAATCTTGAGGAGAATGGATACCTTATTGAAAAGGAACTCCGGCCATCTCAATACTTCAAGCCCAGGAAGTGAGATAGAACCTTCTGGAACTCTTGAAGAGTCAAAATTCTAAGAGGACGGGGTGGTAAATTTACTTGGCAGAATCTTATCCCATAGCCTCCTCTCAGCTTTTGAATCCGTTTGTTTGTTTGTTTTGTTTGTTTGTTTCAGAATCCTAAAAAGAAAAGCAAACAGTGCCTCCACACCCTGCAAATGACGGACATTTAACTCTTCTGAGGTGTTCCACCTGAATCGCAGCTAGATGAAGACATACTCTAGCAAGGGCTTGATCCGTGAGATGAGCACATCTGTTCTCTAGAATATTCCTAATTGCACAGGTCCTTGGAGACAGGTGGGAACTCAAAGAAACCGGCAGGAACTTCTTCGGAAAAGTCCAACAGTATCTTCAAGATATACAACAGTATAGGACTTAGTGACAGATGGTAGGACGTCTTCTTGGTAGAGAGTCCAAGATAGGTCTTTGAATTTTATCTTGGTCTCTTGACTTGCCCCCCACCCCCGCCCCCATCTCAAATTTCTTACTTTGTCTTGCTTCATGGTGGTAGCAATTTATGATCAGGAATCACCTGTCAGTGTGGGCAGAAGTGACCATGGACGCCCCCTTGACTGTGTATAAATGTTCCCATAGCAGAGCGGAAAAGGACTGGAAAGATCAGGTCTCTCATCCTCACATGAAAAGAAAGACTGTGTTCATGAAACCGGAAGTGTAGCTCCTCTCTGACCTTCACTGAAAAGAGCACCTCTTGGTCAGATGACCTTCTCTCTGGTAGATGACACACCACTTTTTGCTTCTCAGTGGGAAAGAGATGAGATCTCCTTTCCCAACAGCATGTGAAAAGTCTCCTTATAGGATCATTTAGTACAATTTGTGTGTTTAAAGAAACCCAGAGTAGGTTTTCAGGGCATGGTGTTTATTCTTTTTTTCTTTTCTTTTCTTTTTTGCTTAAAGTAGCAAAATACAAAGTACCAAGTCCAGAGGAAGCCTCTGTGGGAGATAAAGGTCAAGCGGAGGGGAGAAAGTGACCTAGTTAGGACTTAGTGCTCTCGAGAGGCAAAGCAGATTGCATTTCTCAGAGGAGATTTGCTCAACCTTCAACTGGTTCAGTCAGAGAAACCCATTTGCGAATCCCCAGACAATGATTTTGGAACACACTTCACCCGCCCCCACCCAACCAGGAAACACCCAGAAGTAAGAAGTACAAAAAGTTTCCATACAAATGTAAATTTCTAGGAAAGGCAGCAAAAAGTAGCACATGATGGATTTCTTTTTTTACTGTTTTTTTACTGTTCACGAGGTTATGAACTGAAGGCTGGAGGCGTCTTTGCAAGCCGCCCCCCAACCCACGTGTTGTCCTTCGGCGCAGAAGACATAGGGATCCAGTTGTTTTTGGAAGAGTGAACTCTAGTGCGAGAATTCTTGGCGATTTCCTGACGCAGAGTGTTCCTATGCCCACTTAGAATCCAGCTCTCTGCATACTACTGGGTCGATTTGTGTCCTGAATTGTTTATAGGGAAGCTGATTTTGTGGTTGTCATAACAACACGCTATTGTCATTTCCTGGAACATGGAGAGTTGTGCTTTCATGGTCACATAGCAACGGCACAGTGGTCCCGATATTGAGGTCCATCCGTCCGGCTTCTAGGAAATCATCATCACCATCAACAAATCCCTCGTATACCTGCTCGTTCTATGAGCAAAGTTTCTTATGGTCCGTTCCTTAGGGCTCTGGGCCCTAGATATCTTATTGGGTGTTCCTTATATGAGTATTTCTTGGTCCATGAAGGTTGAAAGTTTTGACGCAAAGCGAATTTAATGTTCGAAGTTTTTTTAAATAAAATTTCATCCGTTAAAAAATTTTCCTTAACCTCCAGATTTCTCGTTCTTCAGGAGCTTATACACATCGTGAGTCTCTTAAAGGCAGATAGAACACAATTTCTCCAACTCGTTCGATGCAGACACTGTTTTGGCCAACATCCCTTAGATTAAGATGCGAGTCCAAGGACGTCACTCGATCTTCTGACTTTTGGGCTCAGGGCAGAGGCTCAAATGGAATCCTGGGGGTTTGGATGGAGAAAAGGTTTTGCATAAGGGTTCAGACCCAAAGCTCGTGGTGCTGAAATGATGGGGTTTCTCTAGAATGGCTCGTGTGCCTGTATCCTGGGTCAACCTTCAATCATAATAGTTATCGCAATAAAGGGAGGCAGGGGAATATTTTGGTTTCTCAGTGCATAGAAAATTTATGTCCGTACCACACGGTGGCCTTTAAAGGGTGCAACAGCATTATCTCTAAAAACACGTATGTTTTGATTAAAAGGTGCTCTATTGCCCCCCAAAATGCTGACCGGTTATCTGAGCTTGCAGTCAGCTCATCACACAGAGGATCGTGGTGAGCAAGTTCAAGATAGAGTGAGAATTACCAAGACGGAACACGGAGACGAGAAGTGAGCAAATGCTGTCAGACAAATGTCACCAATAAATTTGCCCAACACACAGTTGCCACAAACCTTCAATTTGTAAAAAAAAAAAAAAAAAAAAAAAAAAAAAAAAATGCAGTATCTGCAAAACACCATAAACTGAGGTAAAATGAACAAGGTATGCCCGTTAGTAGATAGGGGAATTTCAGATCCTGGATCCCGGTTTTCTCTCTTCATCTTTCCTATCAGAGACACAAAAGTCGTTTTGAGGACGTTCAGACAACTAAAAACAAATGGCTTATCTATCTGATGACATTGTCAGCAGAGAGCACTTTGGAAAGGTCCCCATCCAATTTCCCTTCCCAGCGGCGGAACCTACCTCTGAGCATAATGGGTAATTATTCTTAAAAAGGCACATGGACTTCCAAATAAATAAGCACTAAACTTTTGAAACTGTTTCCCGTGGCTTACTTTGAACGCAGTTCAAGCTGTCACCACCCAGGAGGCCTGGATGAAATTGTAGAGAAGAGAAGAAGCCCTTCCTGGCCAGCCTCCCTGACGGGTTTAGACTTGCTGTTGTGGGAGAAACAGGCAAGGCATCCGCCATGTTGGTTTCCATATTTGACCAGGAGATGGCACAATTTGAAAACCTATTTCGGCATCTCGCTCAAAACAAGTTTCTCTTTTTTTACAGCGAGGTCAAAGATCCAAAGCAGAACTGGAAGAAGACCAAATACTGTCAAAGACCATAATTCATATCTTGCAGATTCTTGCAGTCCCTGGGTGTATTTCTTGGGGAGGGCCCCGAGGGTGGGAGGAATAAAACAGGCAATAAGAAATCTCCTGTGTACTTTCTGGGAATTGTAGAGAGGGCGCCCCATGTTCTTTTAGAGAAAGGTACGAAAACAAAGCGCTCTTCAGTTGTCCTCAATAAAAAACGGGAGAAAGGAGTGGGAGAAGGACATCTCGTTCCTTTTCTAGAAAGAAGCCGCTTCATGATTCCAGTTCCATGACCTTTCCTATTGCCCTGGAGGAATAGAAACTTCCTGACTTCTACAATTAGACCATTTGACATGTTTTATTCTCATGGTATTTAAGAACTGGGAAGGATTTTTAGAGAACATTTGGTCCAAGGATAATCCAGCACAGGAATCGATCCCGTGAGTAGACAGTAGACACGTTGTCTCTTTACGAAGGTCTCAGGGGGAGTGGGAGCTGCACACATCTTTCCGTTCATCCTTGGACCTGCACGTGAGATGTTTGTTTTCGTCGAGCTCCTGATACTCCTAATGCTGCGTATACAACAATTTTGTCCTTCATGATCCATTCATTAAATGGACATCCACTTATGTAATCAGTACACGTCCGTGGTATCCCATGCTGGGCACTGAATGAAACAGGTTATATGTCTTTCCCTACTAAAGGCTAGAACCAGCCCCTGAGATAGGTACTATAACTTCCCGTTTGCAGGTAAAGCAACTGACGCTCAAAGATTAGGTAATTTGTCCACAGGGACCCCAAGTCCAAGGGACCCCAGCTAGCAAGTGTTGATGGTTGTGGCCGGGAGCTTGCTTTGAGCCACCCGTCTAACCCAGAGCTCATACACTGAACTATACTGTTTCCGGGGACCCAAAGCATGTGAACAACCCCATAGGGATCCTATCTTCTCATCCTGCCACCCGAGCATTTTCATCTCAACCCTGCTGGGCACATCTGCCTCATAGGGCATCTGGATCTATCTTCAGCCTCTCACTCTAATGCCCCTTTGTCCACACATTAACCCTTCAAATACTTGAGTGCTATGAACGTATCTCGGCACTCGTGCCCTAGATGTTTTTTTAAGCCACGCAGACTCAGTTTTCTAACTGTTCCCTTAAAGACGTGACTTGAGCCTTTTTACTACCCTGTTGGCTCTCTCTGTAGCCAACTCACTTGTCAATGTTTCTCTTTTTTTTTTTTTTTTTTTTAAATGACCACACTACAAATCAGTGGGCGTGATTGCTTTCCTTGATGGGCACAGCTGTTCTGTCCAGAGTGGGAGGATACGGGTTCAGATGATATTGCTAAAACCAAACCAGTTAGCACATGACCCTGGGTAAACCATTTAATCCCCTTGGGATTCTATTCCCTTATTGTAGGTCTCTTTGTCCCTGCTGCAACCTTCTGCGACTTGTCATTTGCTCATTCTTGGGACACCTTCTTCCCTGAGAGCCCCACACGGCTGTTTTGCTGGCAAAATAATGGATCAAATACATGGGGAAAACTATATCTTCTCTTCCTCCTCCAAGGGATCCTGGTGCAAAACCAATGAGAAAATACAAGTCAATGCATTCTTCTAAAAATAAAGCTGATCCCATTACCCGCAGACTCCGCTGTTTACCCTTAAAAAAAAAAAAAAAAAGATTTATTATTGCTGCCCAGGGAATACAATCCTCCCTGGTAGTTGATTCTTACTTTCTTCAGCTGTTCATTCATTCTTTATTTTTTTAAGAGTCTACTATGGGCTCAAAACACAATATTTAATTTAGAAGACTCTTGGTAAGCTCAGCAAATTCCTCTTGTCTACTCAAGTTGCACTATTTTCCTCGTCTAATCCTGGCACTCTTTCTTTTATTCCATTTACTTCTATCACTTACATATGTACAGTCTAAGCCCATTACTTTTACTGCATTGTGCAGTGACGGAGTCGGGTTTCGACTGCATTCATTAGGCATAAAATCCACTTTTTTTTTTTAATTTGTTTGCTAGAAAAATCATATGGGGGAGAATGGGCTGTAGGGGCTGTTTCAAATATAGGAAGGGGCTGATTTGTTTTAATCCATTTCTCCTGAATAAGAAAAAGAAAGCATGGCTTAACGTGATTTCATTATACTAGGGGAAAGTTTTTATCATGATTGAAAGTTATCAGTCCCTACTGGAACTTGCCCATTTCAGGCTGAATGGAGTCTATAAAAGTAAAGACCTCAAGAGACATTGATAGCGGTGATGATGGTGTATTTTTCTTTTCCATTCAAAGTCTTTCAAAGTAAGTGAAATGCCTTTTTTACTTCCTAATGTTTCCTACGAATGCGTTCCATGGAACTTTATGTAATTAGATTCCTTACCAAAGACTTGTCTATTATGTGCCCTTCTGGGAGATTTATCATGTACACAGAAGAAACCAATATAACTTTGTTTAACCCAATGTGGTCCAATCTCGACTTTAGAATCCTTTGCTCATAGAACATCTGTTTGTCGTCTTGGGAAATGCATGAATGGAATAATTTGGGACAGATTCAGTTCTACAAGACAAGAGGTCCCACTCAAACTCTGGTGGTCTCTGCCTGCTAGACATTCTTCTTCATTCTTAGACATACACCATTTGCAAAGCCTTCCAGCAAACATGAAAGAGTCTGAAAAAGTCTTTCCTTCCTGTAATTTGAGTTTGAGGTGCAAATATCAGATGAGTTCTCAGAATTTTTGATTACCCTAATCCATAAAGGTCAGTGTAAGCCCTGACAAGACTCCAAAGTCTTTTGATGCCTCTAGATATTCCAAGCACATTTCATGGAGTTGTCTTTCAGCCATGGTGGGCTCTTTCCTCTAAGTTTGGCCAACACAGTCAATGAAGTTGCATCTTTGGGGAAAGCCAGGTGAGCAGAGGGAAGTGTTCCTTCCATCCCAGACGTTCTGCTTTGGTCCTCCTCTAGAAGATGGAGCTAGGTGCTACAACCTCCCAAGCCCTAGGACCCAGGGATCTCACTCTATCAAACACCCATAACATTTTACCTCATGCATGTGGCCCAGAGTCATGCCAAAGGGAAAGTGGACTTGCCCTCGCAGTCTGTACCATCTTTGCTATGGAGAATTCTGTTGTTCTACCCTACTTCTCCCTTGATGCATCTCAGTAGTGGGGCTTGTAGTCCTTTTATCTGTCTTACACAAAGAAGACCCTGCCACAGCACCATGATTTTGAGACTCAGTCTACTTCAGGGATCTCTGCTTCCCAGATCTTAATCCTTGCCTATTGTGTCATAGTCCCAAGACCACAGCCTCACTATAAACCCTCCAGGATCAGAGCCCAAGTTTACCCAGCTGCCAATAAGACAGATTTTCTTCTTCTTGAGCATTTACACACTGGCAGCCCCTGACTCTTCCTGCCCCAAAGCCAGCCAGCAGCCACCTTGGTTTGAGTATAACCTTGTACTTAACACTTCCCTTGATAGAGAGGTGTTTAATGGGGAATTATTGGGTCATATGGTAACTCTGTGTTAACATTCTGAGGACCCGCTGAACTTTTTTTTAACAGTGCTGAGTCCTTTTACATTCTGAACAGGAAGGTCTGAGGGTTCCAATACCTCCACATCATCACCAACACTTGCTGGTTTCTGTCTGTTCACCTTTTTCACTAGAGACATGCTAATGGGTGTAAAGTGCTGTCTCATTTGGGTTTTGGTTCGTATGTCCCTCACACCTCAACATAGAGTGTCTTTTTATGTGCCTATTGGCTATTTGTAGATTTTGTTTAGAGAAAGGTCTATTCCAATCTTTGCCCTATTTATCTTTTTTGTTGAGTTGTGACATTTTTGAAATCCATGTTTTGGACACTTGACCTTTGTCATTTTTGACTTGCAAAAATTTTCTCTCTTTCTTTGGGCTATCTTTTCACTCTCTTTACGGTGCCTTTTGACACATAAAAGTTTTAAATTTTGAATCCCAAATTATTAATTTTGTTTTGTGCTTTTTGCATAATATATAAGAAATCATTGCCTCATCCAGGGTTGCTAAGATTTATACCTAGTGTACTTAATTTTATAGTTTTAGTTCTTGCATTCGGTTTTTGATCCATTTTGAGTTAATTTTTGTATATGGTATGAGGAATGGGTCCACTTTCATCCTTGTGCATGGGAATATCCTTGAACGTACTCTTGCCTTGTACTTCTATGTTGGGAAAAAGCCTAGTAAAATCTTTGCTATTATGTACTTTTCAAATCAGGAAACTGACTACTTGATTCCAGCTATGAGCATGTGTGGCTGGAACTGGGATTAGGGGACAGAATCTCATTCTAGCAAACCCCAAAAGACTCTTAAATTTTCTTGCTGGCCTTTCTATGTAGAGTTTCTGTATGGACTCAGGAGGCTTGAGATTATGTCCCAGGGAAGGGGACCATTTTCCAGGAAAGAGACATCTTTTAGGCAGATGGAGATTTTGGTGGGGATGGCAGTTGGTTAATGGTATTTGGTTCATAGGGATTTTGCAACATTGAGTCCTGGGACTGAAGATAGATAATGTGATGTTAGAATCAGTTCATGGCCCAATTTCAGGGAAGACAGTGGGATTTTTTTTTTTCCTTAGGGTCTTTCTCTTTTTTTCTGTACATCATTGGCTCTTAAAAATATGAGACATTACCAGACCCAGAAAAATGCGAACAATCCATCCCTTTACACAGAGGAGATATTAGGAGACTAAAATGAGTGTCATCAAGAATTTTTATTCCTGCTCAGCAGTGGGTGAGCTAGTTTTTTTTTTTCACACTTGATGAAAAGTCAGGTTCTGTAGAGCTTTCATGGGCATGGGGGGGCCCTCATTTTTTTGAATCGTCTCTCCATTCTTCAATTTGATTAATACTCAGTGTTCAAAAATTTAATTAAGATCAATAGTTATGACAAGGGGCCCTCCATCTCTCCCAACAAAAACTTGCCACTGGACCAAATTTAAAATGTAAGGTCACCTTGACCTTGGGTTCAAGTGAAAAAGTCCCACATAAACAGATGCTTGGACTAGGTTGAGGGATTATTCATAGCTCTGAGTTGTTGTGTTTCTTATGAAACAAGCATGAATTGTCCCCTTGGACTAGGTCAAGGGATGATTCGTAGCTCTGAGTTGTGTTTCTTATGAAATAAGCATGAATTTTCCTGGCCCCCATGGAGAGTCTGGAATGGAATTTTTGTATCACCCCACAGGGTGATAGGAGTTGGGTTTCTTCATTATTAAGATTGCCCATCTTTGACCAAATGCCAATTCTAAGGATGTAAACTTCCTAGAGAAGGGACCACTTGTTCCCTTGGCATGAATCAAGCTCATGCTGTGTTTCTGTCGCATCATGTGTGAATTTCCAGCCTTGCACAGGGGACTAGACCATATTACCATCAGACAGTCTCCAAGACACCGATGGTCAGTGTCATGGGAACATTTCTGTGAATGCAATGACTTTAAACACTGGGTAGAAAGGGGATAACACAATAAGGAGGGAGGAATTTTTTTTTTTTCCACATAAAGCAAAGGAAGCCTCTCTTACTCTAAGAATTTGTCTCTTTGGTGGGAAAACTTTTTTCCACTCTATTTCTCTCACTCACTTATTTGCTCCTTGCAAGTAGTTTAAGTACAGTCCATATTTGAGTGGAATTGATTCTGATTACATTCCTGGTAGAAAACACAGAATTATAGTGTCAAGAACCCCCTGCTATGAAATAGCTTTCAGTGTCCATGAATGGCCATGAACTGCTCCTCAGATCTGAGGTGATGATGAGGTTGATGGTGATGCTTCTGCTAACATTTAATGACTTCTTATCGGGATGCAGATACATGTTTGTAATAGGTTTTCTAGTCATCATCTCACTTAATCATTGTGATTCAGTTATAAGGTGGGTACTCTTACCAACCGTATATTCCAACGTGAGGAGATCAAGGCTGGACAGACACAAGAACTTGATCCAAACTGCGAGTCAGGTCCTTCAACTGTGAAGGACAAGCTCCCACCCTGCAGCTCAGTGGTGAAGTACAAAGGTCCGTGCTAACAGTCAGGGACAATTTGAGTTCAGTCTTGCATATGGGTTTCAAGATTGTGAAAGCAAAGGATAAGTGACTGGCAGAGTTCATATTCAAAGACGAGAATAAGTTTGAAGAGATACAGACTGGAAATGCGACTACAGTGTCAGATGCAATGAACCACCATATTGTACAGACAGGGCCACTCACTGTGGACTGAGTCAGGACAGACATGTCCATGTGCCTTTCATTATAAACTCCCTATGTCCTGGGAACCCTGTAGCTCTAAAGAGAACCCAATTGACATTGGGTTCATGGGACTTGTGGACACTGCAGAGTGGATACGGAAGAAATGAGAAGAAATATTTTTTGGCTCTTTATCTCTAAGGTCTAAAACTATATCAGCAGTTGCATGAAATCAGCCACTGATACCAATGTCACATTTACCTAAAATGTCCAAGCTACAAGAGCTAAGTGTCCAAACCATTAAATTTCAAGCTTGACGTGGAGATCCTTGTGATAAGATACAAAGAAAATGGACTCAGCTGTAGTTGCTGAGTTGTTTCTTGAGCTGGTCCTCAGAGGATAAGTAAGGTATGTCATTTGTTATTTATGATTAATATTTCTGAGACTCAAATGAGAGACATTGAACAATACTAAATGTTCTGGGAAGCAAGAGGAAAGCCAACAGTTTTTGACTTTTTTCTATCCTTTCTCCCTCATTTCGAAACAAATATGTTGATATTACTCCAAGATTCGTAGCAGATGATTGGAGAATGTGTGACAGGGTGTGGGAAATAGAGTAATATCAGGGAGAAGAGCATTCATGATATGGTCATGCACTGAGGGGCAAAGCGAATGAGAGAACAAGTAATGGAACCCAGCCATGCAGAGGGTTTTATAATTCACAATATATTTTTCATATTTTTCTCACAATGTCAGATGGAGAAAAGGCAGAAAAGCAAATGGAGTACAGGTGGAAGCAGAGAGAAAGAGACTCAGTAAAACATCTAGTGCTTCATCTACCTGAAACTTGCATACACAGCTGTTGGAACAGAGTCAGGATCCAAGTAAGACTAAGAAGCAAGAAAAATACTTTTCCCATATACCAAAGTAGTAAGTGGCTAATTCCATATTGTTACTTTCGTGAACATTGTAGACAGAAGGCTTTTGTTGTGAGTAAGTGGCTTGGAGGATTCTGTATTTCCCTTTTATTTGGTGGTTCCATAGACCAGGGGACAAATTTATCCTTAGGGTAGATCTTGACACATTTGAATGGAAATCAGAATTTCAGCCATCACCTTCTGCTTTCTTTCCTTTCATCAACCAGAGTTGACAAAATTTTGACAATGTACATGTTATGTCTTCTACATACTGATTCCTGACCTTGGGGTCCAAGAATTTGTGCTGTAAACATGGGCTATGCATCCTGTTTCCCTTTCAGCCTAGACTTTCCCTACAACAGTCACAACGAGGAAAACACAATACATCGAAGTTATGAAGGACAGTGACTCTTTGGATCTAGTGTTATAGTGGTCAGATCACACTTGCTGGAAAACCACCTATTGGTGTCTTTACCAATGTTCACCCAGACCGTAAACGTCAGGTGACTCCTGTAGGTCCCCAGAGTTGTGACCTAGGTAGAGTTAACCACATTCTGCCTAAGACAATATCCTACTATCTTAATCTATAGTAATTGACTAATGAACGCTAGATTCCAAGATGAATTCAAAGCCAACCTTCAAATTCCAGACCTAGGAAGAAATTTAATTCTGGGTTTATTCCTGGAAATAAAGCTTCCTTTTGGTAATCTTGACTTATCTCAGGGTTTCTGAGAGTAATGATGGGAGTAGAGAGTGTATCAAAATAGTATTCCTAAATTTAAGAACAAATGATTGGATTAAAAGGTCATTTTTTTAAAATCTAAAAGTTTTTAAAAGTAAGGCAAATAAGTAGCTTCCACAACTTTCTTTCCACAGTCAGACATGTTAAAATTTAGAGTGCTTAAAAAAAAATAAAACTTTTCTCTCTCTGAGCATGAAATTTTATTTATTTATTTATTTATTTATTTATTATAAGCATGTATTTTTATCTCCAGGGGTACAGGTCTGTGAATCAGCACTCACCAAAGCACATACCCTCCCCAATGTCCATAACCCCATCCCCCTTCTCCCAACCCCCCTCCCCCCAGCAACCCTCAGTTTGTTTTGTAAGATTAAGAGTCACTCATGGTTTGTCTCCCTTCCAATCCCATCTTGTTTCATTGATTCTTCTTCTACCCACTTAAGCCCCCATGTTGCATCACCACTTCCTCATATCAGGGAGATCATATGATAGTTGTCTTTCTCTGTTTGACTTATTTCGCTAAGCATGATACTAGTGTCCAAAATCTAGAAAGAACTTAGCAAACTCAACACCCAAAGAACAAATAATCCAATCAAGAAATGGGCAGAGGACATGGGCAGACATTTCTGCAAAGAAGACATCCAGATGGCCAACAGACACATGAAAAAGTGCTCCATGAAATTTAAGCACATGCATTATTGGTTGATTTTTTAGAAGACAAGCATATGTCTGTGCCCAAGGGGATAGAATTTGTGATTCTGAGATTTCTTCCTCCCTCAAATGGAGATTCTTTTTCTTCTGAGTATTTCTTGAGTGCAATGTGGGTCATTATAGATTCTTGCTGCAAAATGGGTAAGAGCATCTCAGTGAGAACATGTTAAAAAAAAAAAAAAAGTACCAACCATTGTAATAATCCCTGTTCCTGGTTCACAGATCACTCAGGTTGACCAGAAAGCCAGATCCTGGGGTACCACCTGACAGGTCATCTGACTTCCAGATGAGATCCTAATGTTAGAAGTTTGCAGTGTTTAGCTAAAGAAGAAAGACCCCACCAATGTGCTTGGAAAAGTCTTGGAAGTAAAAATGCTGCTTGGCATTAAAGGAAGAAGGAGGAGGAGGAAGAAGAGGAGGAGGAGGAGGAGAAGGGGGAGGAGGAGGGGGAGGAGAATTAGGAGAAGAAGAAAAAAGATTCAAGTGAAAAATGCAGCAGGAAGCAGAAACATGAACAGTTCATTCTCAGGCACTTGTCTTTGGGTGGATTTGGGTCCAGGTCACAGAGCCAGTGGGCTGGCCTTGGGCCATTTGAATGAGAAGTGCCATGGCTTTGCAAAGAAGCCATCAAAGAAACATGACTCAACACCCACGAAATCACTTGAAACCATGAGAGCTGGACCTTCACCACCAGGAAACTGGCCGTGTTTGCAGGCGGTGCCCGGGCCATCCAAATAGCACAGAACCACAGCCTCCATGGCCACCGGGGAACATTCCATTTAGTACAGGCGGTCACTACCCCAGGAATGTTCCAGTACATTCCAGTATTCTTTCCTACGGCTTCCAAAATTCAAGCTTCCACGGGTGAAGAACTTTATTTGTATCATTTTACTATTTAAACTGAGGACTTGCTCTTGGATGTGTAGGGTGACCCAAAGAGAGCACAAAGGCTAAAGGCTGACAGAAGAGGGAGCACTTGTAACTTGGAAATAACAAAAACGATGGTTTCCCCTTTAAATAGTAGAGTTTTGTTTTGTTATTTATTTATTTTTTAAAAAATAAAAACAGCTCTTTCTACAGCTGCACACAGTACCAGATGTTCTCGCTGTGAGGTTCGGGCATAGAAAATCCTTGGAGGAGGCCCCACGCTCGCATTTGTTTCCAGAACGCCCACCTACCCTCTCCCTTCCCATATTGTTGATGGGAAAAATCCATTATTCTTACTTCCAGGCTCACTTGGAAGGCTGTGTAATCCCTTTAGTTTTAGAAAAAATAAACACGAGCAAGCCAGAAAGAAGATGTTGGAAGGTAAGAAAGAAGCTGTTAAATCCCAAGTCAGGAGAAGAAGCAAAACCCGGGAAGAATCTGGAAAACAAGGTAGAGGGAATGATTGCATTTTGTGATGACAGTTGGCTGAAGACTGCCTACGACCAAACAGAAACACCCCCCCCAACTCTCCCAAGCCCTAACTATTGTGCCTTTTGTTTCTGATATGCAAAACAAGAAGTTTGATGGGCTTTGGCTTTCCATCAAGACAATTTGTTTTCATGCTACAGCTGCAAACTGAAAGGGGAAATAATAAGACAATGAGGAATCCAGGAGTCAGGTCACACGGCTTCACTCTTGGGTCCAGCCACCTGCAATCGCCGATACTCAACTTCTTGATCTACTGAACTGGCAATCTCGTACAGTTCGTTTTTTTCAATGTTTATTTTAAATTCAATTGAGTTAACATATAGTGTATTATTAGTTTCCGGAGTAGGATTTAGTGATTCATTGGTTGCCCAGAACACACAGCGCTCATAGGGATAGCATAAGTCTCTAAAGAATTTTGGAATCAAGGTTTCCAGAACCTTGAGGGGCTAGTTGTTGTTGGGAAAAGGTCATTTATTACCATCTAAAAAAACTTGAGTTATGAGACCCTTCAGATGATTGGTGAGCCATATGCTTGGGGGATGATTGCCAACATGTATCTTGGGGGTTTAAAGATAAAGGAAGCTTCCAAAGGAATTTTTGTATGTTAAAGTGAAAGGTCCCCCACTAATGGGTCCGTGATTAAAGGAGCGAGACTGATATAAAGTGAAGGTCAAGCAAAGCTTTATTCCATGCCAAGCACCAAGAATCAAACCAACCATTTGGGGTCACGCCTCTTACAGAGAGGGCGACCTCTCTCTGCCTTCAGACTAGCTTTTAAGGGCAAAGGCCATGTGGTTGGGCCTGGCCATGCACAAGTGGCCAATGAAATTTTAACACATAGAGAAAGTTGCATAGTCATGCTAGGTCACACACGGGTGGCCAATTGAATTACAATTTACCCTAGTAGCTATTTGAACTAGCCTATCACCTTGGTCAGAATTGGTGCCCCAAAGGCGGGACCCACCCTCCTTGGTAGCTAGGGAGACAGTATGCACCCCCCACTGATTGGATGTCTCCACCTGGCCTGACCCCCCCTTGTTTTTGGGCTTTGTTACCTGGCTCTGGTTTCCTGGGTTTGCTTTTGAATAAGTCCCCGGGGGGGGGGGGGGGAGGTCAGTTTAAATTTTACTGCATAAACAACAAAATCACTGTTTAACCCAAGATGGAATCCCTCTGGCTAAATAGGCCCTTCCAAAAGTAGCCTTACAGGATCCTGGGGGTGGGGAGGCGGTCAAGCTAGGATTGCCTTGTACTCTTAGCAAAGTATTAACGTCAGGGCAGCTGAGTCCCTAGATGAAGGTCACTCTCCCTGTTTCAAGGACTTGTCAATGGGCTGGAGGTAGTAAGGAAGTTTAATAGTTTCTCTTCTGCCTTTCTTTCCCACATCATGTACAGTGGCCACATATGTTACAAAGTGATCTTAACCAGTTTGGCTATTACAGTGATTAACTTCCTTCTGGTAACTATTGTAGTGAAGATGTTGTCATGGCCCCTGCTAGATCGGGCTTGTTTTTGTATAGCCCATGAGCTAAGCGTGATTTTTTTTATTTTTAAAGAATTGTCGTGAAAAAAAAAAAAAAAGGAATATGCAGTGGAGACCATATGTAGCCTGCAAAACCTAAAATATTTATGATCTGGCCCTTTACATAAAAAATGTGTGACCCACAGAATCCCCAGGAGCACCTAGTACCCACACTGTTTTTCTTGCCTTATCTGGCTTTATTTTAATTTTTACTCTTATTGTGATAATCACAATGTAGTATCTATTGAGAACTAATCATGCCTCAAGTACCATTCTAAAAATGTGTATGTAATCTATGTTAATAAAACACTCTAAGTAGGTACTATTATTATGTCTGTGTATACAACTGGGAAGAGCTAGAACAGGGATTTGAGCCCAGGGACCTGACTTTTGCCAAGGTAAGGTGTAGTATGATTTCCTTCTAGTGTGATTTCAGACTTTTTGTCACCTATATTCTGACAAATTCTTGTAGGGGTCAAGGCAAGGGCCACTTGGGCATAAAATTCCAGTTAAAGGGGGAGACAAGCCATGAGAGACTGTGGACTCTGAGAAACAAACTGAAGATTTTAGAGGGGAGGGGCTGGGGGGTTGGGTGAGCCTGGTGGTGGGTATTAAGGAAGGCACAGATTGCATTGAGCACTGGGTATGGTGCATAAACAATCTGGAACACTGAAAAGAAAAATAAAATGGAAAAAAAAAAGTAATCAAAACCCTAGGGGATGCAGGAAAAGCTCTTTGCTTCCCACTCAACTACCAAATTTGCATCAGAAAGGAGAGCTTGTCCCAGGAAGAGAGCTATTAACAGAGACTCCCCTTACCTAAGAAACTTACCAGCATAATAGGGCAACCCTGTTTTTCCAAACATCTCCTTTCTCCTTCCTGTTAACCCCCTCATTGTATCCTCAGACCCTAGCCTCTCCTTAGCTCCTAGAAGCTTCTTGTTGCCTCATTGTCTTTGGAACTTCCAGTCTGTGTGGATTCCCCATGGATATGCCCATTACATCTGATTTTCTCCTGCTAGTCTGTCTCCTGTCTATTTGATTCTAAGTCCAGATAGAAGGACCACAGGGCAGAGGAAAGTCTTCCTCCCGGATAGTATGTATAATGGTTTGTAAAATGGGAGCCGAGGAAGGGAGAGAAATTAAATTTCTGAAGCAAATTAAGTATTTCTTTCATTTGCATCTCAGGTGTTATGCCCAAGTGTTTTACTTAATGTTTAATTCAGCAGTTGAACAAATACTCACCAGGTGATGATTTTTGATAGGTCCCCCAATAATGGGTCCATGATTAAAGGAGCGAGACTGATATAAAGTGAAGGTCAAGCAAAGCTTTATTTCACGCCAAGCATCCAGAATCAAACCCACCGTTTGGGGCGGCACTTTTTACAAGAGAGGGTGAACTTTCTCTGTTTCACAGACTAGCTTTTAAGGGCAAAGGCCATGTGGTTGGGCCTGGCCACACACAGGTGGCCAATGAAATTGTAACACACAGAGAAAGCTGCACAGTGATGCTAGATGACCAACTGAATTACAATTTACCCTATAGTAGACATTTGACCTAGCCTATCACCTTGGCCAGAATTGGCACCCAAAAGGCTCCCAAAGGGCAGGGCCCATACTCTAGGGAGACAGTATGCAACCCCCCACTGATCGGATGTGTCCACCTGGCCTGATCCACCCCTGTATCTGGGCTTTGTTACCTGGGGCTGGTTTCCAGGACCTGTTTTTAAGTAAGTCCCCTGGAGGAAGGAGAGCAGGGATAGTTTAAAGGTTAAACAACAAGGTTATTGTTTAACGTGGATAGAAGCCTCTGGCTAAACAGGTCCTTACAATTTTGTCTTAGGTCTTTGAGAGCTGTAGGGTGTTCTCTCTGCAGAAAAAGGAATGGACAAAATTAAATAATGAAGAAATCCAGAGCCCAGCACACTGGCTATCTTCTGGGGGTTGGCTCTGACCCCCAGAATATGATAGGTCGTCTTCTATTGTCAGGGCCTATTTGGCCAGAGCGATTTCATCTTGGTTGAATAGCCATTTTGTTGTTTATGCAGTAAAACTTAAACTGACCCTGTGTTGTGCCCCTCCCCCCGCAAAGCTTACTTAAAAGCAAGTCCAGGAAACCAGTCTCAGGTAACAGAGCCCAAATACAAGGGCAGGTCAGGCCAGGTGGAAACATCCAATCAGTGAGGCATGCATACTCTCTCCCTAGCTACCAAGGAGTGTGGGTCCCACCTTTTGGGCACCAATTCTGACCAAGGTGATAGGCTAGTTCAAATATCTACTATAGGGTAAACTGTAATTCAATTGGCCACCTGTGTGTGGCCAGGCTCAACCACATGGCCTTTACCCTTTAAAAGTTAGTTTATAAGGCAGGGAGGGGTCGCCCTATCTGTAAGAGGCAGCCTCCAACGGTCGGTTTGATTCTCGATGCTTGGCGTGAAATAAAGCTTTGCTTGACTTTCGCTTTGTACCAGTCTCGTTCCTTTGATTACAGACCCATCACTCATCGATATTCTAGTGATTAATGGTGTACTTAATGCCTTTAGGTAGCACTGACCTGCATTTAGTCTCCTTTTTACGGAACCTGGACTGGATCGCCCGTGGGATGAACCAAGTAGCACTTGGAGATCTTGGAGGATAGGAAGTTTATGTGACACTGGTGGGCTCCAAGGAGAGTGATCTCCAAAGGTCTGAAGCACAAGCAAGGGGGTTAATTTATGTACTTCTGCTTCCGTATTCATGGCACACTTTTGGTGCACACGGCAAGCGGGGCAGGAAGAAGAACATGGAAGGGCCCTGGGGCAGGGACTGGGATGCCTTGATGGCTTGGTTGGCCATCTTAGAACACAGATTTTCCTTATTATCATCTTCATGGCTTCCAAAAAAAAAAAAAAAAAAGAAAGAAAGAAAGAAAGAAAAAAGAAGCGTGGGATACACCTGAAGAACTACCAGATGAGATCAGAATGGGTTAAACAATGATGATGGGGAGACCTCTCCAACTTTTGCTGAAGCCATAGTCAGCCTGTATTGAGACTTTTAGGTAGAAGGAACAACTATGTTCCAAATATGACCACACTTCTCTATTTTCTCCTAATAGGCTAATGGTTTGTGGGTTTTTGTTTTGTTTTGTTTTTTTGGTTTTTGTTTTATTTTGTTTTTGTTTTTTTCTGATGTGAGTCTAGCTTTGTATAGCATCTGGGGTTTTATTCTTTTTTTGTTAAAGATTTTTATTTATTTATTTGAGAGAGACTGAGTGAGAGAGCAGAGTGGGAGTAGGGGCAGGAGCAGAGAGAGAGGAAGCAGATTCCCTGCTGAGTGGGGAGCCACATACGGGGCTCTATCCCAGGACCTTGGGATCATGACCTGAGCTGAAGGCAGATGTTTAACCAACGGAGCCCCCCAGGAGCTCCATGAGGGTTTTATTCTGGAAAAATGGGAGGTGAGATCTATTTTTACTTTCTCAACAATTGTTGAAATGAAACTCTGGTTCCAGACAATTTCTCCAGCACTGTTTGCCAACGATTTTATCTTGTCCACACAAGGAAAATAACTCCTACTTGTGCAGAAATTTGTGTGTAAGAGAAAGTTCCCAGTCGCACTTCCAGTAATAAAATAAAGAACTGAATTCAGAAGTCTATCATGACTTAGATGTGTTTTAATGGTATCTGAGCTGCTTTGGCTTCATCTTCCTGAATCCATAGCCTAATACTTGAGTTGGTTTGGGAAAATTCCTCTGTCCTCCTCCAAATACCTCTGCCATCCCATTCAGCCTCTCCTTGGTTTCTGGGAATTCGTGTTATATGTATGGTAAACAAGTTGACTACATCACACATACTTCTTGTGCTCTGTTCCCGCTTTCCTTTCTTCTCTTTTTGTGCTTTAGTTTGAATATTTACTGATGACTTCTCTGTGAGTCCGCTGATTCACTGAAAGAGGTGTTTACAGACCCATCTCTCTTGTCAGACTTTGCAAGCACAGAATGCGTAGCTGCTAAAATCCGTTAGCAATTCAGTCTGCCCCTGCTGCTCCCCACCGGATTTCTTGAAGGGTCAGTCTGCACGCCCACTGAGGGATACACCAACTATTTCAGGACTATTTATGTGTAGAATTGGGGGCTCACACTTCGTGGTTCCTTCCTCTCCTGGATTAATTTCCAGTCACTTATGGAAGCCATGAATTCTGAACTCCATCCCCTAAATTCAGTACGACTGTTCACTTTCTGCTTAGGCTCTATTCCCAGAATTGGAACGCATTTCCCTTAAGGGGAAAGCTGGATAAATTTGGAGCTTGTCTAACGTGCGCCCTTCTTTCAAGAGTCGTGGCCTATCCCGCCTTTGTATGCTTTAGCTGTCCTCCACTGCCTTTGAATATCACCACCCTCCCCCCAAATTTCATAATTATTATCACCAAGAAGTTTCCTTTGACAAAACTATCTTGTTGTGATCACAACTGGCCTACGTTGATAAGGATTTGTACATTGCACTCAGAGGAGTAAGATCGGACTTTAAAAGTTGACAGGAGCCATGACGACTCAAATCAATAAATGGAATGACAGTATTTTGTGTTGGCATTAGCTTCAGATTTGGGGGTCAATGCCATTTTGAATATGTATGAGAGGCTGGAAAACACGTGACTTGTGGACTTCTGGTTCCTTTGGCAGGAAAGAGCACTACGGGGCAGCAACCTGTCCCCAGTGCCGAGACTAAGTGCATTTAGGACATATGCTGATGCTTAAAAGTTGCCTCTAAATCTCCAGGCATGACACGTTTGCAATCCTTCTCTGTTGGAATACATTTCCAGCCGGGGCCTGCCAAAAAGGTTGGGTCAGATCTCGGAAGAAGGAGACATTTGATGCCACCCAGGTGGCTGGAAGTAGAATGGAAATAGAAAGCAAGTCTTTATTCATGCAGCACCGCTGAATAGGAGCTTCTAGAAGCATTCGGGAAGTGGGAGTTCATGGATATTTCGAAATCAGACCAAAAGATGGCACCCTTTGAAAGTTTAGCTTGGCAAATGAAAAGAAAAAAAAAATACAGAAAGGTGTCCAGAATGACACTTCTGTCAATTTCAGAAGTGTAAGGCAGAGAAAAGAACGACTTTGTATTAATGACCTTACAGAACATTTTCATGGTGGTTGGAGGGACTTTTGTTGTTAAACTGTTTTCAGTTTTGAAAAATTGGCAAAGGAATCACATGTATTTTTTCTGGGAAAGATGGAGACTTCTTACAACGTTCTCGAGAAAGTTGTAAACAAAGCCCTTTTTGTTGATGAACATAACAGGATAGTCTGAGGCTCTTTTCTTTTTTTTACTCTTTCTCTCCTAGGTAGTAACAGCTACTGGCTAAAGAGGCAGGAAGTGAAATAAGGCTCTAAACCATGCGATTTCTGTCCCAATGTTACATGTAGGTGTAGTGAATTGACTTTCTAATACCTAGCATTAAGGTTAACTATTTCTTCCCATCATGAGCCAAGAAGCCCCCATAAGAATTCAATTAAAATCCTGCTATGCTTAGAAGTTGTAAAGCATGGGAATATTTTTTCCTCTGCATATTTTTTATGATGCTTTCCCCAAAAGGAGTGATGTTACTGTAAGTAGAAGTGAGGTTTAGTTTGTGGGATGGAAGAAGAGGGGAAAAAAATGTAACTCTAGTTTTTTTTAGCAAGAAAGTACTATATGGAGTCCTTAAGCTCTGAGCACCTTATGGGAGACGTACAGGGGAAATACTCAGAGGCAGACAGGCAGTTGCCAAGAGATAATAATATTGCCTGCCTTGCAACTTTTCTTAGGGCTGGTTGTGTTTCCTTAATTCCTAGAGTTGAGGCTTGTGCTACTCAGCTGTTAATTGTTGGAAATACTTTCAGTATCGTTTGTTCTCTGTACAGTGTGTGTTCACCACAGAAGACGTTGATACTTTCTATCCCATGCTAAACAACGATCTACTGTTTATTCCATGTGATATTGGAACGTGCCTCTGCCCTCTAGGCAAACGACCCCTGATGTGTCAGACAACAGAAGCTCTTGAATTTGCCTTGTGAGTTTCTGCCTTGGCGTATTCATTCCATGGATCCCCATGCAACCATTATTCTGCATGTGAATGTGGGTTCCCAGCCAGTAAGGATGTGCCAGGTTGATTTCATTACTACAACTTTATCTTAGTCTCGCTTTATTCAATCATCTCTTCTGTAACCACCACAACAAAGAGGAAAGTTTGGGTGTCGTGCCTCATGGGTTCCATTCAATGTTCGTATCTCTTCGGTAAGAGTTCTAGACAGGGGGGACCTGCAGACCTGCCAATTAGTGCTAGTAAAATTTCCGATGATGTGCGTTCCCTGCATCTGAGCACCAAGACACAGTCTTAAGCCACACACATCCTACATAGCATAGTAAGACTAGGATGGGTTCAAGTCCCAGCAGAGACACTAGGGTGATCTAATGTCCAAACAAGCAACAACATTAATGAAAGAACAAATATAAGTAAAATTCAAAAGAGTAACTTCTGCTGTCTTAAGCTGTTGAACTAAAATGGGATCTTTTTTTTTTTTTTTTTTAAGATTTTATTTATCTTTTTGACAGAGAGAGAGGCAGGGAGAGCTGGAACACAAACAGGGGGAGTGGGAGAGGGAGAAGCAGGCTTCCCTCTGAGCAGGGAGTCCAATGTGGGGTTTAATCCCGGGACCCTGGGATCATGACCTGACTCGAAGGCAAGATGCTTAACAACTGAGCCCCCCAGACACCTCAAACTAGAATGGAATCTTATTAAAAGTATGTTTTAGCTTATAGAACTTGACTGGGATTCTTGATTTGTTTTATTATCAAAAACCTGTTTATATTCGCATTTTGATTCTGTTGGTTTTGAAAGTATTTTGTAGGGGTACCTGCGTGGCTCAGTTGTTAAGCGTCTGCCTTCAGCTTGGGTCTTGATCCCGGGGTCCTGGGATTGAGCCCCACACAGGGCTCCCTGATTGGCGGGGAGTCTGCTTCTCCCTCTCCCACTCCCCCTGCTTGTGTTTGCTCTCTCGCTGTGTATCTCTCTGCCAAATAAATAAATAAAATCTTTTTTTGAAAAAGTTCTTTGTATGAATGGTATTCTCATCTCAGTTGATAGACAATAGACATTGACCTTTGTAATAAGGCCTAGATAATTTTAGTGACGTTTTAATACTACTAAGCTTCATTTAAGCATTAGAAGGTTTACTTGCTATTACAGGTACAGAGAATAGTTAGGTCTATACATGGATTTTGATGTGTTACATGTTAATTACATGAGGATTGCAAACCCCGATATTTAACCACTGCTTCAGTCCACAAACACTGACATACTTTCACTATTCAGGAATTTCAGATCATGCTTGGAAACTCTGAAGCAGTGCTGCATCGGGGGCGAGGGGGAGGGGCTTTCATAATTGTGTTTGAGGTGGGAGGTTCTCTAAGCAAGATTTCGTGATTCTAGATACCACTGGTAGCCGAATGCTCTCTCTGGGTTGGAGAGACACTGGGACTGCAGAGATCTGCAGAGGGAGATAAACAGATAAATTTCTACCTGTTGGCGGTCTCGAAATTCCGTGTCTTCCCCATATTTTTCCTACTACCAGCCAGTCCACCTGGAGTTAGGCAGAAACTTGAGGTCCATAAACTGGAGAAGAGAGGTCCAAGTGTTTACAGCGGAGGGGGCATATTAATGAGACAGACTAAATATTATGATAAAGAGACCCAAATCACGATGATTTAATACTCAGGGATTAACGCTCCTTCCATGTGATGCAGAGCTGTGTCATGGGAGGTCCACAGAAGTCAAGGGTTCAGGGCTACAATTCAGGGGTCCGTGGACTTGGGGGGGGACACAACGGCATCTTTATTTTCATGAATCCCAGCTAAAAATGAACACGATTTCCCCAACTAAATGTGGTTTGTTGCCAGCGAGCAGAGAGACATTTGCTCATGACCTCCAGTGTGTGTGGTTGAGATAGTGAGTTACCTTATGAATGGACCAAAACGGTTTCATATAGTCCAAACTGGCGATCCATCCCCAAAGACAAGGATGAGAAGGAAAAAGCAGGTGAGATAGAAGAGTTCCAAGGGTGAGAGGGGAAGACGCAGCTTGGAAGAATGCGCTGGGCTGTGAGAACGCTTTAAGGGTTTTCTAACGTGCCTGGATCCTGGCACACAAGCAGGAAGGGCTTAGAGGTTCTTGTCTGGCTCGCGGTGGGACAATTCCAGCGTGACCACAAGGTCATTTCATGTCCATAATTTACCACAGGCATCTCGTACAGACAGAATTGGGCGGGGAATACGTTCTTGCCTTTCCCGTGACTATCAGGCTATGTGCTGAGTCTCTGGTTATTGTCTAATGATTTCAACCTCATGTTGCTCAGATCTCAAAGGATTTCCACCATCCACGTCCCGAGACGTGCACGTAGGTCCACTCTAGAGCGAGAGTGCGTTTCCAGAATCTACCTCAGACTCCCAGGTGAGTTTGCTTCCCAGCGGGGGCAGGTCGATGTGCACACATAGACCTGCCTCCTGCTCTAATTGTCTCCTCCTTCTGCCTCCACTTCTCCCTCCTTTCAGCCCCGCTACTCTCTCCTGTTCCTCGCACCTGCCGGGCAGCCTCCCACCCCAGCGCCTCGCTCTGCCCTTGTTTCTTCGGCTGGAAGACTTTTATGTGCTTGACTACCTGACCTTTCCCAAGTCTTGGCCCAGATCATACCTGATTAAACAGACTTGAGCCTCTCTATTTGTGAAAGAGCGAGTTTCTTGATTGGCCCTCGATGTGCCCACGATTCTTTTTTTTTTTTTTTTTTTAAGATTTATTTATTTGACAGACAGAGATCACAAGTAGGCAGAGAGGCAGGCAGAGAGAGAGAGGGGGGTGGGGGGAAGAAGGCTCCCTGCTGAGCAGAGAGCCCTATGCGGGACTCGATCCCAGGACCCTGAGATCATGACCTGAGCCGAAGGCAGAGGCTTAACCCACTGAGCCACCCAGGCGCCCCTGAAGTTCATTCTTTTTGAATATTTACAAGAAGGTACAAGGGTCCGAGTTGTTTCCCACAGCAGAGCAACAGAAGAGGTGGTTCCTGAGTGCCCAGAATCTGCTTGTCACGGGAAATAGAACCTAGGTATGGGCGCGGCAGGGAACAGTGACTTTCAAGCTTAAACAAGGGAGTGTGTTTTGGCCCCAGATCCAAAATCAGCATCTAGTTTTGAACGGAAACTGAGCTTAGAGATAATGCTATGATATATTAATCTTTTAAAAAATTAAGAGATCACCATGCTCTATCCTCTGTGATGTGTGGTCTGTCCAAACAGCAGGGGCCCTGAGCCCCGTCTGCCGGGGCTGGAATTCTGGCTCTGTTCTTCTAAACCATGTGTAGCCGCTGTTGTGAGGTCCCCCCTCATTCTTCTTCTCTGAGATGGGGTTTCATTTGCTGCCGGCTCATAGCCACCCTTTCCTCCTACGAATTGCCATTGGCCACACGGCAGCCACTTCACTGGGTCCATGGCTGGACCCAGGGTGTCCCGCCATCAACAGGCACAGGCCACTCCCCTCGAATGCACCAAGTCTGGGACAACTCATTCTCCAGAGCTCCTCATGGAAGAGGCTGGAACGATTCTCCAGTCAATCCCACTCCTTGCTGAATTTTCTCCTCTTCTCTGCACCCCCCCTTTTTTTCTTTTAAAAAATTTTTTTTTATTGATTTATTTTTGCAAGAGAGAGAGAAAGAGTGAGCACATGAGTGGGTGGAGGGGCAGAGGGAGAAGTAGACACTCCCCTCTCACCTCTCCCCCCTGCCTAGCCAAGCAAGGAGCCTTTAGGACTCAATCCCAGGATCCTGGGTTCATGATCAGAGCCAGCAGCAGATGCTTAACCGACTGAACCACCCAGGTACCCTGAGAGATAGCTCTTTGTATAAGGCCACCACCAGTCCTATCTGTTATGACCTCATTTAACCTCAATTATATCCTGGAAGGCCCATCTCTAAATATGGTTGCACTGGAGGTGAGAGCTTCCACAGACAAATTTGGAGTGAAGGGTAGACACAGTTCAGCCCACAACATAATCTTTTATAATGGGTACATTTGGATATAAGAGAGACAGCAAGTATCTTTAAAAAATAATACTATATTAATTTTGTTAACTTCTCTTAAACCAAGGTGTAGATCTACCAATTGTCATTAGTTTGAAATTTGTCCTATTTTGTACTGAACTGTGTTTATCCTCAAAGAGCATAACTTCAGTTGTTGTTGAGGTCACTTAAAATTTATAACAGTGAAACTATGTCATTGGCAGGGAGAAGAATGCTTCTCTTTGTATTTGCTAGGGCAGAGGTCTTGGTTTACAAGTTGCAACATCTGTGCAACATCTTCAAATCCCAGGAAATGTGGAAGGATTTGAAATTAAACCATACACAAGTGTGGTTCTGTCGCTTAGCTTTGGAGCATGGGGGAAAAAACTTGAGTGAAAACTTGTTGAGCCGAGTCTCAGTTTACTCATCTTTAAAGGATGGAAGATTACCCTTGTTTATTGTGTGACGTTGGTAATCAAGTAATATAAGGACGTTCCTAATGTAATATAAAGTATTTTACCTACCAGTTGGTAAGAGTAGGAATCATATTTTGCATATCAAAAGGAACTAAAGAAAGTCTTCTCCTTGTGTTGAATTCTTTCACCTTTTATAAGAATTTCATCCCTCCCCAAATTCAAATACAGAGGCTCTTCTGTTCCTTGTTAAAGATTTGCCATTCAGAGGATTTAATGACCTAGTTTCTGGGAACCAGGCCAGTAGCCTAGGACAACCCTCTTGTATCATTCTCGCTTTTTCAGTATTCCCTCAAAGTTTTAGAAATGAAGAAAGAGATCTTTTTAGGTAATGAATTTAAACCCATTTTAAAAAATAAAATTAAATATTTCTTCACTGAAGTTGGGTCTCACAGAATCTCAGCTCTATGCTAAGTTCAGAGGAATGAGTATCACAATGAGGAAAAAGACATAGCAAATAGCTATCGCAGAGCACAGACTATGAGTGTATAAATGTTTAAATTGTGGCAAAATACACGTAACATAAAATTTGCCATCTTAACCATTTTTACATATCCAGGTAGGTGACACCCATGATGCCGTGCAGCCATCCTCCCTTTCTGTCCCCACAACTAACTTTTCCTCTGGCAAACCTGAAACTCTGTACCCATTAAACACTCACCTGCCATTCCTTCTCTGTCTTCTTAAAGCTGAAGGGATTTGGAGCACAAGCAATCTGAGAATGGCTTCTTTCTAGCTTTGTGACCCCACAACCTTGCCGAACCTTGATTTTTCTCTTCCATCCTGCTCACCTGCTGGGTTGCTGGGAACTCAAGAAGTGGCAGTAGGTTCTCTCCTGAATACCAATATTCTTTACACGCAGAGTCTGTAGAAGCAGAAGGGCATATTCAGCTGTGGGCAATGTTTGAAATGAACCAGAGTAAAGGTCCTGTCTCATAGCATCTAAACGTCGCTGTCAGGCAGGTCACAGCTTACTGAGTATCTGTTCTAGCCCGTCTGATGCAGAGAATTCAGACACGGACAATTGAGGGGTCAATTTAATGATTTTTTTTTTTCCAGGATAGTAAATCAATGTTCACAGAAGGTTAATACATTGACCAGGACCATACAACTACTGATGAGCCCTGCCGAGATTAAAACCCAGACTGGCCATCATCAAGCTGGTGGTCTCCTCATGACCCTGAGTTGCCTGAGCAGTCACCAGACACTGAGCGAGGGGACAATGGACCTAGAAAACTCAGTCCTTCTCCTAGATTTCCTCACAATTTTATAAAGAAGTCAAATTATAGATAGTTAATGCAAACCCAGGAAGAGAGTAGAACCATCAGAGGTTTCAGTGCCTGGTCTCAACAAGGGTGCCATCAGTGAGAATTTAAGGGAAAAAAAATACATTGTGCCTTACGCAGACCTGGCAAAGCTTTTTATAGGTAGTGAGACATTTGAGCTTGCCTTTGGAGAAAATGTACAATTTGGAGAAAAGGAAGATCATCTAGTTAAGGAGAAGTGAAGGAGCATAAGAGCTCATAACAATTCTGCTGCAATATTAAAGACTGTTCTGAGTCTACAACAAAGCTAGAGCAGAACTCCTGGTTCTTATGCTAATGAAGTTTTAATCCAGGTGAGGAAAGATAAAAGGGTCTTTAAGAAACAATTCAAGACCCCATATATTTCTTGGACAAAAGAAGTTCATTACTTAGTTGCACCATTCTGAAGGAAAGGCAGTTCTGATCCTAGAACAACCTTCTAAATGTAACTGTGGCAATAATAAGTCCTTTCCAAGACAGGTGACCCAATTCCGCCTTTTCCTACCTCCATCCTTCCGCCACAGCCACTTGGAAGGCATTTCGAGTTTTAAATAAGGAGGTGCTTTGAAAATGTCTCCTTGGTTCACGAGCTAAAAAGCCCATGTTCTACATAAGAAAAGGATGGTCAGACCTTGAGTGTGATCTGGGTTGGGACCTGTGGCGGTATGGGAGTCAGCAAGCTGCCACGCAACAATATGGCGAAATGGAAAGGATCATTTCCCGTGCCCCTTTTAATCAGGGTTTGTTTGTTTTTTTGTTTGTTTGTTTTCCGTAGTCTTTTTACCTGTATGTCTTCCCAGGGTGGATCCTTCAAGTGAGTTGTGACAGTAGTGACTGCTCAATCAAGTGTCTTCTCCAGTAGTATTTCATATTCAACAACATTTGCTCGAGACAAAGACAAAAAAGCCACGTCTACAACCTCAGTTGTGTTACATTCAGGCTGCACATATTTCAAGGAGTCGATGAATGAGGTTCATTACTGAAAAAAATTCACGATTGCCACATTTGGAAGAACACGGAACGATTAAAGGTAGGTAGGTGGTTAAGTTCAGAGGATGCTGATACCAGGAATGTTGGTCATATGCATTTTAAAAGAAAGAGTAGCAAGCAGCAAATGAAATGCCTTTCCTTAAGGGATGCTCCAATGAGATTTGATCACATGACCTGAAGGCTCAACTAAGACCTAATTATATTACTACCTTCACACCTTCTAATATTGTTCTTACATTCCTTGATAAGAAAATGGCCTGATAGGCCATATTTTCTTGTTTGCAAAGCAAAACTCTCTTAACGTTAATTTTGAAGCCAAATGGAATGATTGTTTTGTTCAGCTCCCTGTTTAATGAGAGGGACATAAATTTAGATTTGCAAACTTTCAAATTGCCCAAATCAGCTGGAGATGTGGATATACTTATCAATTCTCTGCAACACTGTGAAGCAAGATATTAATAAGGAGAGCAGACCTCTGATGTTTCTAGCTGATGTCAGTTAGAGATTTTTAAATAGCTGCAGGGAAGTCAACAACTTAATGAGAACCATCATAAATATTTCATCTTCCCAGGGAGGGCGCAGCAGTAAATTCCCATCTCAGCAGAGAGATGAACAAAGTGTTCTCTGATTCGAGCAACAGGAATCATAGCAGAAGCCAGCCCCTTTCTTCCTAAGGGAGTTCAGAATGTTAGGGTTGCCTATCACTTTGGTCAGGCGTCAAAGGCCAAGTAGTTCACTTATTTCTTGTAAGATGGAGACAATATTAAACCACAATTGGCTTCTGAATCCAGCAAGACAGCCAGAGTCTTGTACTCTTCCTGTTCCTTCAACTCCCGAGAGAGTGGTTGATCATTCTCCAAATCTCACCCTTAACTGGATCCAACTATATTTTTTAAAGATTTTATTTATTTATTTGAGAGAGAGAGAGAGGGAGAGGTAGGCTTCCTGCTGAGCAGAGAACGACATGGGGCTGGAAACCAGGACCTTGGGTTTATGACCTGAGTCCAAGGCAGATGCTTACCCCCGAGTCACCCAGGGGCCCTTGGATTCAAATTTTACCAGGGGATCTTAACTGTGGATTGAGTTAGTGGTAGGTATTTTCTGTGCAACAATAGCAGGTAAGATTGGCTAAGAGATACAAAGGAGAAAGAATGTATTAATAAGAAAGAAAATTAATAAAATTGGTATTTAACTATCGCATAATAATTGAAGAAACTATATTTTATGGATGCTGGCAGGTAATTTATCAGGCAAAAACTAAAGATAGAGTTTAAGACAGATCATATCTGGTAGTAAAATTATTTTACTTATCTGCCCCAAATATTTGGGGCACTTTTTTTTAAAGTGATTTATTATTATTATTATTTTTTAATGCAAGGCTATGAATCCTCAAACATGTTTGCATAAGTAAAAAATAATTTTAAATGCATTTTTCTTTTAATTTAGGTTGAGAATTCAAAAATTGTATTTAATAAGATAGCATGTAAGATCTACACTCTCCTTCAATCTTATGGCCTGTGAGGGAAGAAAGATGGTGGAGGGCAGAAGGAAGAGGCATCCTTAGAAAACCAGCCCTTAAAATTATTTTTTGTCTAATTATAAAGTAGGACAGATTACACTTATTGTGAACTCCAGACTAATGTAATTCCAATCTATGTTTAAAATGTGATTATGCAAATGCAGTGATCCGAAGGGGCACGTGCAGCCCAATGTTTACAGCAACAATGTCCCCAAAAGCCAAACTATGGAAAGAGCCTAGATGTCCAGCAACAGATGAATGGATAAAGAAGGTGTGGTATAACACACACACACACACACACACACACACACACACACAATGGAATACCGTGCAGCCATCAAAAACCTGAAATCTTGCCATTAGCAACAACGTAGATGGAACTAGAGGGTATTATGCTAAGCGAAATAAGTCAATCAGAGAAAGACAATTATCATATGATCTCCCTGATAGGAGGAATTTGAGAAACAAGACAGAGGATCATAGGGGAAGGGAAGGAAAAACGAAACAAGATGAAACCGGAGAGGGAGACAAACCATAAGAGACTCTTAATCTCAGGGAACAAATTGAGGGTTGCTGGAGGGGAGGAGGGTAAGAGGGAAGGGGTGGCTGGGTGATGGACACTGGGGAGGGTATGTGCTATGGTGAGCGCTGTGAATTGTGTAAGACTGATGAATCACAGACCTGTACCCCTGAAACAAATAATCCATTCTATGTTAGTAAAAATAAAAATAAAAAAAGAAAGTTTATGCTGGAAGAAAGTAAAAAAAAAAAATGTGATCATTGACCTACTAACCAATGTGACTATATTGGATGGAATTGTTATGTCTCGTATAAGATGTTTCTGTTTTGTTTTGTTTAGTACAAACAGCTTTCAAATCTATTGCCCCAGTTAACAGGAAATACCCATACTGGTCTTTCTGGATCATGTCTCTCCTGTCTGTATATCCCATAGATGTTTTGTTTAAATCTTTGCCCTTGTATTAGTTGTGTCGATTAGGAAAGGAAGAATTCCCCAGCAATGGGGAATTCCCTGGAAATTTGTGTTTCTGGAGTAGAAGGCAGAGGTAGACACGTGACAGAGAGAGTGAGCCCCACGGGACGACAAAGCCAGAGATATTTGGAGCAAAGGTGGGTAACACACCACGTTGATAAGCCCAGGTCCAGAGGTGATGGGTCCCCAGATGCTCCTTCAGAGATATCAAGGCTGGAACATCCCTCAGAGACCAAGCAACCCTCCCCAGAACAAGCCTGATTTTTCTAGAAGGCGAGAATCAAGTCAGGGAGAGAATTAAAGGACAAAGCTTAATGACTTCAGTGGGGAAAAACTTATGTCGAATGTAGCATAAACAACCCGCTCATAAGGAGAACAGATGTGGCTTCATCCAGTAAGTACCAAATGAGGTGAACAGCTTGCCGGCAGATGGAGTCAGGACCGGTCTCTCAGAAAGGCAGTGTCGGTCCCAACACATGCCAGCACCTCCGTCTTGTTGGGTCACACACTGACCTCTTCTTTCTGACGTTCAGCAGCCTTGAAGCATGACCTGTCCTGCCCAAACGGAGGGTGCTGTGCAGGGTCAGCTTTCCAAAAAATCATCTGCTTTTTGGCCTTGGTTACTCTTGGTATCACCTCCGAGGCTGAGGGCAGAGCACTATTGTTGCTCCCACTTTCTCTTATAGCCCTCTCTGATCCACATGTTGGGCAAAGTTTCCTTTTTTTCAATGTGCTTTTGATAGCTTTTAATTTTATTCCAGGAATCTTTCAACTCTTCCTATTTACCAGTTGTTTCTGGTTTTTTTTTTTTTTTTTCTCATACTCCCTATTCATTTGTTTTTGCATCATCTTCATAATCTCTGAGGAGTCTGAGTGGGAGGGAGGGATGTAGTTATTCATCTTGAGACGGAAACCTTCCATTTAGATTGAGATGACAAATAACAAGGACACCAAGCATCAGCCTCTTTCCGTTCGCCCCTCCCCCGACAAAGACTCCCCACCTTCTAGTATATTTGAGGAAGAATGGGCATATTGCTTGACAGAAAGCCTTGACTGAACAATGGGAGTAGTCAAGGAAAGAAGTGTGAGGCCCCACTGTCCTCCTGTTGAAGCAAAACCTTGAGTCTGTGTGTGTAAGGAATGAGTTCTTCAAGTCATCGCAAGATGGGATATTGAAAACTAGATTTACTCTGCGGCGGTATCAAGAACAAGCCAAACGGGGGCGCCTGGGTGGCTCAGAGGGTTAAGTCTCTGCCTTCAGGTCATGATCTCAGGGTCCTGGGATCGAGTCCCGCATCGGGCTCTCTGCTCAGCGGGGAGCCTGCTTCCCCACCCTCCCAACCCCCTGCCTGTCTCTCTGCCTACTTGTGATCTCTTCTGTCATATAAATAAATACAATATTTAAAAACAAAACAAGCCAAAGGATAAAATGCACTTGGTTTTAATTGATTTTTTTTTTTAAAGCTATGTTATGTAAGAGCCTCGTGGTTTGTTTTCCTTCCAGCATTTATCAACGGTACAAAGGTTCCGATCTGAGCCTCTTTTTCTGATTGTAAAAGGCACAGAATCATTTTTAATGACCCAGTGACAGTTTCTCGGTTAGTTTAAAGCAAAAACAGTATTGCAGAGATTTTCTTTTATTGATTTTATATAACCTGAAGTTTGTGAAATGTTGGATTTCCCTCTTTACCTCGAATAGCTCTCATTTGGCAAACTATCCAAATTGTAGACTATCCCTCGTTGAAGGACGATCTCAATGTTTGGCTCGAAATGTACAGACATTGCAAGTTCGGATTTCAGGAGAGAAGGGGGGTGGGGAAGGCCCCAGAGTATAATTTAAATAGGAAGTTGGAATTTAATAAAATTTTTAGTGATTCTGGAAGGTCTCAACAGTGTCATCACTGTGTCATTAAAGAGTGAATCAGAACTCGAAAAAAGTGGCCATCCACCTTCTCAATATGCAGGAAGCTATTTGAAATCCTGAGGAGGCTTCAAAAGCCATCAACATTGTGGTTTACAAGCACAACAAGGTAGATAGAAGCAGGTCTTCACAGAGGTCTGATTCATGTAGGGAGTTATCACTCATTCCCTTAGGGATTTATCAGTTAATCTAAGGAATCAACCATCACACCATTTTGTCATTCTTTTCTCCACCATACAAAAAACATACCTAAAAATACTAAACGAGAAAGTTTTCTGAGATGAAGAGCCTCTGTTTAGTGAATTTTGGGGGGTTCAGGATATTTTATTTAGGTATGGGAGAAAATCTACTAGGAAGTCCAAATATTTAAAATCTTTAAACTGAAGATAGCTAATACTTGATACGGATCCAGAAGAGTGTGAAGATGCCGGAGTAGCAAGAAACAACAGACCACAAGAACAAACAGAACAGGACTGTTCTGTGATAAATCTGATTTTTTTCTGTGTGTCAAGGGATCTTTAGCTTCTCCTACTTTCACGGTTGTGGATCTTCTAGATGTCCTCTTCTGCGAAGCTTTGTCTTTTACGAGGCACGTGCTCCTTCCATGATAAGTCTGTCTTTTCCAATCCCTGAAGCATTGCTTGCTCAAAGCCAGCCATTTTTCTCATCCTCATGCACACCTTCTTAAATTTAGTGATCTCTTCTTTTGCACATTACACTGAGAAAAACAGATGAAGTTTAAGCCTTGGTGGAAGGCAGGATTTGGCTGCCCACCATGGATGCCAAGTGGACCCATCTTCCTTCTCAATCCGTCCAGCAAAATGCTCCAACTAGAGTCTTTGAACCCAGAGGAAATGAGGTAAAGAAGTAAGGGTGGTAGAGACAGTCTTCTGTGGTGGCCGTGCGGGGAGTCCAGCAGCAGTGACCTCGAGAATCCAGTAGCTGTAGCCATTGCCGCGGATGTCAAGAGTCTTGCATTGATGGTGCTGGTAGTGTGATCTCAAATCAGATGGCTCCTGAGGAGTGACATTAGTTGTGATTTCCCTCTTGCCTAATCTCTGGTTCCTGACCATTTTCTGAGACAAGGTGTGTAGCTTTTCTAGAATTTCTGTGAGCTCCCAGTATCTTTACAAGTATCCCAGTATCTTTTACAGCTGCCAGATTTGATTTCTATTATTTCAACCAAGACTGTTAGGTAATCTACAGAACAATTTCTTGACTAAAGCTTTGGCTTGTGAGTGGGACCCTTCTCGAGTTTCTGGGGGTGGCACAAAACTAGGAATGTCCTTATCCATGAGTCATTGTAAAGATTAGTTAGCTTCTCCGCAGAAAGATGACAGGGTGTCCGTGGAATTCATTACCTTAATCCATGGCTTTTTTTCTATGAACTTCAGTCTTTTGGCTAAAAGGCATTCAGGAAGGCAGAGGGGTGCACGTCCGCTGACTCATGCTGGCTCCTGGCTCCACCCAGGAAATCCTCAGGTGTAGACACTCCTGTGCCTTTTCCTTCCCAAGGAGTCCATTTCCACATCACACACACTCTTACAAAGTCCTCTCTGTCTTGCTCTGCAGGTCTATTGTGTACATTTCATACGGTGCACACCTGTCTCTACCTTACCCACAGCCCCTGCTGGCTAGGTAGTCATGATTTGTAAGGAAGGATCATATCCCTTTTCCCCAGTTGCTCCAAAGCCACCTGAAAACCAGGATTGTGTGAGAAAAGAGGTAGCAGTGGGTCCCAGGATGGGGGAAGCATGCGGGTAGACCGCTGTTGGCTTTTTAGGGTTCTACCTATCATCTGTGCACTTTGAAGGTCAGACCACGATTTGAGCAGAAATTCTGCTCCAGGGCACCTGGAGCCTGTGAGGTGTCCTCCTTCTCCTGCCAGAGTTGTGTGTGAGTTAAGGGTTGCATTCAAAGTCCTAGGAAGCTCCCCATTTCCATCAGATTCACGTGTCCGCCAGTCACCCACACGTGGTGAGTTTATCTTCTCCCCTTCCTGTGGCTTGCTGACTTCAAGAATCTCTCTGTTATAATTCTAGCTTCCCAGAGTCCGGCTCCCTTCTTCCAGCAGTAGAATGGTGGGTCCTTGTGGCCAGCTCCAAGCTGAGCTCCGGGACCCCTCCATTCAAGGGCAATGCTGCAGGCTCTGCTGCCAGAGTGTATGCAGGAGGGATGACAATGTGTCTCACCTGGAGATGTTCAGGTAAGAATGCCACGCAGTTCCCACTGTCCTGCCAGATCCAGGGGCACTTTTTTCAGGAGGGAAAGAAAGCATCATAGTTTGTTACCTTCCATCGATCATTTCCAATGGTACCTGCAAATGGTTGTTTCCAACAATTTTGTTCAGTTTTCTGCATGTTTTCTATAAAGGAAAATGATCTGCTCTATGATGCTTTTACTTGGCTTATGAAACCAGACCAATGAATTTCCACATAATGTCAAGTTCTCATATACCAACCAGTGTTTATGCTTTTTGCAGGAAAAAACAAAGTTTTTCTTAATAGAATGTCATCATTATGGACATATTTTCTTACCTACCTACAAAAGCAGCTTATTTCCCCTTTGTTTTGTGGAATGTTCCAGGCTGAGATGGATGGCTCATTCCCCCAGAGGTATTGTGCAGCTGCAGTATTTCCAAGTATTTCATTTATTGTGAAACTTGGCTGGCCAGATTAGATGAATTCCTTTGAGATACGGCTGCTGCCATTTTTAATGTTGAAAAATTATTCCATTCCCTCTTAAGCCCATCTGCAGACATGGCGTATCATTCTACATGTGCCTAGATTTTTATCCACCCATTTTCCTCCTCCTCCTGTGTGTTTTCTTGATTGCTCTTTTAGTTCTTCTGTTCTGTTACCCTTCTCCTAATAATCAGATTGTATTTTGTTCAGTGCAAGCTATCTCAACTCTTTCAATCGGTGTGACATGGTATGAATAATAAGTAAAAATAAATGAGATTATACTCAATAATTCAATAATTTTCTTCTAAAATTCTTGTACATTTAAGCTAAGAGGCACAGTCACTATATGGACAACTACCGTCTGTGCTTTCTGCATCGAATACTTATAAACATCTCAAGAGCATAAATCACTGACCAGAAACAAGTAAGCCCCTCCATCTATGTTTCTGAGTCTTTTAAAAACAAGTTCCCTTTACTTACCAAGTTCACTCTCACTGGGTTATTGCTGTTATGTGAAATGCAAAACAAAGAAACCATAATCATCTTGCCTAATTTGAGGACACCTCAATCCATCAGTTCAATCTCTTTGAGCCCTAATGGAGGAGGTAGAGTTCTAATATCCTGTTAGAACACTTCTCAACTTTGGTGGTAGTTCGCAAATGGCATTAGAGGCTCTGAGAAAAGAATTGAGGTACTTGACTTGGTAGCTTCAAAGGCCTAAATGCAACATGGACCCATTGGGAAGGGCAGACAGCTTGGATCTCCATTTGCTCAAGGGGCCTGTGACATCACCACTAACTCTACAGTTGCCTGTTATCACAACTGAAAGCTGGGGAAGCAGTATTCCACCAAGACTTTACAAAAGTCTTGCCCAGAAGTTTAGAGAGTTTAGAGAAGTGTAGAGCATATGGTTGGGTCTTGACCATCAGAGGCAAGTTGCGTGGTGGTTTTGAGTGCAGAAACAATGCTAACATGGTTTTATCTTGAATTGGGGTATGTGTACCAATTACCCATTCTCATTAGTCTTAACTGCTTCATAGCTTCACAGACCTTCCCTGGTTCCTTGTATTCAAACCTTGCAAACATTCGTCCTTCCAGAACTCTGGCAAAGTCTTCCTTAGTGCACAAAATGGCAGATCAGCTCCCTCCCTCTCTAGTCTGGGGTCCCTTGGCCCATCCCTCTGATCCCACAACTCATTTTCCTCCTTCTCTGTGTTCTTTACCAACGTCTTCTTTCTGTCCTACTGGAACTTCTTGAAGGAGCCAGGCTCTTTACCAATCTGAAGCACAGAACACAGGTTCTTCATGACATCCCATTTTTTTGAATAACAGATTTACAGCGTAGAGGATCTGAAATCTGTGTTCACATAGAAATAGCCATTTCCCTGCATCTGTCTTATAAGCCTCTCTGCTCTTTAAAATCCCTCTTCAGAGAAAACAAAGGAAATGGCCATTTACAAAGGGACCCACAGAGTGTCCAACAAGCACAAACTCAATGTGTCACTGCTTAGACAGCTGCAGTTAAATGACCAGCTGCTGTGGTTTACGGAATGGCCACACACCATGGCCATGGCCATTATACCAAAAAATGGGCGAATAATCTTGAGTCCCAGGCTCAGGTTTGGAAAAATGGGCCCTGGGAACTTTTTTGGTCTCCCCTTCCCAATCCTCTTCCTTCAATTCTCTAGGTAGTAAAATAATGATCTTACAGTTTATTGGTTTTGGTCTTGTCCAGATTGGAATGGGCACTAGGTTATTCAGTTTCATGACTCCCTACCACTCCACTTGCTTTTTCTTTCTCCACCTTGATGACTTGCCATATACCTTTTTCATCCTGTAGGACCTCACTTCAAGGACACCTTGAGGTTTTTTTCTGCTTAAAACTTTATGCTCTCCAGCTGCCAGCAAGAGCCAAGAGTTAATTATACTCCTCTGCTCCCACTGTGGTTTTAGGTAATTATATTTGCCAGGCATTTATCATATTCTATTTTCATTCTGGATATATTGGAATCATCATGGGGCCTTTGGAACTAGACAAACTTGGGTTCAGATTCCAGCTCTGCCAAGTATGGGATTATAGGTGAGTTACTCCAACTGGCAATCAGTTTTCTTACTGTGAAATGATAATAATTATCCTTTTAAGATTGTCGTCTGAATGTCTGTATAGAGATGATTAATTAACACAAGTCCTTTTCCCTCCGCTTCCTGGTAGTGTTTGACTTATTTTGCCATTCCTGTAAGTGTGTTGGTGTTTAGCACAGGAGTTCCTAAGTACCTAGATATTGAAGAAAGGAATGAGAAGACCTCTAGGACAGTAGATTACATGTCATGCTATTTTTCATCTTGAAAGACGCACACCACCTTTCTCAACTTTGATCTATATTCCTAGCCATTAATTTTGTGGTTTTCATTGGTAATTCTTTTCTATTTCAATTGAATTTTCAAGTGTTATTGGTGGGGGTTGGGGTCTCAGAAGCTCACAGATTGTAATCAGTCACTGTTGCTCAAATGCCCATTGTCCTTTGGTCCAGCAATGTTCATGTTATTTTCAGCCACATACCTTATGTTGAAGTAAGAACAATCTGTCTCAGATAATTTCCCCCTTACTCTTTCAGATACTCTCCACTTCTCAGAGTACTCACCTGACATTTCCGGAGTGTGTAGTATGTACTGGGATTGGGGGATACGAAGACAAATGAAACATGGCCCTTTCCTTTTGTTGGGGAGGAAAATAAACCATTCCACAACATGCTTCTTTGGCAGAGGGATTATTTTGAACTGCTTATTTTTAAGAAACAGCAGACATAGGAGAAGCTCTGAAAACCAAGTAGAAGTTACCCTTTTGGAAGGGAAATTTACATTTTCAAGGGCAATCTCCCTGTCTCTGTTTTCAGCTGGCACTTGGGGTGTTGGCTTCGACCATTTCAGGGAGTTACTCAGTCTTCCTGGTATCTCTTGCTCTTTCTCTTTATCTCCCCCTCTTTTTTTTTTTTTTTTTTTTTATTTAAATCCACCACTGCACTAAAATAAAATCCAATCTCTCTGTTCAGGCTTACAGACCCTCATAAGATGTGACCTCTGCCCACCACTCTGAGACTCCAGCAACATGGAGTCTTTCTGTTCCTTAAACACATCAAGATTGTGAGCGGGCTCGGGAGAGGCTCACCCCCTTCCCCGAATGGGCCCCTTCGGCCTGTGTATTATTTGGAGCTGAAGGCACTTGAAATGCTGTGGGCGCAAGAGAAACTTTTGTCTTCCCTTAACCATGCAGAAGAATCTAAATTGGCAGTGGGCATCTTTGCTAGAATAAGGGTTATAAACAGAAATAACTTTCATCTTAGTGACCCATCTGCATGGTGGGTCAAACATTTAATTGTGAAACATCTGCTCTTCTTACCACCCTGTGAAGTGTGTTCTTGTCCTTTGAAATCCCAGATCCGTTCCCCCTTCTTCTTAGTTCAGAAGGACGTAAAGACCTCATTTTGCCTGTCTTTGGAATTTCCATGTCTCTGTGGATTCTCTATATGTATGCCTATTAAATTCGATTTTCTTCTGTGACTCTCTCTCATGTCAAGTTGATTCTTAGTCTAGCTAGAAGGACTTTTGAAGGGACATGAATCCCCAGCAGTTGTTCCTACCTCAGGACCTTTGCATCTACTTTTCCCTCTGCCCAAACTTCCTTCCCTCAGACATTCCCATGCTTGGCTCCTGATTGTCCTTCAGGCTTCAGCTCAAACGCCTCCTCTTCAAAACTATCACCCTGACCACCCAATCTAAAGTAGCTCCCAGTTACTCTCGCTCACTATTTGTCCTGCTTTCTGGGAGAGTCTCCTTGCATTTGATACATTAAACTCCAGCATCTATTCCACCCTCCTTCCAGGGCACTTTCCAGTATTGTAGAGGCTGGAAATTTCTCCTCTCCTTCATTTCAGGGCAACCCCAACCAGTCCGGGGAGTCAGATGTCAACTCACCAGGATAATAAGAATTCTTGGTATTTTTCATGGTCTGTCCTCATGAGTGCCTCGACTGGTGGAAGCAGAGCAGCATCCACCTCTCTAGAACCTGACTACAAGCTACCTCTCAATCCCCAAAGTGAGACTTAGATCACTCAGGCTTCCAGGGGTTAAGACCTCAACTCTAGAATCTCTACTTAATTTAGGTGTGGTGCATTTTTCTTTTTCTTGGACATGAGGAGCAGGAAGAAGACATGAGTTTTAAATCACCAGAAGATCATAAGGCCATTTTGGAATTTATAGAGTATAGAGTACTAAGCCTCCCCCCTTCAGAATGTTGCATTTCCTCTATGTGACATCATTGGTACTTAATTAGCCCTTCAAGTCTTACACAGCTGTGCATGTTCTTCTTGGATGAAGCAGACGAAGGGTATCTCCTGAGACACTTGGTTCCCACCATCTTAAAGTCATTGCATACTTTTCCTGATGTCTTCAGCATTTGTTATTCAACATAATGTAATACTTGACCTCTCTGGGATCTTGGAAGACAGTGCATTTTTTTTTTTTTTCAATTGTGGGAAAAACTCTTCCCCACAGTTTTACTTCAACATTTTACGAAAGGCTCTATAAATGGTGTAGATCTGGATAAAAGGAGGGGAAACCAACAAGTGGGCTGGAAAGGAATCAAACACGGAAATCGGAATAAGACAGAGCTGGGGACAGGGGGCCATAAGCCATGTCTTCAACATTTGGTTGAAAACAGAAGATATTGGTCCATTAGCTGGGGTATTGTTTCTACCAAGCCAATGAATTCACTTTAATCGAATGTTTACCTTGAATAGTATTTTGCTGGATCTCTACACAACCGAAGGAAAGACAAAACGAACAACAACAACAAAAAAAATCAAAGGAAGTCAGAAGGATATTATAGGCTACCAGTGAGATGAGAAGGAAAGGGATGGGTAGAGTAAGATGGACCATAAGAAGCAGAATGATTTGTTTCTAGCACAGTAATGTTCCTTGTCTTCCATGGTCTGCACATATAATGGGTTGTTCCAGGTTAGGGGTAAAACCCACAGAGCTAGTCTGTGCTTATACTTTCTGGTTTCCCCACCAGCCTCAGAGGTGTCAACATCTGCCACAGGCTCACCATCATTTCATGCTTCACCATGCTCGGAGTGGCATGTGAAACAGCAGATGTCCTCTGCAGGTGTGTCAGGTGAAGACAACCCCAGATGTTGGCCCCACACGAAACCACATGAAGAGCCAGCTGGCTTTTCCTGGCAAAGGAGAAAGTACAAATCTTAAGTTCAGGTTTGACAAGATTGTCCCTTTCATTGGTCCACAGCGCTGGTGGTCTGTAACGTCAAGGCTGGATGGATCCACAGGTTGAGCGAAAAGCTGCTTAGTCCTGAAATTCCTTCAGGAATTTCTCTCCATCCTTCAAGAAGTCTCTCCCACTGACCTCTCAGATAATAACTTCAAAGAAGAAAACAGAGCTACTTTGTATGATTTCTTTGGGTTGTGATGTGAAGTCTTCTACAGCTTGTTTGTTTGTTTTGCCTTTCTTTTGGCTATGTAGAGAGCCAACAAAATAGTATTCAAGGGAAACATTCAATTAAAGTAAATTGATTGACTTGGTAGAAACAATACCCCTGCTAATGGACCAATATCTTTATTTTTCAACCAGGTATAGGATGTCAAGGAGACATGGCTTGTGCCTGAAAATAAGTCTGTTTGGTGTTATGTACAGAAACCTGGGCTGGCCCTTTGGAAATGAGGTGAAACAGGTCCATGCTGATGCGTCCTTGAGAACTGAGGGCCTATAGGAGCGAGAGGGAGCCATCAGGGCAGGCGAGAGCTTCTTGGAGTCACTGATGCTGTTTACAGCTGGACAGCAGCTGGCGCTGTTACTGCGTTTGTCTCTTGGGGTTTTTGAGGTAACCCTCGAAGGTGGGTACTAGTAGCTCCATGCTGAGGACAGTAAACTAGGTGTGCACGGGTAGTAAATGGTAGACCCCAGACTATGAACACTGTATCACCCAGCAACAGTCGCTGAACTGAGTCTTGCTCATGTTTTTGTTCTTAGCTGCATCCCCCAACCACGCAGACTCTAAGCCAAGCGGGGGTGATGGCCCAGAGAGAATGAAGAAATGACCCAAGATGTTGATGGAGATGCGGGTTTATCGGTGGGAGCTTACGCACTGGGCATCCAGGAGCGGCAGCAGAACAGAGCATCCGCCACGGGGATCTACCGGCAGCAACGCTGTGGAGCATAGAACCCACTTCGCAGCTGCGCTCCTGTAACTTCTCCCCTTCCTGCATGGGCAGCGTTCCCAGGAGAGCAAAGCCTGCTCTCTGGATAGTCTTCGTTGCAAAGGAGCCCCTCCAGGTTGCCCACCCCCAGAACCCCAGACCTCACTGAACGCTGAGCAGCATGTTCTTTTGCACACTCTGCCTGATGGGAATCCAGAAGGAGAATGGGATCCCTGCCCTCTCAAGGTAGCGATTGAAGGTGCCGTCAGGGTTTGCTTGCACAAACCAGCCTGTGGGCACATACCACGCGCCAGCCCAAGATGAGCAAAGGGACCTTGGGAAATGAGCGTGGGGGGGCAAGCTTTCCAGAACAGAATTTTCTGAACTGCTAAAAGTTACTGGAGTCTGAGAGGGTCAGGGATTCCAAAGGGAAGAAAGGACAGGTAAAGTCAGAACTAGGGTGGGAGGCAATCATCTCCACCACTCAGAAAATCTTGTCTACATTTTATGCCTGGTAATCACACCCCGTATTTTTTGGAAAATAAAAACAAAAACAAAAACAAAAACAAAAAACCCAAAGCAACACTGTTTCAGGAAATGTCTGTTTGCCACCACCTTTAACTTCCTTAATCATCTGTGGTGTTTTCTTTCTTTACATTTGGCAACAGGTTGATGAAAGCAGTGAACTAGCTGTTATATCAGAACTTTTTTTCAATTTCATTTCAATGAATTTGTGAATAGGGAGGCCACTTTGTCAAGAAAAAGACACGTGAAAATACCTGAAATGGAAAATGTATTTCAAAACTGCACATATATTTCCCACCAACTTCATCATTTGACTTGTTACTATACGGATCAATATTCTTAGACCAAGTAGAAAATACCCACAAAAGATCAGTTTAAAAAAAAAAAAAACAGGCAACTCTAAAACCTTGATTTTAAAACACAATGAAAGTGGGACTTCATTGACTCACACACATTTTAAAAGTACAATAAATTCCTAATGGCAAGTGTCAGACTATGTCTATATTATTGATAGTGTTACCAGCAGATATGTTTTCAAATATATTGATATCAGATACTATGGTCAATGATGGCTTAATATTTTTAGCCATAAGAATATACATGGAAATCTATTTTAAAAGGTATGTTTTTGACATGGTCCTTTAAAGTTCTTATTAAAATATTAGCTTCACCGAGTATCAAACTTGTAGAAGAATAAATGTATGGACTTCTGAGCCTAGGTTAGAAAAAAGTATTTTAAGGTTTTCAGAAAAGTGGAAGCACGGAGACCCGCAGAGACACAGAAGCAGTGACTGGGAGGTGGGCTAAGCCACGTACCTCTGTCCACATAGTGGCTGCAATTGCCCAGCCCTTGCTCCTACTGTCCACTACAGGAAGAACCATGTCAGTGTTTATAATATAATATAATTCTGAAAATATGACATTAATGCTGTAAAAATAGATGTCTTCAAAAACAACCACAGGCTTGAATGGAAACATAGGCTATTTGGAGCTTCAAGGGTCTTCCTGTGGGAGAAGCTTCCACTTCATTGAAGGGTCAAGTTCTTCATCAAAGTCATCTAGCTCCTGCTCCTTCGAGAGCTCCAGGAAAACCTGAGATGGACAAGAAATGAAGAGAGAGAGAGGTCACACTGCCTTCTGTCGCTCTGAGTGAGTGCAAGGCGTATGCACACAGTGTCCCTTTATAGTACCAGGATGAAACAGAGTCACTCACACCGACCCACCTGCTCCAGTGTGGACTGGGAGAGGCTGTATTCCTCCAGGTCGAAGCTCTGTTTAACTGCAGAAGGACAGATGGACGTTAGGAGTTCATCTATTTTTATACCCAAATGGTCTTAGAAGTCAGCATACCGTACAAACAGCAATTTTTAAAAACATCTTAAATAAAAAAGTTTAGGTAAAAATGTTCCTGTTTTAAGTATGGCAATGCAGTTCGAAATACACCCATCCATTCACGTGGGTTTGGGGAGGAAAGTACGTATGCTATGCTCATTTAACACAGTGTTGGAGAGTTCTCCTTTCTTTCTTTCTTTTTTCTTTTTTTAAGATTTTATTTATATATTTGACACAGGGAGAAGTCACAAGCAGGCAGAGAGGCAGGCAGATAGAGGGGAGGAAGCAGACTCCCCACTGAGCAGAGAACCCGATGCAGGGCTCGATCCCAGGACCCTTGGATCATGACCTGAGCCAAAGGAAGAGGCTTAACTCACTGAGCCACCCAGGTGCCCCTGTGTTAGAGATTTCTATTTAAGGAGAAGACAGTGCTGAAAGGTTTCCTTCCCAGTACATGTGACCCAATTCTTCTGCGCATTCAGGTATAGGGGGGAGGAAGACACATTTTGCAAAAGGAAGCCCCAGAAGATTATGGAGAAAGATGTCTGAGGTTTCCTGGGGAGCAGATACCCTTTGCGACCCTCTTGCATGGTGACCGCTTGCTTCTAACTGAGTTGAAAACCTTTCTCCTTGACCAGAATAGATGGGAAGGGTAGTCACAGCCCTGATAGGAGGCCGCAGCCTGGGTATGCTACCAACAGTACCAGGCCAGTACTGGTCACAGTGCCAATCTGTGGAGTGTTGGTGTGATCACATGGTCCAGAAAGTTGGGGTGCTTGGCTCAGAGAATGGCAACAGGGTGTCACTGGGACCATGAATGCTGTTGGCAGGAGTACAAAGAGTCTTCTAGAACCAGGACACTTGACTCTTCCCCAGGGAAGGTGACAAGCAAGGAGAAAGATCATTGAGTCATGACAATGGAAAAAACATAGAGGGAGGGAATTCTGGCCAACACAGTTCAGAGAGGCAGTTAACGGGCTCAGGTGGCAAGACAAACAGGAAGCCGTGATGACAGACACAGTGTGGTCATCAGTGTGGACACAGGAAGATTGTTTTAATGACCAGACAGGAGGCCAGTTTCTTCATACACAACCTAAAGCCATAAAGTAATGTACAAGTCCCTATAAAATTAAATTGTAAATATGCATCATGCATCAATGTTCCCAAAGAAAGTATCCTCTTTGAATGCTTACAGGACTTAATTTTGACTTAGGTTTTCCATATAGATATATGGAAATAGATAGATAGATAGATAGATAGATAGATAATACATATAATATATAGATAATACATATATCTATATGGAAAACCACCACCAAGCAAAAGTAAAATCATTCCCATTACCCCTCTGCCCATCAACACCCCAACATCGATTTTTGTGCCCCTAAAATTCAACTGAAGATTTTTAACTTTAAAAATTAACACCTTAGAGGTGCCTGGGTGCCTCAGTCAGTTAAGGATCTGACTCTTGAATTTAACTTGGGTCAGATTCTCAGGGTCGTGAGACGGAGCCCCATGTCGGCTCTGCGCTCTGGAGGGCGTCTGCTTGAGATTCTCTCCCTCTCCCTCTGCCCCCTCGTTCTCTCTCTCTCTCTCTCTCTCAAAATAAATAAATAGACAAAATCTTTACAATAAACACCTGAGTTCACATTCCATTTCTGTCAGGCTGATAGATTAGTCTATAATCTGGAATTATCTGCTTTCTGGGATTTATTTCCAAGTTTATGGCTCTTACCCTTCTCTAACATGAAGAAAGCTTGTGCTAAAGGTCGCACGTCTTCCACTGGCAGTTTATAGACCATCACAGAGGAGTACCTACGGGGAGAGGAGCAGGGCTGAGGCTGATGCCGCCCCGTGTAGGGACAGGTGGGCTGCCATCCTGTCTCTGGTTGTTATCCTGGTAAAGAAGAGTCAGTGTGGGGCAGGCAAAATGCCCAGGGTGAGGGCGGTTCACAAGGAGATCCCAGGGGTGGGAGAGGCTCCTGTCCTTGGCTCCTGGGATGGAGAGGGCAGATGTAGTGTAGATGAAACACAGACCCTTGCCAAAGTTGTCTGCTACCTTCTCTTTTCAGCTGAACAATTGCTTCTCCAGCTTCGTCTTCCACCAGGGACGGAAGCCCTGTCGTTTCTTAAAGTCACTCTGCGCAGGTGGTGGTCTAAGTCTTTTCTCCAGAGAACCTTACCTCTCCAAACAGGTCCCATGCTACTCCAACTACTTTCCTAATTTAGGACGATATTGTTGAGTCTCCGATGAGGACTGGAAATCACCAGGAATTTAGCACCAAATAATGTTCAGCAACAAGTTTTTAAAAATAATTTGTTTGCCAGATTAACAGTTGTCCTTTTATCATTTGAAAATCAGGAAGATTTCGATTTCATTTCATCAAATACTATTTCCTCCATGTATGGGGTGATCATTCTCATCTGTTCTGCTACTCCCTGTGCTTTTATGACCTATTTCTGTTCAGTCATGGGCTGTGCACTAAGGTATACTATGGCTTCGATAGTTATACTCCATGTAGAAATATATTTTCCCACCATATCATTATGACTTCTTATTACTCTTTTCAGTTTTCTCCCCTAACTCCTACATCATATGTCTTCTACAGTAAATTCTAGATGTTAAAAATGATCCTAAAATTGATCTTTGAGTTTTATTGTTTGATTTTCCTGAGAACTACCCCATGACCAGACTGTGAATAAAATTGGACGTGTTAATAGATTTGAAAGAAAATAATTAGCTTTCTGTCCTACCGATGCCCCTGGTTAGCTTTGTCATGTGACCTAACTTCTCAGTTTCCTATGCTTAAAGATAAGAGCCAATTCCATTTATTAAGGTCCTTGTAGGTTCCAGACTCCCATAATGCTTTTTTTGAAATAATCTCATCTTTCACTGGAAAAATAGTATCTACCATGGAAAGTCAGTGAGGATTAAACAAGATAGCACGAGACCAGGCAGCTAGTAGGACCTGGCAGCTAGTAGGACCACCACACATGTTACCCCTGATTTTCCATCAGCTCCGCTCTTTAATTTAGTTTCTGCAGTATCCATATCTTTTAGGTTTCCTTTTGGGCTAAATGTGCACTCTACTGAGGACAAATGCATGAAACCCACAAGGAAAAGTTGACATTAAGTACCAGATCAAACCCAGCATCCATCTTTACCTTTCCTGCCGGGCAGCCCGGGGAAAAACCCTCAGAATTTCCTGGTGGAGGCTCTCCCTCTGTGCCAGGGTCTTCACCTTCATCTCCAGCAGGTAATTCTTGCCAAATTTACTCTTCAGGTGTTGGATGGAACCAATACATCTGAAGGTCAAGGAGGATGAGGTTGTCACCGAGAGGGGAAAGAGACGGGGCACACAATGTTTGACAATTTTGCCATGAGGGTTGTCTCCCGGGTGTCACTGTTAGACCCAGATGCAGCAGCCACAGCCACACTGGGCACAAACACTTCCCGCCATGCACCTGTGCATGTGGGGTCGGGGAACTTGGGGGGATGGCAGGGTTGGGAGGGGCAAGTGTAGGCGGGGACGGTCACCCACCTCAGCTTCCCGGAAACCATGATGGCCACGCGGTCACACACAGCTTCAGCCTCTGCCATGTAGTGGGTCGTCAGGAGGGCGCCCCTCTCTGTGTCTTTAACGGTGGCCCGGATCGCCTGCCTGCATCGTCAAAAGACCATTTGCAATTAAGAAAGCCTTCTAATTAATCACAAATGGGTGGAGAAAAGAATTTCTAACTGGCATGCATTGTGAGTAATAAGCAAAAGGAGCTCAAGCAAAGGACGACCTTTGAGAGAGGGCAGGTGGATGAGGAAAGGTGAGCCAGGTAAGGGCCGGTGAAGGGGAGACAAGCACTGGGGAAGCCGTCACAGAACACGGAGTTTCTCACGAGGTTGTGTTGAGTGAGAAATGCTGAGCAAGAGATTGATAAGGAAAGGGCTGTGCCAAGGAACAGAGACAGAATTCAATCACCGAAGTGTCACAACCTAGTAGGAGAAAATACATAGTCCTACTGACACTGAGTGTGTCTCGGTTCTGCCAATACTTGCTTTTAGTTCAATGGTGAAATATTGCCAGGGAGAGGGGTTGGGCTTGTTCTGCCAAATATTGTACTATGTACAGTATTAATGATCCTGAGAGGTGGTCTCCCTCCCTCATTAAGAAACAGTGTAAGGGACCATTTTTACATAAGTAAAACAATTCACAAATTTCCTGCAAGGCGTGGGGGCTGGGCGTGACTGGGTAGAGCCCCTCACCACATTTGCAGCTGCCCCTCGGGGTCCATGCCGGTGGAGGGCTCGTCCAGAAGCACCACCAACGCGTTTCCCAGGATGCTCAGCGCGAAGCAGAGCTGCAACGAGAGGGACAGCGAGTCTGGCACCGACCTGGGGTGCGCAGAGTAACGCTGAGCCCCCCTCTTACCTTCCTCTTTATTCCCTCGGATAAAGCCTTCACAGGCTGCTTCAGCTGGTCCTGCAGCTTGAGCGCATCCGCCAACCTGGAGGAGACACAGTGGAGCTTTACAGCAAGGAAGCTGGCGGGAGGGCGGATCCCGCGGCACAGGGATGGGGAGCAGAGCTCAAAAATGCAGTTTGGAAAATAGATGCCAGGCAATTAAAAAAAAAAAAAGCTTTTATTTATTTACCTGAGAGAGAGAGAGCCTGGGACAGAGGGAGAGGGAGGAGCAGACTGCCCGCTGAGCAGGGAGCCCAACCTGGGGCTGGATCCCAGATCGTGACCACAGAGCAAGGCAGATGCTTAACGGACTGAGCCACCCAGGTGCCCCAATTCCAGGCACTCTTTTTTTTTTTTTTTTTAAAGATTTTATTTATTTATTTGACAGAGAGAGATCACAGTAGACAGAGAGGCAGGCAGAGAGAGAGAGGAGGAGGAAGTAGGCTCCCTGCTGAGCAGAGAGCCCGATGCGGGACTCGATCCCAGGACCCTGAGATCATGACCTGAGCCGAAGGCAGCGGCTTAACCACTGAGCCACCCAGGCACCCAATTCCAGGCACTCTTAAACAGGCTGGCTTGATCCCTCCAGACGGATAGCTTTTCCTTTTAAAAGACTCAAAGCCCATTTCATGATTTCTAAATAGTTCTCTGATAAATACTTTACACTTATATTTTAGGATTTTTGATAACTTTCACCAGTGGCTACTATTTTTATATTTACTATGAGAAGAAAATTAACACTCTGAAGTCCAGGAAACCAGTTTCTAGCAGGGAATCTACGCAGTGTGATCTGGGTCAGAATTCAATCTCCTGTCTTGGACCCGCGGTGAAGCTCCTCACCCCCAACCATTGCCCGCCCCTGTAGGTAGATACAGGTGTGACTCCCACCCACCTGGCGATGGTGACTGCTGCATCCACTTTCCTCAGCCCTTTGATGGCAGCAAACACCTCCAGGTGCTCCTTCACAGTCAAATTGGGCCACAGCACGTTCTCCTGGGGACAGTACCCCAGGAAGCCTGGGGAGGCCTCGCCATTGCTGCCTTTTAGTAGCACCTGCAGGGAAAAGTTCACTCTCAGCCCCTGCCCTCTGGGTTTGTTTGTCCTGCACTTCTCAGGGGCCTCTTTCTCTTTACAAACCTAGAAAAACTAGAGGCTCTTTAAGTCCTAATCGGGCTGCGTAATCTATAATAATTCTTGCTGGAGAGAGGTTGTCAGAGAGTAAACACATGAAAACCAATGTGTGTGCACCCTCTAAGCTGCAATATCAAGAATTTTGCAAATATGTCTTGCTATCGCAGTCAACAGATTATATACATTTTTTTAAAAAGATTTTATTTATTTGTCAGAGAGAGAGAGGGAGAGAGAGCGAGCACAGGCAGAGAGAATGGCAGGCAGAGGCAGAGGGAGAAGCAGGTTCCCTGCCGAGCAAGGAGCCCGATGTGGGACTCGATCCCAGGACGCTGGGATCATGACCTGAGCCGAAGGCAGCTGCTTAACCAACTGAGCCACCCAGGCATCCCTATATCCATTTAAAAAAAAAAAAACAACCCACAGTCAGGAAAGAAGTCTATGAATTTATGAACATAATTCCTCACTGTTGAACGCACTCAGCGAGTCCATGTTTTCTGAGCACGTAACAAATGTGCTGTCTGCTTTGGATGCAATGGGAATGGATTAGCTAGCACCCTTCTTCCTTGCGAGTTTTCATTCTGCTGAGCAAACTGGACAATAAGCAAGTAGGAAAATGAGAGGCTGGAATACAGACAGCTCCTAAGTGATGATGTAAGGGAAGTTGCCAGGATGCTGGGGGCGGGGACTAAGAGGATCCTGGGGGCGGGGACTAGCAGGATCCTGGGGGCGGGGACTAGCAGGATTCTGGGGGCGGGGACTAACTAACATCACTAGGGAGGATGATCAGAAAGGGCCCTTCTGCTGAGGGACCACTAGAATGACAGGGCACCTGCCGTGGAAAAAGCCCAGATGAAAGGAATTTGGAGCAGAGCAAAGCCCTGTGTTGCAAAGAATCTCCATCTGTTCTTAGACCCAAGGCAAAGCTGGAGGCCCGGCTCAGCATTGAGGAAGGGATGTGACAATCAGCCCCTTGGGATGAGCCAGGGGTTTCGGGGGGGGGGGGAGGGTACTTCAGCCTTAGTACAGTAAGAGGTTGTTGAAAATATTGAAGTAGGACAATGACATTGTTTATAAAGATCACAAACTGCTGATCTGATTAAAGCTAGTTTCATGACACCCAGAGTTCACTTTGTTAAATCAGATCTTACTTACCTTTTAAATAGTTCATTACCATATATCTATGAACAGTTATAGCTTTTTTTTTCCTTTTTTTTTTTTTTGGCCCATGCTGAATGAGAACTAAAATAATGATTTAGGGTCCAGACGGTGATTGAATTAGAGCATGGTCTCCACTGAGCTCAGTTAGGTCTGAGTGAGACACCAACATCCCTGAGTGTCCCCGATCACCGTCCCATGCTCCCATCTTGGCTTCGGAGAGGTTGTGAAGATTTATTTTCCCTTCCCTCTTTGGTGGGATATTTGTCAGTCACATTCCTGGAGGTCTTTTCCCTTCCGGGCTTGACCACCACCCCATCTCCCCTGGTGTGTTTCCACAGACCTCTGCCTTATATTCCGAGTTCCAGAGTCCCTGGACATCCTTTCTGAAGGAGCCCTTCAAGTTGTCTATTTTCTGCCACAGAGTTTGGAAGGGAAATAGGTTCTCTATACCTGATGTTGTCTCTCTCTTTACTAAATCTGAGCTCTTTTCCCGGTGTCTGGCCACCTTCTGCAGGTCAAGTGCATGTATGACTCAAGTTGACCTCATGTATATCCTGTTGCTCAATTTTGAGTCATTCCTTGAAAAGACTCCCAAGAAAGAGTGTCTTTCTACAAAAAGACATGTCTCCGTATCCAAGCACTTTGTGGAGGACAATGAATACAATTGCTTAATAAAGGTTTCCTTTAAAAATTTTAATTAAATTAATTTTAGTTTAAAATTAAAGCATTACCTACTGGGAAAACAATGCCCATTGAAAGGACAAATCCTGTAGGTCAACTATACTCCCATTAAAAAAAAAAAAAAACAATCAAAACCAAAAATGTAATATGTTATACTGCACTCACTGTTAACACATGGAAACAGTTTGCCAAGAAAAAAAAAGTGCAAATCTGTGCGTTTTAAGGCACGATAACTAAAGCTTGTATAGAGTCTGATGTTGATTTCTGATCAGATATAGGACATTCTCTCTAGGTGTCTTTGAAGGCATAAGTAATTATTCCCTGCCAGTGATTAATTTATCTATGTATGAATATGTTCATTTTGTGAATGTGTTATTCTGCGACTTTAACTACTTCTATCATCTAATGATTAAATGAGATTTGCTTTTTACAAAGTTTTCCCATCTTACAGGTTTATTCTGAGCACCCCAAGCTAGCACATTCTCCACACAACTCACCCACCTGTCCAGCACTTGGTTTCGTGTCTGCAGTTATCATCTTAATGGATGTGCTTTTACCAGCGCCATTGTGCCCTAATAATCCTAAAACCTCACCTGAAAAAAAAAATTGGTTACGCTTAATATGAATTGACTTCAATAGTAAAATTAAGAATAAAACATTGTCTGAGGTCTTGCTACAAGGCAGGTGTTGTGCTCTGTGCTTTATGTATGGAAATATGGTATCTCATTGACTCGTCAAGCCTGGGAGGTTGTTATCATAACCCCTGCATATATATCCCGGGACAGCTCTCAGAGATGAGGTTAGCTGCCCACGCACGTCACACTGACGGGAATGGGTAAGGCCACTCTTGGAAGCCACTGTGTCAGACTCTGTCTCCTGTGACCCTAAACACCGTGGGATAATGACACAGGATGAGGTCATCTCACAGCTGCTGCTTAAGCCTTCCGACTGAGCTGGCACAGCCCCAGCTCATTCTCTTATGAATTGAACAAAATAGGAATTCAGTCATGCCCGTGAAATAGAAATATGGCTTCAGTGGTTTGTTTTAATAGAGTGCTTGCGGTTTCCATGTCGATGTCACTCTGCCCCATCCATGGGGTGAGCTGGTTAATTTTACTTAGAAATGGGACATGGAGGGGCACCTGGGTGGCTCAGTGGGTTAAGCATCTGCCTTTGGCTCGGGTTATGATCCCAGGGTCCTGGGGTCAAGCCCCACTTTGGGATCCTTGTTCGGAGGGAAGCCTGCTTCTTCCTCTGCCTGCTGCTCACCCTGTTTGTGCCCTTTCTCTCTCTCTGTCAAATAAATAAATAAAATATTTTTTTTAAAAAAATAAAAAAAAATGGGACCTGTAAAGGGGGCTGCTGATGGTCATGTGCTGTTGGGTCCATGTGTGAAACTAGGAGGTGATGAAATGATTCACATCAAGACATAAAGCTCATGAGGGCCCCAAGCCAACAGGGGAAGGGCCATGGGGGTCAAACCTTTTCTAACACAGAAAGAGACATTTCTTGCGGCGATTTTCTTCTTCCTCTTGGAAAGGCAGCATTTCCACTTCTCTGCATATTCTTTGCGGAGGCAGCTGGCGATGATGACCGGTTTCTGTAAGTGATGAGAAAATCGTATCAGACGTTAATTCTCTCCCTGAACTTTGAAGCTCTGTCTTCCCACTGGCACGGCCCCTCATAGCACAAGACATGCCATCACAGAAGACCTTCCACAAGGGGACACGTTTCCTGGCCATTCTCCAGTCCTGGTCCTCAGTTTTGGAGAGAAGAGATGGTCATTTTCCCCTCCTACCAATGCAGTTACTCAGAAGCACAGTATTTGGTATAGAACAGGAGGAAAGAGACTTGGAGAGGTACTGAGTTCTGTTCTAAGGACAAGGCAACCAGCTGCCAATTAGACTTTGCTGTGCAGTTCGTACAGTGCCATTATCCAAGGAACAGTGCTAATGTGTCACTTTGTTCCCATTCTAAAATTCACAAGTTCTGGGGTGCCTGGCTGGCTCAGTTGGTTCACCATCTGCCTTCAGCTCAGGGTCCTGGATTTGAGCCCCGCCTCAGACTCCCAGGACAGCAGAGAGTCTGCTTCTCCCTCTCCCTCTGCTCTGTCTCCCCTCCCCGAACCCCCACGCCCCAACTCTGGCCTGTGTGCTCTCTGTCTCAAATAAATAAATAAATAAAATCTTTGAAAAAGAAAATAAAGTTCTTTCTTGGCTTTTGCACTTCAGTGGTACTCCACTTCTTAGCTTTTATTCCAAGAACGAAAAACGGAGGTGACATGACTTTTAATCTGTTTGTTTGAGGTAAACAAGATGATGACTTCCTAAAAGGAACTCGTCATGATCTGTGCTTGTACGGACCAAAGGATTCAGAATTATTTGAGGATCGGACTCTTAGATCGACTACATTCACTGACAAACGTTTGTGTTCTTTGATGAAATGAGGACTTCACAGGGGTTACCTCCTCAAAGTTTGTGGAATTCAAGGCATCAGCTGTTCTCATTCTTTCCAGTTGAACATCTTCATCTTCCCCTTCTGGAGCTTCTGGATTTTGACAAACAGCGGGGTTTCTTGGAGAAATTCTAGAGTCAAGAGTCATTCATGAGTCATTGATACGACGTTTTCATCCTTGTATTAAGAATACTGCCTTCATGGGGGCACCTGTGTTAGACATACTGCATTCTTGGGGCATCCTTGTATTAAGAATACTGCATTCTTGGGGGTGGCTCAGACGGTTAAACATCTGCCTTCAGCTCAGGTCATGATCCCAGGGTCCTGGGGTGGAGCCCCACATGGGGATCCCGACTCAGTGGGGAGTCTGCTTCTCCTTCTCCTTCTGCCCCTTCCCCTGCTTGTGCTCTCTCTCTCTCAAATAAATAAATAAAATCTTAAAAAAAAAAAGATACTGCATTCCGCAAATCTTATGCTTTGAGTAGGTTGGGTAATTAATAAAAGATTATAACCTCTTTTCAGTGAGGTGACTCATCCTCCCTTCCCGGCCTAGTGCCTATCAAGGGCACTGCTCTATTTAGTGACCCTTGCTTGCTTTACATACACTTTTCATCCTACTTATCTGTGGAACATTCTTTTTCCATGTTCACTGGGCAACTTAGTATTTGTTATCTAACAGAGGATTTTTTTTTTTTGCCTTTTCTTTCCAAAAATTTAATTTATATCTTTTTCTTCTTATAATTTAAAAAAATTTTTAATAAACATATAATGTATTATTAGCCCCAGGGGTACAGGTCTGTGAATCGCCAGGTTTACACAACTCACAGCACTTGCCATAGCACATACCTTCTCCAACGTCCATAACCCCACCACCCTCTCCCTACCCACCTCCCCCTGGCAACCCTCAGTTTATTTTGTGAGATTAAGAGTCTCATGGTTTGTCCCCCTCCCTATCCTATCTTGCTTCAATTATTCTTTTCCTACCCCCCAAACCCCCACATTGAATCTCCACTTCCTCATATCAGGGAGATCATAGGATCATTGTCTTTCTCCGATCTATAGAGGATTTCAAGAGCAGAGTTGGATGATGTGATTGTTCTGGAAACCTTAGCTTTAACACCACTGCCATGTTGGTATGATTACATTCCCATGGGGATAATGAGTCAGAATTTTTGAAGTCAGGATGGTCTCAGAAAATACAAATCAGATGCTTGGTCTCTGTGAAACCTGGCCATTTCTTGGAAATAATGTGTCCGATTCACTTTCTCCTCCTCTGGTCCTTCAGACCCATTTTCTATTCTCTCTCACCTCAACCTAATCCCCCATACTGATCTTAGATTTCGCCTTGCCCATTCAACTGTCTGTGAATCTTTAACTGTTAGTTAAAGATGAATAGATAAAGAGTTAAAGGTCATCTTGGAAGTTGCCCACTCAACTGTCTCTAATAGGTAAAGATGAAACCAGTGGGCGACCCAGAGGGAGTAACATGCTTATGGCCGTATCCTCGCACAGGGCAAAAAAGACAGTCTCAGCTTTTAAGTCCCATAAATACCTGGACCAGTCTGTGACCCATCAGTTGGGCTTCTTACTTCACAAGCAAAGATCATAATTATTGCTGTCTTTGGTCCTTTGCTCACTCGTTCTTCCTTCCTGGATTGACAACATTCCTTCAACTGCCAATCTGCTTAAATGGGTTGCTATTTAATTGAAGTAGTGACATGTAGCTTTTCCCACCGTTCTACTGCACATAGTGTCCAAGCCCTTAATACTCAATGTCTCAGGTCCATTTCCCCCTGTACTTAAAATCCTCTTTGATTTAGATATTTAGACCTCTGTTTTTTGTATTGGTGCCTGGTGGCTACCTCGGTCCATCCCAGGACTTGGTAGTTCTTTACTGACTGGTTAAGTTCATGCACAAAAAATATTTTAAGTATTAATGATTGAAATAAAAGAAGTAAATTTGATTTCTCCCAACCGAAAGAAGGGATCCTTCTTCATTGATTTCTTTCCAAACTTCCATTCCAGACATCGAAGAATGAAAAGGAAGATGATAAAATGAAGGAAAGGCTGGGAAGAAAGAGAGAGAGAGAGATTCATGGTCAGGAACACTCAGAGAAAAATGTTTCACCTCGGAAGTAAAATAGAAGTCAGACTTCTCCAAAGACACAGTTAAAAAAAACCATTACGGATTTCCAATGATCTATTTGTCAAATTGTGAAACTATCAAATTCATTTTCAATCTTGTTTACAGAACAATGGAAACAAATTTAATTATAGAATGCCATTACTTTATGTCACTTCCTCCAAAACTGGTACAGTGTTTTCAAAAATTGAGAAGCATATTACCCGGTCAGTCAATCTTTGAGAAAAATTTGTTCCATATTTTACAAATACTTTATCTCCATGGTCTATTCATAGGTCTATCTTAATATCCATTGGTCTATCTTAATAAAAAAATGTTTCACTGTGTGTACAGGAATTAAAGAGATTCAGTAGAGTAAAAACACAAATACTGTTAAAGACAAGAGTGTTCTTACAATTAAGACTATCAGAAATGCCTCTATACTTTCTAATTCTTCTTCAGTCGAGAAATAAAACATGGCCACCTGCAAAAGGAAAAAGAATGGTGAAATTAGGAAGTTTTTTGGTTTCATGAGTTTTTTCTATATGAATGTGAACTGACCCACTGAACAGCTCTGTTAACACGCCTGATTTCACCACGGGTATTGGTAGATGCCCATTCCAAAATGTGTAGTAAGTGGTGGTATTCCTTCCTCCCAAGGTCGATGAGGCACTGTGCTTTTATTTGAAGCAACAGGATTTAGCAATTATGCCTTACCTGGTAAGACAATCTTGGGCATCTCTGTTAGCTTCTTCAAATAATCAGAGAGAAACGGGGTTTCTCCTTGTCCCCCTCATGACCCTGAGATCATGACCTGAGCCGAAGGTAGAAGCTCAACCCACTGAGCCAGCCACCCAGGTGCCCCTCTTGAGTGCGTCATTAAAGGCCAATGTGGTTCCAAGCAATATTTTTACCAGAGCTTCATACAGCTTCCTATGCCCGTTGATCCTTTAGAAGACCCCTTTCTTTTTTTCCCCTCCCTTTCCCCATTGTCACTCATGTACTGTATCTTTGTTCCTTTTGTAGAAGTCTATAATTCTACTTCTCTATCTATATGTTTGTAGAAGTTGATAGTTCTCTATCAATCAGTTAGAAAAAAAGGGGAGGGGGATTTTATTCCTATCGAAAGCCTCTCTAGAATACTTAGATCCCAAAGATTAGTGATATTTAATTTGCCTCCTCCTGAAACTGAACAACCAGGAGTGTAGAAAGGCTGCTCTATTGCCCACTACCCTTCGCCCTGTCTCCCCACTCATGGACCAGGACCAGGTTTTCTAACTGGAACACACCGCCCATCTGGGAGGAATTCAACTGGCATCCATCAGGTAGACATCTTTAAATGTCATGTATATTCAGCATGGTCAAGGGCCCCAACGCGGAGCATAGCTTCCACAACTGGTTAAGCGTTTCCGCGACATGGGGCAGACAGTGGCATTACCTACCTCAAAATATAACAACATACAGCCAATTAACGTGGCTTGTGGTACCAGAAAGGTGATGCAGTACAGGGTGACATGTTGAAAGCTCTCAAAGAACAATATAAAAACAGCAATGCTGCAGATCTAAAGAAGATATGGACATGCATGTTAACCACTCTGAATTTCCACATATTCTCCAAATTGAGATGATTCATCTTGAGGATATTCCCAATTTCAACTCCCACCTCAGAAACGCAAGGGCAATCAGTGTATCTCCATTGACATGTTCTCTCAGTGACTTAGCTAGATTCCTTTAACCCAGAGCGTCATGAATGAGACGTGATGGGATAAATCTAGGATCTAACAGATAGCTTACTTTCATTTCAGAAAAGGAAGAAAGTTGGCATTATATTTGTTTTGCAGGTAAAATTAGTAGATAAGCACTAATCCGAGGGAACACAAACGGACATCTCCTGGGAATGATGTAATGGCGACAGTGAGAGGAGACTTCCATTAGGGCCACCAGTGGGGAACACATGGAACAGCCTGGAGTGGCTTCAGTAGAAGTACTCAAATTCAAAATTCAGGGATAAGAGATAGTTACAGGGATAACAGGAGCTCTCAGAGTTTTTCTTCTAAAACATTGCAATGATAAAAGCTTCCTAAAAGTCTTTTACTTCTTTGTACACTTTGTGTACTTCTTTGTGTAACAAATTACTATTTTTAAGGCATTCAGCATATTCTTCCTAAAAGTATAGTTCTTTCTTTTTAAGATTTATTTATTTATTTGAGAGAGTGAGAGAGAGAGAGAGAGACAGCTTGTGAACGGGGTGTGGTGGGAGGGCATAGAAAGAGAGAGAGAAAGAATCTCAAACACACACCCCACTGCATGTGGAGTCTCATGTGGGGCTTGATCTCATGACCCTGGGATCATGACCTGAGCCAAAGGCAGAAGCTCAACCCACTGAGCCACCCAGGCACCCCTCTTGAGTGTGTCATTAAAGGCCAATATGGTTCCAACCAATATTTTTACCATAACTAAGAGCATGCCCATGCTGTACGTTTTCCTCTCCTTACCCATGCCAGATGATTACCAGTTCCCAGGACAAACCTGGACTTTCTCCCCTGAGTTTCTGTTCACGCACAGAATCACCAGTCTTCTCTAGCTACTAAAATCTCACTCTTCAGGTTTAAACTCCTCAAGAAAATCTGTGCTCTCATTTTCCTAAGTTAATCCTTCCCGACTCTGGTTGTCATAGAAACAATCTCAGAAAAAGAGATAATCTTTTCCTTCCCACTTTGCTTTAGTCAGTGGCTGTTTTCTTCTCTATTTACCCTCTGAGTTCCCTCTCAGGGTTGAAACTATTTTTTCTGTGTTATTGGTCTTAGTTTGTGACACATTGTTGGAAGCCAACTAATATTTGTTGAAATGATAATTTACTTTTTGGCCGCTGGAATGACAGGAAATTAGAATAGATACTAGGAGATGACACATATTTTTCCTTCCTAGTTTAGATAAAATAAGTGTTGCCTTTATGGAATTAATTCTAGTAGAGTATAGAGAAGTAGTTTCTAGTTTTAACTTGCTAGCAACCATATTTGTAATCCTCATGGCTTTGTGAAGGTCTTGGGGCTTATTTATTCTCAGTAAAAAGAAGATACAAATGTTTTCCAGGTTTCCGTCTAGCAAATACCTTATGATTGTAGAAAAAATTCAGTGACTTTTAAAAGAGACAATGGTAGAAATTAAGAAGAGGAAAAAGATGCAGATTTTGAAAAGGCTCCTATATAAGGAAAACAAAATATTTTAGACTATAATACTAATTTTTCATTCTACTGAGGGCCCATTTTAAAGGAATGGCTCAAAATTCTTTATTTAAATACATAAAATGAATGTTCACAAGCAATACACTTACCATAAAGAAGCAAAAAGACCAAATGCCACTATTTCTTTTCCCCTTGCGAAAAATGAATGAAATCACGTATGTCAAGAAGATAAGGGAGGCAGCATAGCCAAAAGAACACAGGATCTGAAATCAACAGGAATGTTTAGTTAAAGACAAATGCAATTTAAGAAAATGTTAGGGTCCAAAAGATTGTCAGAGCTCCAGGTTCTACAGTGATTTGATTTGCAAAAATGTAAATATCAAGGCAAACAGTTTGCCCCTTCAAATGCTTTCCTTAAAGCGTACAATGATATTTGTTCTATGAAGATGGTCACTTACTTGTATAATCTCACTTATAAGGGTCATCAGAATGCTGTCGAAGTTTAAGCCGTAGTCTATCAAATACATAAGAAGGAAGCTCAAGGAGTACATGGGAACATCCACCAACGCCTGCCCACACCAGTACGCAGAAGGGAAGAGACCCGACATCCACAGCTGGGACTGAACTTTGCTCTGATTAAAACACGGCAAAGACACAAAGTGGTATTTCAACTTAAGGCTTCAGAAAATGTGGTTTATGGAAGGAAATACTCAAGCAAAATTTTCATTTGTAATAATTCTGCAACATGCTATAAGCAGCTGGACCAAGGGATACGGAGAGTCCCAACCATAATCAGTTTGCTGCTTTGGTTAACAGCATGGATGTTCATCCCACACCCGGTAGAAATCACGTGAAGGAAGGTCCAAGTGTAATGACAGTAAACTACAGAGAGATGAATGATGTAAGGAACCTAAATCAAATTACATCTCAGATAGGAGCCTCATTTGGCTAATCAGAGACCATCAGCAAATTAACTATTTTTTAAAAGATTTTATTTGTTTATTTGAAAGACCAAGAGAAAGAAAAAGCGCATGAGAGGTGGAGGGACAAAGGGAGAAGCAGACTCCACTGATCAGGGAGCCCAAGTGGGGCTCGATCCCAGGACCCCGGAGTCATGATCTGAACCGAAGGCAGACCCTTAACTGACTGAGCCACCCAAGGCTCCCCAAATTTAACTATTTTTAAGAGAAAAAATATATTCAAAATTGTTTGTTTATCATAATTGTTTAATTTGTGCCAAACTCCATACCACTTGATAAGTAATTTTAAAGTATGGGATTTGGTATGTTTATTCAGAGGATGAAAAGGAATACAAAGTATGTGATATTTATTCATGTAATAACATTGAATTTCCCTGATGCCGAGTGATATGGAGCACTTTTTCATGTGTCTGTTGGCCATCTGGATGTCTTCTTTGCAGAAATGTCTGTTCATGTCCTCTGCCCATTTCTTGATTGGATTATTTGTTCTTTGGGTGTTGAGTTTGCTAAGTTCTTTATAGATTCTGGACACTAGTCCTTTATCTGATATGTCGTTTGCAAATATCTTCTCCCATTCTGTCAGTTGTCTTTTGATTTTGTTAACTGTTTCCTTTGCTGTGCAAAAGCTTTTGATCTTGATGAAATCCCAATAGTTCATTTTTTCCCTTGCTTCCCTTGCCTTTTGCGTTGTTCCTAGGAAGATGTTGCTGCGGCAGAGGTCGAAGAGGTTGCTGCCTGTGTTCTCCTCAAGGATTTTGATGGATTCCTTTCTCACATTGAGGTCCTTCATCCATTTTGAGTCTATTTTTGTGTGTGGTGTAAGGAAATGGTCCAATTTCATTTTTCTGCATGTGGCTGTCCAGTTTTCCCAGCACCATTTATTGAAGAGGCTGTCTTTTTTCCATTGGACATTCTTTCCTGCTTTGTCGAAGATGAGTTGACCATAGATTTGAGGGTCTATTTCTGGGCTCCCTATTCTGTTCCATTGATCTATGTGTCTGTTTTTGTGCCAGTACCATGCTGTCTTGATGATGACAGCTTTGTAATAGAGCTTGAAGTCCGGAATTGTGATGCCACCAACGTTGGCTTTCTTTTTCAATATCCCTTTGGCTATTCGAGGTCTTTTCTGGTTCCATATAAATTTTAGCATTATTTGTTCCATTTCTTTGAAAAAGATGGATGGTACTCTGATAGGAATTGCATTAAATGTGTAGATTGCTTTAGGTAGCATAGACATTTTCACAATATTTATTTTTCCAATCCAGGAGCATGGAACATTTTTCCATTTCTTTGTGTCTTCCTCAATTTCTTTCATGAGTACTTTATAGTTTTCTGAGTACAGATTCTGTGTCTCTTTGGTTAGGTTTATTCCTAGGTATCTTATGGTTTTGGATGCAATTGTAAATGGGATTGACTCCTTAATATCTCTTTCTTCTGTCTTGCTGTTGGTGTAGAGAAATGCAACTGATTTCTGTGCATTGATTTTATATCCTGACACTTTACTGAATTCCTGTATAAGTTCTAGCAGTTTTGGAGTGGAGTCTTTTGGGTTTTCCACATATAGTATCATATCATCTGCGAAGAGTGATAATTTGACTTCTTCTTTGCCGATTTGGATGCCTTTAATTTCCTTTTGTTGTCTGATTGCTGAGGCTAGGACCTCTACTACTATGTTAAATAGCAGTGGTGATAATGGACATCCCTGCCGTGTTCCTGACCTTAGTGGAAAAGCTTTCAGTTTTTCTCCATTGAGAATGATATTTGCAGTGGGTTTTCCATAGATGGCTTTGATGATATTGAGGTATGTGCCCTCTATCCCTACACTTTGAAGAGTTTTGATCAGGAAGGGATGCTGTACTTTGTCAAATGCTTTTTCATCATCTATTGAGAGTATCATATGGTTCTTCTTCTTTCTTTTATTGATGTGTTCTATCACATTGACTGATTTGCGGATGTTGAACCAACCTTGCAGCCCTGGAATAAATCCCACTTGGTCGTGGTGAATAATCCTTTTAATGTACTGTTGAATCCTATTGGCTAGTATTTTGTTGAGTATTTTCGCATCTGTGTTCATCAAGGATATCGGTCTATAGCTCTCTTTTTTGGTGGGATCCTTGTCTGGTTTTGGGATCAAGGTGATGCTGGCCTCATAAAATGAGTTTGAAAGTTTTCCTTCCATTTCTATTTTTTGGAACAGTTTCAGGAGAATAGGAATTAGTTCTTCTTTAAATGTTTGGTAGAATTCCCCCGGGAAGCCATCTGGCCCTGGGCTTTTGTTTGTTTGGAGATTTTTAATGACTGTTTCAATCTCCTTACTGGTTATGGGTCTGTTCAGGCTTTCTATTTCTTCCTGGTTCAGTTGTGGTAGTTTATATGTTTCTAGGAATGCATCCATTTCTTCCAGATTGTCAAATTTATTGGCGTAGAGTTGCTCATAGTATGTTCTTATAATAGTTTGTATTTCTTTGGTGTTAGTTGTGATCTCTCCTCTTTCATTCATGATTTTATTTATTTGGGTCCTTTCTCTTTTCTTTTTGATAAGTCGGGCCAGGGGTTTATCAATTTTATTAATTCTTTCAAAGAACTAGCTCCTAGTTTTGTTGATTTGTTCTATTGTTTTTTTGGTTTCTATTTCATTGATTTCTGCTCTGATCTTTATGATTTCTCTTCTCCTGCTGGGTTTAGGGTTTCTTTCTTGTTCTTTCTCCAGCTCCTTTAGGTGTAGGGTTAGGTTGTGTACCTGAGACCTTTCTTGTTTCTTGAGAAAGGCTTGTACCGCTATATATTTTCCTCTCAGGACTGCCTTTGTTGTGTCCCACAGATTTTGAACCGTTGTATTTTCATTATCATTTGTTTCCATGATTTTTTTCAATTCTTCTTTAATTTCCCGGTTGACCCATTCATTCTTTAGAAGGATACTGTTTAGTCTCCATGTATTTGGGTTCTTTCCAAACTTCCTTTTGTGGTTGAGTTCTAGCTTTAGAGCATTGTGGTCTGAAAATATGCAGGGAATGATCCCAATCTTTTGATACCGGTTGAGTCCTGATTTAGGACCGAGGATGTGATCTATTCTTGATCTACGTATGCATAAATATTTGGATGGTTAATAAATCTTTGAATGTGTGTTATGCCAAAACAACCCCAATGCATCATTCACTTATAATTAAAAGAATAAAGCAATTTTATATTATATAAGAATACATACTATATTATATGTTTATGTAGAATATAATGTATAGTATTTTATACTTACAAATTATATCATCTATGGGGAGAGACTTGTGCTCACTGTTTGTATATAATAAATATATATAAAATAGTATTACATTCATAAATATTATGTACTTTGTATTACTTGTCTTTCTCTGAATAAACATCCTAAGTTACATTTTTTAAAACTTCTTATCAACTACTTAAAAATACTACTTAACTACTTATAAATAGTTAAATTCATTTGCTGGTGGTCTCTGATTAGCTACATGAGGCTCCTGTCTTAGATGTAATCAGACCTAAGGATACTTATCCAAATCTCCCATCACAGCTCTGTTCAGTTCACACAATGTCTAACAAGGTTCTAGTGCCGGACTGATCTATGGGTGAAGCCATGAGAGGGATGAATTGTGATTTCACGTTATTGACAGAGCACCTGCGTGCCTGGGTCTGCCATCTACAGAGGCAGGAAATATGAAAGGGGGTCCACATTCAAGAATACCATAAATTCAGCTTTAGAGACGTGAAGTGTGTGATGCTGCTTGCAGTGGGGACCCTGAGAAGGGAGTTCAGATCACCCTGGAGGGAATGTTAGAAATTAGAGATCTGGGGTGCAGTCAAATCTGTGAGTGATGGGTTAGGCAAAGGGGGTTTGAAGCCCTCAGGTTCAATGAGCTTACTGAGGAGAAAATGACATCTAGCATGATAAGAGAGATAAGGGCTGGTGTCTAAGGAGTTCCAGAATTTAGAGACAATGGGGAAGAATGAGATGTTCCACTAGAGGGAGATAGACAGTGGCAGGGTGTTGGAACCATGATGGAACTGTGGCATCACATTGGCCAGAGAAAGAAAGTGTGTGTGTTTCCTATGGGAGACTTTTTTTTTTCTCTTAAAGATCTTACTTATTTATTTGCCAGAGAGAAAGTGAGGGTACAAGCAAAGGGAGGGGAAGGCAGAAGGAGAAGCAGGTTCCCCACCGAGCAAGTAGTCTGATGTGGGACTTGATCCCAGGACCTTGGGATCACAACCTGAGCTGAAGACAGACGCTTAACCAGCCACCCTCCCTGTGGGAGACATTTTTAAATTAGGACTGTGTTAACAGCAGGATGGCTGACAGTTACATCAGGCCAGCAAATAGCATTCCCCAGGATTCCTGGAGGATTCCTGGAGGTTCTATACTAGGAAGAGAAGAGGACATTATTCTGATAGTATTCCCTTCCTTTGGACAACAGAATTACTTTGAAGAGGGAGGAAGTTTCAAACAGATAAAGATGGTTAGACAAGGTCATTTTGTGTAGAAGTTACCAAAATGGAACCATTAAAGGATATTCTATTAAGATGTGTAAATAAAGCTGAAGCGAGTTGGCCTGGGTTGATTAGTCATAAGTTCACCACCCTATGACTGCCGCTCAAAATTGGTCTCCACCCAGAACTACTGAATCAAAATCTTCATCTTACAAGGTCCTCCAAATACTTGTAGATACATTGAAAATTCACTGGGATTATTGGAAGAGTACCTGTAAATGAAAATTATAAACAGATTGTCCGTTAAACATTGAAATTTATTTTTTAATCTGAGTTGTCCCATTTTCAAAATACTGTTTTCTTTTATTTCAGTTATATTTTTTCATTAACTTTTTTTTCAGAAGATTTTATTTTATTTTATTTTTTTATTTGACAGTCAGAGATCACAAGTAGGCAGAGGGGCAGGCAGAGGGAGAGGGTGGGGGGAAGTGGGCTCCCCGCTGAGCAGAGAGGCTGATGTGGGGCTCAATCCCAGGACCCTGGGATCATGACCTGAGCTGAAGGCAGAGGCTTTACCTCACTGAGCCACCCAGGTGCCCCTCATTAACTTTTGAAATGTAATTTTGAAAAATATCCCTGTTTTTCAGAGTCCATAGTCTCTCATGATTCACCTCCCCTTCCAATTGACCCCAACTCCCTTCTCCTCTCTAACTCCCCAGGTCCTCCATGCTTTTTGTTATGCTCCACAAATTAATTAAAAAAGAAAAAAGAAAAAAAGAAAAATATCCCTGTTAAGTGTACAGTTGCATGGGGTTTGACAAATGCATACATCCCTGTACCACACTCATAATCAAGTATAGAGCATTTTCATTCCCTGTCACCCCCAATTTCCCATGCTCCTTTACAGTCAATAGCCTTTATCTTGGTCTGTTTTATCAGGTCTGCTTTCTGTCACTATGAATTTATTCTACCTTGCTGAGAATTCCCTATAAATGAAATCATCCAGGATTGACTCTTTTCTGTCTTAATTCCCTCAGTCTAAGTTGAGCCATACCCATGCCGACACATTTTCAGTTGTTCCTTCTTTTGTATTGTTCAGTAGTATTCCGTGATGTGGAATCGCACATGAAATCACATGACGATATGGCTACACGAGAGTTTATTTATCAATTCACAGCTTGATAGAAATTGGGGTTGTTTCAGATTGTTGGCCATTATGAATAAAACTACCAAGAATGGTAATGTACCAGTCTGTATGCGGAAAGATGTTTTCTTTTCTCCCAGGTAAATACTTAGGAGAGAAATTCTGGGCCATACAATATATGTATTTTTAACTTTACAAGACAGAGCCAAATTGCTTAGCAAAGTGATTGTGCATTTTACATTCTTGCTGACAAAGCGTAAGAGTTGCAGTGTTTCCAAATCCTCAAATCCTCAGTCATGTTAATGTTATTCATTTCATTTAAGTGAGAAGAGGGACTTCATTGGGGCTATTTTCCTGATTACTCTGATATTGGCCCTCCTTTTACGGGAGCATTTTCCTTCCGTATATCTTCTTTGGTAAAGTGTTTGTTCAAATTTTTGTCCATCTTTAAAATAGGCTACCTTTTATTACTGAGGCTACATTTTATTAAAATTAGGCTATCTTTAAGTTTAGGCTGTCTTCTATTACTAAAAGTTCTTTATATTCTTGACATAATACTTTTTTAAGATGGCACGCTTCACAGATTTTTGTGACATTGTGTAGGGACACTGTTACACTTCTGCAAATGTTCCCAATCTAATTTCTGTGCTGCCAACACAAGCATGATACAAGGCTTTTGTTAAATGTACGAGTGTGTGAATTTTTTCTCCCGGCAAAGTTTTTTACTCTATTATTGGTGTTTTACAAAGAGTAAGGTTTTAACTTTGATGAGTTTCAAGTTCTCATTTTCTTTGAAGCATATGCTTATTCTGCCCATCTAGGAAATAACTGCCTACCACAAAACCTATGATTTATTTCAAAATAATTTTGTATATGGCATGAGTTGAACGTTGAGAACAATTTTCTTTCCTCATATATCAGTATCAGGTTGTTCTGGTAAAATTTGCTGAATTCCCTGATTTTACTGAAAATAACTGGTAATATCTAAGTGGTCTATTTCATTTCATATGCCCATATTACTCTCCTAAATAAACAACACATTCTTCTTTCCTATAACTTTGTAGTAAGCCTTGAAGTCAGAAGCATAACTCATCCAACATTGTTTTTTTCTTCTTCAAAGTTTTGTATGTTCTAGGCTCTGTCTATCTGTGTAAATTTTAGAATCATTCTCTATCTGCAATCTATATATTTATCCCTATATTTATAAAGACTTAAAAAATGTTGGACGCCTGGGTGGCTCAGTAGGTTAAGCGACTGCCTTCGGCTCAGGTCATGATCCTAGAGTCCCGGGGTCGAGTCCCGCATCAGGCTTCCAGTTCCATGGGGAGTCTGCTTCTCCCTCTGACTCTCTCTCCTCTCATGCTCTCTCTCTCTCAAATGGATAAATAAAATCTTAAAAAAAACAAAACACGTTATATCTTAGGACTTCTTGCTGAGTTGGATGCTCTGTTAAACATGCATAAATAGCCCAAAGGAAAATCCTATAATTATATTACCTTCAGCTTCTATCTGTACAAAATAATGAAGGTTTAATTATTACCTTATAATCATCAATGCTGCTCATGGCAATATAAGGAGAACATGAGGATATCAAAATCAACCAGAATATGGTATATATTTGGAATTCGAATGGACTACTACTCTCTCTGTCCTGAAAATGCAAAGAATATAATGAGCTGAATAACAGATTCAAAATTTGTTTTCTGGAATACATTTTAAAAAATATTAAACTAATGATATACACTCCTCCTTTAGGTCCCCAAACTCTTTCCTTATCCATTTTTGGTTCCAAATTTGAAGCTTAACTCTTGGCTTTCTATCCCAATTCATGGGTAAGGAAAATGACTCAAAGAAGGTGAATGAATTGATAATATGACAGAGTTGGAAGATAAAAAAGGATTAAGGTTTGTCATTTTCTCATGTTATGCATCTCTTATGGTAAACAATAAATCATGATCATTCACATTCCATTTTTAACTCCTATTTAATTATTTCAAATGTGATAGCTTGAGTCAAAAAATCCTATCAGATGTTTTATTGGCACAGTGATGATCAGTATCTGTCTAGGTATACCTCGAAATCAGATAAACACTGCTTGAGGGTTCAAAAGGAGATATAAATTACAGTCTGAGAAGGGGAAGAGAAATCTCCAAGAAAAACCTTTGACCTTGGCTACACACATTTGTTGCTCCTGTTTGGAAAAATCTTTGAGGACCAAAGATTCACAGACTCTCCTGAAAGCAGTTCCCATGTTACATTCATGATCTACCTAGGTAGTGTTTGTACACAGATTACTGAAAAAAGTTGTAAGCAGAGTCTGGTCCTCTTCAACCTGACCGTGAGAGAAACCCTTGCTAACTACGGGAAGGTGAAATCTGGGCTTATTGACAGGACCTTTTCGGAATACCTTACAAACTGGGTGGGTTCAGTACTCAGTGGTAAGCCTGTGACTTTGAGCAGGACAGACACAAGGTCTAAAGCTATGGAAGACTATTACTTGAGCAGTGAATAGGTAAATTCAAAAAGAACAGGAAATGAGTTGCTGGAGATATCAAAGTTCAGATGTTGGGCACCTAAATACAAGGTTAATTAAAGTGGCTGGTGTCAAACTTCTTGTGGCTAAAACAGAATGTTTTCATAGATGGAAGCTCAAGGCAAATTACTCAGTTTGTATCCTCCCTCAGAAACTAGAAAACTGATAGGAGGGTAATGAAATGAACCATAGAGTAGGTTCTAAAATCAATTAATACTTAATGGAGAATTAGAATTTTTGCTTTAATGATTTACCTTCGTACACATTCTTAATGAAAGGGATTTTTATTTTCTGAACACACCATGACTTGACGTATGTTGTAAGCAATTAACTCAAGATCTTGCAGGAGTGTATAAAAAATAATAGTGGGTTGGCCTATATAAAACCCGTATATAAAACCCTATAGTGGTATGGAATATAGATAATTGGCTGACCTCTGACATTCATTTATGCATTTAACAAATAAATTAATTAGTGCTTATCATGTTCCAGGCCCTATCTCAGGTACAAAATTACTTTGTAGTATTAAAAATATATGGTCTCTGTGTTTGAAGAACTCTCTAAGAGGAAGAAATATATTTAGGAAATAATAAAAAAGGAATAGTTACCAACTCTAATAGGTATTCTGGTTTCCAAACTTATCTAATCACCTGGGATCCCCACCCCCACCCCGTCCCCAATGCCTCCCCCAGGTATGAAAAAGCTGGTTTGGTAGGTCTAGAGTTGGCTCAGATAATGACTATTTATTACAAGAAATTGGAGTAATTCTAATGTAACCAGTCTGCAATTTTGGCCTGAACTTTGTCCTAAATTTTTTTCCTTTTGTAGCATTTCCAAAAGTACTACTAAGACTTCAACTTCTTTTCCTCTTTATCCTCCTCCCCCTTCCCTCCTTCCTCATCTTTTGCTATTTTTGCGCTAGTCTCAGGGCTGCACAAGTCCATTTTTGTCCCAATCTCTTTGAAAAATATTTTGTTAGTTCTGTTTTGCCTTAAAAAATTTGAAACTCTAGGGGAACTTGGCCGGGTTAGTTAGTAGGGCATGTGACTCTTGATCTTGTGGTTGAGAGTTCAAGCCCCATGTTGGGTATAGAGATTATTTAAAAAATTGAAGCTCTAAGAGTGTATTGATTTTTCAAAACCAGGAGCTAGCATGAATCCAAATGGTAATTTATTATTCAGTAGTTTACTCAAGAAGAACAAGATCACAGCACTTAGAAGAGTGATCTCCACCAGATCTTGATGGAGGAGAGTGAATATACTTACCACTATAAAGGTACTTCTGTCAGTTTGGATATGTGCTGATGGTATAAACATTCCAAGTAGTGCATTACTAATAATATCCATAAGAACTGGGAAGCAATTTAGTCTTTTGGTATTACATGCTAATGAAAAACTGTAATTCTAAAATAAAAAAAGAAAGGTTATAAATTCTCAAAGATCTTTTTTTCTGAAGAGGTCAAAATTCAATTTATTCTCTTTAAGATTTTATTTGTTTATTTGACAGACAGTGAGAGAGGGAACACAAACAGCAGGAGTGGGAGAGGGAGAAGCAGGCTCCTGCCGAGCAGGGAGCCTGATGTGGGACTCGATCCCAGGACCCTGGAATCCCGGCCTGAGCTGAAGGAAGATGCTTAAAAATTGAACCATCCAGGTGCCCCAAAATTCAATATTTTTAACAAGAAGATCATGTTTTTAAAATGATGTCAAATAAAGCAAAAAACACACACTGTGTAAGGAAAACAAAACATATACGGAGGCTGTATCTTATTTTCAAGACACCAGATGTCTGGCTTAAGGCTAGAATCAATTATTACTGTTAAAGAATAAAACAGGGGTGCTTGGGTGGCTCAGTGGGTTAAAGCTTCTGCCTTCGGCTCAGGTCATGATCCCAGTGTCCTGGGATAGAGCCCCGCATCGGCCTCTCTGCTTAGCAGGGAGCCTGCTCTACCTGCCCCCCCGCCCCCGCCTGCCTCTCTGCCTACTTGTGATCTCTGTCTGTCAAATAAATAAATAAATAAATAAATAAATAACATCTTTAAAAGAATAAAACAGAGGTTTCACAATATATGTATAGTAAAAACTGAGACGGAATCTGAGTTCTTTGGACTCAAATATGCACTTGACAGTGGGTATTATATAGTATTTATTTTGCTAATACACGTCATTTGTATTGGTAGACAATGACTGAGGTATGAATTATTCATCATATTAATGACTGCCACTCATTAAGTAATAAAAGCAGTATTTGTTTTTCATTTTATTTCCTAAAGGGGAGAACTGAGTACACTGGTATTATATTAGCTTTTCCACACCTTTGGGAAACATTATGAAACAGAAACCAGCATACCTCTGCATTACCAGATACAATGATGGCTCCATTATAAGACAGGTCATCGACGCCAGTTTTGGTTCCAGATATATCCACTTCCAAAGCTATGTTCTGATGCTCCACAGAATGTATAAAGTCATCAATGCTTGCCCCTGAGTTGTAGATAGGTATATCACAAAACTTAGAAAATCAATATCAGGTTGTATAGTAAAATTATAATTAATGTCATTATGTGATCCTTACTGTAATATGGTCAGGATATTTTTCTACATCAGAACATACTTGCTACTTTGAATTAAGTCTATTCACTTGTCATTCAATTTACTTTATATTTATTTGCTTCTGATTACTGCTAATGTGAAAGGTGAAAGTCTTTTTTACCACCATATGGCATTTAGAATAGATGTTTTCCCCTAGAATATTGCATTGAGTGGCCATAACAATTCAAGTTTTAGTGACACAGATAATCTCCAGTAATTAACAAACAAAATTGCTAAATCTCATTTTACTACTGCTACCTTATTAACTGACTTTCAAAATGTGTCTTGAATTGGGAAGATAACTTGTTGGATGAAGGCATGGAGAGTTTTGTGGACTTTCCCCTAGAAAGGCAACCATAACTTGTGACAATCACTAAAAATCCAATAAGTTAAAATCTCCTGACTGCCTTAAGGGCATACAGAAAATGAAAAAAAGAAAAAAACCTCCACATTTATTTAAGATAATCTAATAAATCTGGGTAAGAACACTAAGAAAATGGCACTTGAGTAAAAAAATCTACACCTTCATTCCCTGTCATTGATTAGTATGACAGAAGATCCCCTCTGACTGGATCTAGTCAAGAACTTGTGCCTAGGATAGAGCTTCCAACTTATGAGCAGGGGATGGTTGGAAGAAAAGAACTCCAGACCTCTCACTGCCTGGGATGGAGTTTCTGCAACACGGGACTGGAAGGAATGAGAAAGGTTGGTGTCCAGACCCTCCTAGGAAGATAACTGGATAGCTATTGAAGTTACATCCCTTCCTCACACCATACAAAAAAATTAACTCAAAATGGATCAGAGACCTACATATAAGAACTAAGAGTATAAAAACCTTAGAAGGAAATATGGAAGTAAATCTTTGTGATCTTGAGTTAGGTAAAGCTTACTTAGATATGACACCTAAAGCACAAGCAAGGGAAAAAAACAAGTTACACCTCATAAAAATTAAAACATTATGTTTCAATGGACACCAATGAGAAAATGCGAAGGCAATCTACAGGGTGAAGTGAAATATTTGCAAAATATTTGCCATTGATTCTTATTATTCATGGTACATATATTCTCTAACATCACCACAAACATGGAATTAGTGAATTCTCAATTATTGCTCTGAAGAGAAACACAAGGTTCAGTTCCTGTGAGCTTCTGGTCACAACAGTTTCTTTGATCAATCAGTATATCACCATATTTTTATGTTTTGGTGTATATATTGTTGATTCATTAACATTGATCTCACAGCCAATGGCACTATAACTCATGCCTGAACAAAGTTTATTTGACACACATATTTTCTCTGTAAGTTACCTCACAGCCTTCCCTACTTAGGGACACTGGAAAGCACCTCGACCCTACTCTTGGGGGTCATTTTCAACAGCAAAATCACCCAAAAAAGCAAGAAAGTGTGAAAAACGTGGCCCTAAATGGACTACAGAAAGGATATTTATGTATAGTGTGAGGCCTGAAAGAACAAGGCAGCCCATCATCTTGTTTACCTCAGCTAGAAATTGTGCATCAGGCGACTCCGATTTTTCATTTCTCTGAGCATGTCTGTGACTTACTATGAAAGAGCCAAGAGTATTGGTTTTGGGGTCACAAATAAATTTTCCTGACTAGATAGGTTTGCAAATACAGAATCTGTGAATAGTGAGGATCTACTGCAACTAAGAAGAGACATGTATCTAGAATATATAAAGAACACTTAGGATTCAATAAAAAGGACATACAACCCATATTTTAAAAGACATTTCTCCAAAGATAGATATACAATGGTCAGTAATGAAAAGACGTACATGAAGAGATGCCTAAGGTCACTAGTTACTAGCAAAATGCAAATCTAACCACAAGATACTACTTGATTCACACTAAAAGGGGTATGACCAAAAAAGGAAATAACAAATTTGGGTGAAAATGTGTAGAAACTGGAGTTTTCACAAAGTTTTAGCATAACAATAAATTGGGGTAGTCACTTTAAAAGCCTTTAGCTGTTCCTCAAAAGGCTAAATACTGTCACCATATGACCCCTGGGTTTTATACCCCAAGGAGATGAAAAAGAAAGTATGTTCATACAAAAACTTGGACTTTTATAGCAGCAATATTCATAATAGCCAGTTATTGGAGGAATATACACATCAACTGATGAATAATAAATAAAATGTAGCACAGTCCCAGGAAAGAATATTATTCCACAATTAAAAAATTAAATATTGAAACATGCTACAACATAGATGAACCTTGAAAATATCATACTACGTGAAAGAGGTCAGTCATAAAAGAACCTACATTGCATAATTCTACTTATATTAAATGTCCAGAGTAGCAGATCCATGGAAACAGAAAGAAAACTTGTGCTTTCTCTGAGCAGGGGATAAGTGAATGGGAGTGAGTACTTAGTGAGTATGAAATTTCTTTTTTGAGATGAAAATGTCCTAACATAAGTTGTAACGATGGTCACAAAATTCTGTGAAATACACTCAAACCCACTGAATTGTAAGCATTTCATTTTGTGCACAGCCACCAAAAAATTTATTTCTCCTCAGCAAATCCTTCCCTAGTTCCTTCTCCATTTTGGGCTTGTACACATCACCCTCAAGACTCATGAGTGGTTTTATGCTGAAGAAGCCCAAAGCTCATTTTTCTCTCTCACATTTTATGTTTTCTAAGTAATGCTCAAAACAGGGAATGCGTTTAGGAATGGAGTACACACCCCATCATTACCTGTTTTATTGATGATCAGTAATTGAGTGAGAGGATCGTATGGTGGTTGTTCAGGAGCAAGGAAGTATAAATGAGGAGAAAGTTCCCAAGTGTAGCTCATTTCATATATTCTGTTGCGGATAGTCCTCAAAAGAAGAGGGCAAATTCCAACTCCTAGAATCAAGAGCCTACCCAGAAGAAAAGGGCCAGCGTGAATGCACAGTCATTTCTGAACCTTTCAGAACTGTCTGAGTGGATGAGGATGTGATGAGATCAAGAGATTATGAAAATTAAACATCGAGCTCTCTGATTCATTTCTTGTTTCTGCCCCTTTCCCCCCTCTGGATTAAAGATGACAAAATGGACACTTATCCTTGGTTCCCTTCTCTTCTTACTCTTAGGCTATGGCTTATCCCACAGAGTTTCAAGGGTCAGGTGTCCTTGAACTGTGCCTGCAGATTCATCTTCTCTCCTGACACTCCAGTTCGTTGCTCTCCCTTCCTGCTAGTTAATCCATCAATGCTCTGGACTCCATTTTCTTCACAGCTACTCCTCTTCAGATGAGTCCCTATTGCTGTCAGTGACAGCAGGATTTCTTTAGTCACCGAGCTCAAATTTTCAATTATTCTTTATTCTCTTGTAGTCACCATTTCAAGGAGGTTGAAAAAAAAATTTTTTTTTTAATTTGAGAGAGAGACAGAGAGAGGGCATGAGTCAGGTGGGGAGGAGTAGAGGGAGAGAGAGAGAGAATCCCCAAGCAGACTCCCTGCTGAACACAGAGCCCAGCACAGGACTTGATCTTCGACCCTGAGAACATGACCTGAGCCAAAACCAAGAGTCAGATGCTTTACCAAGTGAGCCACCCAGATACCCTTCGGTTGAAAATTTTTATCGTTCCATCCTTGTACCTTGCTTCAAAACTTTTCTGTTCCTAATTTCTTGTTTTACAATGTTACAGCTTGTTTGAATTCTTGCTAAATGCCCAGCATCTCTCCAGACGTTGTTATACAAGGTTGCAAGATAAATAATAAAGGTTTTTCTCAAATCATGCTCTCTCCTTGTCATAGACTCTTAATGAATTCCCATTACTTTCCTATTTATGAGTATTTATGGAGACTCTATTATGTGCTAACAAGTGTCCTATCTTTTTGATGCTTCATCAAAGTATTCATAGACGAGGTACTGATTGGTAGCCAAAGTGCCACAGACACAAGGGAGCCAGTGAGAGGGGATGCGATTCAGAGGAGCAGGGATAGTGGCCAGTGTGCACACAGGAAGTACGGGGGAATGAGGGACGCCTGGATGGCTCCGTCAGTTAGGCATCTGCCTTCAGCTCAGGTCATGATCCCAGTGTCCTAGAATTGAGTCCCACATCAGCCTCCTTGCTCAGTGGGGAGCTTGCTTCTCCCTCTGGCTGTCACTCCCCCTGCTCATGCTCTGTCACTCAGATATATAAATAAATAAAATATTTTTTTTTTAAAGAAAAGAAGTATAGGGGGTGCTTAGGTGGCTCAGTTGGTTAAGCGTCTGTCTTTGGCTCAGGTCATGATCTCAGGGTCCTGGGATCGAGCCCTGCATCGGGCTCTCTGCTCAGCAGGGAGTCTGCTTCCCCCTCTCTCTCTGCCGGCTTCTCTACCTACTTGTGATCTCTGTCTGTCAAATAAATAATTAAAATCTTCAAAAAAAAAAGAAAGGAAGTATGGAGAGTGAACTAGCAACACTTAGGAGAGCTGGTGGGAAGTCATGACATTTAGGTAAGACCAAGTGGAACCCAGTGGGAGCATCAGGACATCCAGGGAAGTGTCAGGAGCATTACTGTACAATACTCAAAATAAGGCATGGGCATATGGATATGTTGGGGGGCTGCAGGACATAAATATGCATCCCATTGTTTCAGTCACCTACCCAGTGGAAAATTTGAAAGAGATGGAATAACACAGAAAAACTACATTGCTTGAACTTTTTTCTGAAAATTCACTTCAAAAACGTGACAGATTTCCCCTGCTAGACTGCCAATAGATAACCACCAAAACCATTAACCAAACTGGGGTATTATTCTTTATCCAGTTTTGTAGGTGCAGATATTTATTTTAATTTTTTCATTATCTTCTCTTGATTTTACATCTCAAATTTGTTTTTTAATGTATTGATTGGGGAAAAAAAAAAAAGAAAAACCATCTGTGGCCCTCTGACACTCACAGAAATAAGAGAACTTTCTTTTCATGCTTTAAGTTCAAGAAGCGAACACGTGCAATCATGCAGATTTGCTGTTTCCAGAGAGCCAGGCCCCCTATGGTCTTTGTCGTCACATTGAGTGAGCTGAGAACTTGTTCCATCTCAACAAGCCTCTCTGTGTCTCCAGTTCTTTCTGCCTGTGCTTCTCCCAACGTGGCCATATCTACAAAATACCAAAAAAATAAAAAAGCAATTCACAAAATCCCACTTCAGATGGACCTTCTGGAGCTTCCTGGAGGAGATGTTTTAGCAACGATATCACAATCTTCTGTGAAACTCTAGTGTTATGTGGAGCTATCGGCTGCTGCTATGAGCTAGAAACATCAATGAAGTTTCATGTCTTGAACAAAAGTAGAAAGGGGATCTTCGATCATATGGATACAGAGAGTACATTAAAGAGGTTATGACAAATATGCATGATCACATCATGCCCCCCAGGTGCCCCAGAGACAGTCACTTCTCTTTCCAAGAGAATAATACCTGCTATTTTTAACCTATTAGATAAATGAAAGCACAAAGAAAGCAAAATAATAATAAAAATTTTCATAAAGGGAAGAGCCATCCCTAGAGGAGATGATTACATATGGGTGTTCTCATGTTAGGGGCATGGTAGAAGAAGAAAAAAACAACTTCAGACTTGAATGAGGAGAGAGCATTAAACAAACTCTTCTGGTCATATGTGGCCTGGTACCCAAGTCACAAACTGAGTTCACACCTTTTACCAATTCTTTCCCATGAGAATTTCACCAAATACTTAGGAACAAAGGCCGAAGATTGTAAAGAAAAGCTAAGAAAGATACATATCAGGTCCATAGAGTCTTGGGGAAGATATCATCAAGGTACATGGGGCTTTCCTTTGTAAAGGAAATCCAGTAGCGGCTGGTTACCAGACAAATGACTGGAGAAAGACAGACTAAGAGAGGCTAGATCTTGGCTGGATACAGGCACTGACAGACTAATTTAGAGTATGGGTGGTGAGGAGGAGTGATCTCCCAAGACATGGTGAGCCATGGTCAAGACGGGAGAGTCAGGTTACCTCCCAGGAGTAGAGAAAGTGAAACTCCCCCAAAAACCAAATAAACAAAAAAATGATAGAAAGTTGAAAATCAGGGAGATATCTGCTATTGTTGAGAAATTAGGTAGTGGGCTTGTGTCCCATAGAGAGAGCTCCAGAATTTTGCCTGTGCTGGAATATGATTTTAATATCAATAAAATTATCTTGGAAATCCACACATATTTGTACATATTTGTACATTGAATGACACATTTAGAAATCACCAAGTATTACAATACTCTGTCATCAAATAGGGTGTAAAATGAAAAGTGTAAACTTCTTTAAAATAACCAACTGGGAATTTTTGAGTTGAAATGTGTAATAACCGATTTTAAAAATTGACTGAAAAAATAAAAGCTCTTCAACAGATGAACGGACAAAAAAAGATGTGGTTCATATATACAATGGGATGTTACTCAGCCTTCAGAAAGAATGAATATCTACCATTTATATCGACATGGATGGAACTGGAGGGGATTATGCTAAGTCAAATAAGTCAAGCAGAGAAACAATTATGTGGTTTCATTCATATATGAACTCTAAGGAATGGCACAGAGAGCCATAGGCAAAGGAACGGAAAACTGAAGGGGGAGAAATTTGAGAGGGAGACGGACTGTGAGAGACTATGGACTCTGGGAAACAAACTGAAGGTTTCGGAGGGGAGGAGAGGTGGGGGGATGGAGTCACCGGGTGATGGGCACTAAGGAGGGCACATTTTGTGATGAACATTGGGTGTTACATGCAACTAGTGAATCATTGAACACTACATCAAAAACTAATGATGTACTATACAGTGGCTAACTTAACATAATAAAAAAAGGTGAAAAAATAATAAAAGCTCAACAAATGCCTTCTGGTGGAAGAAAGAAATCAGTGAACATGACAAAAGATAAATTGAGATTATTAAGTTTGAAGAACAGAAGGAAAGAAAAATGAAAATAAAATGAAGTCCCAGACAAATGTGAGACATTATCAAGCATAGTAACATACACTACCACGTACATTAATGGAACTCCAGAAGGAGAGTTGAGAGAGAAAGGGTCAGAAAGTATCGTTGAAAAATTAATGGCTAAAAACTTCTCACATTTGTTGAAAAACACAAACCACACATACAAAAAAGCTCACCAAACTCCCAGCAGAATAAATGCAAAGAGATCAACACCTAAAGATATCAGGGTCAAGCTGTCAGACGCCAAGGACAAAAACAGAATCTGGAAAGCAGCAGGAGAAAAACAACACATCATACACAAGAGATTGTCAATAAGATCTAAAGCTGACTTCTCATCAGAAATCAGGGAGGTCAAACAGACACAATGAAAAAGTGCCCCACATCACTCAGCATCAGGGAAATACAAATCAAAACCACAATGAGATACTACCACACACCAATCAGAATGGCTAAAATTGACAAGTCAGGAAACAACAGATGTTGGTGAGGATGTGAAGAAAGGGGAACCCTCCTACACTGTCGGTGGAAATGCAAGCTGGTGCAGCCATTCTGGAAAACAACATGGAGGTTCCTCAAAAACCTGAAAAATAGAGCTACCCAAAACCCAGCAATTGCACTACCGGGTATTTACCCTAAAGATTGAAACGTAGTGATCCGAAGGGGCACATGCACCTGAATGTTTCTAGCACCAATGTCCACAGTAGCCAAACTATGGAAAGAACCTAGATGTCAATCAACAGATGAATGGATAAAGGAGATGTACACACACACACACACAATGGAATACTATGCAGCCATCAAAAGAAATGATATTTTGCTATTTGCAACAATGTGGATGGAACTAGAGGGTATTAAGCTGAGTGAATAAGTCAATCAGAGAAAGACAATTATCATATGGTATCACTGATATGAGGAATTGGAGAGGCAGGACGGGGGCTTGTGGGAGCTACGGGAGGAAAAAATGAAACAAGATGGGATCGGGAGGGAGACAAACCATAAGAGACTCTTAATCTCACAAAACAAACTGAGGGTTTCTGGGTGGCAGGAGGAATAGTGATAGGGTGGCTGGGTTATGGACATTGGGGAGGGTATGTGCTATGGTCAGTGCTGTGAAATGTGTAATCCTGATGATTCACAGACCTGTACCCCTGGGGCAAATAATACATTATATGTTAACAAAAAATTAAATTAAATTAAATAATTTAAAAGAAAGACACTGGGGAGACCAGCAGGCAATGAAAGGATGTAATCAGAAAGCTGGAAGAGAGAGACTGAAAATCAATGTTTTGTCTGAAATTGCTCTTGGGAAGCAGGATGAAGGCAGGGAGCCCTGTTTAGAAGAAAATGAGTCACCTCTAATAACAAGGCAACACTGACAGGAAAGGTAACAGAAGTCACAGGGATGCATTTTGGCTTTACTCATCCCTGTCCAGGAAAGGACTTGTGTCTTATGGAAATCTATACTGCATTGTTATAAATTGTGTTATGTGATCACTCTCATGTACTTTGCTTACCCGATTCATCAATAGCTGATTTCCCTTCCAGTTTCAGGAACACTTCATTCAAGGTTGTCATGGAAACACCATAATTCTCAATTCCCAGATCAGAACATCTATCCAGATCATTGTAAAGTGCTGCAGAACACAGACAATAGAAAATCAAAACAACAAAGATCATGAGTGAGCTGAGGACCACTTTTCAAACTAAAAGGCACAAATATATGAAAAGTATGAAGTCATACTTGTGATAGGTCAGACATTTTAAAACTCACATTTCCTAATAAGGAACCATGTTCTTCAAATTCCCTACATTATTTGTAGTTGTATATTGTGTTATAGCCCATATACTAATTAACCCGAATCAACTGAAGACTCTTTTCCAGAACCATCCGTGTGTGTGTGTGTGTGTGTTTTTAAAGATTTTATTTATTTATTTTGACAGAGAGAGATCACAAGTAGGCAGAGAGGCAGGTATATATATATATATATAGAGAGAGAGAGAGAGAGAGGAGGAATCAGGGTCCCCACTGAGCAGAGCCCGATGTGGGACTCGATCCCAGAACCCTGGGATCATGACCTGAGCTGAAGGCAGTGGCTTTAACGCACTGAGCCACTCAGGCGTCCCAAAGGACCATTTGTGTTTTAACTGGCTGAAGGGAAAGAACTAATTTTTTTGAGAATTAGTTGGATGGTGCAGGAGCTTTTTTCAGTTCCAAAAATCTCTGTTAAAGGAAGGACACAAATTATAAATCATATTTTTAAATTTTCAGCTTTTGACTGTGGAAGAAAAAATTCACAAGATCTCACAGAGAAACACAGCCGACTCAGGGTATCTTGGAATGGTAGGGAAGGGGCAATCAGTCTCCCGCAAGCAATTCTGTATCTACTCATTCCTCAGTTTGATCACCAAAAATACTTCGGGTATTCTTACAACAATAAACAATGTCCCTGCCTACATAGATCAGAGTAATAACAGCTAATTCAACAAAGCTTGAATAAAAAGCTAATTTTAAATCTTAATATGATTACATACATCCTGAGGATTCCACCTGCAGCTTCTCGTTGGGCAAAAGGATCAATTAAAGGCTTTCCATCCTGGCGAGAGCAAGATAGAAAAGCAGAGAAGCAGCAAGATTCAAACTGCTAGTGAACATTATGTGTCATTCTCCAGTCCACCTAAAATCTTACAAGCCTCCTCTAAATTAGAACTAGTATGAGAACAAATTAATTAGGGTTCAATTAACATTTTCCCTATGGCTCTAAGGAATGCTTGTGCTGTCACCATAAAATGGACATTTGAATGACTTTGTGGGGTAATTCATGCGTCTGTTAAGCACATTTATGGCCCAGCTAATTGCTTCAACCACCCAGTGCAGCCCTCATTGTGTTCCATGACCAGGGAGTAAATCTTCTGAATAACATACATAATAAGTTAACTTTTTCTTTCTTTTTTAATTATACTTTTTTTTATACTTTTTTAATTATACTTTTTTAATTATACTTTTATTTTATTTTATTTTATTTTTAGAAAGAGAGAGAGAGAGAGTGCAAGCAGGAGGAAGGGCAGAGGGAGAGAGTGAGAGAATCCCAAGCAGACCCCCCCATCCGGCCCACAGCCCAACATGACATTGAGATCATGACCTGAACCAAAATCAAGAGTTGGATGCTTACGCAACACTACCCAGGAGTCCCTTGAGATAATTTTAGATTCACATGTGGTTATAAAAAATAATAGAGAGGGGGCGCCTGGGTGGCTCAGTGGGTTAAAGCCTCTGCCTTCAGCTCAGGTCATGATCCCAGGGTCCTGGGATCGAGCCCCGCATGGGGCTTTCTGCTCAGCGGGGAGCCTGCTTCCTCCTCTCTCTCTGCCTGCCTCTCTGCCTGCTTGTGGTCTCTGTCTGTCAAATAAATAAATAAAATCTTAAAAAAATAATAGAGCGATCTGTACACTTCACTCCATTTCCCCCCATGGTAATATCTTAAAAAGCCACTATAGGATATCACACCCATGCTACTGATATTAATACAATCCAGATACAGAACATTTCCATCACCACAAAGATCATGCTACTCATAGACAGCCCACCCATCACTCCTGATCCCATCTTCTCCCAACCCATGACTGCTATTAATCTGCCCTCCATTTCTAGAATTCTGTTATTTCAAGAATGTTATATAAATTGAGCCCTACAGTATACAATATTTTAGAATTGGCTATGTCCACTGAGAATAGTTCCCTGACTATTCCTCAAGGTTGTTGCATATGGCAGTCAGTAGCCTGTTCCTTTTTATTGTTGAGTGGTATTACATGTCATGAATGTACCACAATTTAACCATTTACTTGTTAAAGGGCATCTGGATCCTTTCAGCTGTTGTCTACTCCAAATAAGGCTGCTACAAACATTCATATACCGGTTTTTGTGTGAATATGTTTTCATCTCTCTAGGATAAATATCCAGTAGTGAAATCATTTGGCTGTATGGGAGTTGAGGGTTTAGTGTTTCCAAGGAATGGCCAACTTTTCCCAGATTGGCTGTGCCATTTTCCACTGCCATCATCAAGGTAGGAGTGATCCATTTTGTCCACATCTTAGCCAGCATTGGATATAATCACTGTGTAAAAAAATAGTTTTTAGCCATTCTGCTAAGTATGTAATGCAACCTCATAATGGTTTTAATTTGCAATTCCCTGCTGACATATGATACTGGACACCTTTTCATGTGTGTCTGCCACCTGCACATCTTCAGTGAACTGTCTGTTCTTATTTTTGCCCATTTTCCAGTTGGGTTGTCTGTTTTTTACAGTTGAGTTTTCAGAGTTCTCTATGTGTTCAGATACGAGTCTTCTGTGAGATACATACCTTGTGAATACTTTCTCCCAGTCTATAGCTCATTCTATCATCTCCTTAACAGGATCTTTCACAACGCAATTTTTAAATTTTGATGGAGGAAAACTTATAATTTTTTTTCCTTTCATAAACTATGAGTTTGGTGTCCAGTCTAAAAACTCTGCGTAGTAGCAGAACCTGCAGATTTTCTCTTATTCATTTAAAAAAAATTATGGTTTTATATTTTATATTTAAGTCCATGATTTACATTATGTTAATTTCTATATGAGGTGGGAGATTTAGGTAAAGGTTTATTTTTATGCCTGTGGATCTACTTACTCCATTTGTTGGAAAGGTTATCCTTCATCTATTAAATTTCTTTTCCCCCTTTGTCAAAAATCAGTGAGGCATATATGTGTAGGTTTATTTCTGGGTTCTCAGGTCTGTTCTATCTTTGTGTTGATCATTCTGCCAATAGCACATTATCCTGATTACTCTAGTTTACATAATGCTGTAACTCACTCTCTTGACTCTCCACAGAGGGGCCTGACCAAAACCACAGCTTCCTGCTTCAAAAGAGTTGATGGGGGTGCTCAGAATCTCTGACAAGGCTGATCGCTAAAGTCTTCTCCTGCAGAAAGCCAGTCTCTGAAGACTGGAAGAGGTGTCTGCTTTATCTAGTGCCTAGGCATCAACAGAGTTTCAAGGAAAATGAAAAAGTGAAAGATGTCCCCAAAAAGGAAACAAGGTAAACCTGCAGAAGCAAACTCTCATGAAATGAAGTGACACAATCTTCCTGACAAATAATTCAAAATAGCTGCCACACACACACACACACACACACACACACACTCACACACAAACGAAGGTCATACAAAAATTTTTTATGCATTGGCCTAAAAAACCCAATGTCATCACAATAGTCTTATGAAAAGAAGAATCACAGAGCTGTTTTTAATGGTTAAACTAGAGGTTTTTAACCATTTGTATTTATTCACATATATGAACACGAGAATATTTTGCTATGTACTACAAAGGGAATGAAAGACTAAAAAAGCTCCCTAAAATACCCAGACATTGTAATGCAACTATTAGAATATAATATTTCCCACTGTAAATAAAATCATTCAGTTACTGTATTATTCTTTGCATCAAGTTTCAAATAGCGGAACACATTGTGAGCTCTCAATATATAAGAATTATCATTATTTCTATGAATATTATTTATGTATCTCATTTTGTGGTGTTTTTGTACATTACCTGGAAATCTATTTGTTGTTTCTAAGGGCAATGTGTAGACAAGTTTTCCTTCACTTTCTGCTGATAACTTGGCATCAGGGATGTGTTGTTTAATAAGTGATGTTATATTTTCCTGAACATGCGTTTCATTCAACTGCAAACTGGTGTTTGAAAATAAAAGAATCTATGTTATTTGACATAGTCTCCAGTGGCGTGACAAAAATTACTAGCTTCTGGCAGATCAAAAAAAAAAAAAAACAATTAAAATCTAATGCAAGAGATAAGCCATTTAAACATGAAAAGTGAGGGACGCCTGGGTGGCTCAGTTGGTTGGGCAGCTGCCTTTGGCTCAGGTCATGATCCCGGCATCCTAGGATCGAGTCCCACATCGGGCTCCTTGCTCCGCGGGAAGCCTGCTTCTCCCTCTGACTCTGCCTGCCACTCTGTCTGCCTGTGCTCGCTCTTGCTCGCTCGCTCTCTGACAAATAAATAAATAAATAAAATCTTTAAAAAATAAAACATGAAAAGAGAGGATAAAAAAATCAGATCATATAAATGTAATGAGAGAAAACAAAGGGAGCTAATCAGAACTATTGGTTAGGCATTCAGGTTCTAATGCCCAGACAAGGTTGATAAACACTCAATTCCTTTAAAGGAGAATAGTGGCAGAGTACAGATATCAAGGACACAAACGGGACTATATAAAATGGAATTTTTCAAAGGAGTTTAAGTTGGCTTAATAGGATTATCATATTGGTCAAGAAGAAGGAATTTTTGACAGGCAAAGACATAAAGCAGGTTCAGTTATTCAATTTACTTTTTTATACAGATTTATTAAACTATTAGTCTGTGATAAAAATATCCCTAAATGCTAGGATGAGGGTACAATGATGAAAAAGTGAGCACCGCCCTGTTCTTATGTAGTTCACTGTCCAGTGGGGAGACAGGCAGAAAAAAATAAACAAGCATAAAGAAATGATTAACAAGGGTGCCTGGGTGGCTCAGTGGGTTAGGCCGCTGCCTTCGGCTCAGGTCATGATCTCAGGGTCCTGGGATCGAGTCCCACATCCGGCTCTCTGCTCAGTAGGGAGCCTGCTTCCTCCTCTCTCTCTCTCTCTCTCTCCGCCTGCCTCTCTGCCTACTTGTAATCTCGGTCATCAAATAAAATAAATAAAATATTAAAAAGAAAGAAATGATTAACAATAGTGGTAAGTGCTGTGAAGGAAATGGGTTATAGATGGAAATTAATTGTGGATAAATGTGGGTATGGGTTGTTGAGAACACTAATTTTGTTTTTTTGTATGCTAACCTCATAATTATGACTAAGAAAAAATATTATAGAGAAAACGGTGAGTACAGTTCCTTTACATCTTTGGTTAGGTTTATTCCTTAGTATCTTATGGTTCTTGGTGCTATAGTAAATGGAATCGATTCTCTAATTTCCCCTTCTGTATTTTCATTATTCGTGTATAAGAAAGCCACTGATTTCTGTACATTGACTTTGTATCCAGCCACGTTGCTGAATTGTTGTATGAGTTCTAGTAGTTTTGGGGTGGAGTCTTTTGGGTTTTCCATATAAAGAATCATGTCATCTACAAAGAGAGAAAAAACCAGTCTATCCATTTAAAAATACCATGGATAACTCCCCAGTATAGGAGAAAAAATAAAAATGTATTAATCAAGTTTATAAAGTATGCAATGGACAATTATTATTAGTGGCTTGGCTTCTAACTTTGGTTTTACCATTTGAAATGTGTTACTTAACCTATCTGGGTAATCTGCTCATCAGCAAAAATTAACAGCTAAGGTTATCCTAAGAACTGAATAATAGTGATGTTTGCACTTAGCAAGTCCTTTAAAAATGCCTATTTTATTTGATCAATTGCTCATATTAAAATTATGCTATTTATGCAAGTATTAAGAACATCTGAGCATACATGCTATTTTTAGAAGCTGTGAAACCCACTGAGGGAATAAAGCAAAAACCAAAAAAAGCATAGTTGTTCTTCACGAGGTTTCTGCCCCCTGAGACAAGAATAATTTAAGAAATACTTCTTGGTCACTTAAGAAGAATTTGTGTGGGGCGCTAAATAGGATGGCATGAGCAGTTCACGCATCCTCTGTCGAGGAGTGTATGGCTTGGAAATGGAGGTCAGCCAACTTTTTCTGAAAATGACTATGTCGTAAATATTTTTTTATTATTTTATTTTTTATTATTTTATTTTTCAGTAGAGATCTAATGGCTTTACAGGCCAGTAGATCTCTACTCAAATTATTCAACACTGCTGTTGCAACATGGAAGCCATCATATGCAAGCAACATCTAAACATATGGGTATGGCTGTGTTCCAATCAAACATTATTTACAGCAACAGGAGGTGGGCTGGATCTGGCCCATGGATCATAGTTGGCTGACCCTGATTTAGAAGAAGAAAGAAGGCAATTACATGAAGTATTGTCCAGGAGCCCATGAAGAGATTTGTGAATTGGGCAGAGATCCAAAGGAGTGTTTTTTATTTTGAGGACATATCTTGTTGCCATGGTAATGTGCTAGGCACCATGTCATTTCCTTTTCATTTACTTTTTTTTACCTGCAACTAGGAATTGTTATTCCCACTTCATAAGCGAGAAAACAGTTTTGGAAAGTTTAATTAATTTCCAAGAAGCAATTCAAACAATGTAGCTTACAAAATGAAATACTGGAAAAATACACAGAGCTGGAGGATTAATAAAGACTACATGAGATGGCATTCAAAATAATGCTTTAGGACTTGAACAAGTGGTAATGGGTCTAAGAAATCCGAAAAGCTCAGTATATAACCACAAACAAGGGGAAATGTAGGTCACGGTAGGACATGTGCAATCAACAATGAACATTTTATTTTTGACTAAAGGATACTGAATTGACTAAAGGCAAATACTAAGGAAATCATGATGGGGTGGGCCAACCAACATCTCATGACTACAAAATCTGGATTCCAGTAGGTAAAATGGAACCATTGAAGTTTTTTTGTTCTGTTGTTGTCATGTATTTTTTTTTCTTGTTAAGGTATATCAATGGTCTAAATCAGAGCTGTACTTCAGATAAACTGACCAATTCATGAACAAATCAAAAATCAATTTAAAATATGGATATGGATACTAGTTTTCAAAGTTAAAAATATCCAGTCTCCATTTCTGGCTCTATCATTTATGAACCTAGGGAAACCAAATGTTTATCTGTAGAAAAAAAGTAGCAAGAGTTTCTATCTCAAAAGACAAAGGATTTAAGTAAAATAATGTTAAGTATCTTATCTCTGAGGTCAATTAACAGCTAGAATATCCTACTATTCAAAATGATGATAAAAATAAAATGAGGAGGATGGAAAGAAGAGGAAGCACAAGAAGAGGATAGCTGGGAGGAGGAGAAGCAAGGAGTCTACTTAAAAAAAAAAAATGATGATAACAGATGGGGGAGCGAGGGTAGGGATGTATGAAACAATTTGTCAGTTGTGAAAGTTCCCTTAATACAAACCTTCCTTAACAAACAGTGTGTTGTAGATACATTTTCTACCACATTTATCTCAATTTTTTTGTTGTTATCTTATATTTTCTTGTTTTGTTTTCTTTCTTTCTTTCTTTCTTTCTTTCTTTCTTTCTTTCTTTCTTTCTCTCTTTCTTTTTGAGAGAGAGAAAGAGTGCATGCACATATGAGGATTCATGTGCTCACAACCCTGAGATCATGACCTGAGTGGAAATTAAGAGATGGACCTTAACCACCTGAGCCACCCAGGCAGGCACCCCAAGTTATCTGACATTTTTCAATCTCTAACATCTGCCCATCAGTATCTCTCATATACACACAGCAATTCCATATATGTGCACAAGTATCTTCACATATGGATATGTAAACATCTCTGTGCAACAAATCAACAGTTTCTTGTGTGCTGTCACGTACTGGGTCAAGCATTGTGTCTCCTCTAGCTCATTTCTCATTTTCCCAGCCTCCTGACATGGTCCTACCTTAAGTGATATCCAATGCCCCATTTCTTCTTGAGGAACAGAGAAGAACCTGCGCACTTCAGCTTCCCTTTGGAGAGAAACACTTTCCTATCTGAAACGGAAGAAGCAAAGAAGAAAGTTTGTCAGGAAGTTGTCCATTCTTTCCCAAGAAAAAGACAGGTAATCATGATCTAGCTGGAATTCAGGAGCTTCTGCATCTTTAAATCCAGGGCTTAATAAAGACTCATTGGAACAGGTACCCTTTAACTTATTTGTGTATTTCAGGCTATTATTTTGCCATCCATCCAGCCAGGGAGGTTATGCACAGATGTCTTCTAATATAGACTATCATTATATTATTTATTTTAATTGACCAAACACCAAGATCATTTGAATATTTCAAGTTGATTCACCTTAATTTTGTGTAGGGGATTAATGTAGTAGAATATAGATTTTCACTTCACAAGAATTGACTTTCCTGGCAGATCATGTCCCGGTGTAGTGAAATGATACAAAATTTGGGGAGACACATGGAAAGGGTTGGGAGTGACTCTTTGGGCCCAGTTCATGTCATTACCAGTGGTCCAGATTGTCAGGTAAGGCTAGATGACCACATCATCATCATCATCATCATCATTATTATTATTATTTTAATTTTATTTATTTGACAGACAGAGATCATAAGTAGGCAGAGAGGCAGGCAGAGACAGAGAGGGAAGCAGGCTCCCTGCTGAGCAGAGAGCCTGATGTAGCACTCCATCCTAGGCTTGATCCCAGGACCCAGGGATCATGACCTGAGCCAAAGGCAGAGGCTTAAGCCCACTGAGCCACCCAGGTGCCCCTAGATGACCACATTATTAAATACAACTGCTGAGAATACCAATCCAGTCTCCTACTAGAGACCTTATCAGGACACTTAGGGGGGAGTCAACAGTTACCAGCCAGAATGTCAGCCTCATCCATGAACTGGGTACTGAAGAGGATCACATGGTCTGCTTTCCGCTCCTTCAGGAGATTCCAAACCTTGTGCCTTGAAAAGGGATCCAATCCAGCAGTTGGTTCATCCAATAGGAAAACCTACCAAGGATGGATGTATATAAAGGGCATTTCCAGGAAAGTGAAGTTCTTCCAGAAAACATGCAGAAACCATATTGCTTATATATTTTAAAGGATATTATAGTTAGGACCAGGTTATTATATTTAATGCTCTATCACAACTACTTTATCACAGATGTTTTTTGCCAATAAAAGATTTGAACTACTACTAGAAGTTTCATTTTTAAAAATCTGAATTCATCTCTAAATTTAGTCTGACTTACCTGAGGATCTCCTAAAATGGCAGTTGCAAAGCTGAGTTTTCTTTTCTGCCCACCACTTAAGTTTTGAGCCAGGACATCTTGAATATTTTTCATCTCCAATTCCAGCAAGACTCTTTGTATCTAGCCAAATGACATTTATGTCACAAACCAAGATTTCTTTTCTTTTTTTAAAAAAAAAAGATTTTATTTACTTATCTGAGAGAGACAGAGAGAGAGAGAGAGAGAGAGAGCGAGCACACAGCTGCAAAAGCAGGACAGGGAGAATCATGCTCTCTACCAAGAAAGGAGCCCCATGCGTAGCTTGATCCCAGGACCCTGAGCCAAAGGCAGAGGCTTAACTGACTGAGCCACCCAAGCACCCTTTTCCCTTTCCTTCCTTCTTCCTTCTTCTCCCTCCCTCCCACCCCTTCCCCTTCCTCTTAAATTTGGAAATAGAAGGCTACGAAGTGTAATGATTAAAAGCCTGGCTGGATTCGGAAACCATACCATGTTAACTAGCTGTGTAATCTTGGGCAAGTAAGTTGCTGTTGAACTTCAGTTTTCACATGTGTAAAATGGGGATGATAATGTACCTATTTCATAAAGTTGCTATGAGGAGTAAGTCAATTATTATATCTGAAATTAAGGATAATGTTTGACACATTATAAATCAGGCATACATGTTAGCTGTTATCTAAATTAGACTATTTTTTTTGGTCCAACATTTAGACATGATTTGCACAAATATGATTTAATGAAAGCTTAAAGAATTCCATGCAACTAGAGTCAACAATCTCATTTTAACCAGTACATTAGTTCTAACTATTCAGTACCTCTTTGTCGACTTCATGTGACTGAATGCCTTTTATTTTAGCAAAGAGCCTGAGATTTTCTTTCACAGTGAGGAAGTCAAACTGAACATTGGACTGTGGACAAATTCCAGTAAGCTTGATGATATTCTCTAGGTCACTTATTTCTGAAAGTTTATTGTTATAAATGGTGACTGAACCTATAACAAAAGTTAAAGTTAGTATTAGGGTAATACTTGAATTAAGATTTTCTAGACAGACTTTTAACTCTAGAGAATACAGTGATGGTTAACGGAGGGGAAAAGTCTGGGAGGATGGGGGAAATAGGTGACGGGGCTTAAGTTGGTGCTTGTGATGAGCACTGGATGTTATATGAAGTGTTGAGTCACTATAGTGTGCACCTGAAACTAATACTGCACTGTATGCTAACTAACCAGAATTGAAATAAACACTTACAAAAAGATCTTTCTAGATGGAGAATCACTGTAATAAATTACACAAACTGTAATTTGTTAATTACATTTTAGACACATGATTTTCCCTTCAAGGATTTTACAATTCAGGCATTATGAGCTTCAGTTATAGTTGTGTGGTATACTGGAAAGAAAAAAAAACGCCCCATCAGCAGATTTTCCCATCACGATGTCATCCATTTATCTACCCCTTCCTAGGTTTGCTTATGTAACAAACAGAATCCTAGCAAATGGGACGCAAGCAGAGGCTGTGAAATTGCCTCTGTGCTGGGATGAGCCTTCTCTTTGCTTCTGGGATCATGGATCCCTGGGTGAAGAATTCCAACCAGATTCTCAGAAGATGAAAGTCCATGTAAGCAGAGAGGAGCAGCAGTCCTAAATGAAGCCCTGTATACATGAGTGAGGACACACCAAAACATTCAGCACCAGCCAATGAAGCCCAGAGAGAAACACTGCCAGTCAATTCACAGAATCATGAGAAACAATAAAACATTTTTTATATAAAGCTAGTTAATGTGGGGGATGCTTGTTATGCAGCAAAAGCAACAGGTATAAGTTCAAATGTCAAATAGTAACTAATGACCATGACAATGGTTCTCATAAACAACTCAAATTTCATATATGCCAATTAAATATCACATACCTCTATCGATGAATACTATAAGTTAACTTCCCCTTTCCATTGTTGTCTGTGTTTGTAATTGATAATCAGAAGGACTTTATATTAACAGCTGATTTACATGTTGACCTGATTTTGAGAAAATAAAGTCTTACCTTTGGTGGGAACAGATAGCCCACTAAGAATATTTAACAGTGTTGATTTTCCAGCTCCACTGTGACCAAGTATTGCAGTGATTTGACCTTCATATATGTCAAATACCAAATCTAGGAAGAAAAAGAAAGGGAAAAAAGGTGGGAGAAAGAAAGGAAGGGAAAATACTAGGGAGACAGGAAGAAAAACAAAATCACAAATAAAACTGTATTATGGAGCTAATGGACTGCCTTTTTATATCATTGAATGGCCTTGTTCTCTAAATATTAATACAATGGGTTGTTAAATTCAAAATAAAAATAAAATGTGCTTTTATCAGTTTATATGTCTATCCTGTTTTGAAATTTTGAAATTATGTGGTTTCTCAGCAGGTTACATATCTAATACTCCCAGGTTTATTGACATTGCCTGGAATATGGTAGGATGGATGTTAATATTTATGGACTAATAACAGATTAATGGTAACAAACAAAACAAACTAAAACAAACAAACAAACAAATCCTTTGAAATAAATTTCTCTTTTTGCACAAAAGAAAAATATACAATATCTACAACAGCTTTGAAATGACAGAAGAAAAATTTGAATTTTTAGAAACCAACCCGACCCCCAAAATCCCAAGACTACCTCACTATTACACATCTTTCAAGTACATCAAATTCTAAAACATAATCATTTTTTCCTAACTTTTATTCCATCAAAGCATGTGTTAGAAGGGAAATTTTGTCATGTGGCCCAAATAACTCATTTCAAATCTGAAATACCACCAGTAGCTGCTCACCAAGAGCAAAAAGTATAGAATTAGGGGTGCCTGGGTGTCTCAATGGGTTAAAGCCTCTGCTTTTGGCTCAGGTCATGGTCCCAGGGTCCTGGGATCGAGCCCCACATTGGGCTCTCTGCTCAGCAGGAGCCTGCTTCTCTTTCTACCTGCCTCTCTGCTTACTTGTGATCTCTCTGTCCAAAAAAAAAAAAATCTTAAAAAAATATATAGAATTAAAAGCACAAATCAGTATCAATATAATAACTAAATCTTCTATTTCCCCCTTACCTTTCAAAGCTTCTATTTTATCAGGCTTTCCTTTATATTCTTTTGTAACATTTCTGATTCTGAAAAAAAAAAGATATTTCAAGGTATGACAGTTTTATTCAGTTTGTAATTCTAAATTTGGTTGACAGGATTGAATAAATCTTATCCTCAGGGCATAGGAAGATCTGGGATTTCACTCTCATGAAGCCATGGTTATGTGAGAGAATCAGCTAGAATACTACTTCCCAGTCCTGGGTGCACATTAACATCACCTGAGGAATTTTGTAAATTAACCTATGCTTAGATCCTATCACCAGATCTTCTGATTCCAAAGATTAGGGTATAGCCTGGCATTAGTATTGAGGACAAGGATCTTCTCTAAATTGCAAAGCCAAAGAAGCTAGACCAACAGGTAACATAGCATCCAAAACTGAAAGGTTCATCATGAACTACTGTGTCAGGTTGCAGGTATCTTGGGTTATCTTGAGTCAAGGTCTCCAGAAGTAGGTTAAAGGGTACAAGGGTAGAGTAAGGAAGAGAGGCAAAGATGGTAACAGTGACAGCATGGGTTTGACGTCTTACCTAATTGAGCTTATACTATCTATACCATTTAGTAGCTATTACTTTAATCAATGTACATATCCCAGGTTTCAGCTTTTGAACCTGAAACTTTTGGGTATTTTCGGGTTGTGTTGAAGGATGAGTGAAATCTTTCATCTTCCATGCATAGTGCTTGGTACACGATAAATATTCAATAAACATAAAATGGTACCAGTTAGATTATGTTGATTATGATAACAGAAAGGAAAAGAACATATGCCTGGTGCTACTGTACATCTGAAATCCTAGGCACTTAATTGGTTTTATTCTATCAGGTAGATATGTAATCCATAAACTAAATCAAATTTATGTTTCTTATATTGTCATCTACTATTCATCAAATGATTCAGGCTCCATTCATATTGGATTGTTTGATTAGATTCTTTACTCTATTTTAATCCCATTTACTATCACTCCATAGCACTTATGGTTGGGTGAGATGCTAAAGAGATAGAAGGAATACAAAAGAAAGACAGAAACACTAAATAAAGCGATTTCTTTGCTCCTTCTCAGCTGTTCCACTGAAAGTTAAACCTAGCTTAGGCCACAGGACAAATGTAAGGATAGAGGAACAGGCTAAAATAAAATATGGAACAGGCTGAAATAAAAACTGACACAGGCTTTGGAAGCTCTGTAGGGTAGGGTAATCTGAGACCATTCACAGAGGGCTGACAGTTGGGGAGTCATTAATGGGCAAGGAGAATGTGAAAATCCTGGGATCTTGAGGACTTTCTCCTATTTTCTTATCTGGAAAGAAAAGTTGCCTGCCTCTAACGACACATACATCTGGGAACCAGGATGTGCATGACACTCTAAGGCACACACCTTCCTTAATTCCCTTTGTGTCTGTCTCCAGATCCTTTCTCCCTTCCTCTCTCCTACTCTTGGCAATCAATAGAAGAAAGAGAAAAAAACTGCAAGAAAAAAGTAGGGAGTATGATAAAGGAGGAGAGGCAAAGTATGAATAAATGAGACCAGGTAAAGAAATGAGAGAAGCCAAGGACGGAGAAGAGAGACAGCAGATAAAAGATTGAGAATCCAGGCAACGTTTTCTTTGGATTATCTTTGTTTGGTGAAATCTAAGTTTGCATTTAATGTAAATATCATGATATGAGATAAAACAGGTTAAAGGAATTTTTCTCTAAACTTGAAGTGGGAAATGATGAAGGTAGTGTGGAGGGGGTTAGTTGGAAGCTGTCCTTAGGGCACAAAAGAGAACCGTGCTAGCCTCAGGGGCTGTAGCTTCTCAGTCTTTGGCCTGCTCTCCATCTGCATACCTGATAGCTTCTTTTCCATGGAATTCTGGAGACACTGGTTCAAAGGAGTCATTAGATGAAGGATCAGAGTCAATTTCATCTTCAAGAACCACATGATCAGCTTTTTGTTGCCGTGACCAAAAGGAAGACTTCAGGAAAAAGAAGGGGGGGTACCCATGTCCATATTCATCTACATGAACAGGAGACAAATATTGGGTCAATCACCAGTTTAAAAGAAAGAGTCACCCTAATAAACAGAGCAAAGTCACCTCTTTGCCCAGACACCCGAATGCATCATCAACACAGGAAATGCACACGTTTTCCTTGATAGGTGTAGTCTGCATAAGGAAAAAAAATCACTAAGATGTCTTTATTATAACAATTGTGCCTACAGGAAGAAAGGCAACTGGAATTTTAAAATATCCAAGGGGGATTTTAAATGTCAAGACTTTCCTTGACCCTGAGAAAGCCAACTATTGGAATATAAATGCTAGACGTGCCACGCATGCCAAATGTTATCTAGGAGTCCAGCTGTCACGTCGCCCACAAAGGGAGAACAAATTGAGAAATCAAGAATTTGTATCCAGTAATATTGGATACAAATATTCCAAGAGAAAACAGAACAGGATTTAATGAAAATGAGGGATACACTGTAAGAAAGGAGAGAAAGGGGTAAAATAATATATTGAAATTCAACAGAGAGGAATTTTTTTTAAAAAAAACTCCTTTATATTTATGTTTTATCCCATCCCTAAATAATAACTTTCCCCTGAAGCAAATTTACTCTGCATGACCCCCTTTCTGGAAATAAATCCACAATGTATTTGCATTTAACTGGCATTTCTATTTCCCTACAAGAGGAGAGACATTATGACGCAAAAAAAAAAAAAAAAAAAAATTACATTTCGCTAATATTCTGCAACGACCTCCAGTGTAATAATGATGCATTTTCAAACGTATATGTACTTTTCCTGTGTTTAGTCATTCCTTCATGCAATATTGATCAAACACTCTCTAAACACCTGTCGATTGGTATGTTATTAGTTAGGACTTAATCTCTTTCCCTTCACGAGGAAATCTAGTGAATGAAAGCATAGAGTTTGACTGGGTCCTTTCTACCACCAGATTCACCATTGCATGATTCTGTTATTTTAGTCAGTTAATCTTCCTTTCTTCGTTCATATTGCTCATCATTCACAGAATTTTGAACAAAGTCACCTCGTTAGAATTCAGGCTTAATGAACAGATGGTACAAATAATTCCAAGTGTATCATAAATGTTCTAGCCAAAATTGTAGATCCTGGCATGTATTATTCTGGACTTTTCGGAAAGGCAGAGACAGTGACTGTTCTTAAGGGATTATCTGAAAACAACAACATGATCGATTCGCTGTTTCTAGACATTTCTCAGCACCTTGGCCCTCACTCTTTCTCTTCTGATCTTTTGACCAAGTGTTGAGTCGTTGACTTAAAAAGAAGAATGCCCAATGTGTTTATTTCATTAGTAATTTCCATAATTTTTACAGCTTGATTGAAGTATGACTAACAAATAAAAACTGTATATATGGAAGTTGTATAATGTGATGGTCTAATATAGGCATTTACTGTGAAACATTACCACCATCCAGCTAACTAATGTATCCTCACCTCACATGGTTATTATCTTTCTGTGTGTGCGGTGAAAACACCTGAAATCTACTATAGAAGTAAAAACATATGACCTATTGACTTTCCTAGTCTGGGAGACTTTTAAAAATGTACATATCCTCATCCCACCACTGACAAAATGAATCATAATCTCAGGGTTGAATTGGAACCACCGAGCAAAATAGGCAAAAGCAACCATAAATTTCCATGACTGAGTATCAAGCCAGACGCATTTAGGAAATAGCTTTCTAAGCATCACTTTAAAAAAGAAACAAACTGCATTTAGAACACAGTGAAGTTCAAAGATCAGTGACCCTATAAACAAAATACCAGCTGTAGTTCTGAGCAGTCAAGTAACAAGAAATAAAGAACTAATGTGGCCATTGGCAATGACCTTGTTCGTTGCCTTTGACGCACAAAGTAGTTTTCAAAATATAAATAACACATGTGTTAGATGTGTCTTTAGGAAATGATAATCAATTTTAACCATAACTGTACTTACTTGGCAAAATTTTCTCAAAATAAATCGTCAGTGCAATATAGAAGAGAAGATCAAAAGCCAACATGAAATTTGTTGCTATTATCATATTTGAATAGTCCGATGGATTAGGAAATGCGTTAGAATTCAAATCATAGTCCACACGCAGAAGCTGAAAATTAAGAACTAATTAATGAAAGAATATCAGGTTTGCAATAAATGGTTAACAATTGGGTTTAGCATAAATGTGTAAGAGCTACTTTTTGCCTCCTATGGGGAGCACAAAGTTGAGTGAAACTGCCTTCTTTACAATTCTCAAATCTTGTGGAAGGTGTGTAACCCAACTATAATGAAATTAAGTAATTTCTGTGGTTAAATTATGTTCCAAATGAAACTGGAGCATTAGGACTATTACAGGATTTTTGTTGCCTTCATGCCCCTGGTTCTTGATCACACACTTCACAGAATAAAGAGGTAGACCAGATGAAAAGTGGTGGGCAGCAAGGCAAAGTTTATTGAGTGAGCGTACAATGCTCCCGGAGAGGGAGGGGGCCTGAGAGAGTTGCCATTTTGGTGTTCAAGTCTAGGGTTTTTCTGAGGTTTTTGCAGATGTATCTTGAGCATCCTGAGTGTGGGTCCCTGTTCATTGGTCTCTAAGTTGTGCCAATGAGGGCTTTGATCACGCACCTGTCTACCTATTGTGTTATCCACATGTTGATGGTCTTTTGGGCTGACATTTGGACATGAACTGCCTCAACTTGTGGTAGTGACCCCACATTTTATGGTTAATTGTTTTGTTTCAGGATGTTGCAAAAGTCACTTCTGCAGAGGCTGCTAGTCGGGATGCCATTGTGGTCTTCTGCAGTCCATAAAACAGGATGCTATTGTGGTTTCATCTTAGCTGTCCTGGCTTTCTGTTTTCTTGTTGGAGACCCTGGCCTGACTACCTAAGTGTTCACTGAACTCCTAATAGGAGGAGGCAGGGAAGTATAGGAGATGACATTGAGCTTAACCTTAGATAAATTTTTACCAAATAAGATACAGGACAGGAAAAAGGTGTGGTCCTCCTTGAAAATGGCATCATGAGAAAGAATTCATGCTCTTAGAAAAACAAAACAAAACTGGTGTGTTTAAGGAGAACCTATGGGAAAAGTGGAGTATAATGTTCAAGTTAACGGGTCTTTTATAATGAATAATCCTTTCACTAAGAACCAAATAGCAGATATGTATGCAAGGACCAAAACTGCCATTTAATTGGAGGGATAGCAAAGTGAGTTCAATGTGAGAATCAGATAAACAGAAATGACATTTGATGAGCAGAAATGTAATTTGCTCGTCAATTATTATGGTTTTAAGTTTTATTTTTAAGGATTTTATTTATTTATTTAACAGAGAGAGAGAGAGAGAGATCACAAGTAGGCAGAGCAGCAGGCAGAGAGAGAGAGGGAAGCAGGCTCTCTGCTGAGCAGAGAGCCAGATGCGGGCTCAATCCCAAGACCCTGGGATCAGGACCCAAGCTGAAGGCAGAGGCTTTAACACACTGAGCCACTCAGGCACCCTTATGGTTTTAAGTTTTGATTTTCTTTTCTTTTATATGGTGGTCTATACTTTCACTTGTTGTTCAATTATAAAGTCAAAATAAGAGCTAGAATAATTAGAATTCAATCTGCAATGTCAAATCCATATTTAATCAGTAGCCAAGAAAATGCTTTAGATCATTTCTGAAGAATGATATGCTGACCTTCTATTTTTTTTTTTTTCACTCACCAAATGGCTTATTTTGCTGAGCTTAGTATGCCCAAAGCTTTTAAAAGTTCATCTTTGAGAATCATCTGGGTGGCTCAGTCGGTTAAGCCACTGACTCTTGGGTTTTGGCTCAGGTCATGATCTCAGGGTCCTGGGATTGAGCCCCACATTGAACTCTGCACTTAGCACAGAGCCCACTTGGAATTCTCTCTCCCTATCCTTCTGTCCCTCTCCCCTACATGCTCTCTCTCAAATAAATAAATAAATAATTTTTTAACGTTTATCTTTGGGGCACCTGGGGGCCTCAGTGGGTTAAGTGACTGCCTTCGGCTCAGGTCATGATCCTAGAGTCCCAGGACCAAGTCCACCATTGGGCTCCCTGCTCAGCAGGGAGTCTGCTTCTCCCTCTCACCCTCTCCCCTCTCTCTCTCTCAATAAATAAAATCTTTTTTAAAAAAGAATTTATTTATTTATTTGACAGGCAGAGATCACAAGTAGGCAGAGAGGCAGGCAGAGAGAGAAGGGGGGGAAGCAGGCTCCATGCTGAGCAGAGAGCCCGATGCAGGGCTCGATCCCAGGACCCTGAGATCATGACCCAAGCTGAAAGCAGAGACCTAACCCACTGAGCCACCCAGGTGTCCAAAGCAAATAAATAAAATCTTTTTAAAAAGTTCATCTTTACAATGTAACAGTAGTCTGCACTGAGGCTTTGAATCTGACAACGCTAATCATAGAAAAGACTATAAACAACGGAATTCCAGACAGGAAAAATGTTTCTGAAATGCCATCAAACAGTTGGGCTGTTTCTCACCTGGGCCATTCCAAGCAAGAAGGCAAAGGGGCTAAGAAAGCTTAAAATCCACTCCAAGGACGTAGGAAGTTGTCTGTACAATGCTGTAAATCCCAAACTTCCCCAAAAGACCGTGAGAAGGAACACGACCAGACCAGTGAGGAAAGATTTCTTGACCAAGACGCTCATTAGAAAAGCCAATGCTATCTAAAATGAGAGAAGATCCAGTTGGTTTATATTTCCCTAAGGATTATTTTTAGAATAATGCACTAAGGAATTGTATATATAAAATTAGAGTTACATTTTTTGTCTATAATACAAAACTGTGCTCTATAAATTGCACTCTAAGTTGGTAATGTTACACTCTAAGTTGTAATGTTACAAAACATTACAAATCTTAAAAAAAAAAACACTACAAATCAAATACATGGATGTTCTCAAGCAAACAGTGGATAGCAAAGAAAAGGGAGATGGGGAATAATTACCTGTTTAGAAACCAACACTTGATCCTTAGGGTAAGAGTTGGATGGAAAGCAACTTAATTCACCAACTCACCAAAGACAATCCATAGAGGAAGAAGAGGGTGAAGATCGCCGTGAAGCCAGTCAGAATGACAAACTGGACAGATTTTATAATGAGTGCCAAGGAAAGTGCCATAATGAAGATGAAAACACCATAGAGCAGACCCCAGGAGAGCCTAGGACAGAAACAAGATGTTATTTTAGAATTTCATGTTCTACTGAAAGGAGGATCTAGAATGGATCCTAACTGTATTCATTGGTGCATACATTCTTTTAGTAGATACTTATTGAGTTTCAGGATATGTAAATATAAGGTAATTATTTGGGGAAAAATCCCTTAGGAATTAGGGATATTTTTTGACCTAAAATTAATTACAGAAAAATACACACACATACATGTACACACGTGCGTGCACACACACACACACACACACACACACATCACTGTGAGGAAAAGGAGAAAATAGTCTTCCAGTCTATTTGATTTTGGTTCAAACATGTTTTTCTGCTGCATTCATACTCTGTGACTTGAGCAAACTCTATAATCCCTCATCTTTTTTTTTTTAAATTGTTCTAGACACTGGGAATAATACCACAGTATTGGCTCAATGAAGTTATGTCCAAGTACATCATAACTCAGTGAATCTCAGGTCTTTTCTCCTCTTTGGGGCCTCTCTAGGGGTGAGGAGCTTCATGGATTTCCTCAGAGATATAGGATAGTTCACCTTCCTTTGTTTAATTCTCTTATCATGTTGATGAACATTCTTTATAGGGTATAATGAAATAATGAAAACAAAACACCAGCAAAACAACAACCTACATGTACGGCAATTACTCTGCACTGGAAAGTGTTTTCATGAACTTAGCAAATATGAAATCATTCTATTTTCAAAAGGCCCTATGCAGAAGTGTCATTATTTTCTTCATTTTCTAGACAAAGAACCTACTGAACAAAGATTTGAAGTACCTATAATTTCAAGTCCAGGCATTCTGGCTCTAGAGCTGTTAGAGTTCACGGCTCTGCCATACATCCCTCCAATATTAATTCAATAAGCAGTTCGATATTGACTAATACCATTCTCTTCCAGACTGCAAATGTATTGTCATTTGCATATTCCATGTGGCTTCCTAGCCTCTGTGTTATTTTACTTCCTTTTCACTACGAACACCACCTCCATGTTTTTAAGTCATTCTCAAGTTCTCTCCCACACAGGACCTTGTCCATGCTTGGAATTACACAGCTTCTGGCATTTTAAATTCAAACTACCCAGCCCCTATTCACAAGCCTCTTCTGCCAGCTTGTTCCTTCAAATATATCAATCAAACCCCACCTTTAGTCTCAAAAAAGCTCCTTGTCTTTGACCTCTTTTTTCTCCTTTCAGTCCCATGCTGGCTTGAATTCTATTTCCAATCAGCTTTGACACCCAAATCTACCATTTCTACCACACTCTTGCCAGTAGACTCAATGGCCATCCCTCATTATCCCTACCTCACAACCAGTAGACTCAATGGCCATCCCTCATTATCCCTACCTCACAACCAGTAGACTCAATGGCCAACACTCATTATCCCTACCTCACAACCAGTAGACTCAATGGCCAACACTCATTATCCCTACCTCACAACCAGTAGACTCAATGGCCATCCCTCATTATCCCTACCTCACAACCAGTAGACTCAATGGCCAACACTCATTATCCCTACCTCACAACCACTATCCAAACCCAAACGTGCTATTCTTTCTTCAGTCTGAGAAGCACAGTAACTCACAGCCTTAACTTGGCAAGTGTTACATCAATGACAATTTATCTCGGTCATAGGAAAGAGTTAGAAAATGATTAGGTTTGAATACTGATGCTCTGAAGAGGCCCACTTTTCCTAAATTCCTACATTTATTCATTTGTGCTATGCTTTACTCACCAGAATGCGGAATCCCGAAGACCCATCATCCTCATCAAGCCCTTCATCTTTTTCCTCTCTCTTGTAACATTAAGAGATGCATAATAAGTGAATGAGGAAAAGGAAATAATGCAGAAGAAAATGAAGAAATCAGCTTCAATGCCCCCCTGACTGACAAAGGGATGTATCTTCATATTTTTTCCAGTAACGGACATCAATTCCTCCATCACTGAATGATTTGTTGCAGTCTGAGAAAATATATTAATAAAAAAAATTGTATATTCATGGATGGCATGCTCTGTTTTCTTTCAGCCATCTGTTTTCCTCTGAACACAAAACTGTTAAGTCTGGATCTGATGCTAGTCTAAATTTTCACTTCTGTGTTCCACCACTGGACCACTGACTCCAGGCATTCTGAGCTTCTCACAGTTCTCAAAATTGACTATGTGTTTTATCACCTCCCTGCCTAACCCTGCCTCATAATGTGCATGATACACATTAATGACCTTATATACTTGGTGACTCTTACCTCAAGCTTCATTTAAATTTAAATTTAAATTTAAATTTAAGTGATGTAAATTAGGAATTCTCCCATGGCATTTTAGGCTGAGAAGTTAAGCCTGTTTACTTACAGACACTTTATACCCCCCTGCTACCCTACTTTTCCCTTTCTAATAACTTGTTTTTAAAGTTTCTATTTAAATTCTAGTTAGTTAACAGGTGGTGTAATGTGGTTTCAGGAGTAGAATTTAGTAATTCAACACTTACATACAACACCAAATGCTCATCACAAGTGTCCTCCTTAATCCTCATCACCCTTTTATCCCTCCCCTACCTCTCGTCCAGCAACACTTAGTTTGTTCTCTATAGTTGAGTGTCTTACGGTTTGCCTTCCCCTTTTTTCCTTCCCTCATGTTCATCTGTTTTGTTTCTTAAATTCTACATATGAATGAAATTGTATGTTATTTGTTTTTCTCTGGCTGACTTATTTTGCTTAACATAATACATTTTAGCTCCATCCAGGTCATTCCAAATGACAAAGTTTCATTCTTTTTGATGGTTGAGTAATATTTCATTATATATCTATATCTATATCATCTATATCTATGCCTCTCTCTATATATCTATATATCTATATCTATATATAGATCTATATCTATATATCTATATCTATATATAGATCTTTATCTATATATCTATATCTATATATAAATATCACAACTTCCTTAAACATTTGTCAGTTGATAGACATTTGGGCTCTAATAATGTTCCTACTGTATGCCTGGCATCCTGGCAAGGCTAAATTCTTGGGAGAGAAAATTTTTCTTTTATTTATGTCTGTAGCCCCCATGACATATAGAAGTTTAAATAAACTTTGTTCTAAAGAAACCAGTGATTAAGTGAAGGAACAAACCTACCATTTATATTTAATTTCATGAACGTTTTGAGGCCTCTAATAGCATTGATCTGGATGCAACATCAGTTAGCATGGAACATTTGTACTCACTTCTATGATAGCTGCATTGATAGCAGCTTGAAGAGCCACAAAACCTTTCGTCCAGTATTGTGAAACTTGGCAGCTAACATTTTCAGTCATTTCATAACAATGAGCTTTAAGAGAAAAAAAGAAACCCATAGATATCACTATGGATTATTTCAGGCCTTATTATAAGAAACACAATGGTCGCACATTATAAATGTTGTTATTTTCACTGAAGGCCTATGAAAACATAAACTGGAGTGATGATTCTCAAGTACAGCAGACAGAGCACATACAGGGGATGTTCTGCATTAAATTAGAATATACTATGCTTTCTCACACTACCTTCCCTGTTTCTTCATCCATCAAAGATTTTGTAAAGTTCTTCTCCTCTATGATTTTGTATTGTCAAAATAATCTTTTTATATTTTTCAAAGGTTAGTAGTTCTCATATGGATTGAGAACTAGAACTTTGCTTAACATTACATACAACACAGGCAATAATGAACAACTGGGAGTTCAGAGGAGATAACTTACTATGTTTAAATCATGTCAATCAGAACATCTTTTGAAGGAAAAAAAAATCTTACTGAAAAAAAGAAAAATGTCTACCAGTCTAGTGAATATTAAATTGCATTAAAGAGATGGTGATATTTAATGTGAAAAAATAAAATTGAGGATTGGAATTAAATGCATGTTTCATTAACATTTTAAATATTTAAAAATCATTGGAAATCATTCAGGCCTACAAACAAAGATATAATCAACACATATGTACCCATGGACAAATTTTATAAATGAAGAAATCATTACAAATCCAATTGGAATCCTCTGTATATTGTCTATGATCTTACTGCTTTTCCTAGCAGCAAGCTCCTAAGAGGCTAACTGCTTTCCTGAACTTTGTGTTTATATATGCCATTACGTTTCTATAATGTAACCCCAAACCACACATGTAATTTTAAATTGTTAAACTTTATATCATCTATCTTATTAGAGTCATCATTCTCCATTTTTCTTCATTTGTTCTACAGTATGATTTTGAAATTTATATAAATGGCCCTATTTTTTCTTCTTTTTAAGATTGTGTAGAACCACATTGCAGGAATACAATTCAATGTATTTATCTATACTCTCATTGATAATAATTTGTTTAATTTCTTTTTTCTTTTTGCTGTTTAAAAAAAAAAGCCACTGCTATGAAAGTCCTTATATATGTCTTCTCATGAATATGGGTGTATCAGTCAGGATAGTCAATAATACGCCTAGTAACAAACAGTCTTCCAGATATTAATGTCTTATTGCAGCAACAGTTTACTTCTCACTCATGCTACAGAGTCAGAAAGGTCTTTGCAAGGAGGGGAGTAAGGTCCTCTGTTTCACATCTAAGGGTCCCAAGATGACAGTTTCCATCTGGCTTGCAGAAATAGGTGAGGAAAAAGTATAGAGAACTCACATCTGCTTTTCAATGGCTTGAATCTAGGTATCTAATTATAGCTACAGAGCAATTATTCCATGTCCTCAGAAGGAGAGGAGAATAGGCAGCAAATTTTTAACACAGGCATGAGACTTTCACTAATAAAATTTCCATGATGCTGGGTTACAGATTATGATATCTTCAACTTAAAAATAAAATTTCTCCATTTTAAACATTTAAAATATTTCATAATATTGGGTTTTCTTTGCTATGTATCCTTGTCAGTACTTTGTATTGTTCTATTTACTGTTTTTGGCCATATATAAAATGATATCACGTGTGGTTTTAAAATGCATTTCCTTGATTACTAATGCAGGTCCAACTGTTTATTCTTAGTCTGTGTTTCTCCTTCTATGAGGCTCCTATTTATATCTTTCACTTTTCTCCTATTTCTATGCTTTTTTTCTTATTTACTTAGAGAAAATCTTTATATATTCTGGTATTGACCTTTTGTTAGTTTTGCTTATATAAATACTCCATCACAAGTTTTGCCTTAACTTTTTATTATCTCTCTGATGTCTTTTGATAAAGACAATTCCTTAATTTTGATCTAGTTGAATTTAGCAAACTTTTCTTTTATAGTTTACTTATTTTTTGTTGTTTAAGAATTCTATTCTATCCCATAGTTGCAAACATATTCTCCTATATTGACTTCTAGAAAGTTTACAGGACCCCCCCCCCCCCCCACTGAATTCTGTACCTGGAATTGGTTGTTTAGTATGAGATAATTTCACTTTCTTCTTTATGGACAGATGATTTTCCCAGAACCAGTCACAGTATCTTCTCATTCATATGTTAACTTTCAAATTTGTGTGAGAGCTTTCCAGGTTTTTTCCTATTTCATTGCTCTATCTGTGTTTTACTATAGCATATTGTCTTAATTACTTATAATTTCATTCTTTTTAAAAACCATCTTGGCATTTTTTCTTGTCTATCCATTCCCTGAGTATATAGTCTCTCCAAGTTCAAAATTTCATCTCATATAAACCCAAGATCTTCTCACCTGTTCTTATGTAGCTAAAACCCAAATCTCTTGGTTATGATTGGAAAAATCATACAACATTAATAATAATAATCAATCACTCTGGATTTGGTGACCTCTTCATTTTGGGCCCTCAGAAAATAAGCTTACTCAGACATCTGAAGAGAATCTTCTTCTATTTTATCCATAAACAAATGTACTCTTCTTTAGCAATAATATATTACATCTACATATTCCATTTAATATATATGTATATGTACACATGCATATATGGAAATGTGTGTATGTATGTATCCATCTAAGAAACCATATGTAACAAGCATCTAATACAGCATGTTAATAAAACCAAATCCCAATGTACATTTCTTAAAGGTGTCAGTTATCCTGTTGACATCACATTGCAGATAGGGATTTTTAAATCTGTTGTATTAACATCCATTCTGATGTACAATTTATGCCATAATTGTGGTGGAGAGCATTGGAGTTACATAGCTGGAAACTTACCGTCATGGTCGCTGTGTTCCTGCTTTGTTGGAATTCTATAACCCAGCAAGAATTTCAAATGATATGAGAATGCATTAGTAAAGATGACTTGTATAACTTCATCAGTATTATTTGACATTAATTCTTTAATATTTTCTTCTTTGGACAGCCCCAAAACGTTTGCATCTGTCATTACAAGAAGGGAATATATTTGTTAGTAAATTATTAGGAGACCAACTTCAGGATGTCATGATAAATTATTTTTACTAGAGTTCTTTTTTTTTTTTTAAAGATTTTATTTATCTGCCCAACAGAGAGAAAGATCACTAGTAGGCAGAGAGGCAGGCAGAGAGAGAGGGGGAAGCAGAAAGCCCAATGCAGGGCTCAATCCCAGGACCCTGAGATCATGACCAGAGCCAAAGGCAGAGGCTTAACCCACTGAGCCAACCAGGTGCCCCATTAGAGCTCTTTTTAAAAAAAAAAAAAATTTCTTTTCAGCGTAACAGAATTCATTGTTTTTGCACCACACCCAGTGCTCCATGCAATATGTGCCCTCCATAATACCCACCACCTGGCTCCCCCAACCTTCCACCCCCCACCCCTTCAAAACCCTCCGGTTGTTTTTCAGAATCCATAGTCTCTCATGGTTCATCTCCCCCTCCAATTTCCCCCAACTCCCTTCTCCTCTCCATCTTCCCATGTCCTCCATTTTATTTGTTATGCTCCACAAATAAGTGAAACCATATAACTGACTCTCTCTGCTTGACTTATTTCACTCAGCATAATCTCTTCCAGTTCCATCCATGTTGCTACAAAAGTTGGGTATTCATCCTTTCTGATGGAGGCATAATACTCCATAGTGTATATGGACCACATCTTCCTTATCCAATCGTCTATTGAAGGGCAACTTGGTTCTTTCCACAGTTTGGCTACCATGGCCATTGCTGCTATAAACATTGGGGTACGGATGGCCTTTCTTTTCACTACATCTGTATCTTTGGGGTAAATACACGGTAGTGCAATTACAGGGTCATAGGGAAGCTCTATTTTTAATTTCTTGAGGAATCTCCACACTGTTCTCCAAAGTGGCTGCACCAACTTGCATTCCCACCAACAGTGTAAGAGGGTTCCCTTTTCTCCACATCCCCTCCAACACATGTTGTTTCCTGTCTTGTTAATTTTGGCCATTCTAACTGGTGTTCGGTGATATCTCAATGTGGTTTTAATTTGAATCTCCCTGATGGCTAGTGATGATGAACATTTTTTACACTAGAGCTCTTTATAGAAATAAAACACAATCAAATATCAACTTTGAGTAGGTCAGGGAGAATAAAGTTTGGGAAAAGACATAGCTCTTCAGAAGAACTACATGAAGATTAGTTCTTTTCTTTTTAAAAATATATTTATTTATTTATTTGACAGACAGATCACAAGTAGGCAGAGAGGCAGGCAGAGAGAGAGGAGGAAGCAGGATCCCCACTGAGCAGAGAGCCTGATGCAGGGCTCGATCCCAGGACCCTGGGATGATGACCTGAGCCAAAGGCAGAGGCTTTAACCAACAGAGCCACCCAGGTGCCCCTTATTTTATTTTCATTTGTAGTTCTTGAACCAATTTTAATCGCATATAATATCATTCCATACCAATTAAACTATGCACAGGAGAATTAATATTACAATAAATCTACAATGTTGGCAAAAAAATGATCATGAATGGGAGATCATTGTGTTTAAATCACAATTAGGCTTTGGTCCATAGCAGATGAAAATAATTATGAAAAATCATTTTCCTTTAACAATCCTGGCAGTAGGGTAAGTATACTTAAAAAAAAGAAAAAAATAAAAATTTAAAAATATGTCAATTGAATATACTGATATCGCTAAAATAATCCCTCTTTCAGCAGATATTGTGTACAATGCATTACAAATAACTCATTTAGTTTCAAAGAATGAGAAGGAAAGCAAAGAAAATTGTGGATTGGGGTGGGAGTGTTGAAGATGCATGTGGAGAAAAAAGGAGAAAAAGTTCTATTTTGGTAGAACTATTTTTTTTCCTGGAACCTCATCCTTAAATCCATGTGATCTTGAATAAGTCATATAGGCTTTATCACTCAATTTCCATTATAAAATAAACAATAATATCTATATTAGTATCACAGAATATTACTACAAAGTACAGAAAATATAATACAGAATAATATTCTATTACTACAGAATGAAGTCTATAAAATCTATGTCATGAGAACATTAAAGAATGTCATAATTGCAATTACGTTATTTATTAATCAAAGATAACAATGCAGTCATTGTAAAGATAAACTTGATGTAAAGACCTTGATATAGTCATTTAATGAATATTTGTTAGCCCAGTTGCATGGGACCTTGAACCAGGATATTGTTGGGAGGCACAAAGTTATGGCATTGTGAGCCCCTCTGCCCCAGGAGGACATCTGTGAGCCAGAGGATGAGGGCAAACACACCTTGAGTAAACAGGGAGACCAGACCTTAAGTGGACAATGCAGATCAGAATACCATCTTGAATCAGAAAGGGAGTCAGTGTTTGTAGGGAAGACACACAGTGCAGACATTAAAATTCAGGTGGAAGCAAGGGGGTGGCGGTTAGTGAGGCATGATGGGGAAGTAAGTTTGGATGTAAACCATTCATCCACCTGTCCTGGCAGTGAGAAGTGAAGCATGGATAGGAAAGAAAAGTCCAACATAATTTGGGAACTGCGGCCATAGAGACTCTTAATAGTGGGAGACTAAATGCAGATTACATAGAGGTGGTCTTCTGGATACTGAATACAGGTAGGGGGTCAGGATCCAGGCACAAAATTGATGGTTACATAAACTGTAGTAGAATCATGAACATAGGAGAGCAAAGAGGAGAGACTTTATAGATTGGGTGTTCCCCTTACAGTAATACCCATGGTGAGGAATTGTGGTGTTTAAAATTGATACTTAGTACTTCCTAAGTCACTTTATGTATGTATGTAGGTATATAGGTAGGTAGGTAGGTATTTATTGATTGTTGGGAGGGGCAAAGAGAGAGGGAGAGAGAATCTCAAGCAGGCTCCATGCTTAGTACAGAGCCCAATGCAGGGCTCAAGCCCATGGTCCTGAGATCATAACCTGAGCCAAAACCAAAAGTCAGACACTTAACTAACTGACTGAGCCACCTAGGTGCTCCCAAGTCACATTTTTATGTTCTTTTTTAAATCGACATATAATTCATATAACATAAAATTCATCCTTTTGAACTGTACAATTGCATGATTTCTAGTCTATCCACAAAGTTGTGCAAGCTCTAAATTGTTTGTAAATTATAACTCAACTCACATTTATGGGCCAATCACTATAGATTTCCCTTTGAGGTATGCATTTATATTTGCAAAGAAGAATTGTTTTTATTTGCCTGACATTCACTCTTCCTTCTGGTAAACACTCTAAAATGCATTTGGGATACGGACCCTCTTCCACTCACATACCATGTGGTTTGGATATGGTCTGCAACATGACTAGGAACCCAACCAATGGCAGTGACAATACCGTATTCTTCTATTCAGTGAGATTCGTTCTTGGTGGACCAAGACAAACACTAATCCAAAGTAGACCATCATTCCAATGGGTCTACTTTCTGAAATAATTTTGAACAGTTGGGAAAAGTCTGTATGCTTTTTAATGGAGTTGTTTGTGGTAGGGCTTACATATGGAGATTCTGCAGACTAAGTCTGCTTCTATTTGAGGAGAGCTGATAAGAGAATGAGTCTAGCACACAGTACTACAGACCCGACAATTGGAGACATATTTCTTCCTCTATTGTTGACCCATCTCTATCCATACTCATTTCCTTAAAGTTAGACAAAAGATTCCCCCCCTTTCTTTGAGACAAGTTGAATTGGGATTCTCTCATTCTCAACTGAAGTATTCACAAAAAATATAGTACTATTGATCTTATTTTGAGTATGGTGAAAAAGTGGCTCAGAGAAGTTGACGACTTGCAAAATGCACTATGGACCTAGTCACAGAAGTATTTTTAGTCAAATTGTTCTTGGACTCTAAGACTAGTTCTTTTGTCTATACACTAGGCTGTTTTTCCTGATTTCGGAAAATTATTCTTCAGGAAGGCGACCTTGACAGTCATAATGCTCTTCTTATTTTTCATTGATAAGTATCTTAATGATGAAGGGTGGAAATTTGAAACACAGAATACTCATCAATAGAATCTTCAAATTAGTAAGACATTTTTTTGGTAGTAAAAACCTGGAGATAAAATTTCCATAATAAAATTCAAGAAAAGACTCACCGTTTTTGTCTCTAATAATAAGCAAATGCTAGAGTGACAATCTCTGTCTAGTCATAATGCTTCCACAGCCAAAGGTCAACCATTAGACACTCCTGTTTTTCAAAATCTGCCAAACTCTATATTCCATGTTTCCCCAAACCATATGCAAGATCAAGATTTCTTTGTTGAGAGACTGTATTCAATTTCATGTAATCTATAAATTTTGACAATTACCACAGTGTATCAACTGAAATACAAATTAAAAGCATGCATCTGCAGTCAGATGAACCAAAAGTTGACATCAGAAATTCCTCTTGGTTGCTAGAAAACTCACCTTTCATGAAGGAAGCTAAAGCGACTTTATTCATTATCTGTTGGGTTGTATTGGTGACAGGTGTGTATATAACAGAAAATGTAGAATCTTTAAATGAGTCTGCCCGTCCCAGGTCCATGGCAGGCAATGAAGAAAAATCATTAAATTCATGACTAGTAGGATATACAGACAAGCAAAGTAGGAGGAGCAATGGGGTCAACCATTCCTATACAATCCAAGAGAAAGAATAAAGAAAATTGTGATTTTGTATTAGTTATCCATAATCATTTGGTCATACAGTTTGTCTTGTACATTTTTCTGCTTTCAATATATGCCACATTATGAACCCCTGAAAATATGCACAGTGCAAAATTCAGCAGTCTGAGTAATTCCAATGAGCTCTTAAAAGGATTCAAATGTATTGATCACAGCACCCAGTCTAAAGCATACACGGACCATGAAAGGATGAGAGGCAACAGTGGAAAGCTATTACAAAGTATTACCAGCTGGTATGACCTACTCATCCAGTTTCTGGTTCTACTGAGAGCTTAGTGTTACATGAGACAGTTCCAAGGCACTGCTAACTTAGTAGTAGTAATATACTGGCTACAAGCCAATATCCTGGTATTAGAAACTCAGCACAATTCAGGCAACTGGAGAAATACTGTCTGTTTAGTTGTTATTGGTCACCTGCAAACTTCCAATAAGACATCACTTTATTTCCTAAATGGATGAAGATAGAAGAAATTCACAACTAGATATATATCAAAGTTGTGATTTAGTTAGAAATGCTACTAATTTATATCTATCTGATTTTTGGAAGAGATCAAAGCTCAACCAGGATTTTTGTTATATGGTAAAAATGATAGGAGCTAATGCTAATTTTCTTCTTGGCACTAATGACATCTCCAAGTTTTCTGCTCTTTTGAAGAGACTAATTTATTTTTTAAAAAAAGAGAAAGTGATTCAAAAGAGAATATACCACTTCCCTACTTCAGTATCTTGATTAACCATGCCTTCAGAATCTCAGTATCTAAACCTGACTGTCCATGGGTAGAAACATTAGCAAACATGTGACCACTGACTTTTAAAACATTTATTGGATTTTCTATTGCTGGGTAGAATTCAGTGCCTTTAGACCTCGACTTGGGGTATATGTCAACTGATATGTCTGCGGACAGCTTGAGGTTTGAGGAACAGCTCCTTCTCTCATAAGAAAGGTTTTCTGCTTTGGTCTGATTTTTGGAAGGAGAGATAAACAAAGTATAGTTACTTCCCAGGGAATATATATATTTCTACATTGTAAATAAGAAGTAACAGGGATACTGAATCATACCATAAAGGACTCTCCTTTCAGTCTCCATTTTTTCAGAAGGTTCTTGCATAATAATGCCCAAGTCTGTTGACACACACTGATCTCTCTCTTCATCATTTTGCCCTGTATAATAAGAAAAAAAAAAAAAAAAGGAAAAAAAAAGGAGAAGATAACATTAATGTGACATCTTCATGAGAAGATATACCCTGCAAAGAGGAAAGGGCCAACCTGATTATTGCAATCTGTGAGTTCCAAAGTTAGCATGTTAGGACTCCCCTGGCTTTCTTTTCTTCCCACTTCCAAACTCTTTACTCTTTTATTTATTTGGTCATGCCTTGTGTCAGTGATCAATGTATTGCCTCAAAATTCATTCTTTGCAGCCTGCTCTCTGAAAATGGACCTGGGTTTTTAAAACAGTTTTCTTTGCCAGCCGGCATGATGGAAAGCTTTGTCAGTAGGGAGGACTGAATAGACATTGCAGGAAGAAGAGGCTCTCCCCTTTGGTCTCAGAGTGGTTCATTTTTCCTATTCCTAGAGACTTTTTCCCCCCTACTGCTCTGACTAAATGATCTTCTCCAATGCAAAATGCTGGGATGGTGAAAGTCTCCCTGTGTGTTTTCAACAGCTCTTGACTCAAGATCAAGAATGTGACAGCTCTAGAGTTTTCCCCCCAGAGTTTTGTTTCCTTTAGAATCCCTGTTGCAAAGCCAGTGCCCTCCTTGTAACCATGGCTTGGCTGTCCGTGGGTTGCAATACCACCTACCCAAACACACCTTAGCTGACACAACATGACCTTGCATGAAGTAAAAAGCAATTGCCATGTACCATCATGGCTGGGTAGGAAACCTCCCTGTCCCTAAGCAAAGGTGAGTTGCTGCTGAGATTTGCTTGGGAAGCCAGCAATGACACAAAGCAGAGAGAGGCTGTCACTCAAGGACGGGAGAAGCAGCTCTCACATATCCAAGACTTCCCAACAGCTACAAGGATAGATTGTATGGCAGGCCACAACACAAGTCTTAGCAAATTGAGATTATACTAAGTATCTTTTCTCACCAGGAGTATAGGAAACTAGAAATCCGCAACAAAAGAAAAGCTGAAAGAACATTGAATCAGTGATCAAACACCTCTCAACAAAGAAAAGCCCAGGGCCAGATGGCTTCTCTGGTGAATTCTACTAAACATTTAAAAAAAAGAATGAAAGGCGCCTGGGTGGCTCAGTCAATTAAGCTTCTGCCTTTGGCTCAGGTCATGAAGGAACCCAGAGTCTTGGGATTGAGCCCCACATCAGGGTGCCTGCTCAGTGGGGAGTCTGCTTCTCCTTCTCCCTCTGCCCCTACCCACTACCCCCTCTTCATGTTCTCTTGCTCTCTCTCTCAAAGAAATACATAAAATCTTTTTTAAAAAATAAAAAATAGATTTTTTTAATGTGCATGTGATTAAGAAAGTGTGGTGCATAAACAATGAATCTTGGAACACTGAAAAAAATAAAATAAAATTTTAAAAAATAAAATATGGAGTTCTTCTGTGTATAAAAACTGAGAAAAAAGAGAAAGTTTCATAATTTGTTTTTAGAAATCCAAGCTGATAGATGCTATATTTTTAAGAAGTGAATTTAGTCATGTATAAATTTTCCTTTTGGATGATCTTTCACTATGTTTTATTCTCACTTGAAGCCTGCTATTTTTTTATTTAAATAATTTTTTATATTTTTAATTTCTTTTCAGTGTACCAGAATTCATTGTTTATGCACCACACCCAGTGCTCCATGCAATCTGTGCCCTCCATAATACCCACCACCAGGCTCACCCAACTTCCCACCCCCCGCCCCTTCGAAACCCTCAGATTGTTTTTTAGAGTCCACAGTCTCTCATGGTTTTACTCTGCTTCTAGTTTTACCCATACTACCTTCTATTGAAATTTATCAAGTTTCCCCCCATGTTTTCTTCCTGTCCCAAAGATAGGATAGATACTTATAAAAGATATTCCTTTGATGATTACTCTTAATTTAGGGGCTTTCCTGGAAAAATATCTTTCTTCTTGTAGTGTCCCCATCTGTCACTGGCCTCACATGAGCACACCAGGGATGTGACTTGGGTAGATGAGTCAGGACTTCGGAGCACAGAGCCGGCTCTTAAGTCCTAAATTCGAGGCAAGCGCTCTCCTCCTCCCACATATCTGTAATGTTGGCCTGGGATAGGAAACCACATGGTTGCCATGAACGTCCCCCATCATGATGAGGAAGAGACGTGCCCTCGTCTGAAGCTGTCATCCCATTCACGCCTCAGGAGGACCCTGAGGGCTCTGCTACTTTCTAGAGACAATGCTCAAGGAAGATGTCCAGGAGCCAGTTCTGAGGGGAGCCACAGGAGCCAAGACAACCTCAGAGAACACTTCCGCTGGGAAAGATCAGACAAGTCTGCTGAGGAGGCTGAGAGGCATGTGTAGGGGAAGCAGGTTCTGTGAAGAGGTTAGAAAGTCCAGGCAATGGCAGCTGGGGAAAGGAAGATAGTTCCCAGAGGGCAAACCCCACCCCCACCAAAGGAAAAAAAATAAAAAGGCATTAGGTTAGGTATCCAGGGATATGGGATTGATAATCCCTATAAGGCCGTTCCTAGTACAGCGACTTCCGTGTGAATTTTTAAGGGACTGTGCAAGGCTGGGCAGGAGAACCAGCTGGCCAAAGACCAGAGGTGATCTCTCACTGTAGAATCTGCTGCAGCCCCATATAGCACAGGAACTTCCGTCTGGCTCCAGTCCCTTTGATTTTCCGTCGGAAATTAGTATTTAGTTCCCTCCATCTCATGGATGTTCTGTAGTTAATCAAAAGACAAACAACAACCTGATCTCCTTACTGTCATGCAGTAGACAGTTCCAAGTTGTGAGGGCTCTGAGTTTTCTCCTCTTATTTTTTTTTTAAGATTTTATTTATTTATTTGACAGAGAGAAATCACAAGTAGGCAGAGAGAGAGACAGAGGAGGAAGCAGGCTCCCTGCTGAGCAGAGAGCCCGATGTAGGACTCGATCCCAGGACCCTGAGATCATGACCTGAGCCGAAGGCAGCGGCTTAACCACTGAGCCACCCAGGCGCCCCAAGTTTTCTCCTCTTAGACAGTTGTTAGATACAGAGCAAAATGCTTGAACTCTCTGTTTACAGAAATAAAGTGCATTTGAAATAGTATTGTGATAAGGAAACATGGCATTTTTCAATTCTGATTCAGGACATTCTGTGCATAGAGTAAAAAATCCTGGATAGCCTCTAACGTTTCCCAAATTCTCAGAGCCTAAGAATGAGAGCCAGGGACAAGACAAATATTTCTGTAAATGCTTCTGGTAAACAGTCTCTGAGTCATAGAACAGTTTATCCAAAATGCCCTCACATTATTGTGCAATAAAAGTAAGTAACTATCACTTTGAAAACAACTCAGGTTTACAAATCAATTCCCAAGATACTCAGTTCTTCCCCAATTCAGCAAATTTTGGCCCATTTCCACACTCAGTTTCTGGTTAAAAATCATTCAGCAGTTGCATACTGTTTCATAAAACACTATATTCTAACTCTGTGCTTTCACTTACATCATATTAAACACTGAGTATTCAAAAACATCAAAACAGCCCATTAGTTTTCAAAATGATTTTCCCATCGAGAGTCAGCGTTCAGTTCCTAAAGGCTTATTTCTAATTTTCAAAAAGGGAAAAAAAAAAAAAAAAGCAAAGAAGAAAAACCCCCACACGCAGATCAGAACAGAGAAAAAATAAAAGTGAACTTACTTTTGAGACCTTTGAAGCCAAACTGGAGAAGCACAGTTTATCCACTGATCTCCTTATTTAGAAGAAAACAATTCACATTTTCCCCCTGGTTTCTACCACATCTCTAGACTCTGCTTGAGCTGTTTGACTTCTGTGAAAATTTGCTGCAAGGGCTGGCTTCAGAAGTTACAGCCTGTACTCTGGGGACCCTGCCAAACCCTGCATTCACGTGATCCCTCTTGGACCGCTGATCTCATTTGCATTCGGCCAGTTCCTGCAGAGCCCTGTGACATTTACACTTGGTGCCCTGGCCATATCATATTATAAGGATCAATCTTATCAGGGAGATCCAGGATTCCTAAGCTTTTGCCTGTTCTGTCCCAGGTAACTGTTGGCTAACATCAGCATTTAAAGCAGTGCCTTTGAAGAGAAAGTAAACCGTTGAATCAGAGAAAAGCTCCTCTCTACACAGAGCTCTCCCCGCCCTGATGGACATGGCCACTTGGATAATCAGGGTTTTCATTTTTGTTTCTCATTTTTACTCAGCTCAGAATATGTCTCATCTCCTTCATGACTTCGTCTTTGACCCGTGAATTACTGAAACGTGGGTGAATTTCCAAATGTCTGGAGATGCTCCTCTTATCTTTTGGTTGTTGATTTCTAGTTTAATTGTAGGATGGTCAAAAAATTTATTTTGTGTGTCAGATGTGTTAGGGCTTGTTTTATGGACCCAGGATATGATCTGTCTTGGTGAATATTCCACACGCTGGTGAGGACATGTGAGTTCAGCTGTTGAGTGTGTGAAGTGTTACGTAGATATCCGTTAGATCTAGTTGGTTGATGGTGTTCAGTTTTTCTATATTTTTGCTGGTTTTCTGTTTACGAGGTCTGCTGATTACTGAGAGAGTATTGAAGTTTTCAACAAAAATTATGGCTTTTTCTGTTTCCCTTCCAGATCTTAATACTTGTCCAATCTACTCTGATGTTGCTGTGTTAGGTACATACGTAGTCAGAATCGGTATGTCTTTTTGGTGAATTGGCCTTTTTGTCATTATATAATGATGTCCATCTCTATTCCTGGCGACTTTTTATGCTCTAAAGTTTACTTTGTCTTATTTTAATATAACTATTCCCATTTCCTTTTGATTGCTTCCCATCTTCTTATTTTCAACTATCCATATCATTCTATATGAAGTGAGCTTCTTTTAGACAGCCTACAGTGAGGTCATTTTCGTTCATTTGTTTGTTTACTCTTTTTTTCTTTTTAAAAAAATTTTTTAGATTTTATTTATTTATTTGACATATAGAGATCACAGGCAGAGAGGCAGGCAGAGATAGAGAGGGGGGAAGCATGCTCCCTGCTGAGCAGAGAGCCTGATGCAGGGACCGATCCCAGGACCCCGGGATCATGACCTGAGCCGAAGGCAGAGGCTTTTTTTTTTTTTTTCAGCATAACAGTATTCATTATTCATTATTTTTTCACCACACCCAGTGCTCCATGCAATCCGTGCCCTCTATAATACCCATCATCTCGTACCCCATCCTTCCACCCCCCGCCACTTGAAACCCCTCAGATTGTTTTTCAGAGTCCATAGTTTCTCATGATTTACCTCCCCTTCCAATTTCCCCCAACTCCCTTCTTCTCTCTAATACCCCTTGTCCTCCATGATATTTGTTATGCTCCACAAATAAGTGAAACCATATGATAATTGACTCTCTCTGCTTGACTTACTTCACTCAGCATAATCTCTTCCAGTCCCATCCATGTTGCTACAAAAGTTGGGTATTCGTCCTTTCTGATGGCATAATACTCCATAGTGTATATGGACCACATCTTCCTTATCCATTCGTCCGTTGAAGGGCATCTTGGTTCTTTCCAGAGTTTGGCGACCGTGGCCATTGCTGCTATAAACATTGGGGTACAGATGGCCCTTCTTTTCACGACATTTGTATCTTTGGGGTAAATACCAGGAGTACAATTGTAGGGTCATAGGGAAGTTCTATTTTTAATTTCTTGAGGAATCTCCACACTGTTCTCCAAAGAGGCTGCACCAACTTGCATTCCCACCAACAGTGTAAGAGGGTTCCCTTTTCTCCACATCCCCTCCAACACATGTTGTTTCCTGTCTTGTTAATTTTGGCCATTCTAACTGGTGTAAGGTGATATCTCAATGTGGTTTTAATTTGAATCTCCCTGATGGCTAGTGATGATGAACATTTTTTCACGTGTCTGATAGCCATTTGTATGTCTTCATTGGAGAAGGCAAAGGCTTTAACCCACTGAGCCACCCAGGTGCCCCGCCTTTTTTTTCTTTTTTGGCAGAGTGAGAGAGCACAAGCAGGGCGGACAGTGGGAAGAGAGAGTGAGAAGCAGAGTCCCTGATGAGCAAGGAGCCCGATGCAGGGCTCGATCCCTGGACCCTGGGATCATGACCTGAACCGAAGGCAGACGCCTAACCATCTGAGCCACCCAGGTACCCCTGTTTGTTTAAATCCAATCTGATTACACATGTCTTTTTCACTGGTGTGTGTAGACCAGTTACATTTAACCTAACTACTGATCTTTCAGGATTCAGGTCTGCCACGTTATGTGTTTTCTCTGCTTTTCATTCTTCTCTCATTTCCTGCCTTCTTTTGTCTTATATGAATGTTTTAATTATTCCAATTTACCCCCTGTGATGTTAGACCGTATATATTTGTGGAGTAATTTTAGCGATTGCTCTAGGGATTACAAGAGACACACTTAATGTTACACAGTCTACTTAGAAGCATGTTGGGTCCTGAGCTTGTTAGGTAAGAAGTCTCACATAATGGGGAAGGGAAAGTGGACACTTCAATTCAATTCCCTCAACCCACCCCAAGCCAAGACACTAAATTAGGAACAATACTGCATCTTAAGGAGGGGAAAATTAGAGATAATTAATGACATACAGAACACAAGGAAGTGTATCTACCATATCTTCATTTGATTTACCAGTCTTATCCTTCCAGAAACCAGATAGATTTTGAAGAGCAACCAGATCACTGGAAGCTTCAACAGGCAGCGACAGCTGCTTTGTCAGACATGGTATCTGTGCCTGGAACAGGTCTGTGATATTCCGCTAGTGATTCGTTTCTATTCTGATTAGAAAAGAGTTTATATTCTGGTAAGTTACACAGTAATAGTCCTTGGTAGTTTTGCCTCAGAGTTATGTTTATTGCCTCTGTTAGAGTCTAAGAGATCTAGACTATCTCCCAGAACATCATATTGATACATCGATAACATCATGCTGATCTATCAAGACGAGGAGAGATGACTAGGGCACCACTGGTGATATGGGGAAGACAAAAATGCTCCAGAGAGTAGGAGACAAATCCTCTGAGGATGAGGACCCCATGACATCACTGAAGGCATTCTGGGTCCAGTGGTCGGGGTGCTCAGCATATCTCCTCCAAAGTAAAAGACGAATTGCCACATCTTTCATCCTCTACCGATAGAACACCAGTGCCAATATGGCTTTGTGGACTCCAGAGGCACCACATTCATCATCTAGCAATATTGTGTTACTCTTCCACAGGGAAGCCTGACATCTTTGAGTGCGGCCTGCAGTAGGAACGGACTTCACTTCAGAGTGTTCTGCAAACACTTGCCCCTTCTGTCCTGTGATCTACAGGCCCTAAGGTAAAGGAGAGGTCAACGGTGGGAAAATTCTGTTAAAATGAGAATGTTTTGTTCTGTGGACTTCTTGTCCTTAGAGAACAGATCAGAGACTCACTAGTCTGTGACCTCTCTACCAGTGAAGATTTTAGGAATTAATGGAAATCACTTTGTGTCTCAAGGTCATACACTGTTTGAATGTGCATTCTGCTTCCATAGAAAATTTGCATAAAGGGTTTTGAGGTTTACAAAACTTCCACCTGAGGTTTCTCAAATGAGTAATTAAGACTAAGGACACTAGACTCAGTAAGATTACTGGCTTTAGGGCTTTATTCTCAACCATGTAGCTAGAAAGAAGCCAGTGTCATCTCAGATGACATGGGATTCAAAAATCCAAATTTTGAATCTTTAATCTACATTGGCAAATAGATTGTTTAGGGCTATATTCAAATCAATCACCATTTATGGTTTTTTGGGAGGTTTTGGCTTAGTTTTGTTTTGTTTTTACTTTTATCATAAACCTAAAAGGTGCTTCAGGAGATAACTGGAATTCGTATTTAGCTTTTATATTTAGCACATAGGATAACCATCAAGTTAAGATCCAACATTGGCCTAAATGAGACCTGCACGTTTTTAAAGTGGAGCCCTGTGCATTTGTCAGTTTGATCTATTATCAAAGATAACTATCTAATATCTAACTATCCTCCCTCTCTTTCTGCCCCCACCCACCCATCTCTCTCTCTCCATCTACCTGTCAGTCTTTGTTATGACCGGGCGATCTTCTCAATGTCATCAATGCCTTGATCCCAGCCCTTGCCCTTCTTTGAGCATGAAGACTCATCTCAGCATCTCTTTGTAAAACCATAATATGAGGGGGCGCCTGGGTGGCTCCATGGGTTAAAGCCTCTGCCTTCGGCTCAGGTCATGATCTCAGGGTCCTGGGATCGAGCTCCGCATCGGGCTCTCTGCTCAGCAAGGAGACTGCTTCCCTCTCTCTCTCTCTCTGCCTGCCTCTCTGTCTACTTGTGATCTCTCTCTGTCAAATAAATAAATAAAATCTTTGAAAAAAAATTTTTTTAAACCATAACAGGAGTTCCAAAACAGTTGATACCAAATAATTGGTATAATCATTCAACATCAAGGCATGATATTAAAGCTACAAAAATATCCTCCTACAAAACCACAGAGGCGTAACAAGAACTGTAAGGTATTTGGGCTTTACGGGTCTTCCTGCGGGAGCTTCTACTTCATCAAGGAATCCATTTTCTCATCAAAATCAGTCAAATCCTACTCCCTGCAGAGCTCTGGGACTGCTGTCCTCTTCCAGATGGAATTTCTAACTCCAAAACGATGGAACTGTTGTGAAGAGTGCATACATTTTTCACCCTAAAGTAATGTAACATTATGTGTCAACTCAATTTCAATTAAAAAAAAAAGTTCATGATATTTTTGTATCCAGATGATCTGAAAAAGCAACAAAGTATCAGTGTTAAGGAACAAGATAAAGTAACAAAATTTCATGGACCAAGTCTGTCACAAAATTAAAATACATAATACATTTGCTTCTGTTTGAGAAAAAAAAATGCTTAGATAAGGCATCTGGACTTGAGGTTCCTTCCTGCACGTGAGCCAGTGTTTTAACATTCAGCACAGTAGCAGGAAATGGTGGGTGGAAGGAACGTTTGAAAAAGGAAGCATCAGAAGATTATATAGCTGGTTATCTATTGTTTTTTAGAGCAGATATCCTTCCGTGTCTCTTTCCAGAAACCTCTGCAGCTGGCCCTTAATTGGTTGAATGCCCTTGCTGTTGACCAAAAGGAAGGGAAGTGAGAACCCAAAGAAGAGCCCAGCAGATTGAAAATACACCACCAACAGTGGTGGGTCCATCCTGGCCACAGTGCCAATTGGAGGACAGTGACCAATAACCATGTCTCTGAGACAGTCGAGATGCTTAGCTTAATCAAAGAATGGGTAGAAGATGTGTCCCTGTGACCACAGTTGCTCTGAAAAGCAGTCAGAAGTCTTCCAGAACCAGATAAAACTACATGACTGCCTTGGACAAGGTGATAAGCAAAAAAAGATATCACTGAGCAATAACAAGGAAAATAGTACAACCAGGAAATTCTGACTAGCGAAGCCCATGAGCTAGCATAGCAAGAAAAACAAAAAACTACAAGACTGATCTGGAGGGAATGCTCAAGGTTGCTCAGTTGTAAAGTGCAACCAACCAAAGGAGAATGTGTTATTGGCATCTAGATGAGTGGCCTGTTTCTTAATCCATGGTGTAAACCAATAAAAGAATATCAATTACAAAGGGATGTATCCTATGTTTTGTGCTCCATGTGTGTGTCTCTACGCTCCACAAAAGTCTCCTTTGATGAATATACATAACTGGGAATGCAATTAATTAGGTTTTATCTTATCTTGTACCAACATACATGCAAAATGGCAAAACAAACAGAGCAAGAGATGAGACCATCCCCACAACAATACACATGACTATAAACAGAATACCACAGTGTCTTGGTTGCATGTTCTCAAATTTCATGTTGAGGTTTTTACATTTTTTTAATTAATTTATTTATTTTCAGAAAAACAGTATTCATTATTTTTTCACCACACCCAGTGCTCCATGCAATCCGTGCCCTTATAATACCCACCACCTGGTACCCCACCTCCCACCCCCCGCCACTTCAAACCCCTCAGATTGTTTTTCAGAGTCCATAGTCTCTCATGATTCACCTCCCCTTCCAATTTCCCCCAACTCCCTTCTTCTCTCTAATACCCCTTGTCCTCCATGATATTTGTTATGCTCCACAAATAAGTGAAACCATATGATAATTGACTCTCTCTGCTTGACTTATTTCACTCAGCATAATCTCTTCCAGTCCCGTCCATGTTGCTAAAAAGTTGGGTATTCATCCTTTCTGATGGAGGCATAATACTCCATAGTGTATATGGACCATGTTTATAGCAGCAATGGCCACAGTCGCCAAACTATGGAAAGAACCAAGATGCCCTTCAATGGACGAATGGATAAGGTTTTTACATTTTCCATATGATGGTCAAATTCAATGGATCACATACATGGATTATTTTAATGTATGAAATTATCTGCTCCCCGGAGTCTCATTTCAATCTTCTATCTCTGGGTTAAATGTAACCTATTCTCCCCAGGAAATGGATAGACCACTGAGGAAGAACCCCTGGGAGACTAGGGGGAGGCTGGCCTCTGGGTTGCCAGGCTACCACCTATAACAAGTGCAAATCTGTGGAAAACTTCTTTCTAGTCTTTATATGGTAAATATGAATGACTCCGCTGGCTATGGTCACAAAGTCTAGAGTGAATTCATGGTAAAGAAAACGTTCTGGATCACTAGAAGGATTTAGGGGGCAAAAGGTAAATCCAGTCAGTTTAGCATCTCAGGGTCCTGGGAAGGAAGCAGGTAGCACCAAACCAACTTCCTTTTTGACATCTCTTACCTTACTTTCTAAGCTGCATACTGGCAACCTGGACATCACTACTCCCACCAAGAGCTCAATGTCCTGAGGACACCTACAGTTTCCTAAAAGTTCCAAGTATATGGAAATCTAGGTCTATTCTCTCTACCCTCCATATTTGCCAGATCAAGCCATATTCCTAAGCATGGGGGCAACATGAATGATTTTCTGATTAGAAGACTGAAAATGTTTAAGAATTCAGCATGAAATTCTGTTCAGAAATGTTCAATATTCCTAGTCTGTTACTTGGATTAATAGACCACGTTTGAAAATCAGAAAGCATTATATTTCCTTTCGTAAGATTCGATTCCATGTTTCTGTGGGGCAAGAAACCTCACTGACAATGCTTCTCTATGGCAGCTTCATGATATTCTTGTATTAAAGAGCTGTGCCCTAATTGACTTATAATGTTGCTTTCCTATTACTGTGGTAGATATGAAGCTCTTTCATCAACTCCTCCATTCAAGGAAGAAATCGCTGCCTAGCTCTGGGGTGCAGGATTGGTAGACTGCTGCCAGCTGTCATTTCCTTCTGGATCTACCTTCTCTGCAGAGGTCCATCTGCCACAAGGTCACATTCTTCCCGGGGCCGCTTGTACCCAGTGACTGAATGAAGCTGGGATACAAAATCCAGCTGTTCCAACCTGATTTGGACAACTTTGTAGGCAGAATGCATCTGGAGCCTCTGCCAGGTTGCCCGAGGCTTTCTTGCTCTGATATCACAATTCCACGTCCCTTTTTCTCCCTTTCTCTTTCTTTTAAAAGACACGAATCCCAAGGTGCCTGGGTGGCTCAGTGGGTTAAAGCCTCTGCCTTCAGCTCAGGTCATGATCTCAGGGTCCTGGGATGGGACTCTCTGCTCAGCAAAGAGACTGCTTCCCTCTCTCTGCCTGCCTCTCTGCTTACTTGCGATCTCTCTCTCTGCCAAATAAATAAATAAAATCTTAAAAAAATAAAAAAAGACATGAATCCCTAATTGATTATCTTGCACTCAAAATGCCAATTTAGTGTCGTGCACTAGAGAATCAAACATTTAAAATCTGAAATGGTCTAAGAAAGTGGGCAAGGAGATGAGATTTTGACACTGGATGGCTCACTTCCTTGCTGAAAATGGAACACCCCCCCCCCCCCCATTTGGGTAGTCTGGTGGTAGGAGAATGAAGACCCATGCTCGGGGAAGTGGTGGACCAAGGGTTCGATATTTCATGATTGGAGAATGAGGAAATGCACTGGTGGAAAGGGATTCACTAGCACATACAAACCTCTAAGGCATTTGAGACCATGGTCTCAACAAGAGTGAAGATATTTGATGGCTACTGCTAAACACTATTAGCTCACTGTAGCTGAGGCCCAATAACAGATAACTGGAAACCACATGTGCAAACCGCAAGGATGCTTCAATTGCACACAAAAGCCCATGCTGGTAATAAAGTTCCCTCTGCTCTCATATACAGAGAAGTTTCCTCCTTTTCTTTTCTTTCTTTCTTTTCTTTTCTTTTCTTTTCTTTCTTTCTTTCTTTCTTTTTTTTTTTAGAAGTTTCCTTATTTGTAAAGCACATAAATGACAGTATGATCTCCATGGACAATTTCAGGTCTGTACTCTATGATTATACTCTACGGGCTAAAATGCACTCTTAACCCTCAGGTGAAGAGTAGTATTTAGTTAGGCTACCAAAATAAGGTGTGTTATCTCACCACAAACACATGGTAACATGTTAGTGATTTTTCTGGCTGTGATATTGAAAGGGGAACCCTCTGCATCTGTTCTGGGGAGTACCTCCCACTGGCCAGATGACTCCTCTATCACTTCCACATTCTTTCCTCCAGTTAAAATTTCAGAGCTCTCATTGATTAGTATATGCCACAATTCACGGGCTTTGATTCTCTCTTTTCTCATGCATAAATGATTTACAGATTATTGAACCACTTAGTTCTGAGCCTTATGCCCTTTTGCAAATATTCACAGACCCATGAACTTCCAGGAGAAGCTTGCTGATGCTTCTGATTTTAGACAAGAGATAGTAGGTTGGGTCAATTCACTGTTTCTACTTCAACTCTACAAAAAGCCAGGTTCATTTCTTAGCAGAAACCATGCAAGTCAATAGCCAATGGAGCCACATTTTTGGAGTGGATCAAAAAAATTAATTTGGTTAGATTTCTAATGAAGTAAGAATATCTACCACAAAGGAAGATGAAATAATTACTTTTCAGAAAAACAAAACAAAACAAAAAAATAGCTGATAGAACTGGGCACATGGCAACAACAACAACAACAAAAGCAAAAAGATAAAAGAAAAAAGAAAAAAAGATACATAATGTCAGCCCTAGAGAAGCCACTGGAAGTAAATAAGAAAGAAAGGAAGCTAATAGGACAATAGTATACATAAAGTAGAATACTAAAAGTGTCAAATCGGTTTTTTAAAAAAATGGAAGAGTGGCAAAAAGAAAGAGTAAGCAGATGGGAAATAAAAAATATCATGGTAGCTTTAATTCAACTAATTTCAACAATGACACTAAATATGAATGATCAAATCACTCAATTAGAAGAGAGATTTCTGGACTTAATATTAAAATTGTGGCATAAATATATACTACCAACAAAAAATGAAAGCCCACTTTAAATTTAAAAACTCAAAGATGAGAACTGAAACTAAATGGGGACTAAAACTAAAAAACAAAACAAAACCCTGAAACTAAAAAACTAAAATGGGAAAGCTACCCTATGGACTATTACAGGAAAATGAATGGTTCCATTAATGTGATACATACTGGACTTCAGGACATGAATTATTGCAGCCACAGAAGACTATTTCCCAATAATAGGGGGTTAATTCATTAAAACACATGAAAAACCTAAATGTACAGAGTCCTAAGAGCAGAGCTTGAAAACTCATGAATGAAAAAATAGAACTCCTACCAGCCTTATTTGTTTAATAAAAAATGAGTGTAAAAAAAAAAAAAAAAGAAAAAGAAAAAGAAAAAACAAAACTGAAAAGACCAATTAAAAGTCCACAGTTATTGGTGGAGATTTCAATATCTATATCTGAGTAGCTGATAAATTAGATTAAAAAGTCAGTAAGTATACAGGAAATTTGAACAAAACAATCAAGCTACTTGAACTAATTAGGCTCTACTAAACATTCTAGGCAAAAAACAAAACAAAATAAAACAGATTTTTTAAAAAAATATGGAGAGGCTCAGTAGGCTAAGAATCTGCCTTCAGCGCAGATCATGATCTCCTGGTCCTAGGATCGAGCTCCCTACTTAGTGGAGAGTCAGCTTCTCCCTCTCCCTCTGCTATTCCTACCCCTCAGCCCCTGCCCCACACATACTCACTCTCTCTCTCAAAGAAATAAATAAAATCTTAGAAAATTTTTTAAAAAATGCACATGGAATATTCATCATGATAGACCTATATTAGCCACAAAACAAATCTCAATAGATTTAAAAAACTGAAAATATGTTAAAAGTGTGCTTGACCAAAAAGGAATTAATTTGAAATTAATCATAGCAATATATCTGGAGACTTCCCAGACAGTTAGAAATTAAACAACATATTTAAAATATTTCAAAGAATATATTAAAAGCAGGAATGAAATATTTTGAAGTAATAAAATGCCACATATTAAAATTCCTGAAAAGCAGCTAACACAGCACTTCGAGGACAATTTTGGTTATATGTGCTGGTATAAGAAAAAAGAAAAGTCTAGAATTAACCTGGAGGCTAGAATAAATAGTGAAGGAAAATAATAGAGAAATTCCATGAAACTAGAAGCAGGGTCTTTGGAAGGAACTGATAATATTGATAACTGCTAGCTAACCTAATAATAAAACAAACCCATAAATTGTCAGCTGCAGGAATAAAAGAAGATTGGTAAAAAACACACTGGGTAATTGGTAAGAAATCCTAAGTAGCAAGACTGATATTAAGCTAAATATAACTCAAAGAAAAAAAAATTATACATGACCTTCAATTTATAATAACTATGATATCTACTCACCAAAAGCCCAGCAACCAATTGTATAAAACAAATAAGATTGTATAAAATTGTATAAAAATTATATATTGTATAAATTATATAAAAATCATTATATATTGTATATACATATGCAATATATTGTATATACATATTGTATATATATGTATATACAATATGCATATTGTATATACATATATTGTATGATATTATATGCATATTGTATGATACAATATATTATATATTGTATATATAAATTGTATAAATTATATATTGTATATACAATATATGCAATATTGCATATATTGTATATACAATATATAATAATTTTTATATGATATACTATATATACAATATATACACAATATATACAATATATACTATATATTATATATATTTTATATATACAATATATAATAATTATAATTGTACAATATATAATTATACAATATATAATATATAATTATACAATATAATTATACATTATATAATTATATATATAATTATACAATATAATTATACAATATATAATAATTATAATAATTTTTATACAATATATCTACATATATATCTACAATATATCTACATATATATGCATATATATATGCATATATATGTAGATATATTGTATAAAAAATTTTATATTGTATAAATTGTATAAAATTGTATTAAAAAATTAGAAAGAGATGCTAGGGAGACACAAAGAGGAGCATCACAACAGAGGACTACTTTAGGGACATCTGGGTGGCTCAGTCAGTTAAGCATCTGCCTTCAGCTCAGGTGATGATCCCAGGGTTCTGGGATCAAGTCCCCCATTGGGCTCCTGGCTCAGCGGGGAGCCTGCTTCTCCCTCTGCCTGCTGCTCCCCTGCTTGTGCTGTTTCTCTCTCTCTCTTTCTCCGACAAATAAATAAATGAAATCTTAAAAAAAAATAAAAAAAACAACCAGTGGCCTACTTTAACACACCAGCTTTAGCATGAGACAGAGTAACCGGACAAAACACAGTGAGAATCCAGAAGATCTGAACAACATACGCAACAAAGATACTACATAGAGATACAGATACACATAAAACTACATTTATTTCTAAGTATCGTTCTAGCTACCTATTTTAAACTTCACAGCAATGAGGTACTATGTGTATAGCTGGGTCTCTGTGTGTGCCTGTGTATTCTGCATGTGTACAAGTATTCTTGCAACTTTTTTTTTTTAAAGATTTATTTATTTATTTGAGAGAGAGAGAGAGAGAGTGAGAAGAGAGAGAAAGCACAAGCCAGAGGAGAAAGGCAGAGGGAGAAGCAGGCTTCCCAATGTGGGGCTCAATCCCAGGACCCCGGGATCATGACCTGAGCTGACGGCAGACCCTTGACCATCTGGGCCACCCAGACGCCCCCTCTTGCAACTTTTCTGAAGTCTAAATATATCACTGATTCATACATCAATATAAATATCTTGACACCTTGACCACAGGGAACCTGCCTTCCTCTCCTGTGCACTGGACCGCGTCAGAAATACTGACTGTATATCAGGTCACAAAATCAATCACTAAGTTCTACAGAAAATAGAAATACTATAAACAATATTTTGAGCAAACGATGTAGTAAGGCTAAGAGTTAGTAGTAGAACCTAAAAGGCGGTCTATCTGGAAACTGCACAACTTTCTACTAAACGTCTCTTGAGTGGAAAGAGACACAAAATGGGAAGTTCCTGATTTTATAAAAGGTAGTGTTTATAAGACGCTATAGGTTAGAATCAGTGGCATATATTCAGGTAAGTGATTGACGGAAACTTTCATGGCCTTAAATAGTGTTGGCTCACACTCTCAGGAGGTATCTGGGTGAAATCTGAAACTCGCCCCCTCCAATCCCCCCACCCCACCCCACACCTCCCAGCAAGGCCAGTAAGGCAGAGGGCCAGGAGACACAGAAGACATAGGCAGGCCACTCCATAGCAGGTGGCCAGTTTAAAAGCAAGGGGAGAGACTTACTTAGGAAACTTGTCTTGCACGCGGCCAGACAAGGAGATCTCCACACCGGCGGCCAGAATCTTCATTGTTTACCCAAAGGCCTTCTTCACAGGGTTCAGTCTTGTATACCCTCCATCGGGTCTCAACAGCACGTTGCTCTCTGAAGGCTGAGACCTTCAAAATGGCTCTGGCGTGGGCGAGGTGGGTGGGTCACACATTCCAGGGACAAGGGAGGAGCAAGCAGTTTGGGATTGCTGGGGCCAGCCCTAGGGGCTTGGGGCAGTCCTGTCCTCCTCGTGACCTCCTCCAACATACACTCCTTTTGGAAAAAAGAAAATAAAAGACAGATTCAATTTCCAACACAGAAAGCTAGTAAAAGCACAACAAAATAAACTAGAAAGAAAGCCAAAGCAAAAAGACGGGGGTTGGGGTGGGGGAGTGAAGATTAGGAAGTGGTGAACAGAAAACAGTAGATCTAACTAATTAACCAAAACTTTTTAATAAATGAACATTTAAAAATATGTAAACCGCTGGCTAACTTAATTATTTGGGGGACCAAAAGGAAATATAGATTAAAATGAAATATTTTCTAGGGGCTCCTGGGTGGCTCAGTCAGTTAAGCGTCTGCTTTTGGCTCAGGTCATGATCCCAGGGCCTGAAATCCAGCCCCACACCAGCTTCACACTCAGGAGGCATCTGCTTCTCTTTCTCCCTCTCCTCTCCTTCCCGCTTATGCTCTTGCTCGTGCACGCTCTCTCTCTCAAACAAATAAGTAAAAAATCTTTAAAAAACTAAAATATTTTCAAAAATTGAATAAGATTGTGTACAGATATATATACATACATACATACATACATACATGTGTGTTTTCACAGATGTATGGAAATTATGAAATGCAATTCTAAGGAAGAAATGGGACCCAGAAAAGATGACACAATGATATTTTTAAAAATATATCAAAATGAAAAATTAGAAAATGTTATTTCTTAATGATAATGAAAATACAATGTATTAAACTCAGGATTATATCTAAAGTAATGATTAGAAGTCAATTAATAGCTCTAAAGGCAATTATTAGAAATGACCAAAGATTCCATCTTAAGAAGCTAGAAAAAGAATAGCAAATTTAACCCAACAGAGAAGTCTAGTTGCCCCAAAGAGAAAGACCAGCACAGCCAGAATTTGATTCTTGAGAAATAACAATAAAAAATGGTTAATCTACTAGGAGGGCTGAGTAAGAAAATAGAGAACAAACTACTTGTATCAGTAATGAAAAAGAAATTTTCTTTCTAAATCCCACTACTATCAAAAAGTAATGAGGGTATTATAAACTACTGTATCTTAGGTGAGTGCTGTGAAGTGTGTAAACCTGGTGATTCACAGACCTGTACCCCTGGGGATAAAAATATATGTTTATAAAAAATAAAAAATTAAATAGCCTTATAAAAAAAAAGAAAATTCAGATTAAATGAGAAATTCTTAAAAATGCAACCTACAAAAAGTAACACAAAAAGTAATAAAAAAATCTGTATCTTTGGGGTAAATAATATATAATTCTATACCAATTTAAGTCATTGAATTCATCACCACAAACATTTCCTTGGAGGGGAGGAGTGAAATATCCAGGTCTAGATGGAAAATGTTTCTAAATACTTAAGGAAGAACTGGTATACTCTTGCAGAAACTTTTCAAAAAATAAAAGGAATACATATGTCAAGACTTACCTTACTGCTAGACTGGATGGCCTCATGTTTTCTCCAGGGACGTTGGAAGTTGGCTACTGACTCTTGGACCTCTTGGACAAGAGAAGACTAGAAGGGCTAGCTAGTAATTTGCTTAAAATGTGAATGGCCCTTGCCAGCACCTGGGGCTATCCTGTCTTCATTGTATGGAGATGTTGAGATGATAGTTTACATCTAATCTAACCAATTACACAGCTTGGTTTGGATAAATCACTTTATCCATTTATAGGGGATATATCCATTTATAGGGGATAAACATGCTCCTATAGACTTCTCCCTGGGCTTTCCTGAAGCCAATATTCCTTACACTTATTTTGGTGGCTGATAATTAAAATACAAAGAGTAACCCCTGTGACTGAGAAAGGATGGTGAAGATTTACTTCTGGAATTCTCTCAGGCCTCAGATATTTTCCCTGCCCTCTGTTTCCCCTCTTGAACCTTACAGAAAAACACCCAAAGAGTCTTGTGCATTCTCTCAATTATCTGCCTCTACATTTATGGAATTGTCCATGTGTACAAGATTTTTAACAATATCCTTGGCGCCACAATTTTAATAATGGCTGTAGCTTTGTTTGGGAGAGAGACAAATGGGAATAGGTTATTGAAGGAGAAGGTGTTCTAGAACCACTGATGCCACCTGGGTTTCGTGGCCATCTCTGGGGTGAAGTTGCAAAATTATCGCAGTCCTGAATACCAGGAAAAGCTTATCTGGGGTTTTGGGGTTGGGTATATCGATGACCAAAGATGAGTGAAAAGTACATTGTCAAAGAAATTCAAGCCAAGGTCAGCCAAGAAAAGGGTTCCTTGGCTGCTTTGGGATCTTTCACCAAGAATGAAAGTAGCTGAGAAACAGCCTGAGGCCACTGGAACTGCTGACTTATGGCTGCTGATTCAGTCTGTTTGCTTAGGCTCAGGTGGAAAAGAGAGTGTGTTATGTTTGCATGTTGTCTACCTTATGAGACCTCTATTTAAGGGAGGAGAGGTCCTGAGAAGTTTTCCTTCCCTGCACATGAGCCAGTGCCTTATTAGAGTCAACAAAACAACAGGAAGCTGTGAGAAGAAGAAATATGTGCAAAGGGCAAACTTTAGGAAGTTAGAGGGAAAACAGCTCTGGTTGTCTAAGCAACAGATAGCCTCTTGGTCCCCCCTCCCCCAAAGCCATTAAAGCTTACCCCTAATAGAGACGAAAATCCTTCTGGTTCAACAAAATAGTCTGGGAGGCACAGTTAGGGTCCTGATGGGAGCCTAGTGGATTGGAAATGTGCCACCACATGTCCCGGGGCCAATAGCAGTGACCGTGCTGATCTGGAGCACACTGTGAATGACCACACGGGTCAGAAGGTTGGGATACTCAGGTGGAAGAAAAGAAAGAAGCATCACAGTGACCACAGATGCTATCAACAGAGGGGAGAAGAATGTCTCTCTTCTTCCTAGATGAGATGATGTCCAAATCATCAGTTGCCTCATAAATCCAGTTAGATCTTCAAATTGACTTTATCCTTGTATTTTAGATTGCATATTATTCATCTCATCTACCTACCTGTCCTGCACTTGGTTGAGTATCTCCCATTAATATCCTAATGGATTTGCTTCTACTGCTTCTGTTATGTCCTAACAACCCTAAAAGCTCATGTGGGAAAAAAAAAAATATATATATATATATATAAATGATAATAGAAAGATTATAAGAAGTCTCAGTATGTGACTGGCTCAGTTGGTTAAGAATCTGACTCTTGATTTTGGTTCAGGTCATGGATTGGGTCATGAGATTGAGCCCCACGTTGGGCTCCACACTCTGTGTGGAATCTCCTTGAAATTCTCTCTGTCCTTCTCCCTCTGCCCCTCCCCCCACTCACATGTTCTCTGTCTCTCAAAAAAAAAGTTCATGTCTCTTGTTTTCATAAATACATATTAATACAGTTGCAATCTAACAGATTCTCCATAATGCTTAGTCATGTTAATACACTGATAAGTACCAATCTTCAGAAACTGATTTATCTAACACAATTTAAGTGGTATTTTGTTGATTCTCTAAGGTTATTTTGTTGATACTACATTGATGTGGGGAAATTCGCAGATTCTCTTTTCCTTGTGATGAAAGCATAATCCTCACTTTGTTTGAAAATACTGCAGTGGCAAAAAAGAAAACTTACCAGAATTTTGAGTTGGGAGGCTTCTGTGCCTCTTGACAATCAATGTAAGGATTATGTTTAGAATAACGCAGACCCTTAATGCATGTGAGAATATGTCTAGGGGAAGGACCTAGAAGAGAAATTGTAGATTTGCTGGGTATGAGTGTGTGTGTGTGTGTGTGTGTGTGTCCACATCCTCAAAGTTCTCTCTTTTCCCACCTGAACTATGAGAACTTATTTTCTTATATCCACTGCAATGCTGAATATTGCCATTCTCTCTGCCCATCTGATATGAATATACAGTATTTCGTTGCTCTCTGAGGCTCTCTTCCCTTGCTTTCCAAAGAAGTCAAGTATCTTCTCAGTCAGCTTTCTTCTTTTGTGAGTTCTCCTTTTGTATCATCTGCTCACCTTCCTATTTGACTTTTAAAACTAACATATTTTGGTGGTGCCTGGGTGGCTCAGTGGGTTAAGCATCTGTCTTTGGCTCAGGTCATGATCTCAGGGTCCTAGGATCAAGTCCTGCATTGGGCTCCCTGCTGAGCAGGGAGCCTGCTTCTCCCTCTCCCTTTGCCTGCCTCTCTGCCTACTTGTGTCCTCTCTTTCTTGAATGAATAAATACAATCTTTAAAAATAAATAAAGAAAAAAATGAATGTATTTTTAGGAGATCTTTATTCTGGATAATCTGTTTCCTTTTTTGTTTCAGACAACTTCTTTACACATTTTCCAGCTCTTCAACTTTTTTTATCTTAATTTTGTTTATCATCTCTTTTGTTGTACTGAAGTTTTTAATTTGGTTGTGATTGAACATTATAATTTTTACTCTATGATTGTGTGTCTCTGTGTGTCCTGTTTTAGGAACAACTTTCTTTTCTGGAAGTCAAAATATATTCTTCTATATTTCCTTCCAACCATTCTGTAGTTTCATTTGTCACATTTTCTCTTGAATCCACTTGCGTATGTGTGTGTATGTGTGTGTGTGTGAGAGGCACAAGGTGGGGGTCTATCTTTTTCTTGTATATTTATCAAGCTGTCACAACACCATTTACTTAAGTTCTTTTCTTCTTCATGGATTTTTTTTCTGTTTCCCTCTCATTTTCAGGCTTTCTATTCGTATTATGAATTCCTTTGTATATTCCTTCCACACTTTATTTTTTTTGACGATTTATTTATTTTGGGGCGGGGAGAGCATATGAGTGGGGGGAAGGGCAGAGGGAGAAGGAGAGAGAGAATCTCAAGCAGACTCCACACAGAGTGTGGAACTTGATGTGGGACTCAATCTCATGACCTTGAGACCATGACCTGAACCAAAATCAAGAGTCAGATTCTTAACCAATTGAGCCAGTCACATACTGAGACTTCTAATAATCTTTCTATTATCATTAATATATTTTTTTTTCCAGGCGCCTGGAAAAAACCTGCCTCATTTAGCTTTCAATGCTCTTTGCCACATTTGCTTTTTCAGAGGTTCCACTGCTTTGGGACCCAACAGTTTGCATGGTTCTTCATTTTCCCTCACGGAGATCATTCACAGACCCTTGTGCAACACGTTCCTGAGGCTTGTGCTCCCTTTAAAGAGTTCAAGGAGACATAAACTTCAAACAGAAGTTACTCCAGCACCTGCAAATTTTAAAATGTATTATTGGCCATTTTTATTGCAAGTTTTCAGATTTCTTCAAAATGAACACTTTTTATAGTTTAGTCCAGAGTATTTAACACAACATGCCAATACCTCCAAAGGAACAAGACCCACTGTCTTTAATTCATTTTTTACTTTGCTCCAAGATCATAAAATTACCAAGCAGTCAATTTAAGGACGTATAATTTGATTTAGACAATATCTGGAGACGTTTTGATTGTCACACTCAGGTGGCGATTGCTACTGGGTACAGATCAGAATTGCCATTGAATATTCTACAATACACAGGATAGCCTCTCCTTTCTCCCTCCCCCAACAAAGAATTATCTGGCACAAAACATTAACAGTGCCGTTGTTGAGAAAAGCACAGCTAGGATGAAAAAAATAAATTCACTCTCATTAAAATTACTTATTCATAATCACTGTGATGTTTTCATTTAATAATCCATTGGAATAACTTGTTCTTACTTTCAACTTAAAATACTCCAAACATTCACTCAGTATAACTTTGTACATCTCAGGTCATCCCTTCTTGGATTTTCACAATACAAAGAAGGGTAGACTCACCCAGAGGCATCCCATCTTGGGTTGGAAGTTAATGTTGTTTGCCTATACTTTGAGGATGGTGTGGCAGAAATGGGTTGAAAGTGAAGGAAGGGTCATGCTTGTAGAGTAGATTCAGGCAAGGACTGGGAACAGGCTGCTTAGAATAGTCTTTGGCAATTCCATCAAGAAATACTCCAGGGTTTTGTCCCCACCCATTTCCTGGCATGATCTGAGTTAATTAATGTAACATTGACTGTCTGTTGTAACAAACAACCCCACTGTTTCCGTAACCTCAGCAGCTCAAAACCACAGTGTGTTGTAGGGGTTTCATTTTTTTGGTTTTGTGTTGCACTCTGCATAGCTCTGTGTTTCATGACTCGGTCCTGCATGGTCCTGGAGCTCTGAAGACAACTCATCTCCCAATAGTGACTCCCAGGGCAGGTGTCAGAAAACTTGGCTTCTGGTGATGTCTCTCTTCCTGGCTTGTGGGTAGCCAGCTCGCTGTGTTCTCATGGGATCTTTACCCTGTGAGTGCACAGAGATAGGGGATCTTGTTCCCTTTTTATAAAGATACCAGTGCTATTGGATTAAGGCCCCAAACTTCTGACCTCACTGAACTTCTGACTCATTAAAGGCCCTATCTCCAAATACAACCACACTGGACTTTGGGGCTTTAACCTATGAATTTTGGGAGAACTCAATTCAGTCCATAAGAGCTAACAACAACAACAGTAGCAAGAACAACAACAAAAAAACTTACCTAAATAAGAATATACAAGTATATTGCACAGATTTTAAGGTGTTTAGAGGGTCACCAGTTAAAGAAGTCATAAGACACATAAACATGAGAAATTAAGATCTGCTATACCCTTACATCATAAGAAAACCTATCAAATCATAAGTATGTTTCAAAATTGTGAGATACGTCATTTTTAAACTTCCATCAACTTGATTATTCAAATTCTTACTGAAATTACTTATTTTAACAGGTTTTCAAATTCCTTGATAGTCACAACAGACAGAACATAGACTATACAATATAAAATGTGAAAAATGACAGAAAAGGAAAATCCATGTATTATGAATAAGCTGAAAAAAAAAAAGAACAAAACAAACTCTGAATTACAGAAAGCAAATACTTGTGGGGATGAGCGGCGCATGTTGTTTGAAAGCGCTGTTCACCGTATTGTACAGCTGAAGTTAATATTACACTGTATGTGAACTAATTGGAATTTAAATAAAAACTAAAAAACAAAAAGCAAATACCATGTTATTCTGTAATCACTGGCTCTCTGCCCCCTACATCAAGATTAGGTCTTACTTTGTCCTTACTTCATTCAAAAGGATAAGAAAATATTCAATATTTTGATGTTCAAATATCAAATAAAAATAAAGCAAATCTCTGTATCATCTTGAGAAACCCAAACATTTTGTAACAAATGCATTTTTAATTTACTTCCCTCTGACATGTGGGGTTTAGTTGTTGGCACAGAGGCCCCCATGGTCAGTTTCAAGACTGTTCTCACTGATTTTTCTCCTTAGTCCTGATAGACGTCATGTTATTGAGAAAAATGGTGACATGAATTCCAAAAGCATTTTGTATCCTATCTGAGATCAGATATATTAATGATATAAAATATTATATTTAAAAAGAGGCCTAAGATTTTTTTAAAAATAGGGTATTTGGGACTTCAAGGGTCTTCCTGTGGGAGGAGCTTCCACTTCACCGAAGAGTCAAGTTCTTCATCAAAGTCATCCAGCTCCTGCTCCTTGGAGAGCTCCAGGAAAACCTGAGATGGACAAGAAATGGAGAGAGAGAGGTGACACTGCCTTTTGCCGCTCTGAGTGAGTGCAAGGCGTGTGCACACGGTGTCCCTTTATAGTGCCCGGATGAAACAGAGTCACTCACACCGACCCACCTGCTCCAGGGTGGACTGGGAGAGGCTGTACTCCTCCAGGTCGAAGCTCTGTTTAACTGCAGAAGGACGGACAGACATTAGGAGTTCATCTATTTTTAATTTGGAGAGTTTTACCAAGTTATGCACAAAATCTACATATCAATAGATTTTAAATATACAAGATAAGGTAATAAATACTCTCGGACTAGATCTGTCTGAGATATGTGCTCACTTAGGCAGCACATGCTAAATATGGAAAGGCAAATTCACCCTGTGGTCTTGCAACAGGATGGAAATACTCTCTCATTATCTTAGAGTTTGGGCAGGGGCACTCCAGACTGGAAAACAAGGTGTGAGGTCCCAGACCACCTATACAGGCTGAGTGGAGAGATGTTCCCTCTTCCCTCTGCTCTAGAATGCTACCATACCTCGATATCTGCCTTCAACCTCTCTACTCTGCTCTTTGCTCCACTGGCTGACTTAAGAGGTTCTTTCTGGTGGTTTCCACCAGTGGTGGCTCATTAGAAGGGAGAGAGGAGAGAGGGGGGAGGTCAAAGCCATTACTCCTTCACTCCCTCCTCAACTTTGACCCTTGACCGAAAGTCACTGCTTCTCACAAGATCACAAATTCTACATGATTCTACTCCTGGGTTCTAGCCACCGCTTCCTTTCTTAGTCCCTTTAGACCCGAGAACGTCAACACTTCTGCTGTGTCTAGCCCGGGGACATCACACAGTGTCTTGTCCCTTGGCAAATGGTCCCTGCCTAAACCAAAAGTTGCCAAATTATCCTAGTTTGACCGTCTGTTAACAGTGTGGATTGTGAATAAGATCCTCAAACATGCAGATGCATAAGATGAAAAAAATAATGAACTGAGAGGTGAGACTAGAAAGCAAAGGTTTCTTGTGGGCAGTTGTCACATTGCTGTGGCATTTCCTTTCTCCTCTCAGTGGACAGAGGATGCGGTGGGATTGGCCTGCAACCTGGGAACATGGGATTGGGTCCTTGCCTCAAGTCTGGGAACATGTCAACAATTGTGCACAGTGATGGCCCTGTACTTTCAGAGTTTGGAGAGGCCAAGCCTCTGCATCCAATGGGAGGTCCTCTAAGAGATCTCTTGGAAAGGGAAGAGAATTCCAAGAAGTGGCCCAGGGCTGCAAGAGACCAAGAGACCAGGAGGAGAAGGCATCTCCCACCTCAGAGTAGAAGCTTTCGTCAGAAATTCCAGATAGGAGGGGAGAGGGAATCTTCAAGGAACTCCTCTCTGCACAGAAGACCTCATGCCATAGTCCAGCTCTAATGAGCAAATCAAGCTTTGCTGTCATGCTATCTCGTCTTACCTCCCCTTACACTCTGCACCAAAGAGGCTCAAAATATCAGCAGATGAGCAGAGGAGGGAATAAGATAAGAAGGAGAGAAATCCAACCCACCCATCTCCCTACTTTCAAGTCTCCAAGCATTAAGCAATGTTGACCTGGAATGGGCTCATGAGGGTGGAGTTCTGTTGCAGTTTGCAATACCCCCAAAGTGATCTGATGCTACGGGAGAATGAGCCAATATAGCAGGACACAGGAATTGTCAGGGGCATGTACTGTGCTCCCACACTATGGGGCCTACCTCATTCAGCTGTGCTTCAGCTGAGAAGATAACTGTGTCTCACCTAACATCTGGAGGGAAAAAAAAAAAATGCTAACTTACATTTCCACCACACAGTGGAGTAGACAACTGTGATAAAAAGTTAGGGTTCCCCCCACCATCTCCTAAGTAGAACTTTAGTTTTAGCAAATGAAACCCAGCAGAAGGAATCTGAGGTGGGAGGGAACAAAGAGAAGCACTTCTCTAAGAACTAGAATGTCTGGGGCTTCTAAAAACTGACAGGTGACAAGTAAGAAAGATCAAGAAGAGGGGGAAAGGGCACCTGGGTGGCTCAGCTGGTGGAGGGTCGGACTCTTGATTTCAGCCTATGTCTTGATCTCAGAGTGCTAAGTTCAACTCCTATGTTGGGCTCCACTCTGTGTGTGGAGCCTACTTAAAAAAAAAAAAAAGAGAGAGAGAGAGAGAAGGATGGGGGGTTCAGCTTTTTATCAGATTCCATACACTGGTGTGATAGGCAAAATCAGAGCTTTGTATACTGATACATCAATGCAGTATACAAAGATCACAATCCAAGACTCTAGAGATGGGTTAGCCCACCTCAACAGACATGGACCGCCTAATCAACATTCAACACTATCAAAGAGTACATACAGACAAAAACAAATGTACATACAGACAAAAACAAATGTACATAGAGACAAAAACAAATGCCTTTTTTTTTTTAATGAATCAGCTCCAAATGCCAAAGATCTCTTCCTTCTAGAGTCTCATTCAATTAGGTCCCAACTTCTCAACCTTGGCACTAATGACATTCTGGTCTGACCCTTCTTTGCTGCGGGAGGGAGCTGACCTGTGTACACTGTGGGATGTTTAGCATCACCCCTGGCCTTGACCCACAAGATACCATTTGAACTCCCCAACTTCAACCCCACTTGTGACAGCCAAAGATAGCCACGGACACTACCAAATCACTCGTGGTTGAGAACCATGGATTGAAAGTCTTAATAATTTATTTCTGGTGTAACAGCACAATTTCATGCCCATGTACCTCTTACACTGGTTTTATGCAAGATTTGAATTTCTCAGTTTTCTGGAGTCCTATCTTCCACCGTCACTCTTACCTATCTCTAATTTGAAGAAAGCTTGCGATAAAGGACACACGTCCTTGACGGGCAACTTATAGACCATCAGGGAGGAGTACCTGTGAAGAAAGGAGAGGGAGACTGAGTCCCACCTTACAAGAAGACAACCCTGGACGGGTGTATGTCTAAAAAGCAGCAACGATGTCACCAACAATTTGTTTCAATGTATGAGTCTACAGACCCATGGACACTGTGGTAGTGGGAATGTTCTTTAATCAACAAGAAGTCACTTGACTCAAGCAGAAGCAAGAGGAGGCTCTCACAGTAAGGCTCCCTTTTACTCTCAGGAGGAATGGGAGACAGAGGAGACGAGCAGTACCCCAAGAAGGGAAGAGGCAGGATTACTTATCATCCTTCTTCCTTTGAGAGAAGAGAATAGCATTTAAGTACAAAGAACTAAAATCAGCTCTTGGCTTCACTGCTAGGATTTGGCATGATTGAAATAACCTCAAGTGCCATTACAAATAATAATAATAATAATGCTAAGAACCACTGCTCACTGAGCTTTTACTGATGCCTGGCACTGGGTCTCGACTTTAGACAAGTGGTCACATTTAATGGGGGATGTTTTTACCCTCTAGAAAGGATCCGGATGACCCAGGTCCATGCATGCCTTAGGTCCTGGCACATGATAGAGCCACCAGGAATCTGAATTCCCTTACAACAATCAGTTCCCAATCAGTACTATGCTCTCTTATTTCCCTCCTGTGGAAGGACATTCCCTTTGAATTGGGCCTTTCTTTAATAATTAATCAATAAATAAAATCACAATTAATTAATTAGAGGTAGTCTCTAATTAATGAATTCAGTCACAATTATCGTAAAGTTAACAACAACAGCAACGAAAGAATGATCAAGTAAAGCTTTTATTTCTCTTCGCCATAATAGAAAAACAAAAAGATGAAACAAGCCAACACCTGTCCTTACCTTTCCTGACGAGCAGCCTGGGGGAAAAGTCTCAGAATTTCACAGTGGAGGGGCTCCACCTGGGCGGGGTTCTTCACCTTCAACTCGAGCAGATAATCTTTCCCAAATTTGCTTTTCAGGTGTTGTATGGAACCAATACACCTGGAGGTAGGACGAGGATGAAGTCAAGGAAGAGAAGGAGAAGACAGAGGGATTGCTGTGGACTCTCAGCCCCAGGAGGCCAGGGTCGTGCCGAGCGGGAGTAGCCAGTCACCCCAGCCCCTGCCAGCGATAACCCTGTGCAATGCAACGTCTTTGCTCAGGGCCCTCTGGGGGGCCAAGGGTGGGTTCGAATGGGCACCCACCTCATTCTTCCAGACACCATGATGGCCACGCGGTCACACACGGCCTCAGCCTCTGCCATGTAGTGGGTGGTCAAGAGGGCGCCCCTCTCCGTGTTCCTAAAGGTGGCCCGGATTGCCTGCCTAAAGGGAGGTCAGGGACAATGTTAGCTGCTGGGAATGCTCAAGATAAGATGAGAAGACTTTGAAACACCTTTCACAGGCACAGAGGAAACAACTAGTGAATTTGACTTAGACAAAGAAATGATTTTTGGAGGGAGAATGTCATGTAAATACCCAGACTATTGGGTAGAGTATCTAATTCAGAACATGCCTGGTACTGAAGGTAGAAGATGATATTGGGTAAGAGTTCATTTAGAATAATGCTGAGTTCCAAGAATATGTTTGAGAGAGCAGTAGGGAGAAAGATAATGAGGAACACTTATTTAAAAGCATGATAAAAAATCGCATTAAGCCCTAAAGTACAAAACCGCAGATTTCTGTATAGTCCTAAGAATTTGAGATTTTTTTTCCTCCTAAGAACTGTGTATCAGGTGATGCTGTAGAAATTGAAACTGGGGGCGCCTGGGTGGCTCAGTGGGTTAAGCCTCTGCTTTCGGCTCAGGTCGTGATCTCAGGGTCCTGAGATCGAGCCCTGCATCAGGCTCTCTGCTCAGCAGGGACCCTGCCCCCCCCACCCCCGCCAACTGCCTCTCTGCCTACTTGTGATCTCTGTCTGTCAAATAAATAAAATCTTTAAAACAAAAAAGAAATTGAAACTGAATAATAAATTGACATGGTTGAGTATAAAAATGGGCCATGCATCTCCCAAAGATCTATCATGAAAACAAGATTTTTAAGAGGATTATGGTGTTAGAATTATCCTTTTCTTCCTAATAAAAATTGACTGTGATAGGGGCATCAGAGTTCTCCCCCCTGAATATTGCATAAACCACAATTTTGAAGATCAGTTGTTATAGGGCTCACAAGTTCCCTTAGGATGACTCATGACGTCCCCTCACCACATTTGCAGCTGCCCCTCGGGGTCCATGCCGGTGGAGGGCTCATCCAGAAGCACCACCGACGGGTTTCCCAGGATGCTCAGTGCGAAGCAGAGCTGCAACAAGAGGGACAGCGAGTCTGGCACCGACCTAGGGTGCGCAGAGTAACGCTGAGCCCCCCTCTTACCTTCCTCTTTATTCCCTCGGATAAAGCCTTCACAGGCTGCTTCAGCTGGTCCTGCAGCTTGAGCGCATCCGCCAACCTGGAGGAGACACAGTGGGTCCATCCACATTAACCCCACACTAAGGGGAATGTGTGGGGGGGTTGGGCAAATCAGAACAAACAGTACATTAGAGACGTTTTAAAAAGAGTATCCTGAATGATCATACAACTGAAACCACCTAGGATGCCTTAGGAGCTTTTTATAGTGGTCAAGTTCATATTTTTCAATGACTAATATGGACCAATATTCCATATTAAGAATAATCAATAAAATTGTTCTCTCTAGTTTTAACATGTGAAAATACAACAGGCTTCTTGATAGCTAAGTCTTCTCCCACAGGTGCGGCGTCATCAGTTAGAATCTCCCTTTCTTAATTCTCTGTGAACGTTATTTCTATCATATTCCCCCAGTGGAGAACGTGTGTGTCTCCCGCCATGTACCGTGTGATGCTGACTGTGGCGTCCCCTTTCTCCAACCCTTTGATGGCGGCGAAGACCTCCAGATGTTCCCTCACTGACAGGTTGGGCCAGAGCACATTCTCCTGAGGACAGTATCCCAGGAACCCGAGGGACTCCCCTTCACTGCTCCCTTTCAAAATCACCTGTACAGAAAGTTCATTTTCGCATTCAGTCCAAAATTGTGTATACATGTGTATGGGCACATGAGTGCAAAATTCAGTGATGTCCTCATCTTACACGCATGGCTGCCAAGAGTACAAATGTAAATCAGTGATCACTTAACTGTAGAAGAAAGATGGTAAAAAACAAACAAAACAAAACAAAACATAAACCTCAATAAATCCAAAGGAAGCTATTCCACATTGTCTTATACCTCTATAGGGTTTGTTTCCAAGTCCGTTACCCTGGTTGGCTTCAGGGTGGCTTACTGGGTTTTCGATGTTTTGACTTCCCTCGCTGATCTCAACGTTCAAAGGAGTAGACACTCATTGAAGGTTCTATCTCCCCAATGTTAAATGAGCTATAATTATAGGGTCTGTTGCACAAGTTTATTGTGAGCATTAAAAATGGCAGCGCTTCTCAATCAGGGGCGATCTTCCTCCCAGAGGACATTTGGTAATGTCTGGAGATGTTTGTGGTTGGTACATTGGTTGCTGTTGGGATCACACGGCGAGAGGCCAGGCATGCCACATGGGACAGTCCTCCACACATGCAAAAAACGGCTACCCCAAAATGTTACCAGCACCAAGCTTAAGAAATCCTGAACTAAGATAATAAATGAAAGGTCCTTGGCACTAGTCTGGCACATAAAACCAATAAATACTAATAAATCGCATTTATTATTTTTATGAGCCAATCACAGTGCTTTACGATAATATAAATAAGTGATGTGTACCAGTGTTTACTATGTGCTAGGATCTAAGCAGTTTGTGTGTTTTGAATTACTTTATCCTTAGAAAAACCCTATATGACTCAAGTATCACTTTTAGAAACTGATTTAGAGTTTAAAAACTTGCAGAAGGTCACCCAAGATAAATCTGGGGGTTAAAGCTGGACTCTGCCTTCAGAATCCAAGCCTTTGACCTCAACGCTATGCTGTCTTTTCCAAATACAGTGGAGAAAAGAACTAGTTAATGTGGGCTCACAGAGCGTTCACTCTAGAGAGAGAAATGGAAAATAAAAGCAACTAGATCCATATGGGGATGAATTATAGCCCTTGCTTAATGCTTTCGAGGCAATAAATGGGATAAAGAATAAGAAAGGAGGATCCAAGGTTGCCATGAGTAGAATCAGGGAAAGTCCTTTTGGGGAGGTAAATTTCAAAGTGACAAGAAGGAGGTAACTAAGTGCAAAGCCGAAGGAGAAACACTGTAGCCAATGGAAGGTGCTACAGAAGGACAATGACCAAAGGCCAAAGTCAGCAAGAAGTGAGCAGAGCCCAGATCTCCCAGGGCCTTTTTTTGGCCATGCTAAAGGTTTTGGATCAATTCTAACTGAAGGATGATAAGCAGGAGAGTGACATGATCTCAGTGGCCTCTTTTATGGGCCGTTCTGTCTGCTATGCAAGGAGAGACAATTTGGAAACCTCTGTTGCAATCCACACTGCTAGAAAATCTCTCTTCATGGCCATTCCCTCTGCCCTCAACCTTCAGTCAAACGTTAGCAGCAGCTCCTCCTCAGTGTTGTGGTCCCTGAGGACGTCTGTCCATCATTTTATCCCACTTGGTCTAGATGTACCGCCAAGCGCCATTCACATACCATTCTAGTTTTTTTTTTTTTAAGATTTTATTTATTTATTTGACAGAGAGAGAGATCATAAGTAGACGGAGAGGCAGGCAGAGAGAGAGAGAGAGAGAGAGAGAGAGAGGGAAGCAGGCTCCCGGCTGAGCAGAGAGCCCAATATGGTACTCGATCCCAGGACCCTGAGATCATGACCTGAGCTGAAGGCAGCGGCTCAACCCACTGAACCACCCAGGCGCCCCACCATTCTGGTTTTTGATTGGGAATTTAGACAATCTTTTTTTTCTCTCTCCCCCACCAATCTATGATCTCTCTTTTCTGAATAAATCCCAGATCTTAGCAATTTAATTCAACAAATTCTCAGGATCCATAAGTCAAAAAATAAAAAGTAAAAAACCCCAAAGATCCCTCACCAGAATAAAGCTAGTATTCAGCTTTACCAAAACATTTCCTTTTAATGTCACTACTTTTCATCCAATGGAACATATGGTGCCAGTAACAACAGCGTGCTTTTCGGCACTGACTCGTTTTGGAATTAAGGTGAGAAGTTTTTAACTCATCCTCTCATTCTATGCCTAACTCAATGGATTCATCAGAAAGGATCATTTGTGTATTTTTGAGACTATCATCAGCGTTCACAGGTTAGAGCCTGTTCAAGGCAGCATGCAGGACCCTATTTCTGTGTGGTTTACTGACCTGTCCTGCGGTTGGATTTGTATCCCCAGTTATCATCTTAATAGTTGTACTTTTGCCAGCTCCACTGTGTCCTAAGAGTCCTATAACTTCACCTGAAAGAAACAGGTATGCTTAGAATTATAACGTCAAATAATTACAATAAACATAGAGGCAAATACTCCTGGAGGACTCGCGATGTGTCAGGCTCTCTGTCGAGTGCACCGATGTATTAACTCATCTGTTCTTCACACACACACATACGCACAAACAGGGGTTGTTACTGGCTTCATTCTATAGGCAAAGAAGCTGAGGGGGAAGGAGGATACATAATGTACCCATCGTCACACAGCCACTAAGATGCTGGAACGGAAACAAATTTTGATCTCAAGTCTGTCGCATTTAATGGACACTTCCCCAAAATGTGTTCTTTAGAATAGAGACTGCACTGGTGTGCCCCAGTGAGTTCCTCTCCGGTGCATTCCTGTTGTGAAATTAACGATACTCCTTCGAAAGCTACAGCATCCTTTTTAACAGAAAGACGGCCTTCTTTTTTTTTTTTTTTCAGTTGTTCTTTTTTTGTTTGTTTGCCTGTTTCAACAGAACAGACAGAACTGTCTTCTCAGACCAAGAGAAAACAATGTTATCATAACCAAGGCTTTTAAGCAGGAGGGTTCTGCCCGTGGGTGACAGGCTGCCTTTCATGATTATCAACAGATGGCCCCGATTCAGATACTATTATTCCCTCCCAAAGACCTTGTCTCAGGAGGTCAAGATAGCTTTAAACATTAAATCTAGTGTCTCCAACCTTTTCTAACACAGAAAGAGACATTTCTTATGGCCACTTTTTTCTTCCTCTTAGCGAAGCAGTCTTTCTTCTTGCCTGTATATTCCTTCCGCAGACAGCTAGCAATGATGACGGGTTTCTGTAGAGACAAGAAAATAACAGTGGGGCTTTATTCTTACCTTGAAATGAGTGAGTGCTCCACATTCCCTACAACCACATTTTTCCCTGTACAGAATCATGACTCAGACAAGTTCTTTCCCCAGAAACTGCCATGTTCGAGTGAACTCTCCCAATCTATATTCCTGCAGGGAAATAACATTTGTATCGTATTGTGTGATCTATGCTTGACCTTTCTCAGAAAACAGGAACAAAGACATCCACCAAAAAGGACTGTTCAGACACACTCACACACGCACACATACATATATCTCAGATGGACTCTCTCATCTTGCAATAAGCTTTACTCAGTCCATGAAACTCACAAAGTCTTACTTCCTTAGGTTTTGTAATGTGTAGCTTTTCTTACCCAAACTACAACCCTGAAAAAGGAATTAACAAGTCTCTGCCTGTGGGTATGGGTGTGTATTCCCTTGTTCCCCTATCTCTGGGGACATTGCATATTCAGCAAAGTCAAGGAATGAACTCTGTAAGGACAGAAGAACCGCAAAGTGTTTTTCAAAAATATTCAGATGAACGTTGTTCATCGTTCTACCTCATCAAAGTCTGCAATGGTCCTAGCGTTTGTGGTTCTCCTTCTTTCTATCTGAACATCTTCATCCTCTCCTTCGGGTTCTTCTGGGTTTGGGAAAATGCCACTGCTTCTTGGGGAAATTCTAAAATCAAAACAGTGTGAGAATAACTGGTCTCCAGTTGAAAAACTTGCAGCAAAAATAATGAGCTTGCAGTAGACTGCTCTCAATTATGTAATTACATTCACTCTGAGAACAATATAACTCCCATTTTTCGGCTCTGCGCCATCTGCCTTGCAGAGTCTGGCTTCCATCAACAAGTCAAATGCTGCTACCCTTGCTTTTTCCCTAGTTTTACTTTTCTTCGTCTGTTGTGACTTCTTTAAAAAATAAATAAAACAGGACATACTCTCTGGCAAACGATTTGGGGGCACAGTTGTGTGAGAAAGGCATCTAGGAACCGTAATTTTGGCACAGGTATTTTGGAATTCTGAGGACTTTGAGAGAACTGTGGATTGAAACATTTGGAATTTGAGAGGCATCCCAGAAAAATCCAGGACACGTTATCACCAGCAAGGGAGCACTGTCACTTCTTAGAGATATGTTTCAGAATCACTCCTTCTGGACTGGGTCCACCCAGTTCTTTCCTTCCTCACCCCTACCACTGATTACTGCTGAGGCTCATCTCCCTCCTTCCTGCCATCGCACATGGCTGATGTCTGCCGATTTCCTAAAATACGGCTGTCACCTTGTCATGCTCTTGCCTTACTACTTACTTTACACTTGAACTGGATTCATATTTTGTGAGTTGGATGAGGTTTCCAAAGCAGAGCCGTCTTGATTTCCCATTATGTAATTTGGTTTTGTAATGTGTAGCTTTTCTTACCCAAACTATAACCCTGAAAAACGAATTCCCATTATGTAATTTGCAAAGTCTTCCCTATGCTTCTGTACTCCAAAACCCTCCAAAATTTAGCTTTAATTTAATTTTTCATTATCTTCCAGTACGAACCTTTAAGTTCTTTCCAGCTGTCTTCTCAAATCTACAGCAAGGTGGCATTTATATCAACTTCTCCTTTTTTCTACCTTCCTGGACTGGCTACACTTACCAATTGTTTATCTATATTTACCCATTATTTTAAAGATTTTATCTTTCATATAGAACTTTCTTTTAGTATGTCAGTGAAATTATGGTATTCCTTAATTTTTCAGTGTCTCATGTGTGTTAATGGGGCTTCCCTCCCTAGATTGTAAGCTCATTAAAGTATCATGAATTAGAATAATTTTGTACACCACACAATTCCTAAAAAAAAAATCCTGTGCAGTAATTTTTACTTAATTAGCTTAAGCATTTTAAAATATTTTTAAACAATGAATATTAAAACAAAACATGAAATCATATTTGAATTTTCTCTACCTGAACACGGGATCTTTTCTCATTGATTTCTTTCTAAAGTTCACTTCCAGACACCGGAGAACAAAAACGAAAATGCAAAAATGAAGGTAAGGCTAAGGGGAGAAAAAAAGAATCAGTGTTAGAAATCACCATAAAAAACAAAAAGTTCAATACTGGAATTTATTTAAGGGGTTTGACTGTATATAAAGAGTTGATCTGTACAAAGACAGATCTGATAACATTTTGACAAATTTGAAAGACAATCTTTTAATGTCCAGTGAAACTCTCAGAGCTAGCTCTTCAGAGAAGCCACAACAGACAAGACAGTAGTAAGTTGGTACCAGGACTAATCACACCATTGAGAGTTTGGGCTCTAAACTCCATGTCAAATGATTGTTATAAAAATAACGGTCCAAATTTTAAAGTGTGTGTGTGTGTGTGTGTGTGTGTGTGTGTGTGTGTTGCTTTAGATGCCTAAAATACTGTGTTTTCAAGTGCCAAAGTTTTTTAACTTAATGCTAAGCAAAAAAATGTGTCCCCCTCATGCAAGAACATCTAAATGGAAATGTATTCTTACTATTAGCAGTGCCAGGAACACGATTTGATGTTCGAAAGCCCCTAAGTAATCCACCGAGTCAGGAGAAATCTGTAAAATGAGGAAAGGTAAGTTGAGATGAACCTTTATCTGTTCTCGAATCTCATCTCACATTAGATGCACTAATGTCCTTTAAATGACCTTGCCAGTGTTCTCTCTCATCTGCCAGGTAAAAGTCTACTTCCGAGCTCGTTATGTGTCTTCTTGGCTTGCAGGGTCACTCAGTGACCTCTTCCCCTGCACTGGACTCGAGGCTCAGAAGCTCTTTGAGCACTGGGAGTTGGCAGGATTTGCCTTGCTAGGAAAAACCCTAGGTGGTGCTGGAAGGATCCATTGAAGCCATAGGCAAGATTTATCTTAAGACAAACCCTTTCCTCTAACTTTTACCTGCCTTTCTTCCTAAATCTGTGCTCCTTCCCTAAGAACCATTACATAGCTCGTCCCTTGCCCCATCCACTCTTAAGAATAACCATGATAATCACTCATGCTACAGACAAAGCTTTTCACCTACAGCACAGTTTTCATTAGATTTACAACACACATGTGTATATCAATACACATAATATCCACCCACAACATGGAAATGCATGCTTCTCATCAGATTCACGATACATTTTGAAACATCTCCCGACTTCTTAGTAAATAAAGACTAAAGAGCCAATTTTGCTTCTTGAACTTCATTTCCCAGGACTTTTTTCTGAGCAATGGTGAGCTGACTTAGTAAATCTCTATTACAGCCATCCGTCTCTATCATAGCCATCTAGAAAAGATGATTGTGTAGTTCTCCTTGAGTGGTTTGCCAGGACCCTGGTATTACTTCAAACGATCTTATTCTCCTTCGTGACTTGGTCACCTGCTTCCGAACACACTGTACTACACTGTACTACACCCAAAATCAACTTTAAGCCCCCTGATCTTTGCCCTAGCTACCATATTTTATTTTTTCAGCTTTGTCACTCTACTCTCCTTACTCCATAATTTGGAGTTGGTGACCCTCCAATCCACCAACCCCACCACTGTCTCACTGTCCATAAACCCCCTCATTCCCTTAACTTCATCATTCTGCTAAGGATCCATGGTCTGTTGCTACAATCCCTCCTTATATGGAACCACTGCTCCCTTATCCTTTTCTTTGTCAGACTCCCTTGGCAAAACACTAACCCTGATTGAATGTAACTCCACCTGCCCTGAACGGTATCTGGGAAGGAGACTATGATAAGAAAAACTATCAGCTTTGTTGACTGCACTTGGAAATTGGGACTTTTAGCATTGCCTGTCAATTCTTCTGACCTACTTTCTGAAATAATCGTTCACATCCTTTCCTCTATCCTCAACATCCCAACACCCCTGTTCACCTCGCTCTAAGTTAAAAACGTCATCTCTTTCCATAAGAAAGGAGGATCACTCAGAAGAGAAATCATGCATCTTATTACCATACAAGCCTCTAAACTATTTGCCTCTGGCTATGGTTTTGATAAAGAGATAGAATGCTTCTGCTATGATGGAAAGCAACCTCTATGCTTGGGCACTATACCACACATATATATATATTTTTTTTTTCCCTCAGCTATTCAAGGAGTCAGACTTCTTAGGTAGTTCATGTCTCTCTTTTCATCAGAAATTTCTCTCTCATAAGCATGTTATCTCCCTTCTTAAACAGAAAAGTATTCTTGTCATTCATCTACTTTCCCATCTCTGTTATTCTTTTCAGCAAAACTAGAAATAGGTGTCTCTACCCTTGCATTACCTTCTCATCTCACAGTATCTACTAAGCTCACTCTAGTTAGATTTGGTGTTCACCCTTCCCTTGAATTCTATCTGGTTAATATCACCAATGACTTCCATGTGGTCTCCATCCAGTGGTCTCTTCCCAGTCATCAACTTTCTAGACCTCTTGTTTGACGGTTGAATCACTCTCTTCTGCCTAAAATATTCTTTATTGCCACCTGGAACATATCTGCCCAGACAGACACTTTAAGTGTTTAAGGAGAGTTTCTGAGAAGAGATTCTGGTGCACAACCATTCTTCACTTTTTCTCCTACCTCATGGTCTTCTCCTCAACCTGACTTGCTGACTCTTTTGACCAATCTTTAAAGTTTGGAGTCAAGGCCAAATCTTCGGCCCACTTTTTATTCTAACTATATTTGTTCTGTAGGTTATATTATCTAGTGCCATGGTTTTCGATATCGTTTATGTGCTGATGCATGTCGAGCAACCACAAGCAGGATTTCAGATTCATACATCCTGCTGGCTACTTGGCATTCTCCACTGTATGCCCATTAAGAAACTTAAAACCAGTATGTCCAAAATGAACAGAAAAAGCACAGCTCATTAGCCTCCCAGTAGGGTCATTTGTTCCCAAGAGAGAGGGTTATCATGAGAACTATAAAATTCCACCACTGCAAAGATGCCTTTGACCTTCATGAACCAAGGCAGAGCTTCTTATTAAATAACGTGACTCCTGCTTTTGGTAAAAGAACGATCTTTCCAAAGACAGAGACTTCGAAATTTGTAGATAAGGACTCCACCAGCATTTTTACAGTATTCTAGGCTCTCTCCAGTGGCCGCACACTTCATGACCCAAGGATAGGCATGAAATTACTTACCTCAGAGAAAATGAACAGCGAACCAATCAGTGAGAAAGGTGGTATTAATATAGTGCAGAGAAATAACCCTAGAAATTCATATTCATTTATATCTGTAGCAACTATTGTGAAGACGGTGATCTAAAAGAAAAAAAAAACGCAGCTTAATTTCACGAATGTGTAAAAAAATCTGAATTTTAGGATGTTTTCCAAGAGGGTGGGAATTCATCTTGTAATTGTTCTTATTTTCAGCTTTCCCTCACAAGGCAGTATTACCACCATTTTTTTTTTCTTTGCAGCACAAGATTGTGTCAGAATTCTGTATTTGACTGATTATGATATTTTTAAGACACAACAGGGCTCTCAAATTCAAAGTGCTTGCAAATCATTTGGAGTTCTTGCTGAAATTCAGATCTGACAAGAGGAATCTTTTTCACACATTGCTTAGTCTTTTCCTTTTGTTTCATTTCACAGGAGATCACAGACATCTGTTTGGATTTAAACATATCAGTATTCATTTTCACAGCTGCATAGTATTTCTTTGAAGGGATGTGCAAGAATTCAACAATTTTGCCTTCAGAAAACATGTTGTTCCAATTTCCCTGCTCCTATAAATAATGGTCTACCTAAATCCTTATCTATTGGCACTCTTTATCTTTATTTTTTAAAGATTTATTTATTTTGTTTTAGAGAGAAAGACAGAGTGTGAGCACAAGTGGAAGGGGCAGAGGGAGAGAGAGAGAGAGAATCCTCAAGCAGACTCCGCACGGAGCATAGAGCCAGACACAGGGCTCGATCTCATAGCCCTGAGGTCATGACCTGAGCTGAAACCTAGAGTCTGGTGCCTCACTGACTGTGCCTCCCAGTTGCTCCAACATTCTTAGTCTTTTAGGAAAGATTCTGAGAAGTGTAAATGCAGGTTAAGATTTATGTGGATTCACATTGTCAACAGTTACTAAAAGATTATTTTTCAAAAAGATAGTGACAGTCTATGCTCTTACAAACAGGGATGGGTGTGTGTGTTAAACCTCCTCACGCACATTGTGTGCTTTAATTAATTACTGTAGGTGTCCTTGTTTTATTGCTGATATTAGGTGAATAGCTGCATAAGTTTACTATGTCCTATAATATTTGTCATTGGTTTTTAGTAATTTGTACTTCCTATGATTATACTTTTTACTGGACATTTTTAAAGGAATGGTATGGTGTTTTCTTAACTGATGGAGTTTTCCTCTGTTAGTTTGATAGCTCCTAATAGTGGATCATCATTGTAATCTGAAATAAATCACACTGAACTAGTCTTCTTTTAATTTACTTCTGCTTTGTCATCTTTTTATTTAGAGAACTGTCTTTGATTTTCCAAATTAATTTATCAATGATTTTTTTTTTACTCTCTCTTTCTTAGGATTTGTACTAAAGTTATGTTCACTTTATAAAAGGAAATATTACACTTTGTGAATTATATATATATATATCTTAAGTATATATAAATATTTATATATTATATGTAAATATATATTTTTATATATATTTATGATTCCCAAAGTTATTCAACTTTATGCATGTTTAACAGAATTCAGTGTTCTCTACCATTGGTTTTATAGCATTTTAAATTTTCTTAAATTATTTTTATTTATTTATTATTTAATTTAATTTTTTTTCAGTGTTCCATCATTCATTGTTCATGCACCACACCCAGTGCTCCATGCAATACATGCGCTCCTTAATACCCACGACCAGGTTTACCCAACCCCCCCCCACCCCACTCCCCTCCAAAACCCTCAGTTTGTTTCTCAGAGTCCAAAGTCTCTCATGGTTTGTCTCCCCCTCCAATTAGTTTAATCCTTAAATGATTCTCCTTCCCCCCACCCTGCTTTTTGAGATATAATTGACATATTCCATTGCGTAAGTTTAAAATGTATAATGTGATCATTTGATACACATATACACTGCGAAACAATTACCAAAATAAGGTTAGTTAACACACCCCTATCCTTACCAACAACTTCTTCATCTAATAACTTAAAGTTTATACCCATTGACCAACATCTCCCCATTTCCCTCACCCACAGCCCCTGGTAATCAGCATTCCTTTCTGTTTTGATAAGGATGGTGTTTTAGATTCCACATGTACATGGGATCACACAGTATTTGTCTTTTTCTGTCTGATTTATTTCACTTAGCCTAATCTCCTCAAGGTTAATCCTACAAGGGGCAGCAGTTCCTTCTTTTTATGGCTGGATAGTACTCCATTGTATGTATATACTACATTTTATCTATTCATCGGTCAGTGGACAATTAGGTTGTTTCCAATAAACATGGGGAGCACACATCTCTAAGAGATAATGATTTCATTTCCTTCAGATAGATACCTAGAGGTACATACCTGTATCATACAGTAATTCTATTTTTTTAATTTTTGAGAAACCTCCATATTTTTTGCATAGTGGGTTGCACCACTTTACAATCCCAGTAACAGTGTAAAGTATTCCCTCTTCTCCATATCCTTGAGAGCATTTCTTATCTTTTGTGTTTTTCTTGATAGCCTAACAGGTGTGAGGTGATATCTCATTGGGGTTTTGATCTGCATTTCCCTGATGATGAGTCATTGAGCTTGTTTTCACCTACCTGTTACTATTATTATTATTATTATTATTATGCTATTGAGTTATACAATTTCCTTACATATTTTAGATACTAATCCTTTACCAGATACATGGTTTATAAATATTTTCACCATTTCATAGGCTTCCCTGTCATTTTATTGATTGCTTTGCTCTGCAGAAGCTTTTTAGTTTGACACTGTCCTTCTTGTGGATTGTGCCTTTAAAATACATATTCTTAAAATTATTTAAAAATGATTCAAAAATCAAATAATATGTACTATGTGCATACTTACAATGAAGAAGAAAAATGACCAAATACCACTATTTTTTCTCCTATTGCGAAAAATGAATGAAATCACGTATGTCAAGAAAACCAGAGATGAGGCATATCCAATACTACACAAGATCTGAAAATAGAAATATTAAGGTTGGATAAGGTAAAACCAAACCTAGGAAAGCATTCATACTGAAACCTCAACTTTCCAAACTATGCTATAGCAAAGGTAATTTGAAATTCTTTAGTTTAAGATTAATAATGTCATTGCAGGAGTGCCTTGGTGGCTCAGTGGGTTAAAGCCTCTGCCTTTAGCTCAGGTCGTCATGCCAGGGTTCTGGGATCGAGCCCCGCATCAGGCTCTCCCTCAGCAGGGAGCCTGCTTCCCCCCTCTCTCTTTCTGCCTGCCTCTCTGTCTACTTGTGATCTCTGTCTGTCTAATAAATAAATAAAGCCTTTTAAAAAAAATAATGTCATTGCATTCATGAAATATAGTCTAATAAAACTATCTCATAATTTTTGCCACTTACCTGAACTAACAGGTTTTGAATTATATATATAATCTCATCTGGGCTAAAAACGTAATCCATTATTTGCATCAGAAGTAGGATCAAGAAGTAGAGGGGAATATCCACCAGCGCCTGGCCAAACCAGTAAGCAGAAGGGTAGAGGCCTGAAATCCGTAGCTGGGAGTAAGCTTTTCTCTGGGAAAGAAAAGGAAGAATCATCAAAAGTGCTGAGTAGTTGAGGCTTGAGAAACTTCAAATATGTGGTCACATAATCATTCATTTTTGTGTGTGTGTCCCTTTCATGTATTATATTGATACAGTAAATGACACTGTTACTGGCCACACTCCTCCTTTCCAGAAGATCAATGGTGCTCCAAATTGCATGGTGACCTCATTGTCCAAAGGAGAAATGCACCAACAAAACCAGCCAACATTCTGTCACGGAATGACTGGACATTGCCTCATTAAGATGCCTGTTCTTTTCTTTGGAAAGCTACTCTTCCTTTGGACATTAATGGAGACTTGTAAATTGTACAAAGATTCCAGAGATGTAGGTCTACAAATTCCCTCTAAGATTCTTCAAATTTGTGCTGGGTATAAACAGTCCTCTTATAATTGGCATTTTATTTTAGGTCTAAGAAATGATCTTCTAACAAGTCAATTTTATTACTATCTTTTTAGGTTGGCATAAGATGTCTGTTAAAACTAATAAGATAAAAATAAGACACATATTGTCTTGAAGTAAAGCACATTCTTCATTATTATGTATAAAAACTAGTAAGTAGATTTTGATATTGTGACCCGCTCTAAGTTATATGTTGCAGTGATTGTCTTAACACAAGGCTTAAAATATTACTTGAACTTTAACAGAAGCACAAAAGCAATGAAAATTTCAAATCATAAACTGAGTCTATATAAAGACATTCTTTAGGGAAAAAGTTAGAATGGAGATAAATATTCTGGAAAAGGAAGTGTACCTGGAAAAAAATCAGGAAAGAGAATGATAGCTAGGATGCGTTAGAGAGCTGGACTTTTTCTCTTCATTAATATGTTCAATATATGTTTCCTGAGCACACCATGTGCTTTGTGTTGGTCATGGGGCTCTGGTGGAGGTCAAGTTGCAGTGGCCAAAAGAGATAAAGGTGATATGCAAATAGGTGTAGTGATAGCTACATAATTAAAATTGTGAAAACTAAAATTTAAGAAGTAAAAGTAGAAGTGTTAAGATAAGGGTCATAGGAGAGGTGAATTGTAATTAGGGGGTCTTTCAGAGAAGGGGGCCTGAGTGAGGGTCTAATGGTGAGTAGGAGTTGCACAGGTGACAGGGAACACAGCAGGCAGAGAGCATAGGAGAGAAGATCAGTAGTGGGTACAGTTGGCCCTCTCAAGAAACTGGAAAGAACCCAATTGGTTGGGCATAGTTATTGAGGTGATAGTGGCATCATATTAAAGTGGAGAGAGACATCTGGGTCTAGTTCATGCACTGTTTTTCAGGCTACAGAAAAGATTTCATTCTTGCTGCTTGGTTTGCCAAGAAACCAATGGAGAGACTTAGATGAGTCATCAACGTGGTCAGATGTGTGTGCTTAAGTACTTGTTCTGTCTCACTGGATGGAGAATGGGTAAGGAGAAGACTAATGAGGAGCCATAGTAAGCATGTAAGGAGGCTGATGTGCTCGTCCAGGAGAGAGATGATGGTGGCTCTGACCAGGGTGTTGTAGGAGAGATGGGGGAACGTGGGAAGATTTTAGATAGATTTCAGAAACAAATTCCATGACTTCATTAGTGGTCCATGGAGGCTAAGGAGAAAAGGGTATTAATATCATGGAGTTGCCAATTATATTTGGATTTTAGATAAATATCTTTAAAAAAATTTAGTACAAATATGTTCCAATTGAATGAAGCTAAAATGCATCTTGAAAGGGGCTGTCTTTTTCAACAAGAAGCCAAAATTCTGGGATGAATTGGTTAGGACTGTTTCACTGAGGGTTAACTCCACCACCACCTCGAAGTGAAAACCATCGCCAAGAGAGGCATTGTGATAATGTCAGAGGGTCATGCTACCAATCAAAATCTCAGCGATAAACCAGATAAAAGCTGCCATTCCCTGTTAGCTGATGATACCTCCTCCGCTGTCCTTCCCGAGGTCTCACTGCTATTTAAGAAGAATAGCATTTTCTTCATATTTGCCAACCTTTTATTAAAATGTGGGATGAGGGTTGCCTGGGTGGCTCAGGGGGTTTAAGCCTCTGCCTTCAGCTCAGGTCATGATCCTGGGGTCCTGGGATAGAGCCCTGCATCAGGCTCTCTGCTCTGCAGGGAGCCTGCTTCCTCCTCTCTCTCTGCCTGCCTCTCTGCCTACTTGTGATCTCTGTCTGTCAAATAAATAAATAAAATCTTGAAGATGCCCTTCAACGGACGAATGGATAAGGAAGATGTGGTCCATATACACTATGGAGTATTATGCCTCCATCAGAAAGGATGAATACCCAACTTTTGTAGCAACATGGACGGGACTGGAAGAGATTATGCTGAGTAAAATATGTCAAACAGAGAGAGTCAATTATCATATGGTTTCACTTATTTGTGGAGAATAACAAATATCATGGAGGATATGGGGTCTTAGAGAGGAGAAGGGAGTTGGGGGAAATTGGAAGGGGAGGTGAACCATGAGAGACTATGGACTCTGAAAAACAATCTGAGGGTTTTGAAGGGGCAGGGGGTGGGAGGTTGGGGGAACCAGGTGGTGGGTATTGGAGAGGGCACGGATTGCACGGAGCACTGGGTGTGGTGCAAAAACAATGAATACTGTTACACTCAAAAGAAATAAAAAATTTAAATAAATAAATAAATAGCATTGTTTCAACCATGTAAATTTGGAGTGTCCCCCCCCTTCCATATACATATACAGTCATAGAGCGGAGAAGGGGTCTCTGAGTAATAAGAACATGCAAGGACTTTGTTAAATCTCCTTACTTTATAGTCACCGACGCTGCTCATTGCAATGTATGGAGTGAAACAGGCTGCCACCGGGATCCAGAAGAAGGAGTTACTCAGGTACCCATGCTCATAAGACACGTGCTCCTGAAATCATGCAGAACACGTGAGCTGCTGGCAATTGCACACACAGTTCTTTTGTGCTTAATCTTAACTAAGTCATTCAAATAGGTGAATTGGTGCTATGAAGAATGTGGGACAGCCCCCACCTCACCCCAAATCTCTGTAGCTTCCCAACAGCATGCAAGAAGCACTCAATAGTTTTCACAGTTCTTTCTGAAGAGGCACAGAGGTTAAGGCAGGGGTGGAAGAAGTTGTTAACTGCCTGCGTGATGGCCACATCAAGCAATGCACAAGGGAAAGGGGAGAGCTTGACAGTGAGTACCTCTCCATAGCAATCAAAGGGAAATTCTGCTCAGCATCATCAAGTTCACCTTCATCTACACAAGGAACTGAGGTCAAAGCTAAACACTACCCAAGACAATCACACTGGTCACCTCGGCTGTGGTGGCCATGTACATAGAAGCTACAGGGAGCAGATACAACTAGAGAAAGCAGGATGTCTCCAAAGCACCATTTCTTCCTGTCTTAATCTCTCCATCTTTCCTCTCTGCTTCCAACCCCAGCAGGGGAGAAAAAAAGGGGTGGGTAGTCCAGAGCAAGGTCACTCTCTTCTTTCCACTCCAAGATGTTAGACTAGAAAAGAGGGAAAGGGCAAAGCCCACCACTGCCCACCCACCCACTTCACTGACCCTGCTGTAAGGCCACAAACTGAGCCTGCAGTGTTTGAATTGGATAGGGAATTGAAGTTTTGGACAGCACTGGAATAATTCTTAATAACAATGAGTGACCAGGGAGCTGTAGAGGATGTCTACAGTGTCACTTCAAGATGGCGAAGGGAGATTCAAGATGGCGCCATGATGGAGATGCACGCCCTCCCCCCACTGAGAAGATTCTGACTCCGGATATGAGCTGGCCTGGTAAGCTACATTTTAAATAAGAACTGCTTCTAGTTCAATTTCAGCCCGTCTGCTGATCTAGTCAAAGCTGAACCTTCTTTAATGGAAACCCAGTGTACTCCCAAGAAAAATAACACAAACAGCAATAGTGATAATGAGAGCAATTTATTGAGTGCCTGTGGTTTCCTATGCTTATGTGCCGTCCTGCTCATCTTTAACTCAGTCCGCTGCACCTTGTGCTCACATTGCCTTATTTATATCATAAGAAAACTTTGTGATGACGTTTTCATCTGTATTTTTTTTTCTTGTGGATTGTTGAACCAAGGGCTATAGAAGGTCAAGTTGTTGAGACAGCCACTTGTCTGGCCTTTCAGACTCTGGCTGTTTCAGCGAGGTCCCATTACCTACTGCCACAGGTGGTGACAGATCTAAGAAGCTGTCAGTTCTTTTTCCCCAACTATTTGTCTTTTCTACTCTTCCACTACCCCAAGTCATCCAATCCAGGTTATAATGTTACATAATCATCGCTAGATAATGTGTCTATATATATGTGTGTGTGTGTGTATCAACCCGTAAATGTAAACAACATGTGTGTAAAACATAACACTTATTCAAGAACAAGTTCACAAGTTATTTCTGCATTTCAAGTGTCTTCTTGAAAACTTAAAGTTCAGGATAAGTGAGATAATATCATATTGACTTCAGGTGCGCCTGGGTGATACAGTCAGTTAAGCCATTTGACTCTCTCTCTCTTTTTTTTTTTTTTTTTTTTTTTTTGCAGACAAAACCTTTTATTAGTTTATTTACAGGCCTTATCAGTGCTCCTGGTAGTATCATTAAAAGACCATTTTACCTAACTTTTCAACTGTAGTCATTTCCTATTGCCTATGGCTGCTATAGTATGCATTTCACTCAGCATTGTTTGCCTACCAGGCTGTCCTCTGCTTTTTGCCTTAATTCCAAGTTGCCTGATGAATTCCCCTTTCATTAAGAAAAAAGCCTACTCAGAGAACTAAGTTCAAATGGTCAAGATTCAGTTTTTTTATCAAATGCACCAGTGCTGAGAATTGCCAGCTATCTAATGCCAAAAATTAGGTGGTTATCACCCAAATACTATTAATCTATTACTCTATGCTATTATAAAATCATCACAGTAATCTTTAAAGATCTTTTTTCATCCTGTTCATTACTTCCAACTATCATTCAATATTCTGTTTTTGAAATGACACTTGGAAAAACCTCCAAAATAACTTCAAACTAAAAAAAAGCTTACCCTACCCTCCAGTCCAAAGCCATGGACAAGAAGGCAGCTGGAGCTGGCAAGGTCACCAAGTCTGCCCAAAAAGCTCAGAAGGCTAAATGAATATTATCCCCAATACCTGCCACCCCAGTCTTAATCAGTGGTGGAGGAACAGTCTCAGAACTGTTTGTGTCAATTGGCCATTTAAGTTTAATAGTAAAAGACTGGTTAATGATAACTACATTGTAAAACCTTCAGAAGGAAAGGAGAATGTTTTATGGACCATTTTGTGTGTGTGTGTGTGTGTGGCAGTTTTAAGTTATTAGTTTTTAAAATCAGTAATTTGTAATGGAAACAACTTGACCAAAAATCTGTCACAGAATTTTGAGACCCATTAAAACAAAAGTTTAATGGGAAATCTGTGTTTTCTTTTGGTCAACACTGTAACCTTGTACTATTAAGTAAAAAGGTAAGTTGCACAGATCCTGTTTCTAATGTTATAATATGCTGAAACTGAAATTTGGGGTAACATTTTTTTCTTGGGTGGGATCTTGGAGTTTTCACTTTGTCTAAGGGAAGGAAATGGTTAAGTACATAGTAAAAAGCTACGGGAAAAAGGTCGTTTAGTGCAACACAATTTACATAAGCAAAGAATGACCACAAGACAGTCTGTACTATAAACAGGTTAAATTCTCTAATACCAAATTAATGTGTTGCATATAAACTTTTATCACGAGGGAGTAAACTTGATTCATTGTCACATTTTAATTTCCCACTTACTGGAATGTTTAATGTCCCATTTATAAATATTGTAAAGTAGTTTAAAGTACCTAAAACAAGCATTCGGTGACATTCTTAAAGGTAGAGTTAATTTTTCCTCTAGATTTTAGAAGAAAGTCTAGAAGTTTTCTATGGTCACGTAAGAACTAGAAATCCACTGAAAATAGGAATTTTCATCTTTAGAAGAGCAAGTTTGGGGTGAAGAGGGAACTGGAGATTAAATTAAGCCCAGTTTGAAGAAGCATCTGACTCTTGAATTGGCTCAGGTCATGATCTCAGTTGTGGGATGGAATCCTGCATGAGCCCAAGCTGGGCGTGGAACCTGTTTAAGATTCTCTCTAACCCTCTCCCTTTGCCCCTCCCCCCTCTGAAAAATTATACTTACTTCGAAATATGTGCTTCTATCAGTCTGAATGCGTTCTGAAGAATTAAAAATTCCCAATAGCCCATTGCTGATGATATCCATGACAACAGGAAAGCAATTCAGCCTTTTGGTATTACATGCTATTGAGAATCTGTAATCCTAAAATATAATAAATGTATATTCTAAGCCCTCAGGAAGCAAATACAAAATTTAATAAAAGAATATGGTAGAAAATCATTCAAATTTTTGACAAATCAGGAAGGCTAAAGCATTGAATGTGATTAATATCACCATCACTCATATTACTTGATTAATTCCCGATATACAGCAAAGAATTCAGTATTTTGCTCTTGACTGACCATAGCAGCGGACAGGTGGCTCTTTCTGCCTACATGGTCACAAAATGAAATGCCTCAGATGACTTTTAGCAGCAATACCATAAAACTCCACAAAGCAATGTCCCTGTATCATGGCCATAGGCTTCCTTTCAAAATGCAATACATGCATTTTATAAATTAAGAATGTGTGGATACTTAGAAGCAGAAAGCAGGCAGCTACTGTAATGAAAGCATAGGTTTTCACAAATACTGAGCTTGCAGTAGCAATGCTGCATGTAAAAATCTCCTTTAAGGGGCACCAGGGTGGCTCAGTGGGTTAAGCCTCTGCCTTTAGCTCATGTCATGATCTCAGGATCCTGGGATCAAGCCCCACATTGGGCTCTCTGCTGAGCATGAAGCCTGTTCCCCCCTCTCTCTCTGCGGGTCTCTCTGCCTACTTGTGATCTCTGTCAAATAAATAAATAAAATCTTTAAAAAAATAGTGTTATATGTGTAAACCACTGTAGGTAAGTGTTGCAAAGCTTGACCATTTGCAACTTATCAGAGTTAATTTTCAGAAGTAATTTCTGTGCCCATGGGATCATGACCTGAGCCGAAGGCAGAAGTTTTAACCCACTGAGCCACCCAGACACCCCACTGTCTTGTCATCTTTTTTCATTTGTCTACCACAGGGATCTCTCCCCAGACCCCCACAGGGCCTAGGTAGATCACATACATGGGTGAAGCAGCGTGGCATTAGAGCAAGTTGGCAAGCCCATGTCTAAAGCAAGTTTAGTCCAGCTCTAAACTGGGCAACTGTTTCTCAATTCCAGCTACCGACTGCAAGAATCAGCATATGGAAGGACTTTTTAAGAGAAGGAGAAAGTAAATTTTCATTAGAAATACACCAGTCTTAAATATTGCTAAATAAGACATTCCTTCTCAAACTTTGGTGAGCATAGGAATTTGCAGATTTTATTCAAGTGCAGATACTCAGTAGGTCTGGAGTGGGAGCGGAGAGTCTGCATCTCTTTTCTTTCTTTCTTTTTCTTTTTTCAACATCTGGCATGTAATTGTAATTAATTGATTAATTGATTTTATTGTTACTATGTTCAATTAGCCAACATATCATACATCATTAGTTTTTGATGTAGTGTTCAACGATTCACTAGTTGAGAATCTGCATATCTAACAAACTCTTATGGGATCCACTGTTGATTCATGAACTGCAAGTTGTAGGAAACAGAAAGTTTTTAATATTAAATAGCTGAATATAAATATTTATCTAAAGGTTTGACCCATTTGTGTAGAGTTTAGCAGTCAAGACATGAACCTTTTTCCCCATAAGAAATATACAAAAATCTACTGTAAAAAAATTAAGAACTTTTTTTTTTTGGTAGTGGAGCTGAAGTTCATAATAGATATTAATCAGACTTATTCTTAGATGATTCATCAAAGAGTCATTTGAGTTAAAATCCAGTTGAGAATAAGATTTAAATTCATTATTAGAATGGAACAGAATTGATAATAAGGTTTAAATTCATTGTTAGTAATAGTGCAAATAATTTAATAAGGAATAAAATCAAATGACATTTAATTCTATCTTGTTATAATGGAGGCTATGGGCAAATATTTATACTTACAAATGAGAGATATCCCATCTGTTTGGGTTAAACTGACCTTTTATGTTCGTTGTTAGGTATTACTCAAATGGCCCTTGTATCCCATCATTGGTAAGATGCAAAATCAGAGCCCAACATACCTCGCCATCACCTGACACGGTGATAGCACCGTTGTACGATGGCTCATTTGGGCCACTTCTGGTTCCAAAGGCATCCACTTCCAAAGCTATGTTCTGTTGCCTCAGAGAATGTATAAAGTTATCAATACTTGACCCTACCATGAAGGTAAAAATCAAAAGAAGCAAGGGAAGTAAAACAACAGATAAGTAATAAGAAAAAAAAAAAACCCACCTAAACTAAACTAAGTGATGTCACCCAAAGCATACCATAATAAAGATTTTCTAAGGATTTCTTTAGAAAGGCAGCATTGATACTGTGATAGGAAATTCTGATATCAAAGACAGGAAAAGATGACTTGCCCTAGAGTCTAGCCACTTGCATATAATTTTTGTTAATGTAAAAACACTATTTTAACATTAACATTATAATCCTTAAAGATATTAATCTTCTATTTTTTTAGAAATTTGGAACAGATTTTTTTGCAGCCCTCAAGAATGCATAGAACTTTTTAAAAATGTTGTGGAAAGACCTCAATGATCACTCAATGATTTATCTTACTAAATCCCCTTTTGTTGCTCGGTGCAATAAACTTCAGGATTTAAGTGACCTTGTAGGATGTGTTTCTAAAATAAACTCCCCAACCTTGAATTTTTCATTTTTTTAAAATTAATTTCCTATTTGGCCTCATAGGTGTTCTAAAACATGTAGAGTTTTTTTCTGCCCCCTCATGGTTTATGTTGTCTGGGGAATCTCTCAAGAAGAACAAAGCTGGAAAATTACATTTGCTTCATGTTTACCTGTTTTATTGATGACCAGTAAGTGGGTCAGAGGAGCTTGAGGTGGTTGTCCCGGTGAGAGGAAGTACATATCAGGAGTCAGTCCCCAAGAATAACTTTTTTGGTATAACTCATAGAATAGATGCTCTAAAAGCTGAGGGCAAAAGCTGATGCCAAGAAGTAATAATCTACATGGAGGAAAATGTAAAAGAAAAAAAAAATTCATCTATAGCAATGTTTATAGATTTTTAAGTTTGAGTAGATAGTGGATATTAAAATAGAAATAAATTCTAAACACTAAGCAAATATAGGAATCATGTTTCTCCCCACCCCCACCCCTGTTTCTTTTTTCCAAAATGAAATGGTTCCTCTGTATCTATGCTTGGTCTTTCTATCTCTCTAATGGCTCTCCCCCACTCCCCTGCCCTGTCCATTTTGGACATGTCACTCAAGCTCATGAGGTTGGCTGGGTAGGACTCAAATCTCTCCCCAATTCCCACTTCTTTCCTCTGTTTCCATCTTGCATTTCTTCCTTTTTCTAGACCACTGCACACTGGCATACCACCAACACTCAGACGTACTACATTCAAGCATTTCCCCTCCTGTTTCCAATTTGTATAAATTACAACATTTTCTCATTAATTCAAGTTCCAAGGGCCATTTTCCACTAATCTGTCTCCTTTAAGTCCCTTTTCTGAATAGCTGAAAATTTCTATCATATCATCATTATTAGGTGCCTAAAAACCTTTTCTCTTCCACTTTCTAAGTTAGGACCTTAATTATCTCCTTCCTGACCTCTTTCAATATTGTCTTCAATGACTGTTTTCTTGGTCTCTAGAGTCTACTATTTCCAAGCCATTTTTGCACTGTTGCCCAATTAAGTGCAATTGGCAATCTGTTTATTTTGTTTGTTTGTTTGTTTTGGAGAGAGCGTGAGAGTGAGCAAAAGTGAGGGGAAGGATAGAGGAAGAGAGAGAGCAATCCCCAAGCAGACCCCCTTCCGAGGGCAGTGTCTAACACAGGGCTGAATCTCATGACCTTGAGATCATGACCTGAGCTGAAATCTGGAGTCAGATGCCCAGCGGGCTGAGCCACCCAGAGCCTCCCCAGCAATCTGTGCTAATTATGTCAATCATCTTTTCAAATAAAACATAAATTTTTAATACTTGCTTTCTAGTCACAATGCCCAAACTCTTCAACTGTATGAAATACATTATCATAATTATTTTTTAGGGGCACCTGGGTGCCTCAGAGGGTTAAGCCTCTGCCTTTGGCTCAGGTTATGATCTCAGGGTCCTGGGATCGAGCCCCACATCAGGCTCCCTGGTTAACTGTTACATTTTCCTACACCAGATTCCATTTCTCACACACACACAAAATCACAAGATGATTTTTCTGATGCCCAAATTGGAACCTAATCTTTTGCATACTGAATGTTCTGGTCGACAATATTGTCTAATTTTATGTTATGGTTTTTAGTATACTTCGAATCGCCTTCATGAGCCAAATCTCATGTCTGATTTATATTGGTAAGTGTTATACAGATATTTAACATAGAATGTTAGGCAGAAGTGCTAGCAAGTATTTTTTAATGAATGAGTCCTGGCTGGAGATCAGGGCTTTTGCAAGGAGGTATTGCTTCATGAAGGACCCGAAGCTATAGGGAAATGTGTGAACCATGAAGCAGGTTCCTGAGGATGGATACAGGCTCAGATACAGCCTGGCACAGAGCTGTGTGGGCAAAAAGGAAGTTCTGAGGATGGGACCCGAGTGCTAACTTCCATGCTTCAGAAAAATGATTTCAACCCTTTGATAAGAGCAGATTCTGTGTGGAATCAAAAGAAAAAGCCCCAGCTTTACCAGGGTTAGTTATATACCCACCCAAGCAATTAGAAATTATTTTCTGTGTTAAAAAAAAAATGACCATATGCAATTGCTGTGCTTTATCTCGGAGGTGTGTTTGTTTTTTCCCCTTGCATTTATTTCGAGAGCACTGACCCAACATATCTGAAACACCTGGGTACTCACATGGTCAACAGGGTTTTTCTTTCATTCTTTAACTTGAGGAAGCGAACTTTTGCTACTGCAGAGAGCTGTTGTCTCCAGAGAGCCATGCCCCGGATGGATTTCTTTGTTTCCTTAAAGGAAAACAAAACTTGTTCCAGCTCAACAAGACTTCCTGTGTCTTTTGTCCTATTACTTTGTAACTCTCCCCAAATTTCATCATCTATAAAACATAAAATCGATAATTTATAAGGTGTCATTTTAGATGCGTATTACTTAGATTTCTCGACGACCGCCTTCCCACCAAGTGGTGTTGGTGAAGAGAATCTTGGGCAAGGAGATGCTAATAAATGAATTCGTGGCATTATGAGAATAACCACTAAAGTAAAGGAAACAAAGCAAAAAAAAAAAAAAAAAGCATAATACAAGAAGAAAAACTAATGACATAATAAAAGAAATCTTGTTGTTTTTTTTTTTTAAAAGGTTTGGGTCTATAGCCTCAAGGACAATTCATTCTAGGAAAGTCAATGAAAAGAAACCCATATTTAGCTTAGAAAAAGATAAACTATCAGTATTTCTGACTAAGGTAGAAAAGCCAGTATGTATAGAACCTTCCCTATCCCCTTAAAATTGGCATATTTTAAGGATATAAGGATATAAAATTGGTAGAGACAATATTTTTTTCATGTAGCCATTTCTTGAAGACAAGAAAAAGGTTACTTCTTTTGGAAGACATGCCTAGAGAAACTGATCACCTCTAGACTTTTAGAAAGCTCTAATATATGTATACTAAAAGTTAAGCGTAACCACAAGTACGTAACTTCAACAGTGGGAAAAAGAGAGAAAGAGGTATTTTTAAAAACCCACTCAACCAATAAAAAAAATACTCAAAAAATACTGACAGCAAGTCTTCTCATAACAACAATGGAATCCTGAAGACATTGAGACAATATCCTCAAAATGTTACAAGAAAAGTTAATTGTCAACATACAACTCTAATTTCCTTCTCTCTATAGCACTTACATATTTATTGTCTACTCCATGAGGACCTAATCTTGTGCACTGCCATATCCCACGCCCTTAGTAAAATGCATACTACAAAATAAGGAATTTAAGAGGGGGGACCAGCATTGGGAGAAAAGGGAAGAAAGAGACAGAAATACATCTCTTCTCTGCTCTAAGAATTCCCAAGACCAGAATCAGAATCAGAATCAGATCATCTCCCAAAACATACAACCTCATCTATATTTTCAAGATAGAATATTCTACAGAAAGGTAAAATTGAAGTTTCTTCTTCTTCTTCTTGTTTTTATTTTTTTACCTGATTCATCAATAGCTGATTTTCCTTCTAATTTCAAGAATACTTCATTCAAAGTTGTCATGGAAACGCCATAATTCTCAATGCCTTGGTTAGAGCATCTATCAAGGTCCCTGTAAAGATCTAAAAGTAGTCACAGAAATGCATTAGAAGAATATAATTTGTAATTATATTAAGTAACTATATTTTTCAATAATAGATAACATGTGTGAGAGCCCCAAAGCATTCATAAGAAAGAAAGCTATGATATAGACTTCCCCTTATTTCTAAAATAACCTATACAGTGTGCTTCCATGTCTTGAGTATAAAATTATAATCATCTATGTTTCATTCTTGGAAAGCTACATATGCTGAGTTCATTAAGAAATATTATGTTTTATTTATTCTGTTTTAGAAAATTAATTCTGGGGACGTCTAGGTGGCTTAGTTGGTTAAGCCACTGCCTTCGGCTCCGGTCATGATCCCAGGATCCTGGGATTGAGTCCTGCATTGGACTCCTTGCTCGGCAGAGAACCTGCTTCTCTCGCTGCCTCTGCCTGCCACTATGCCTGCTTGTGTGTACTCTCTCTCTCTCTCTCTGACAAATAAATAAATAAAATCTTAAAAAAAAAACTAATCTGTTTGATAATGGAGAATGTAATAAATGAACTGAATGCTGTGGTCTCCCATAAATCCCCATAAATCTGTATGTTGAAACCCTACCTCTGGTGTGATGGTATTAGAAGGTGGGGGCTTTGGGAGATAATTAGGATTAGATGAGGTCCTTAGAGTGGAGGGATTAATACCTTTGAAAGAGTCACAAGAAATCTGGCTTCCTCTCCCTGCTCCCTGCCATATGGGAAGACCAGGAGAAGTCTGCACTCTGCAACTCCAAAGGGGTATCTCATGAGAACCCAAAGGTGCTGGAACCCAGATCTCAGACTTTCCAGCATACAGAATCATCAAAAAAATCAATTTCTACTGTTTGTAAGACCCCCAGTCTACAGTACGCACTATAGCACCTATGAATGACTAAGGTAGGAAATATTAAATTCTAAAACCCCACTCACTCAGGAATATAAGAATGTAAGAATGCTCTTAGGAATAACTTGTAGGCAATAGACTACAAATGCAAAAGAACTAATGTTTATAGAAATAATTAGGTGATTCACAATCTTCCCTATTTTAGAGAAATACATAAGTTAAAGGAAAGAACAAAGTATGTATGTAACTTTGCATTTATTCTCTCTTTTCCAGCTTCTGACCATGGTATGAAGATTACACAAGAGCCTTCAAAGAAGGAAGGACTTGAGAGACAAAACATAGGAGACTCTTAACTATAGGAGACACACTGAGGATCCCTGGGGGGTCGGAGATGGGGAAACTGGGTGATGGGCATTAAGGAGGACAAGTGATGTCATGAACACTGGGTGTTATAGAAGAATGATGAATCACTGAGCTCTACTTCAGAAACTAATAATACACTCTATGGTAATTAATTGAATTTAAATAAAAAATAAAAGAAACATCATGCTGCAAAAAAATGTTTTAAAAAGAAGATATGTCTTTATAGGGATTAGTAGGCCACTTTGAGGGTTGTTTTTGTTTTTTTTGTTTTCTTAAAGATACTGGGCATACTTTGAGGGCAGTTCAGGAAAATTTGAAGTAGAATAAAGGATGAACTAATTCAAATATTGGGAGAAATTAAAGGTATCTCTCTTAAAGGTGTGTTAGATAAATAAAAATACAGAAGTAGTCATGAATTCTAATGAGTTCTAAGTGTTGGTTCTTTTTCAGTCTTTTTTAAATTGTGCATTCCCCTCTGAAATGCATTTAACAAATAACCATTTAACACTTTGCTTTGTGGGTTTCATAAAGATTTCTGTTTCCATACGTACATGTATATCAAAGACATGGTGCACACATCTAGGACTACAGTTACTTCACTGATTCTAAGATAAATACATTTCATCATCTTTTACCATATTTGAAATGAGCATGTATCCCAAATGTTGGTATGTCATTGTAAAGAAATGGCACCATTTCTTTCTATTTCACATCTTACAGCTGAGGCTATCTTAGACTTGAAGAAATACTATAACTTCTATGTCAGTTATGATTCTAGGTGTTGTGCTTATTTTTAGTATTTTAATAATATGTTTAAATATATTAAATCATTTAATCCTCATGAAAATTCTATAAAGTTAGTACTACCATTATCCCTTTGTTACAAATAGGGAAACTAAAGTACAGAAAAGTAATATAATTTGTCCAGGATAATGGAGCTCATAACCGCCTTGCTGGGATTGAAACCTACCCAATCTGTCTCTATTATCCCAGCTTTCAATGATGCTCCTGTCTAGTGCTGTATTTCCTTATGAACCATGATTATGGCAGGTTTATGCATTCAAGCAGACAGCCACAGAGCCATTAGCATCCATTAAAAACTGGCAAATTCCTTGAACTCAAAGTAAACACATTTTATGGTCATACTTTTTTTTTTTTTTAATGCCATCTACCCCAAAACTCTTGGCAAATGACAGCATATTGAGAGATGAGCTAGAAAAGTGGATGGCACTGAGCCTCCAGGCTTCTGTATTTGCAGCCAAATTGTAAGTTTAGAAGTTTGGCAACATATGGTTTGATTGTAATTACTATTCGGTTACTTGGATTATAATATTATGTCATGGTGTTTATAATAAAACCATGTACCTGTGCTGGGGTACCATTCCCTCAACTCCCATTTAATACTCCACGCTGTTTTCACAGGCCCCTCCTTGCCCAGACCAGGCTCTCTCATTCATTCCTGAAACAAATGTTCCAAATATTCCTAATTTTAGCTTGATGTGGTCCTATACCTCTTAACTGTCTAGGTTGCCACTTGAAGCATATTTGGTATCTTTTGCCTCAGTTTACTCCTAAGTGATTTGGGGATAATATCAGGAGCTAATACTAGTAGTAACTCTGGGGAACATCAAAGGATTACGCACACTGCCATGCACTTAGCAAGCATAAAGATGTCAGCCATCATTCTTAAGGCAACTGTTATTGTTAGTAACATTGTTACAAATCATTCTGTGGTCTCTATGTTCTGTTACCTGGAAATTTGTTTGTCCTCTCCAAAGGCAAAATATATACAAGCTTTTCTTCACTCTGTGCCCTTAATTTGGCATCAGGGACGTGTTGTTTAACAAGTGATGTTATACTGTCTGGATCACACATTTCATTCAGATGCAAACTGACATTTAAAAAGAGCATGTTAAAGCTATTTTTTATCCAACACCATCTCTACAAACAATTGTAGTAGGTTTGTTACTTCATTAATATTTATGAGATTATATATATATATATATATATATATATATAAAACACACACACAAACACACACACACACACACACACACACACACACACACACATATATATATATATATAGTAATGGAAGAAGTAAGACATAGTAAATAGTCCAAATATAGTCCAAACTATATAATCTAGAGGCACCAATGTAAGGGGTAATAATTCAAGTACTATTATTTGGAGGGAAGAGATATTCAGCTAGATGTTGGCTGGAGTGAGGTGGAGGAAATGCCTGATTTTCTCTCCATCTATCCAAAAGCTCAGCTTCAATTTCCCTTTTGCAATAAAGTATGGGTTTTACAAAAACGAAGACTTGAACATGGTGAACACAGACCGAGGATTAACTTGATAGAGTCATTAAGAACATGTTTCTAATGTCCCACTGATCCATGTTCCTGAACTTAGGTTTAGTTAGTCTTCCAGCATCAATTTTCCATCAAAATTCCAATCAACGTTCTAATACTTAGCTCTCAAAGAATTTCAAAAGACAGAATAAAATAAAGTATGCAGGTGATCACACAGAGCCTTGCACCAAGTAAACCCTCCGTATATGTTAGCTAATTTTATCATTTTTTGGCCCCAAATTTATTCAACTTAAAGATGACCTGTGTTCTTAGTGAAAACATGCAAAGTTCTTCATGAAATCATTGGATTTTAGAAGCATCATTATTAGTCACATCCACTGAAATTTATTGAGGCTATCAAATAATGAAGATATCTCTTTGATCACACAACTTAAAAAAATCAATTTTAGATAAAAACTATTCTGTGTTTACAAGGCTCCATGTAATACATGATCCTGGATCCCAAACAGAAAGAATGCAGAACCTTCTGTAGAGGAGCTTGGAACATAGCTATAATATAAAGCAGCATATTTTGGAAGAAGTGAGAGAGAGGGAAGTTTAAGTCAGTTAAGCACTTGGCACCTTGTCAAATATTCATTCATTCAAAATTTTTAGCCTTAACTGCAATGTGGGTACATTACCACTATTATATAAGTTAAATTACTGAGGATCAAAGACAGGTTAATTAATTTGCCTGAAGTAACAATTCAAAATAGTGCTTCCCAGGTTCCAGAAAAGAGGATGCTTATTAAGGAGAAAATATTCAGGAAAGACCTTTAAGGATGGACAAGATTTGAACTTGGTTAAAATGGGTTGGAGGAGGACATGTCAAACAGATGTCCTACCTTGAGCAGAGAGAAGACAACTAAATCATGGAACATACTTAGAAAACAGTGAGTGGTTCATTTTAGTTGGAAGGTATTGATTCGATTAGGTTGTACCAAGTAATCATGATGGAGTGATAGATTTGATCAGATTAAACCCTCTGTACATAATGTAGGGTATACCTTTAACTTCTGAGGATAAAGTGACTTAAGTTATTTTTTAAGAAATACTCATATTTTACCAGAAATTATAGGGAGAGATTCATATCACACCTGTAATCTTGGCCCAAAGATTCTACCACTTTAAATAATGTGAGATTGGGTCTATTACTAAAACTCCCTGACATGTCAGAGGCCAACAGTACCATCTTCCTACAGCTATTTGATGGATTAAATAAATTATATGAGTATTCCACATGTAAATATCCTAGCAAGAACCTAGAGCATAGCCAACATGGGATAAGGGATAGACATTACTTAATGACATAACAATAGTAATAATAATAATGATTAATAATGATATTCATTATTATCAGGAAGGGAAAGAGATAGAAAAGAATGAGGGGGACTATGAAATCAGAGAGACTTGACATTGTCGTGATGAACAAAAAGGAGGCGTTGGAAAAATGATGAGAGAGGGTGGGAATGTCACTACATTTCTCGTTGCAAACAATGTGTTGTGAAACTATTTTCCAAAAATGTTGTTTAAACTTAGTTTAAACTAAACTAAAGACATGTAGTCTCCATGTGTACAATCCCACCTGCCCTTCATATTAGCTAAGAAAGAGAGCAGTGTGGTGTCATTCTAACATAGCACTCTTGAAAAGATCTTAATAATTTTGTAGCCTACGTACTAATACTGGACATATTAATGATCAATAACATACTAATACCAAGATCTCCTGTCTGCAACATGTTCTAACATGTCTCCAACAATACATGTTGTACCTTAAATGGTAGCCAATGCCCCATTTCTTCTTCAGGAATAGAGAAGAGCCTGCACACTTCAGTCTCCCATTGGATATAAACACCTTCCTGTCTAAGCAGAAAAGAAAAACAATGCATTGTATGAAGAGGTTATTCTCTCATTGTTTATAAAAGAACAAATCCATTAATAATATATTTTAGGAGCATGATCCACTACAATATTTGCATTCTAATTCTGGTCATATGTAAGCCAATTTCCTCATTATCCAATAACTAAAATATTATGTTAGTTTATTCTCTAGTATGTTGAGAAAAATTATCATATAGTGGAAGGATCTGTTTCAAGCCAACTGACTTTCCTAATAAAACATATATATATTTGAAGAGTATGCTATATATTTACAACCAATGAGCTCTTTGCAATAAGATCAGAATAGATTTGTGGGACAATGTATGTGGAGATGTGGACATTCAAATGGATGAAAGCAAGAATCTCCTGTACACACACACACACACACACACTCACACACACACAGTAGCTGTGTTGGAACTTATCTACACATATTTCGCCCACGTCCTTAATTTCTCCACTAAGATACAAGAGAAAACCAAGAACCACCATGGAAGGACATGGATGGAACTTGAAGGCATTAGGCTAAATGAGATAAATCAGAGAAAGCAAAGACAAATACTGTATAATCTCATTTATATGTGGAATCTAAAAAAAAAAAAGAAAAGAAAATCACCAGCCAGGATGTCAGCTTCATCCATGAACTGAGTACTGAAGAGAATGACTCTATTGGATTTCCTCTCTTTTAGGAGGTTCCATATATGGTGCCTTGAAAGAGGATCTGACCCAGCAGTTGGTTCATCCAACAACAAAACCTGCACAGTAGGGAAACATAAAATCATTTTCCCCTTTCAGGTCAGTTTTTTTTTTTTTTTTTTTTTAAGCAATATGGAACTAGAGGGTATTATGCTAAGCGAAATAAGTCAATCAGAGAAAGACAATTATCATTTGATCTCTGATATAAGGAATTTGAGAGGCAGGGCGGGGGGTTTGGGGGAAAGGGAGGGAAAAATGAAACAAGATGGGACCAGGGAGGCAGTCAAACCCTAAGAGACTCCTACTCTCAGGAAACAAACTGAGGGTTACTGGGGTTGCTGGGGGTGAGGGGGAGAGATAGGGTGGCTGGGTTATGGACATTGGAGAGGGTATGTGCTGTGGTGAGTGCTGTGAAATGTGAGTGCTGATGATTCACAGACCTGTACCCCTGGGGCAAATACCTATATGTTAATTAAAAAAAAATACTCAATTCTTGGCAAAAAGAAAAATAATAAAAAATAAAATATATATATATGTGTAAAAGTGAGAGAAATATCTTACTCTTTAATTTTTCATTTGAACAGTTCTTTTACATTCACCATTTGCAAATTCAGTCTGATGGAATACAATAGTTCCACATCCTCAATCTCATTCACCAGTAATTTTGGCTTGACTTACCTGAGGATCTCCTAAAATGGCAATCCCAAAAGTTAGTTTCCTTTTTTGTCCACCGCTTAAATTTTGAGCAAGAATATCTTGAATATTTTCCATCTCCAAGTCCCTTAAAACTTGTTGTATCTAACCAGAAAGAAAGAAAGAAAGAAAGAAAGAAAGAAAGAAAGAAAGAAAGAAAAGGATGTTTAGTCCAAAACCCAGCATGCTTGTTTTTAAAGGCACAGTTGTTTTGCTGTTTATTGCCAAGGGCTTTTTTGCCCTTTTGATGATGAACCGTGTAGCAATAACACAAATAAATTGAGAATTTTCTAGATAAACAATTTCACGTTCATGGCTGTGTGGCACCTAATAGGTTCCTCTACCTCTTGTTCCACTTCACGTGGCTGAATCCCTTTTATTTTAGCGAAAAGCCTCAGATTTTCTTTCACAGTGAGGAAGCCAAACTGCACGTTGGATTGTGGACAGACTCCAGTGAGCTTGCTGATGCCTTCCAAGTCAGCCATTTCTGAAAGGGTGTGGTTATAGATGGTGACCGAACCTAGAAGCAGACGGTTAACAGTCAGCATTAGGATAACCCGCCATGCTTCATTTACCATATTTTAAAGGGAAAAAACAATGTGTGTCCAATACTAGAGTCTTTTAAACATACTGTACCTTTATGGAGTACACTTTTGACTAAAAATGTAATGCTCACAATTCATCCGAACCAGCTAGAGTGCCCATTCATAAATCTACTGATCTTGAAATACTAAAACCACAAAGACTTTTCTAAATGAGTAGAACATACATCTATTAAAAAGAAAACCTTGGAGAAACTTGAAAGATTTGTCTCTGAAATACCTGATGTGACTAGCAGTTAAAGTACTAACTATTGAAATGAACCAACAAAACTAATTAATGAAAAAAACGCACAGTTAATTTACGGGCTCATGTTCTTGCCTGTAATTATCTTCTCACCTGACGTTGGGAGGGACAGTCCACTGAGCATGTTCAACAGGGTGGTTTTCCCAGCTCCACTGTGACCAAGGAGGGCAGTGATCTGGCCTTCATATATGTCAAATACCAGGCCTGGCGTTATTACCAAAAAAACCCCAAAAAACAAAAACAAGATCCCATTCAGAGCCTACATATTAACTTTACATTTGCCCCCCCAATTTTTTTTTAAGATTTTATTTTTTTATTTAGAGTGAGATCACAGCAGGGGGAGGGGCAGAAGGAGAAGAAGAGAGAAAATCTCAAGTAGACCCGTGCAGTGTGTGGTGCCAGATGTGAGCCTCGATCTCACGACCCTGAGCTGAAGACCTGAGCCGAAATCAAGAGTCTGACGCTTCACCAACTGAGCCATGCAGGTGCCTCCACATTCTCCAAAGTTTTTTATAATTTCTTATAGCATGTGTATATTTGGTTAGCAATATTCAAAATAAAATCCATCTCCAAATCCTTCTTTTTAAAATCACATCTTCCTCATGAGACACACTTTATAGCTATAGCATTCTGATCATATATTATCATGTGATTAGCAATTTTTAGGATGAGAGCAGTTTTGTCATTAAAAATGGGCTGACTATAATAAAGATCATTTATTAGGATTAGGGAGTGTGAACATAAAGAACTTCATGATGCAGGGGCACCGGGGTGGCTCAGTGGGTTAAGCCTCTGCCTTCTGCTCAGGTCATGATCTCAGGGTCCTGGGATCGAGCCCCGCATTGGGCTCTCTGCTCAGCAGGAAGCCTGCTTCCCTCCCTCTCTCTGCCTCTCTGCCTGCTTGTGATCTCTCTTTCTGTGTTAAGTAAATAAATGAAATATTAAAAAAAAAAAAGAACTTCATGATGCAGTCATACAACTTTCAAACCCATAAGTTATCCATGGCACACCCTGACTTTCTAAAATTGTTCTATGGTTTTACGTATACTTAGGAGGAAACACAGTGTGCTCACATGAAGGAGAGTTGTGGTCTGGAATATCTGTTCTTTATCCCCATGAAGACAGTACAACAGCGAGGCATAGTCACCAAATCGAACAACCATATTAAATACGATGTTAGTTCATTACCTTTCAAGGCTTCTACTTTTTCATGTTTTCCTTTTCTATATTCTTTCTTAAGATTTCTTATTCTGAAAAAGGGAGAAAAAGGTGTTAAGGACGTTGTGGAAGTAGACAGAGAATTGAGGAATCAAGTCTTTGAAGTTGTGAGAGAATTCCAGGGGCTCTTTCCCTCACATGACCTGTGGTGACAGGAACTTTCCTCAGGAGACAATGGCAAATTGAATGAGGAACAAATGTTGAGCAAAGACCCAGGGAAGTTAGGGATTTCTAGTAGCTTGGAAATAAAGAAAGCAGCACTGAATAAAACACATCCATATCTCAAATGGAAGATATGCATGGCATGAGGACCCTAACTTATATTTTCTTCTCATCTCTCTGGATGCTGGTCTCCCCTTCTCTGCATCCCCTGCCTCTCCCTTCTCCCCTTCTCCAATAGGAAGCAAAGAGGAGAGAGACAGAGGAAATTAGAGAGAAAAGATGAAGAATAACAAGGGATATGATGACAGTGTCTTTCCTAAAGAAAACAGTCACAGAAAGGGAGCACAGCATGAAGAAGAGGCAAAAAAGAAAATGAGAGAAATAGAAATAGGAAGATTATTTATTCTTTGATATTTGTTGTTCTGCAATAAGACACTTGTAAATATAAATGCTGACAATGTGGGAAAACAGAGTGCTTTTAACAATAATTGTGGCCTTTTGTGAGTGGAGCAGCCTGGATATAGGTGGGTACAAAGAGGCACCCAGGAGATCTTTGTCACATCTGTGTTTTGCCAGATAGACCTTGGGTCCCTGGCCTGTTCTCCATTTGCACCTTCATGTAATTTATTTATTACCTGATGGCTTCTTTCCCATGGAATTCTGGAGACACTGGTTCAAAAGAGTCATTGGATGAAGAATTTGAATCTATTTCATTCTCAAGGGCTACATGATCAGCCCTTTGGTGTTGAAACCAAAAGGAGGAATTCAGGAAAAACCAAGGAGAATGTCGATGTCCATATTCAGCTATAAGAACAGGAGGCAATTGAGCATTGGATCAGTCACTTCTTTAAGGATTATTGATCACAGAACAGCTTGTCTTGCTTTGGGAAGCATTTAGACACCTTTAAGATCCAGTACCAAGCACTAGGTTTCTTCATCTAGCACTAATATAAGCACTAATAGTATAATTATCCTTCATCTCTTGCTAATGTCTCTTTAAAAAGAAACAATTTAAAATATTGTGGTAGAATGAGATCTTAGAAAGCAATTCTATAAAATGAAATGCAGAATACCATTGGGCTTATTTTAGAAATTTTGAAAAAAAAAAAAGCTTGATAATTTATATTTGGTATGTTGTAAACAGTTATTTTAAAGAAATGCACTGAATGAAATTGCACTGAAACACAATTAGGTTACTACTTACTGGGCAAAATTTTGTCAAAATATAATGTCAAAGCCAAATACAGAAGACCATCAAAAACCAACATGAAAAGAGTAGCTATTATTAGGTATGGGTTGTCGGAAGAATCCAAATGGATGTTAGAATTCACATCATAGTCCAAATGTATAAGCTGGAAAAAAAGATACATACACTGAATTTTAGAAGGATAAACGGAGTATAAAGAATTATTATTGTCTTATTTCTGCTGAACACTGAGATTGAAAAAAATAAAACACGGTTCCTGTCTTCACAGAGCTCTAATCTATTGGAAGACATGACACTGAATCCATATAACTACAAATCAATTTGGGAAGTTAGTGGAGGTGGGTACTGAAGGCTTAGAGACCCATTAGCAGAAGTGGGCAGTGAAAACTCAAAGGAGGGACTGCCTAAGGATTTCATCCGGTGTGGGATGGGGGCAAAGGGGATGTTCTAGAAAGGGGACACTAGTTGAAAGTAAAAACATGAAAGGCTGGAAATACTTCAATGGCTGGACAAAAGACACAATCCTAATTTCTTATTATAATAAGAAATTGTACGTGGTACATTGTAACGCAAACTATAGTGCGTTACAATGAGATTATATGTAATGTAATCTTTCATGGAGCATGTTACGGCTATGATGTCACACCTAGAATTAAGTTTTCCAAGAAGACTTGGAAAAGTTTCAGTTTCATGTACAATTGACCAATTAAAAATAAAAATTTATTTCTATTGAATTCTTGGTTTTCAAATACTTGTGATAGTATTAAGGGTCATGTTCCCTGTGCATTAAATAAGTTAAATGTTCGTTGGGAAAACCCATTGAAAGTAAAAGCAGAACCACGTCAATAATGGATTATCAACCTATCTTTTTTATCCAATTTATTTTTTATTTATTTTCAGCATAACAGTATTCATTATTTTTGCACCACACCTAGTGCTCCATGCAATCCATGCCCTCTCTATGACTTAAAGCCAGTTATGCTGGGAGATAAAAATAAACCCCTCCCCAATACCTTAGATGTGTATCTTTACAAAAGTGAATAGGAATTTTGATGCTTAGAATTGAAGCGCCAGGGGGTGGGAGGTTGGGGGAACCAGGTGGTGGGTATTAGGGCATGGATTGCATGGAGCACTGGGTGTGGTGCAAAAATAATGAATACTGTTATGCTGAAAATAAATTTTAAAAAATCTCTCCCCAAAAATAAATACAATAAAATACTGATACAAAAAAAAAATGAAGGGTATTTTTTTAAATAAATAAAGCAATCATATGTAAAACAAAACAAAAAACAAGAACATAGAGGATGAATTCCTCAGAGAGAACTTTTTAATGTTCTGTAAAACATGAAATAGTTATATTCACTCTTACCTGGGCCATTCCAGCAGTGAAAGCAAAAGGACTAAGAAGACATAAGGTCCATTCCAAAAATGCAGGAAGATGTCTGTACAATGCAGTGAATCCCAGACTCCCCCAAAAGACAGTAAGGAGAAAGACAACCAACCCAGTAAGGAAAGGTTTCTTTATCAACACGCTCATCAGGAAAGCTAAAGTTATCTGAGAGGAGAGAAAAACTTCAGGTAGTATATAAATCTCTGAGAATCATCAGTAACATAATAAAAAAAATTTCATAATACAAAAATATATAACATCCATTCCTCTCCCCCCACCCCCAGATACTGTCTCATACAAATACTCTTATACAGCAAACAGAAACAGAAGAGGTGTGACTAGAATCAGTGAGAAATGACTGGCAGGCTTTTTCTGAGAGAGAGAGAAAGATATTAAATTCACCAACTCACCAAAGACAGGCCATAGAGGAGAAAGAGGGTGAAGACCACCATGAAGCCAGTTAGGACCACAACTTGGGCAGATTTTGTAATAAGAGCCATCAAAGTAGCCACAATAAAGATGAAGCCAGCATACATCAAACCCCAGGAGAGCCTAGCACAGAAACTAAGCATCAGTTCAGAGAGCTGGCACTTTAATCATTTTATTTATGCATTTACTCTGCAAATGACTTGGGAAGCTTACCCTCTATTAAAAAAAAAAAAAAGGAATATAATATCTAAGAGATTAGAAAACTTCTCTGTCCCCAAAGTTCATATGCTACTGGGGGAGGTAGACAATAAACAAGTAAACAGGTAAAATAGGTAACTAATTGCAAAATAAGAAAGAAATAGGCAGAGTCATGTAATGAGGATAATTGGGAATGGTTTTCTAGGAAGACATCTACAACCTATATATCCATTCTGGACTACGTCTTTCAGTAGCGTATAAATACTATGGAGGAAAAACATGATGAAGCAGGGATCAGCAAACATTTTCTCTGCTGAGCCAAACAGTAAATCTTTTAGGCTCTTTGGATTATATGGTCTCTTGCAACTACTGAAGTCTGCCTTTGCAGTCACAGGAAACATGTAAATGACTGGACTCCGTTCCAATAAAAAATTTATTTATAGACACTGACATTTGAATTTCATATAAATTTTTGTGTGCCATAAAATATTATTGTTCTTTTGATTTTTTAGGCATTTTCATAAAAGCCATTCCTAGCTTGCCGATTGTCCAAATAGCTTGCCAACCCCTATAGAGATGATTAGATATAGATTAGGTATAGATCAGATACACAGGTAGGCATTGCAACACAGAGATACAGAAAGATAGATGGATACAAAGATATGCTTTTCTTGCTATCATTGCCACAAAAAACAGGAATAAAGTTTTTATAGGGGAAAGATAACAAGCTTTCTAATCATACAGATGTAGGTTCAGGCTTTCTGTGCTACATTGTAATGGTGTGATTACATTGTAATCATGGTATGATTTGAGAGGTAGCTACAGGATCTCTCTAAATTTCCTTAATGTCTACTGAAAAATAAGATAATTAAATGAAATGTTGTACGTTATGTGTTTAATGTGGTAACTGGTTTATAATGAGACCATGATGAACACTTAGCTTTCTTTTCTCCAAAGTATAAAATGCTATCACGTTTTAGGAAATCTTGCCTAATTGTAATGATACCCTTTGCTCAATCACATCTGTTCATCTGAAGTTGTTCATCTCCCTGAGTCCTATAAATTCCTTAATTTCACTCATATGCAGTATCAGTAGAATGTCACAGCCTTTTCTTATGGGGGAAAAGTCCTGATTTTTTTTTTTTACCTTCCTTCATTGGATTTATTTGGTTTCTCTCTTCTTTTTATCATATTGTTTACTTTTCTCTGACTCTCTGTAATTTTTTCATTTTATTTATTTTTTTCTTTTTTAAAAGATTTTATTTATTTATTTGACAGATCACAAGTAGGCAGAGAGGCAGGCAGAGAGAGAGGAGGAGAAGCAGGCTCCCTGCCAAGCAGAGAGCCCAATGCGGGGCTCGATCCCAGGACCTTGTGATCATGACCTGAACTGAAGGCAGAGGCTCAACCCCCTGAGCCACCCAGGCGCCCCTAGATTTCTTTTTAAAAAACGTATAGTGAGCAAATTTTTCTTCAGTATTGAATTCCAGAATTTTAATACAAAAGAGACACCAGAAAAAACTCCCATTCTAGACCAAACCAGCAATCCATTTTCTTCACTTTTGCACTGAGCTAATTGAACATTTCTGAAGGAAAAAAAAAATTGGTTTAAAATGGCAGTATTAAATATGTGGGGTCTTCCTACTCAACTGAACAGTACCTAATGTTCTTTTTTTTAATTAAAAAATTTTAAATTTAAATTCAATTAAGATATAATGTGTTATTTGAGAGACAGAGGTCAGTTATTCATCAGTCTTATATAACACCCAGTGCTCATTATGTCATGTGCCTTCCTTAATGCTCATCACCCACTTACCCCATCCCTCCATCTCCTCCTCTCCAGCAACCCTCAGTTTGTTTCCTATGACCAAGAGTCTTTTATGATTTGTTGCCTTCTCTGATTTCATCTTATTTTACTTTTTCCCCTCTTCTCTTTTGATCCTGTTTTGTTTCTTAAATTCCACATCTGAGTAAGAATGTATGATAATTGTCTTTCTCTGTTTGACTAATTTCACTTAGCAAAATACTCTCTAGTTCCATCCACATCATTGCAAGTGGCAAGATTTCAAATTTTTGATGGCTGAGTAGTATTCCATTATATATATACCACATATTCCTTAGCCATTCATCTGTCGATAGACATCTGGGCTCTTTCTATATTTTGGGTTCTATGGACATTGCTGCTATAAACAGTAGGGTGCAGGTGTCCCTTTGGATCACTACGGTTGTATCTTTGGGGTACTCAATAGTGCCATTGGTGGGTCATAGGATAGCTCTATTTTCAACTTTTTGAGGAACCTCCATACTGTTTTCCAGAGAGGCTGCACAAGCTTGCATTCCCACCAACAGTGCAGAAGGGTTCCCCTTTCTCCACATCCTCACCAGCATCTGTTATTTCCTGACTTGTTAATATTAGCCATTCTGACTGGTGTAAGGTGGTATCTCATTGTGGTTTGGATTTATATTTCCCTGATGCTGAGTGATATTGAGCATTTATTCATGTGTCTATTGGCCATTTGTATGTCCTCCTGGGAGAAACATCTCCTCATGTCTTATGCCCATTTCTTGATTGGATTATCTGTTCTTTGGGTGTTGAGTTTGATAAGTTCTTCATAGATTTTGGATATTAACCTTTTATCTTTTTTTAAAATATTTTTTTATTTTATTTGACAGAGATCACAGGCAAAGAGGCAGGCAGAGAGAGAGGAAGAAGCAGGCTCCCTGCTGAGCAGAGAGCCTGATGCCGGACTCGATCCCAGGACCCTGACATCATGACCTGAGCTGAAGGCAGAGGCTTTAACCCACTGAGCCACCCAGGCACCCTAGCCCTTTATCTAATAAGACATTGCAAATATCTTCTCCCATTCTGTTGTTGACTACTTCCTTTGCTGTGCAAAAGCTTTTTATCTTGATGAAGTCCCAATAGTTCATTTTTGCCTTTGTTTCCTTTGCCTTCAGAGACGTGTCCAGCAAGAAGTTGCTGCAGCTGAGGTCACAGAGGTTGCTGCCTGTGTTCTCCTCTATGATTTTGATGGATTCCTTTCTCACATTTAGGTCTTTCACCCACTTTGAGTCTATTTTTATGAATGATGTAAGAAAATGATCCACTTTCATTCTTCTGCATGTGGCCATCTAATTTTCCCAACACCATTTGTTGAAGAGATTGTCTTTTTTCCATTAGGTATCAATAATAAATGTTTTGGTGAAGATCAGTTGACCATAGAGTTGAGGATCCATTTCTGGGTTCTCTGTTCTGTTCTATTGATCTATGTGTCCATTTTTATGCCAGTACCATACTGTCTTAATGATTACAGCTTCGTCATAGAGCTTGAAGTCTGGGGTTGTGATGCTACCAGCCTTGATTTTCCTTTTCAACATTCCTTTGGCTATTTCGAGTCTTTTATGATTCTATACAAATTTTAAGATTATTTATTCAAGCTCTGTCAAAAAGTTGATGGTGTTTTGATTGCATTGAATGTATAGATGCTCTAGGTAGCAGAGGCATTTTAACAATATTTGTTCTTCCAATTCATGAGCATGGAACATTTTTCCATTTCTTTGTGTCTTCTTCAGTTTCTTTTCTGAATGTTCTGTAGGTTTCTGAGTACAGATCCTTTGCCTCTTTGGTTAGGTTTATTCCCAGTTATCTTATGGTTTGGGGTGTGATTGTGAATTGGATTGACTACTTAATTTCTCTTTCTTCTGTCTTGTGGTTGGTATGGAGAAATGCAACTGATTTCTGTGCATTGATTTTATATCCTGCCACTTTGCTGAATTCCTGTGTGAGTTCTAGCAATTTTGGGGTGGAGTCTTTTGGGTTTTCCACTTTCATCTGTGAAGAGTGAAAGTCTGACTTGTTTGCCATTTTGGATGCCTTTTATTTCCTTTTGTTGTCTGATTGCTGAGGCTAGCACTTACAGTACTATGTTGAAAACAGTGGTGATAGTGGACTATGTTCCTGACCTTGGAGAAAAAGCTCTCAGTTTTTCCTCATTAAAAGTAATATTTGCTGTGGGTGTTTCATATATGGCTTTTATGATATATTCCCTTTATGCCTATACTATGAAGGTTTTAAACAAGAAATGATGCTGAATTTCATCAAATGCTTTTTCTGCACCTATTGAGAAGGTCATATGGTTCTTGTCCTCTCTTTTATTAATATAGTGTATCACATTGATTTGTTTGTGGACATTGAACCACCCTTGCAACCCAGGAATAAATCCCATTTGGTTGTGGTGAAAAATCCTTTTAATGTATTGTTGGATCCTATTGGCTAATATTTGGTGAGAATTTTTGAATCCATGTTCATCAGAGATATTGGTCTGTAATTCTCCTTTTTGGTGGGGTCTTTGTCAGGTTTGGGGATCAATATAATGCTGGCTTTTGTAGTAAGAGTTTGGAAGTTTTCCTTCCATTTCTATTTCTTAAAACAGCTTCAGAAGAATAAGTATTAATTTTTCTGTAAAAGTTTAGTAGAATTCTGCTGGGAAGCCACCTGGCCCTGGACTCTTTTGTTGGGAGATTTTTTATTACTGCTTCAATTTCCTTGCCAGTTATGGATCTGTTCAGGTTTTCTATTTCTTCTATCTGTTCAGGTTTTCTATTTCTTCTATTTCTTCCATTTCTTCAATTCTTCCAGATTGCATAATTTGTTGGCATATACTTGCTTGTGATATGTTCTTATAATTGTTTGTATTTCTTTGATGTTGGTTTTGATCTCTCTTCTTTCATTCATTATTTTATTTGAATCTTTTTTCTTTTTGGTAAGTCTAGCCATGGGCTTATCAGTGTTATTAAAGTCTTATTAATTCTTTCAAAGAATCAGCTCCTAGATTTGTTGATTCATTTTACTGTTCTTTTGATTTATATTTCATTGATTTCTGCTCTATTCCTTTTTTTCCCCCCCTTTTTTTGAGAGAGCGAGAGAGAGCATGAACAGGGGAGATGTAGAGGGAGAGAAAAAGGGAGAAACAGACTCTACTAAGCAGGGAGCCTGATATGGGGTTAGATCCCAGGACCCTGAATCATGACCTGAGGCAAAGGCAGATGCTTAATTGACAGAGCCACTCAGGTGTCCCAATTCTGCCCTAATCTTTATTAATTATCTTCTGCTAGGTTTAGGGTTTATTTGTTGTTCTTTCTTACTCCTTTAGATGTAAGGTTAGGTTGTGTATTTGAGACCTTTCTTGTTTTTTGAGAAAGGCTTGTATTGCTACACACTTTCCTCTTATGACTTTCCTCTTTGCTGCATCCCAAAGATTTTGAACTGTTGTGTTTTCATTTTCATTTGTTTCCATGATTTTTTAAAATTCTTCTTTAATTTCCTGGTTGACCTATTCATTCTTTAGAAGGATGCTCTTCGGCTTCCATGAATTTGAGTTCTTTCGAAATTTCCTCTTGTGATTGGTTTCCAGTTTCAAAGCATTGTGGTCCAAAAACAAGCAGGGAATGATCTTAATCTTTTGGTACTAATTGAGAGCTGATTTGTACACCCAGTATGTGATCTATTCTGGAGGATGGTCCATGTGCACTTGAGAAGAATGTGAATTCTGTAGCTTTAGAATGGAATGCTCCTAATATATCTATGAAGTCCATCTGGTCCAGTGTGTCATTCAAAGCTCTTGTTTCCTTATTGATCTTCTGCTTAGATGATCTGTCCATTGCAGTGAGGGAAATGTTAAAGTCCCCTATTACTTTCGTATTATTATTGATGTGTTTCTTTAATTTTGTTATTAACTGCTTTATATAATTGGTTGTTCCCATGTTAGGGACATAAATATTTATAATTTGTTAGAACTTCTTGTTGGATAGAACCTTCAATTTTGATATAGTATCCTTCCTTATCTCTTATTACAGTCTTTGGTTTAAAATCTGATTTGTCTGATATAAGGTTTGCCACCCCAGCTTTCTTTTGGTGTCCATTAGCATGATAAATGGTTTTCCATCCCCTTACTCTCAATCTGGAGGTATCTTCAGGTCTGAAATGAATCTCTTACAGACAGCATATCGTTGGGTTTTGCTTTTTTATCTAATCTGATACCCTGTGTCTTTTGATTGGGATGTTTAGCCCATTTACATTTAGAGCAATTAATGAAAGATATAAATTTAATGTCATTATATTACCTGTAAAGTCACAATTTCTATATACTTTCTCTGTTCCTTTCTGGTCTATGTTACTTTTGGCCTCTCTCTTCTCCTAAAGGATCCCTTTTAATATTTCTTACAGGACTGATTTAGTGTTCAAAATTCTTTTAGTTTGTTTGTCCTAGACGCTTTTTATCTCTTCTATTTTGAATGATATTCTAACTTGATAAACTACTCTTGGCTGCATATTTCTCCCATTTAGCACTCTGATTATATGATGCCATTCCTTTCTGGCTTGCCAGGTCTCTGTGGATAAGTCCGCTCATTGGTTAATATTTCTACCTTTGTAGGTTAAGGACCTCTTTTCCTGAGCTGCTTTCAGGATTTTCTCTCTGTCTCTGCGATTTGCAAGTTTCACTATTATATATTAAGGTGTTGAGCTATTTTAACTGATTGTTGAGTGGGTTTTTCTGTGCCTCCTGGACTTGAATGTCTGATTCCTTCCCAGGATTAAGGAAGCTCTCTTCTTTAATTTTCCCCAATATGTCTCCTGTCCCCCTTTTCTGGGATCCTATTTATTCTAATATTATTTTGCTTTATGGTATCACTTATCTCTCAATTTCTCCCCTTGTGATCTAGTAGTAGTTGATCTCTCTTTTTCCTCAGCTTCTTTTTTCTCCATCATATTGTCTTTTATATCACTAATTCTCTCTTCTGCCTCATTTATCCTAGCAGTTAGAGCTTCCATTTTTTTTAAAGATTTTATTTATTTATTTGTCAGAGAGAGAGAGAGAGCACAGGCGGACAGAGTGGCAGGCAGAGGCAAAGGGAGAAGCAGGCTCACTGCTGAGAAAGAGCCTGATGTGGGACTCAATCCCAGGATGCTGGGATCATGACCTGAGCCAAAGGCAGCCACTTAACCAACGGAGCCACCCAGGCATCCCAGAGCTTCCATTTTTTATTGCATCTCATTAATAGCCTTTTTTATTTTGGTTTGATTAGATTTTTAGTTCTTTTATTTCTTCAGACAGGGATTCACTAGTGCCTTCTGTGCTTTTTTTTTTTTAAAGCCCAGCTAGTATCTTTATAATTATTATTCTGAACTCTATTTCTGACATCTTACTTATGTCCATACTGATTAGCTCTCTGGCAGTCAGTACTGCCTCTTGGTTTTTTGTTTGTTCATTTGTTTGTTTTTTTGGTTTTTTGGGTTTTTTTGAGGTGAGTTTTTCCATCTTGTCATTCTGTCTTGCAGAAAGTGGTCACTTTTCTATTTGTAGTTTTGCAACAATTCTTTCCTTAAATCTCCAACGGAGTTTGCAAGTGTTCAGAATGGTTTGAAAGCTATTTTAGCTGAATTCCTGATACCACACGAAATTAAGATCTCCTACTCTTCTGCCGTCCTGGACTCCTCTAACATCCTTTTAAAAACTACATTTCAGCACCCAAAACCATAAGATACCTAGGAATAAACCTAACCAAAGAGACACAGAATCTATACTCAGAAAACTATAAAGTACTCATGAAAGAAATTGAGGAAGACACAAAGAAATGGAAAAATGTTCCATGCTCCTGGATTGGAAAAATAAATATTGTGAAAATGTCTATGCTACCTAAAGCAATCTACACATTTAATGCAATTCCTATCAAAGTACCATCCATCTTTTTCAAAGAAATGGAACAAATAATTCTAAAATTTATATGGAACCAGAAAAGACCTCAAATAGCCAAAGGGATATTGAAAAAGAAAGCCAACGTTGGTGGCATCACAATTCCGGACTTCAAGCTCTATTACAAAGCTGTCGTCATCAAGACAGCATGGTACTGGCACAAAAACAGACACATAGATCAATGGAACAGAATAGAGAGCCCAGAAATAGACCCTCAACTCTACAGTCAACTAATCTTCGACAAAGCAGGAAAGAATGTCCAATGGAAAAAAGACAGCCTCTTCAATAAATGGTGCTGGGAAAATTGGACAACCACATGCAGAAAAATGAAATTGGACCATTTCCTTACACCACACACAAAAATAGACTCAACATGGATGAAGGACCTCAATGTGCGAAAGGAATCCATCAAAATCCTTGAGGAGAACACAGGCAGCAACCTCTTCGACCTCTGCCGCAGAAACATCTTCCTAGGAACAACGCCAAAGGCAAGGGAAGCAAGGGCAAAAATGAACTATTAGGATTACATCAAGATCAAAAGCTTTTGCACAACAAAGGAAACAGTTAACAAAATCAAAAGACAACTGACAGAATGGGAGAAGATATTTGCAAACGACATATCAGATAAAGGACTAGTGTCCAGAATCTATAAAGAACTTAGCAAACTCAACACCCAAAGAACAAATAATCCAATCAAAAAATGGGCAGAGGACATGAACAGACATTTCTGCAAAGAAGACATCCAGATGGCCAACAGACACATGAAAAAGTGCTCCATATCACTCGGCATCAGGGAAATACAAATCAAAACCACAATGAGATATCACCTCACACCAGTCAGAATGGCTAAAATCAACAAGTCAGGAAATGACAGATGCTGGCGAGGATGCGGAGAAAGGGGAACCCTCCTCCACTGTTGGTGGGAATGCAAGCTGGTGCAGCCACTCTGGAAAACAGCATGGAGGTTCCTCAAAATGTTGAGGAACCTATGACCCAGCAATTGCACTATGACCCAGCAATTGCACTATTGGGTATTTACCCTAAAGATACAAACGTAGTGATCCAAAGGGGCACGTGCACCCGAATGTTTATAGCAGCAATGTCCACAATAGCCAAACTATGGAAAGAACCTAGATGTCCATCAACAGATGAATGGATCAAGAAGATGTGGTATATATACACAATGGAATACTATGCAGCCATCAAAAGAAATGAAATCTTGCCATTTGCGACAACATGGATGGAACTAGAGCGTATCATGCTTAGCGAAATAAGTCAAGCAGAGAAAGACAACTATCATATGATCTCCCTGATATGAGGAAGTGGTGATGCAACATGGGGGCTTAAGTGGGTAGGAGAAGAATAAATGAAACAAGATGGGATTGGGAGGGAGACAAACCATAAGTGACTCTTAATCTCACAAAACAAACTGAGGGTTGCTGGGGGGAGGGGGTTTGGGAGAAGGGGGTGGGATTATGGACATTGGGGAGGTTATGTGCTTTGGTGAGTTCTGTGAAGTGTGTAAACCTGGTGATTCACAGACCTGTACCCCTGGGGATAAAAATATATGTTTATAAAAAATAAAAAAATTTTTAAAAAAACTACATTTCATATGTCCAGAACTATTCTGTAGATTCTACAAATCTTGTTTATCAGTGAGAATAACATCAGTGTGTAAAGAAACCAAATTCAAACTATGACTTCTTCAGTCCAGAACTCATAATTTTACTATTCTATATCTCAAATACAGCCCTTCACTAAATTCATTACGTTTTTCTTGTTGCTAGTTAAAGATTCACTCCTTGGTTTCTTTTTGTTGTTGTTCATTCATTTGTTCTTTCTTTCTAGATTTTATTTATTTATTTATTTATTTATTTATTTATTTATTTATTTGACACAGAAAGAGAGAGAGAGCACAAGCAGGGGGAGCAGGAGAGAGAGAAGTAGGTTCCTGGCTGAGTAGGGAGACTGATGTGGGGCTCAATCCCAGGACCTTGGGATCATGTCCTGAGCCAAAGGCAGACACTTAACCGACTGAGCCACCCAGGCATTCATCACTCCTTGGTTTCTTAACTTACATCTACTGTCTTCTCAGACTATGACCATTCCCAAATTTCTATCAACTGTCATCTAATATTGAATGCTTAATTCTTTGCTGAGCTCAATGCTAAGCACTTTAAATACATTCCCTTCTTTAATACTCATAGTCAGTGGGAGATAGTTCCATTACAATGTTTTACAGAAAAGAAAACAGAGTTTTAAGAAATTAAGTAGGTTGTTTGGGGTGGTAATGCTCAGATGGAGAAGACCCATGGCTTCCTATCTCCTAGGCTTGTGTTCTAATCACACTGTTAGTCCTCCACTAAGGAAGTTCTGTGCTGAAAGAGCATAACAGGCTTTTTTTTTTTCTACTTTCACCATCAGTGTCATCATAGTGATGATTCCCTCAATTTAAGGGCAGTATTAACCACCTTACCTCATGAAATATCTGAAATGTATACTTCATTGAGCAATAGAAACCTCCTGTTCTTAACATATTTGGGTGTACTCATGTCTAGCAATTAGTGACTAAGAGTCATCATTTTTATTTCTTAATGACTTGGGTATCAGTAGACACCTCTGGGATCAGGCTTCCTTTAATTTAGAGAGGTTTGAAAAGCTTTATTTACCATGCTTAATTGAATCTATTCCATTCATTTACAATGTACTTCTTTAGGAAAGAATCAAGTTTAAGTATCATACTTCATAGGCTTAGGGAGTCCAACCAGCTAGCTTGTTGTGTTTATCTATGTTGCATGATAGATTGTGGCCATGTAACTTACCAGAAGGATGACTCTCGAAGGCCCATCATCATCATCAATGACTTAATGTATTGTCTTTCTTGTGTAACATTGACTGATACATAGTAAATGAATGTGGAAAAAGAAATAATGCAGAAGAATATGAAAAAATCAGTTGCAACTCCTGCTTGGGCAACAAAAGGTAATATCTTCATGTTTATACCAGTGATTGACATCAGCTCTTCCATCACTGAATGGTTTGTTGTGATCTAAGGGAAGGTATCAAGGAACACATTGTTATTCCACCATGTATTATACCTCATGTATTTTCTCTCAGTTATAACAAATTATGGGCATTCCACACTTAAATATATATGTTCATATAAATCTATATGGCCCCTTGTAGTTCCTGAAACACTTCAAGTTCTGGCTGACTCCTTAGACCTTTCTTTTTTTTTTTTTTTATAATTTTTTATTTTTTATAAACATATGTTTTTATCCCCAGGGGTACAGGTCTGTGAATCACCAGGTTTACACACTTCACAGCACTCACCAAAGCACATACCCTCCCCAATGCCCATAATCCCACCCCTTCTCCCAAACCCCCTCCCCCCAGCAACCCTCAGTTTGTTTTATGAGATTAAGAGTCACTTATGGTTTGTCTCCCTCCCAATCCCATCTTGTTTCATTGATTCCTTAGACCTTTCTTATTTACCATCTTCCCTGCAAAAAATTTAACTCGTGCTTGAAGGTGCAACTGAAATGTCACTTCCGTTAGTCATCTTCCCTGATATTTCTCATTAGAGTATGTTCTGCTTTATTGTTTGCCTTGCACAGCATGTGTAATTCCATGATAGAACCTAAACTTTTAATGTGACTTCATGTCCATATATTTGTCCCCTCAATATGCAGGATCCCTGGAGAAAAGTACCTGTGTTCTACTGATTTCTTGAACCTCAGTGCTTAGCATAATGGCTTACCTATAGCAGTTGTTCTCTGTATTGTGCCAAATAAATTCAGTGACTCAATTAAGTAAATGCTAAGGTAGGGCAATCCATTATAGCATCGTGCATCAAAATGCAATATATAATGCAGTTACTTTTCTTTAACTCAGTACTCACTTCTATAATAGCAGCATTAATGGCAGCTTGAAAAGCTATAAAACCTTTCTTCCAGAACATGGAACCTTCACATGTGATTTTTTCATCCATTACTTGACAATGAGCTACAGTAAAAGAAGAACACAACCATTTATGATGGGATGGGATGATCTTGGTTATAGGAAAAATCAAAACTTCAAATGTTCCAAAAGACACTACAAACCCACAATAATACAGTGTATGGTAGGACTTCTCCAGTGAGTTTGGAAGAACATACCCAAGAAGAATACACCAGAATTGCTTTATTAATGTTTTTAAGACCAGTTATCAATAATTTGCATTCAATCTTATCATTCTCTCAGTTAGCCAAGAATGCTTTTTTTGAGCTTTGCTCTTCTGTTGTTTTTGCCATGAAAGCACTACATTTTAAAATTTTTCTTCATTTTTTAAAAAGATTTTATTTATTTATTTGATAGAGATAGAGATCACAAGTAGGCAGAGAGGCAGGCAGAGAGAGATGGGGAAGCAGGCTCCTTGCTGAGCAGAGAGCTCAATGTGGGGCTCGATCCCAGGACCCTGAGATCATGACCTGAGCCGAAGGCAGAGGCTTTAACCAAATGAGCCACCCAGGCATCCCAGTACTACATTTTTTTTTTTAAATGTCTGAGAATCAATGAGCAAGAATCTTTCCTTCAAGTTATATTTAGCGGTAGCATAGGAATAATAGCAAATATTATTTCTTAATAAAACAATATACTTAAGAACACAGGCTTTATTTAAATAAGAATAAATCACATTTATATTCAGAAATTAAGAGAACATCCAGCATATGGTTGTGTAGGCTTCAGAGATGGCATGTGTCTTCTAGCGGCTAATGACATAATAGCAAAAAAAACAAAAACCAAAAACCAAAAATCCTTCTAGTAGGAAAATTACCTGAATGGTCTCTGTGTTCCTTCATCTTGGGGATTCTCCCACTCCAGACAAACTTCAGATGATATGAGAATGTATTATTAAAGATGACTTTTACTGCATCTATAGAGTAGTTTAAATCCAAATCATCCATGCTTTTCTCATCTGGCCACCCCATGATTCTTCTTCCTGGAACGTGAAAGAAAGAAGTAGCTTGTGGTCCAATGACAGCAGACCATATTCAATTATGTTACAGTTATTTAATGTTAAACCTCTTTATTCACTAAAGGCAGGGCTGATCCTAAATAAGAGACCCATACTGTGGCAGAGTGTCTAAAATTCTGGATAAAATCAGAGCTATGGGGCAATCACTCTTATCACAAATATAACATGTCTTTCCAAATAAACTTGAAACCAATGATTTAAAGCATTGAATTTGGGATAATATCAATACCACTATTACACCAGGAATGCCCCTAGCAATACACAGCAATACACAGACCTATCCAAAGTTGAAATACATCATATAATTATAAGATGCATTTTCACGTGACCATGGTGTCAATGTGGCCAAACCTCTGAAGACAACATAAAATCATTAAGTTTAGAGAATGCTTTCTCAAGATAGCATCTCAAGATACATAAAAGATACAACAGAATTAATAACTGTTACTGACCAAACCCAGGCTACTTAGCCCATGTAATTCCCTGCAGCCCGGATTCTGATGGATGCGTACTTCCAGTGCAATATGATATGCTTCTAATTCTCTGCATCTCCTGCAATCTGGCAGCTGCATCCAGAGGCTTAATCAGACTCTGGTCAAATCCCTTTGGTGATTAGAGGTGGTGGTATGTTCTTTCATCAGAGTGTCAGGATTTCTGATAATCTGGTATTTAGAGATATTATTAGCATCCATGGATACTCAGTGCCTAGATCCATTGATTCAGTGGGAGTTTTAAAATGGTGATATTATATTGCCATCATTTGTTTTTTATGTTTTAGTGGAAACATTTATAAAATAGTACTTTCCAGCATCTGTTTGATTATCCACTAATATAGTTTATATAGGATAAATAATGGGTATCTTCTCTTCATATACAAATTTTCATAAGAAGAACTGATTCTGTACCATATTCTAAAAGCATTTTTTTTTAATACGTTGTGGAAGCCTGGATTTTATGTATACCTTGGATGAGTTTCATATCATCACACCTACTATTCTTCTTGAAGCTCAAAGTATGCCAACTAGACCAGTGGGAGTCTCCTCAAATTGAGATCCTTTAACAGATCCTGTTCATTATCACTGGCTTCCTAGCAATCTGGAATGACAATATTTGAGAGAGGGGGTGCATGTGCTCGATTGTGGGGGAGCGACAGAGGGAACAAAAGTCTCAAGCAGACTCTGTGGTGAGCACAGAGCCTGATGTGGGCTCAGTCTCATGATTTAGATCCTGAGATCATGATCTGAACCCAAACCAAGAGTCTGACACTCAACCCACTGCACCACCCTGGTGCCCTGACAATATTCTTTACCCTGTAAATTTCCTGTCCCAGACCTCTGCATCTCCTTTCCTCCAGGACTGAGATTCCTGGGTTTGCAAGACAGAGGGGTGGGAGAAAGAGACTATTTCATAATTACCTATTTTGTATATCCCACTTTCCATATGTAACAGCTTTGGGATAACTGCCTAATACTACCCTACCAGGATAGTGGCTGAAAATTGTTTCAGTTGTTCACAGATTGGCCTACTCGGCTTTGCAAGGGGTACTGGTTTCCTCTCAGGGGGCTCTTTCCAGCTCCATCAGATACCCCACTGCTCCCCTTTGTTCTCCCAACACCCCAAAGAGATGTCATGCAGGCTTAGAGGCTGTTGGTGATTCCTGCCCCCCGCTTATATTGTGGGGTTTGGAGAAACACCCTACTATCTAGTTTTGTTGGTAGCTACTGCTGACTTCTTGGTTTTACTGTCTAATTTCCCTCTTAGTTTTTTATGTATTTGAAGAGAATTAAAAACTATGCTCTAGTGCTGTCCAATATTTCCAAATCTTCTCAATAACATACATTTGAATAATACCAGACTGTCTCATTTTGATACGGATGATAATGAGGATAATACAAAATCCCAAAACAAATGTGTATGTTTTGCAAATCAGGAAAACGTCAAGAACTGCTAGAGAACATACCTTTCATGAATGGGGCTGAAGCCACTTTTTCCATGATCTCCTGGGTTGTTTTGGATTCAGGGGCAAATGCAATCACATAATTAGAGTCATTAAAGTTATCTACACGTCCCAGATTCATTGCAGGCAATTGAGGAAAGTCATTAACTTGATGTAAATTGGAGGAAAGTCGGTATGCAAACAATACTAGAAGAAATGAGAAAAACCATTCCTACACAGCAATGAGAGAAAAATGAAACCAATCAAGAGCTGCTCATCCACAGAGAAATCATCCATAAGAACTTCAAACCTGTAGTTTTGTTACGTCGCATGGACCATTTTTTCCTCTCTCCCAGTTTCCAAGTGTTTCTGTTTTCTTTTGACCTTTGATTAGCATATTTTGAAATACACGCATTGTCCATCAAAAGAGAGCTGTGGCACTGATTCCAATTATAATTGAGAGTCTAAGTTTATCATCCTTTAATGTGAGCGTTAGAGGCTAGATTGCTTCAGGAATGACTCAGTAGTTTACAGTCCTGCTGACACCTGTGTGTCGATGGATTGAGAAGTGTTAGATGTCATGAAATTGGTTTCCAGCTCTCAAAAACAGAAGTAAGGTCCTATTTTTATTGGCTGATGCTGTACATGTGAAAAAAGACTGTCCCAAAACACTGCTCATAAAAAGAATTTTTAAAAAGTCTTTGTCAGGGGCGCCTGGGCAGCTCAGTGGGTTAAAGCCGCTGCCTTTGGCTCAGGTCATGATCTCAGGGTCCTGGGATGGAGTCCCGCATTGCATCGGGCTCTCTGCTCAGCAGGGGGCCTGCTTCCTCCTCTCCTCTGCCTGCCTCTCTGCCTATTGTGATCTCTCTCTGTCAAATAAATAAATAAAATCTTAAAAAAAAAAGTCTTTGTCGTTGTGACAACATTCTGAAATTGGAAATGCAACAGAATGCATTTAAATTCTGGTGTTAAGAAAAGACCCTATTACATACTTTTGATTTTAAACACAGGGACTTTAAAATATCTTGTTTACCATCTGATCTTATGATGTGTGTTGTTCTCTATCTAGATAGATCAATTGACAGTTGTGATACTTATATTAAAAACAGTTAAAAAGTTGGAAGTAACACATCTATATAACATAGAATTCAACTTTTATATTTATATTTTATGATCTTTACTCCATGCTTGATTTTTGTATGCTTTATTTATTGTTAATCCAAGCATTCAATATATATTTGTTGAAAGAACACACACACACAATGTTCATAAGATCCAATGTTAATACCCAACTATTTGAACTATGGGCATTTTATAAGTGATTTTAACTTTTTAAATGTATTTTTCTCAATTTACTTACTTTTCTACACAAAGTACATCTGATCATTCTTATCAGAAGAAAATAGTACTGTCTTAATAGAAGCAAAAGTTCAAAATGTCATTTTCTTCTTCTGTTTGTTTATATTTCCATTACTTCTTTCAAACTGATACTGTCTGTATCCTTAGCACAAATGTGTAGAAGGGCTACAATTTGTCTTTTGAATTTTTGTTTGTTTGTTTGTTTTAATTTTGGTTTATTTGCTGGATTAATTCTGGATTAAATTTGTGTCTTTCTTTGACTTTGACCCTGAACTTTTGTAACTATACCTTCGTGAATTTCAAAGGAGTTCATATGTTAAGAATTATTATTTCTGCAATACAAAGATATGGATTTATTTTTCAGGGAATTTCTGAATATTGATTATTTAAAGAATGTCTCTAGTCAGACAAATAATAATAATATACTTAAAGGACTCTCATTTGAAGTAATAGCAAAGTCCAGAATTTGAAAAAAATTTCCAGCCTGTTAGTTAACAATAGAATATATATGAAACATTAAATAATGAAGATAAACTATTTGCAGTGCCCCCTCCAAAAACATTTTTCTTTCCTAAATATGAGACGATGTAGACTCTGAACCATACCAACAAGGTCTCTCTCTTCCTCCTCCATTTCTTCAGAAAATTCTTGCAGAGGAGAGCCCATGTTTGCTGACCCACACTTAAGTGCCTCTTGATCATTCTGACCTGTTTATTTTAAAATAAAAAAGTAAAGGAAGTAAATGTGATGGTCTGAAATGGGAAGCATTGTGCAATCAAACCAAAAAGAAACATCGTAACAGCTGTTTCCAATTCCATGTGTAGGAAAGGGAGCCAGAAGGCTAAAAACATACAAAAGAAAGCACAAGTTAACTAACAAATCAATTAGTTGAATCCTCATAATAAATCTTTGGGATAGATCCTACTATTCTCCCCATTTAAAAGATGAGGGATATGAGGCACACAGAGGCTAAGAGACTCGCCAAACAGCTAATGGTGGCAGAATCAGAGATTTAACTTAGATGACCAAGTTCTAGAGACCTCACTCTTAACCACTGTGCCAATGTTGTTGTTGAAATTTGTCTAAGGATTGTGTGGATCAATCCACCATTTAGGGCAAGATCAGAGACTCTACCAGCATCCAAAGAAGCTCAAGGAGGGATCCACTCAGACTACTTGGTCCATCCAATCATTACCAGGAGCCCCCAAATGCTAGATCATAAGGAAAGATTGATTACTCTCAAGAGGCAGAGAAAAGATATGATCTTTCCAAAGAAAACTTTATTACAATAAACAGAAGAAAAGTTTTCAAATCTTCCATTTAATGACTAAAATTCAAGAAGAAAGAAAAAATGAAAAGCAAATTACATACTTAAAAATCCCACTGAAGTCAGTAAAGAATATAAGATCTATGCTACAGAGAAAAATTTTGTAATCTTGCCAGATTTTCAATGAAAGTTAAAACTCATTTAAAAACATGATTAAAAATACATGAAGTAGAAAAAAAAGTAAGATCAAAAGTAAAGTATTTGGTAAAGAGATACCCCAAAAGAAGAAAAAAAAACAGGAGAAAAATATATTGAAGAAAGTACCTTGTAAAAACCCAATGGAAATTAATTTTTCAAGTTAGTGGGAAGACGCATATTTCCTAAAAAGGCTTGCCAAGTACCAAATACAATGACAAAAAATGAATGGTATTTTTTAAATTAAAGGACAGAGGGAAAAGTTAGAATTAAGTTGCAAGGGTAGAGGTGGGGTTGCTCAGGAAGGAATGAGTAAACAGTTTATAATGGAACAAAAATCAGCCTGATATCTTCAAAGTGGAAGTGAAAAAGTGATTTGCCCAATTTCCTTTGAAAAATCTACCCAAAGGGACAAATACAAAGAATTGTCTGAGAAGGCATAGAAGAAATATATATTTGCAATAAAACTAGAATATGATTTAAATCCAAACCACAGATACTCCCCCACAAGATATCAGCCAAATTATTAAATGTTGCCTCAAATTAAGAAATGTGCACAAAAAAGTTTTCCGACTCCCCTGTCCAAAATAGGCATATTAATTGAAGATTGAGAAAATTAATTGAATCTAAAATTATGATGAAATCCCTGAAAACCACACAATAGTCTCTCACTTGAAATGACCTGTAGGGCTAAAGGCCATAGCAGAAGGATGGCATCTAGTTCCACCTTACAGAGTATCAAGGAGGTAATGAGAATCTGCTTGAATACAATATCGTTGTTCTGTTCAAGCCCACAGCTGAGATATAGAAAAATGTGCAACATCTTTACACCAATGGTAAGAAACAACAATAACCCAACAAAATTAAAACCACATTTCCCACGACACAAACAAAAAGCAATATATGCGAGGAGACACTGATGAACTGAATTCTCAAGAAAGACAAGTCCATGATGGGTGTAAAGAGAACCACCCTTGCAGCTTCCATACCTGGGCAAGCACCTCATCTAGGTGTGGGCAGAAAGACAAGGTGCATCCACTGAAAAGGGTATTTGCAAAGATGTGGAGGGAAAATATCAAACCTTAGGGGATGTGTGGGTGGGATGTAAGAAGTAGAATGGAAAAGAGTGTAATATGCCAAGAATAAAAAGAGCTTAACCAATTTTTTCTTCACCTTACAGCCATGTTGGATTTTCTCAAAAAAAAAAAAAGTGAAAGAGGTAAAATAGAAAGAACTTTTGAAGTTCTGTGCCTTCTCAAGCTGTCCAGATTCTGAGAACTTGCCAGAGTTGGACCCAGTGGTGTGAAGGCGCTCTTCGTTGGAAAAATATGGGCAGAAAAATATAGTTATTGTGGTAAGGTCTGTTAGGTAAAGGGGTATGTGTGGTGTCATTACGGACAACTTTGATTCTTGCGAAGTAGCAGGCCCCATTTTATTGCCAGTAGAAAAGAGCACCTAAAATAATGTTCAGATTCATGATGTCTGTTACTCCTGCATGCATATGAGGAAAGAGTGAGCAAACAATGAACACATGAATCAGATAAATTTGTATTTGGAGTTCCTTGAACAAAACCTCACTCTAATAGTATATCACTGGAGGCAATTGAGGCCTGATGATTTGCAGACCCCCAGGGTGTTCTGCTGTTGTCAGTGGAAGAGTCATCCATTGCCTCCTATTTATGGATTCAACCTTGGCCTTGGGGATAATCCATGTAAGGGCTTAAGCTCACAGGGAGAGAGTGCTACCCTTTAGGCTTACACACAAGTCTACCAATCAGCCAGACTGTCAGTTTCCAATAAGTAGGCCAAGTCATCAGCAGAAGACATTATGTATAGAGAACCTATATAACAACAACAGTTCAGGACATAGCTGTCTTCTATGTCTTATAGCCATTAAATGGTCTCTTTCAAACCTAGTGAAGGCAGCCAATTTCAGATATAACCCTCAGTCTGGGAGTGGTAGCATGATGTAATTGTTTATATGGTCATCTTAGTGCAGTCCAAGAATTACTAGTGTATCTTCCTGAATGAGCTCCATAATTGAATTACAAGAAATCTATCTCAATATTTTACCATCAGGAAGAATAATAAAACTACTCTGAGACTTATAAAACACAAATACCCATGAGTTATCCTAGTTGATAAAGAAAACAGAAGGTGTAATCTTAGTTAACAGAACCCAACCTTGTAGGAGGGAAATTGATCCAGGAAGTGTTCCAAGCATAACGGCTTGAGCTTCAGTGCAAAGCTTGGAGCACAAGTCAATTGGTCAATAAGACTTGGGTTTTGGGGGTCATGGCGTCCTTCTTTGGTGCCATATTGAAGAGAGATGGAAACTATAGAACTGCTATTGTCTCTTCCATCCTATTACTAATAAGGTTGTTTCTGGCTACTACATTCATGGCCTAATGCTGAGCTTATCCATGGGGCCAGAGCAAAGCCATGAATATGCTGGTTCCTACTGGTATTCAGGAGGTGGCTCAAATGGGAAGGTCACCTAGTCAAGGCAGAGAATATTGTGCATCTGCCATTTCGTTCTGAAAGGTAAGGAATAATTGAAGAGGAATAAGGCAGGCAGAAGAATGGTCCCGTTCTAATCCTGGAACTTGTGACTGTATCACATTACATGATGTATTAAGAATTAAGGAAGCAGATGGGAGTAAGGTTGCTCATCAACTAAGTCAGGGAGGTTGTCCTGGGTTATCTAGGGAGACCCAACATAATCACAAGGGTCCTGAAAAGTGGAAAAGAGAAGTAAAAAAGATAGTGCAGATGTTGTTAAAAGGACTCAAGCCATTGCTGGCTTTGAAGATGGAGGAAGGTAGGCAGGAGCTGAGGAACGCCAGCAGCCTCTGCAAACCGTAGAAGACAAGAAAACAGAATTCTCCCTCACATCCTCCAGAAAGCAATGCAGCCCTGCCAGCACGTTGGTTTTCATCCAGTGAGACTCACATCACACTTCTCCCGTCCCCAACAGTAAGACGATAAATCTGCTTTGTTTTCAGCCATAAAGTTCAAGGTCCTCTGTTGCAGCCACAACAGAAAATTAACACAAGGAGCACAAAAGAAAGCATGAAGACAGACAAGAAGACAAGGACGAGGGCTTTAGGGTGTAGAGTTGCCTTTACAAGGTGCCCCCTTGTAGAACAAAAATTGTCCAGAAATGAACAAAGGTTCATTGTTGAGTTCCTGATGATGGTGTTAACAGAGCAGACGGTGATGGCCTGGAGACCCCAACTCAAACAAAACTGCACCATTACCAATTAAGAAATCAGTGCCCTAGTAAACCATGGTATCTGAGGGGGTTAAATATGTTGCTCTCCTTTCTTCCTGTGGAGAAATGCATGTGCCAGAAAGAATTACTAATGACAACAGAATTAACATGATCAGTCACAATTATGGTTATTTACTTCTGTTTGTTAGGACTGATTTTTTTTTTCCCACTACACATCCTGATGTAAATATGGGGTGGGGGGTGGGCGGGAATTACTATTCACCAGAGGAGCACAAAACATCTAACTATCTTAAATTCCTCTGAATAGTAAGTCGTGTGATCTAGAAATAATAATGTGGCTATAAAAAGCCAGTCACGCCCCGCCTGATAGATTTCCTCATATTCAGAGAATAAACACATTGCACAACAAGTTAGATCAAAGACGTAGTATGACGAACAAGGTCAATAAAAATATTGTCCTACATTTTCTTGATGAAAATATTCTCAAGCCAATTAAAACAGTTTAAAACTCAGAAAATCATGTGCCCCCCCTCCTACCCTCCTGCTCCCTACCCCCAGTGCTTACAAATCCTCTGGCAGTAAAAGTAAAAACAAACAAAAAAGAATATGTAATTCTAACCACTTGGGAAACAGCTTATCATCATAACTTGCAAAGAGGCAACATAAAGTTATATTCCTTTCAATTCGCCCAATACCCTTTTAGATAATATATACTATGCTTTAGTCATGGGGTGAAAATGGAAAAAAAAAAAAAAAACACAACACTTAGTTCAACTAAGTGGCCATCATACTTGGATGATTTGGAAAATCAAAACAACTAATAATTTACTGCATTTACTAGTCCCCATCCAAATGTTTGGCATTCCTTATCTGAAGTCATAAGTTATGGTTTTATATGCAAAACAACCACAATTTTAGAGATTTAACTTACTCTCAGGAAAGCTGGAGCAAGAATCTAGAAATAGTTCGTCCACAGGTCTCTGCATGTCCTGGAGAAGAATTCACATTCCTTTTGGATCACTACTACATCATGCTTTTAATTTCATGTTTATTGCGAATAGTTCCGTTTTAGAATGATTTCCGAAAAGGATTATGGTCCTCATTCAGCCAGGCTGCCAGAAAACTCCGGGCTCACATCACAGGGTGGTTTCTTCGCTGTTTTTCCTTTCTTTGTATCTCGGCCAGCAACTCAGCAGGGAGTTTGTAGCTGCAGATGGCTGGCTGGACTTACCAAAACATTAGGAGCTATCAAACCAAAGAGAATCTAGTCTTTCTCAATTAGCTTTTGCATACACGGTCCTAATGGGAGAGTTGGCCCCGGGACAGTCTTTTTAAAACAACATAAGTAAAGAGACAGTTCAGAGAAAAGCAGGGCAGAGAGAGGTTAAAAAAAAAAAGAAAAGAAAAGATTTTTTTTCAAAAAATGATAGTATAAATACAAAACCAGTTCAGAAAATTACTCAAAACCCTCCCCTTGAGTTCTTAAAACCTAGGTATAGAAATATGGCAATGAAGCCATGTAATTTTTTTCAGGGTAAAACCATGAACTCTGTCTGCGTTTATCTGCATTTCAGTTACATCCCATCCAAGCTAACTGTGCATCACTCTTGGAGTGCAAAGCAGGAGTATCCTTTGAGCAACATTGTGTAGAGTCACCAAGATCTACGGGCTTGTTCTTTCTGTAACAAATCCCAGCAAACAAACCACTGTCTCTATAAGCAACTGCTGGCTTTGGGTATGTCCAGTTTTCCATATTTTTCAAGACATATTTGTAACAGATAAGAGTTGTCACTCTATCTCCTTTGAGCATTTCATGTAAGTCGAAGACAAGGCAACTGTAAAACTTGTAATTCCTGGAGTTTGGTTTGGGCTGAAGAAGACCCATGAGAAAGGGCCACTCTCTCTCTGCTTGCCCTAGGTAAGTCTGCTCCTTGCTTCTGCGCTGTGATTGCTTTCTGAATATGTAACTGAAGGGGAAACAATGTGTTGTGCGTGTAGTTCTTAAACGGACCAGATTCATCTGTGTCACATCGTCTACAATCATCCCATGAATCTTCCTCCCCTACTTCCCACTTCTCAACGTTTATTCAATCCTGTGTGCGCTTTTGTTAATTATGAGTTCAGGAATTGTTCAGCAAGCAAAACAAAGGCAGATCAAACTCATTAAGGCCTGAGGCTCAAACAAAAAAAAACAAAAAAAAAAAAAACTCCTGAGCGTTTCTGCATATCTGCTTTCTTATGCAGAAGATACAAAAGTATCCCATGTAATAACGTCACCAGCATTTTGTAAACAGAGAAGATAATTGAGGAAAAGCTTTTGAGTAACTTTTTTCCTAGCAGAATTTTGTATGCCTTCTGATGCTAGTTGGCTTCTAGACTCTATTCTTTTTCTTTTCTTTTTTTTCTTTTCTTTTTTCTTTTCTTTGAAAGTAGAGTTGAATTGAAGTAGAGTTGACACATTGACTTTCTTAATGTGACACACTGACACATGACGTTGCATTAATTTCAGGTGTTCAGACTGCTGATTCAACAAGTTTGTGTGTTAGGCTGTGCTCACTCTAAGTGCAGCTAACATCTGTCCATACAGAGCTATTATAGTATCACTGACTGTATTCCCTCTGCTTTCCCTTTCATCCTCGTGACTTATTCATTCCATAACTGGAAGCATGTACCTCCCACTGCCCTTCAGACACCATCATTTTTCTTCAAAATGTGGGCTTCTTCCTTTTCGTGTGCCACATTATAATCTCCTACCACTGCAACAGAGCAAGGGCCCTCTCGTTAATCCTCTTTTCAGCATTTCCTCGATGAAGCCATACATCTTCACTCTTCTAAGTAAGTTTCAGAATCTGCTTGGCAACTTAAAAAAAAAAAATTATCCTGTTGGGATTTAAAAGACAGTTGAACACTGATTTTATGCAGAAGATAATTCCTAAGCAACGACTAATGGCACTTAGGATGTGCAGGATACACTTAAATATCAGCACAATTAATCTACATAATAATCTTATCAGCTCGGTGCTATTAAAATCACCCCCATTTTATGGGATGAGATAAATGAAGCCCAGAGAGTTTAAAAGACTTGCCCAAACTCACACAGCTGGTGACTAGCAGATCCTGGTACTCAGACCAACTTCCGTCTGTAGCTTAAATAACATACTATGGTGTCTCATTTGTGTGTGTCTCTGTTCACTCAATGATTTTCACTTTAGATACATACATTTTACAATTCCCCTGCTTTTTGCTTCATATGTTTTGCAACAATATTCCCCAGGGCCGATACGTTACAGATTTCATGTGCTGTGAAACAGTCCTTTGAATTCTTTCCCTGCTTATTGTACAGGGTACTTAGCTTTGTGGACCTGTGTGCAGCCCTCAACGCTATGTCCAAAAGCAGGGGAAAAAACCCAATTTGCAGGGAAAGAAGAGTAAAGCCCCTCCAGCAGCTTGAGAGAGAGAGAGAGAGAGAGTGAAGAAGAGAGAGAGCAGACTGAGCACATCTGCTCTTTTCCAAGAACTTTGCTGTTCTTGTTTTTTGTCCTTCCTCAGATCCAGCTGTGTGACTAAGTTGGGTTTTGGCAAATATTCTCCAAAAATTTCTCTCTCTATTTTTTTTTTTTTACATATAAGAAACAAATTCTATTTGGTCCGTTTTGTCCTTGCTCTCTTGCTCTTTGTGCTTTCCTGTGGTTTCCCCAACTCTCTACACTAGTCATGTCTTTTTCTCTGTTCCTTTTTTGTTAAGATTCCCCTTGTCTTTTTCTCTTCTCTGGTGGAAAGCCCGTGGGTGAGAACTTCCTAGTCTTTCATTCTACTAGTGATCACTCTCACATGTTGACAAACATATTTGAATCTGCCTTACTCTGACAAGGGAAAAAGATCAGCCTCAGTCTCTTTCCCCCGGGACCTGCTATTTCTGTGTCCATATCCCACCCTATATGGAACAAGTCTGCCAGCATCTTTGACCTTGAAGCCTGAGCTGGACTCCCTACTAGCAATGCAATGCTGGGCAAGTGACACCCAGGAGCCTTCATTCCCTCACCTGTGAGATACAAAGGGTAGGATACTACGCAACAGGGTCTTTTAGGATTTGAAAAATTGGGGGGTAAGATTCAAGGAAACAACACATAGGAAGTATTTAGCCCAATACCAAGCACTGAGTGGGAACTCAATAAATGGTAGTGATTACACTTTCCACAGCCTGGGCATAGCTGAAAATCATAGATTTGTTTTTAATTAAAATGTAATTAGCATACAGTATAATATTAGTTTCAGGTGTACATTCTAACGATTCAATGATTCTATCTATCACTCAGTGCTCATCACAGCAAATACACTTTTAAACCCCTTTGTTTCTTTCACCCATCCCCCATACCCACCTGGAAATTATAGGTATTTTTAAATAATTGCTAATCTGAAAAAAAACATACTATCACCTTGATGACTTAACATACATTTCTCAGGTTACCTGTGCTTTCAAGCATATTTTAATATAATTTCTGGTCCTTTGTAAACTGACCAAGAGATCTGCTTTTCTTCTCTACCTATATTTCTGTTTACCCGGTCATTCTGGATTTTGTATGTTTTTGTTTCTGACCACGACTGAAAATATCTTCAATTATTTATTTAAAAAATTATGTTACTACCTTCTTACATCTAGTTTTGCTGATAAGCGTGCTTATCTGACTCTGATTCTCATTAACTTAAAGTCTTTCATAGTTCTTGCTGGGTTATTTCAGGATCTTCTCCTTAGTCGCAGATGTATGAAATTTCATGAAAATGTGCCGAGGTTTTGGTTTTTGGTTTTTGGTTTTGGGTTTTGGGTTCTGCATGGCATTCTGTGGCCACTGGCAATCAAAGAACTTGTGTTTTTTGTTTTGTTTTGTTTTGGACTTTCGGGAAATTACCAGCTAATGTTTTATTCTAATATGGCTTCCCTTTTAGGCTTTCTATTCTTCTTTCCTGTAAATTTATTAGGTATTTGACATAAGTGCCTCTTGTTCTCACAAAACAAACAGGGTTGCAGGGGAGAGGGGGAGAGGGGGTGGGGTTATGGACATTGGGGAGGGTATGCGCTATAGTGAGTGTCGTGAAGTGCGTAAACCTGGCGATTCACAGACCTGTACCTCTGGGGATAAAAATACATTATATGTTTATAAGGAATAAAAAAAAATTAATAAAAAAAATAAATTTATTAGGTATTTGAGATCAATTGCCTTTGTCTTACTTTTTTCCTATCTACTCTCTTAAAACTGGCAAGTAATCCATTTCACACCACATAAATCTCTCCAACATACAATTTTTGTTATGTCACTCCAATTGCTGCCTTCACAGGGTCCTGGCTTCTTTGCAAAAGTGCACAAGACTTTTATCATCTGCTCACGGCTCCTCTCCAGCCTGCCTCTGCCTTAACCCTTCCTCCAACTCCAGGCGTACCTAAACATGACTTTTCGAATTATTTTACTTTATTTTTATTTTACTTTAAGAGAGAGAGAGAGAGAGAAGGCAAGCATGCAAGCAGTGGGGAGGGGCAGAGGGAGAGGGAGAGAGACTCTTAATCAGGCTCCACACCCAGCATGGAGCCCAGGGCAAGCCTCAATCTCACCACCTTGAGATCAGAACTTGAACTGAAACCAAGAGTTGGACGCTTAACCAACTGCACCACCCTAGCACCCTTCATTTTTTTTTTTTTTAAACCAATGCATCATATTCTCATTTATCTCTGTTTGCTCTCCTGGAATTAACCCCTCCTCTGAACTGGCCTTCCCACAATGACCTTCTAAATGATCTTTGGGAGACCTAGTAGGTGTAAGGAGTAATTGGTGACTATCCTTCTAATTCTTACTTGTCCTTCAGGTCTTAGGTCTGACTTGTCCTAGAGGAGTTTTCCCGGCCCTCCTACCCTGTGGGTGGGAGGCTCCTCACAGGTACTCCCATGGCACTGTGTACTGCTACGGTAGTATGTACCTCACCGTACCTTAAATTAATCATACTCACGTCCCTCCCACCATAGACTATAAACATCTGAGGAGTACCATGAGATCTTCACTACGGTTCCTATCACAGAGCCTTGGGCATGAAGGTTGCTCAGTGCCTATATTTTGGGCTGTCGATGTACAGTGCTAATGTGAGATAGGGAGGCAAAAAACAAAAACAAAAAAATTGTGAGGTATTTTTTCTAGAAGCCTGGTTATGAAAGAGAGGCCACTGGTTGGGTGGTTGCCAAAATGAGTTGCTTGGGTCGATGGTAGGTTTTTGTTTTTGTTTTTGTTTTTAAAGATGATGTTGAGAAGGGAAAAGTAAACAAGGAAATGCCAAAAATCCAGGAGAAATCAAGTAACGAATGGACCGTTGCTTTTCCTTGGTGGGAAGAGGAAAAGAAGGGACCGGGTCAGAACCGGATGAGAGGAGAGTATTTCATAGGAGAAGGAAGAGTTTCTTTGTCCCAAGGGAAAAGAAAAGGAAGCGAAAGAGAGGGCTGAGTGAATGATTACATACAACAACATAAAGTAAAGAATTCACTACGTGAGAGTTAAGATTTTTTTCTGCCAAGTGGAAAGCAAATTCTAAGAACCCACCAGCAGATGTGCTTGGCAACCGAGGATGCAGTTGGGAGTCTTGAAATGGAAGAATGGAAGTTTTCCTTAGACGTGTTAGTAATTGCCGAGTCATGCAGAGGTTGGTAGGAAGGACTCCTGAGAACAGAAGGAAAATCTGTGAAGTTTGCTCTGTATAAGATATTTTCAAAAGTTGTTGATCACTGATGAAAATCATTTGTGGATCAATAAAAGAATCAATGGCTCCTGAAACCGGTAAGTCATGAATTAGTGAAAGCCTGGAAAATGCTTAAAATGAGCAAGAAAGAAAAAACATAGTTACCAAACAACATGAGTTACTCAAGCTTAGGACACAGCGTCAGCACTAACAGCTCAGTAGCTCAGTGACAAAAACAGCAATATGCAAAGTGAAGGTACCATTGAATTTTGTGACGTTTGCTATTTCATTCTTTTTACAAAAGGTAACTTGCCTAAAGTATAATTCAATATGACTTAATCTTTTTATTTATATTCACCAATTTTGAGTTTATAAAGTCACGGGGTCTGTACAAGTTTCTCCCTTCTTTTTATTTTACATAAACCTATTAAGCCCGGGTCTTTTTGAACGTTATCACCGATTATAAGTACATCATTACAAGCTATACTTAGATTTGCAGAGGCTGCACACAGATCACTGGGTTTGAAAGAACTAAGCAATACTGACCTTGAATTTCTCCTTGGCTTTTGTTGACAGTGAGGGACTCTCTCACAGCACTATGTGAAAAGGAGGATGTGAGCAATGGTAGATAGATGCCAATCTCGGGACAGCAGACTTGAATGGAACCTGGGGAATCTCTCTTCTCAATTAGGAAATCCAAGCCTCGGTCCACAACGTTTTTGGCTACTAATCTTTCCGCTATGTATTTTTTACATATTTGATTAAATCCATATATCCAGAATCTTGCAGGAGCTCTTTTTCCTTCATAGAAATTATTTACTATTATATAAGAAACTCAGATGCTCAGCCTTTTTGTAAAAGATTGTCTATGAAAACAAAATTAATTTGTTAAACAAAATCGAAGACTGGGGCACCTGAGTGGCTCAGTGGGTTAAGCCACTGCCTTCGGCTCAGGTCATGATCTCAGGGTCCTGGGATGGAGCCCCGAATCAGGCTCAGTGGGGAGCCTGCTTTCCCTTCTCTCTCTCTCTCTCTGCCTGCCTCTCTGCCTACTTGTGATCTTTCTCTGTCAAATAAATAAATAAAATCTTTTTTAAAAAATCAGATAAAAATCTATTCTATTTCTGAAAAATACTGCTTACAATGTTACAATTATTACTCTTCTAAGCCCACCCTTAGAGTACTTTCACAAGTTTCCTGGTTTGCTTAGTGTAAAACTTAAAAAGCTGGAGGAAATGCTGAGCCAGTTCCCTTTTAATGGATCATTTGCGCCAAAATAGCACATGGTGTAATTTTAAGAGACAATCACAAGATTTCTACCAATTGCTGGACGATGCTATTGTATTTGTTCCCTCAACAAAGACATAAAATGGATGAATAGAATACAACAAAAATTCAAATCAAATTCAAACAAAACGAATATCCAGATGCCAGAAATCAAATTGGCGGGGGGGGGGGGGAGGAGCTAAAATAAGATTGTGATTTTTTTTTAATTTTTTATTTTTTATAAACATATATTTTTATCCCCAGGGGTACAGGTCTGTGAATCACCAGGTTTACACACTTCACAGCACTCACCAAAGCACATAACCTCCCCAATGTCCATAATCCCACCCCCTTCTCCCAACCCCCCCCAGCAACCCTCAGTTTGTTTTGTGAGATTAAGAGTCACTTATGGTTTGTCTCCCTCCCAATCCCATCTTGTTTCATTGATTCTTCTCCTACCCACTTAAGCCCCCATGTTGCATCACCACTTCCTCATATCAGAGAGATCATATGATAGTTGTCTTTCTCTGTTTGACTTATTTCGCTAAGCATGATACGCTCTAGTTCCATCCATGTTGTCGCAAATGGCAAGATTTCATTTCTTTTGATGGCTGCATAGTATTCCATTGTGTATATATACCACATCTTCTTGATCCATTCATCTGTTGATGGACATCTTAGTCAGTTAAGTTTTAGGTGGTTTGACAAAGGCTGATTGGTAAGACAGCAAAAACATAATTCGTATGTAAGAATAAAGAGTCCCATCTTCAGACAAAATCTGGGATTGCTCTTTTACAGATATCTCTGGAAGAACTGATAGATACCCCTTAAGAAGAAAAGCATGAAAGCCAGAAGGAAGTAGTTGGTTGTTGAAAACTAATAAATATATTGGTAAACTAAATAAATACTGATGTGCAATATAATGGTGATTGATTTGTGTTTGGGTGGAAGGAAGGTATTAGTCACAATAGGGACTAAAATATCAGGCAGCGATTGTATGGGAGAGGAGGGAGAGGTGATCAGAATTAAGTTCCCTTGAAATCTTATTTTTCAGGATGAGGACATAAATACCACTTAACTTTAAAAACGCAGTATCCAATATGGTAGCCACTAACCCCAGGCAAGTATTCAAATTTAAATGTTAAGATTTAAACCAATAAGATTTAAAATTAAGTTTCCTTACCTCTGACAGTCATCTTTCCTAGACCCATCTGATATTGAGGCTTCAGAGCAAACCACAGACTTGAGATCTGGAATCACAGGAGTCCAAAGGCATTGGGAAGCCTATCACTTTCTTTTAAAAAAAAAAAGATTTTATTTATTTAACAGACAGAGATCACAAGTAGACAGAGAGGCAGGCAGAGAGAGACGGGGAGGCAGGCTCCCTGCTGAGCAGAAGGCACAGGCTTTAACCCACTGAGCCACCCAGGTGCCCCAAGACCTATCACTTTTTATCATTCAGATGTGTCATGCTTTTATTTAGGTCCCCACTCGAATATGGCTTTTTTTCAAGGAACTAACAATATTCCCAGGAGTATGCATTCCCCCATCCAAATAAAGCAACCAAATGCTGAGCTTCTTATGGTCCTGGGAGTAGGGAAAAACAGTCACTCAAGGAATATCCCAGGGGGCTCCTGCCCAGGCCATTCCTAACGATGTTATCATTAGGGCAGTTCCTTGGACTTTTCTGGATTCATTAACTAGTCTTGATTGGTTCTATGAGTCACCACACCACTCAAATCCGTCCCAAGCGTTCTCTTCATTTCCAATTTTACCATGTCATCAATGTGGTTACCTTGGAGACCTGTATCAGGCCCAAATTCTTTCTGACCAAATTATGACAGTAAGCTGTGAGTTTAGATGACCTGTGACCACACAGGAACTGTGAACTGAGAACCTTCCACGTGAAAGTGGTTTACAGTTGGGTCTCTTCTGAGATTGAGATACAGAAGAAAGTGTTTGGGGAAAGAAAAAAAATCACTGGATACCTGTTATCTTTTGTGGGTGGTTGAAACAGTGTCTGAAACTGCCGATGTATTCAATGATGAGACATTATTTAAGCCTCAGTGGTCTGCTGTTAATCTCCATGAGCCGTAAGACTTTTGTACAGACCATTCAGGGCTCTCCTACAGAGAAGTCATTGCCACCAGCACTCCAGCTTCTAATGTGTCATTAATTAAAGAGGTAATCTCTCTGCCCACCAGGTATTCTGCATTGTTTTAAGTTAAGTACCTGTGTAGGCTTGAGAAATTCTAGTGGTCCCCATCCATGTCCAATTAAGACTGGCCGGAGGGTGGACTGTCATGTCTTCTATTTACAATATAAGGTAGGGGAAGTAATTGCTAGTCTGACATAATATCCACCCAATTAATACAGTCAGGTAAAAGAAAACCAACCGCCTCACATAAAGTTTGCTCAAAAATCCTAATTTTTATCTAAACTTTCACCTTAATCCTATCAACATTTTGATCTTCATTTCTTCCATGATCTAAATTAAGCCACCATTAAGATATCACTAACAGGTTTCAAATCTCAGTGCATTGACTCCCCCAAAAAGTTTCTCCTCCTCTCCATCCTCTCCCTGGACAATTTATCCACACTTGTGCCTACAGCATCAGGTCCCTACCAGGCTGTGCCAGAAGACCCTGGCCTCTCCCTCAACATTTACTCAACATTTACTTTGATTAATCTGCTTAATCTATACCTCAGGCCATTCTGGGTGGTGTTTCTCACATAACCTTTGTCCTCTGGCTTTTTAAATTCCTCCAAAGTGGGGTAAGTGGAGAGAACCTGCTTGGAGCCTTCTGGTGTCGGGGGACCCATGGGAAGTCTCACTGGTCCATACACGCTTTCGTAATGTTGCATCAGTACCTTTGTTTCAACACCATCCGTGTCTACCACATTCATCCCTTTTTCAATAACCATCTAACCACATTCATCCCTTTTTCAATAACCGTCTAAAGATATCCTCTTTGCTGGGTGGAGTCCTTGACACCTGTCTATCTCCACCATTTTCTTTTTCTCTCTCTTTTTTTTTTTTTTTTTAAGATTTTATTTATTTGACAGACAGAGATCACAAGTAGGCAGAGAGGCAGGCAGAGAGAGAGGGGAAGGAGGCTCCCCACTGAGCAGAGAGCCCAATGCAGGGCTCGATCCCAGGACCCTGAGATCATGACCTGAGATGAAGTCAGAAGCTTAACCCACTGAGCCACCCAGGTGGCCGCCATTTTCTTTTTAATTACTTTGGTGACTTCAGTATCAGGGAGATCCAAATGGGGAAACTAAGACAGCAACTCTGATAAAACTTCCCAGACTGTTCAGTTTTCCAAGAGTGATGTCACACAAGTTACCCATGTAACAGGGACCCCTTTAATCACAGCATTTACCACAGCCTGGTAATGGGCATATTCAGGGAGGGAATATCCTAGCTCCTGTACAGCCAATCCCCTGTGACTTGCCTGCAAAGTGTATCAGTTCCTTCATCTGAAGTGCTCCACTAGGCAATTACAGGAGGACATGGGCAGTCCTCCTTCTCAGGTGAGCACACCCTTAAGGTGGCTTTATCCAGCTCAGCAGGAATCCCTCAGGAATAACGTTCTGTGTGTCTGGATCACATATAACCATCTGTGATCGTTCTTTAGTGGGATGTGGATCCAGCTGCACCCCAGAAAGGCTCTTCCACTCTGAAACATTCAAAACCAAAGACATAGACCCCAGATTAGTTACTCTCTTAGTCCATTTTGGTAGAGATTCCTCAGGAAGCTGATAGTTCGGTCCACAAAATGAGACATCTCCTTCACGCTCTACCCCCTGGTTTTAGTAGTTTGTTGGTTGGTTTGTTTTGGTTTTGTCCTTCATCCACCACACTATTTCTTTGGTGATCAAAGGGTGATTAGAGGTACCTTCCTGGCATAATTTTTCCCTTTCTGAGCAGCTTTGAGGCTGGTGGTCAAAGCTCAGACTGACCCAAGTTTTAACTTGTTCCCACATCAAGGTTCAACTCAGAACTCTCTCTTATTTTAGCCATTCTGGATAACAATGACTGAGAGATTATACATTTAGCATGCTTATTATTTTGCATTTCCTTACATATCCAAAGAGCCACTCCTCAGGAGCTGGGTCTACTCTCATCTCTAATTCCACTGGCAACTTTTACTCTTAGTAACTGATCAAAGAGCAGCTGCATTTTTATACTATGAGGGACTAGGTAGCCATCCAGGGACCAAGAGCGCCTCATCTCAGCATCCCAGCCCTCCATTCTTTCTGTTCCCAAACCATGTGTTTCCATGAGCCAGAACTGTTCTAGCAAATTCCACTTCATTGACACCAAATGTCTGGGAAAAACTGTTTTTGTCCTTTGTGTTTTCCTTTGTTCTCATACTTCTGGCCACCAAATGTGGTGGGTTTTTTTTTTCCCCCCATACCAAACAATTCTCCAAAACCATCTCAGTGTCCTACAATTGGTTTAGTTCTGACACTATCTGTCTGGAGTTAGCATCAGATCCCACCAGTTACTCGCCCTGTCTCATAACACTGACCCAGCTTCAGGTGCCAATCACGAAGCCCCATGTCATCTCCTTTACTTCTGACCTTCCAGCTATAAGTGGGGCTCCCATGACCTCATCTTTGGGTTTGACAATTTGTTATAACAGCTTACTTCCTCAAGGGAACAGTTACCACCTCAAGGGAACCCTTACTTATGTTGACTTGTTCCTAATATAAACAATATGATAAAGGATTCAGATGAACAGCTAAATGAAGAGATACATATGATAAGGTCTGGAAGGGTTCCAAGCATAGAGCCCCAGTCACCCTGGAACTGGGATGCACCCACCACCTTCCTAGCACATTGATGTGTTTACCAGCTTTGTCACTCTCTGAACCCAGTACTTTTGGAATTTTTTGGAGGTTTCATCAGATAAGCATGATTGACTCGCAGCTCAATTTACAATGCTTCTCCCACTTCTGGAGAATGAGGATGGGGTGGAAGTACCAAGCTTTCAATCATGGCTTGGTTTTTCTGGTGGCCAGTGTTGATCCTGGAGCCCACCAGCAACACCTCATTAGAACAAAAGTTACTTCTATCACCCAAGAGACCCTTAGTGTCTTAGGAGCTCTGTGTTAAGAACTGGAGTCCAAAACCAAATATTAGAAGGACCTGGAAGCAGAGATCATTTTATGCATTTTACGCAAAGGAATAAAAAGAATTGCAGCTAAGACCAGCTTACGTGGAGCAGAAACCAGTAGAGCCGTAAACTAGGAACAAACAACTTAAATGATAATTCTGATGATTTGCTGGAGCCTGAGTGAGAAGGACGAGGTAAGAGTAGGACATTTTTGGGGTCCATAGCATTAGAGGGGCCAGAAGCAGATGTGTGTAACTGGAGGAGGGCAGAAGTTATACGCCTGGAGGGCTACATCTACTGTCTGAGATCTGGAACTAAAATGAGGACAGGAGGGACTAGATCCTCTGACTTCTCTCTTCCACCTTTGCATCTATTGTTTCTTTTGGGAGGGGGATAGTAGGAAAATAATGAACCAAACCAGCACAGGACCTGTCTACAACAGAGTTTGAGATGATACAACTATATAATCCTTTCTTTAGTTTTATTCTCATCTCCTTCCCTTTTCATACCTATTTATCTTCTCTTGAATATATTCTTAATAGAAACCCAAGTTTTCAAAAGCGCCCATATTATGATGGATTTAGCAAATCATGTCTAACTTAATCTTCTAAAATATTTATACATCTCCTATTGGTTATTCAGTACTTTGTAAACATAATTCTACAACAGTTAAGAACATTAGTAACTTATAATGAATATAGGCGAAGATTTCACCATCTTACTATGTGAAATGGTTATATATGTTGTGATCTCAGACATTTGAGCAAGACAGGAGAATTTATTGCTTGAATTTTAGAAATAATCTAAACCCAACTCTTATGATGATAGGAATTTGCTTTTACGGGGCACTAAAGTATCCTGAATAAATAGTAAGCTATTGATTATTTATCATAATGTTCTAGATATAATTATGATATGTAATATATGCAGGTAAAATATTTAATTATGTGAGAAATGGGTAAGAAAATGATTAAAACACAAAAATAAGTGAACAAAAAATACAAATAATTAACACAAAATAAAATACAAACATATAGCACTGGAACTTCACCATAAGTATGAAAGTAAATTAAAACAATTTCAATGTTACATCAGCAAGTATGCATATATAGTTAAGAAATTATATATACTGTAATGATTTCACTTATGTAAAAGAGTATACTAAAGAAAAAAGAAACTGATTTTTTTTTTTTTTTTTGGTATGGAGGAAGTGTGGTGATCTTTTATTCAATTGTATTCAATTTTTGTGTTTTTCTCCATTATACAAAAATCCCTCAATGAGCATAACAATGTGTTTTAAGTTATATAACATATCACCCAAAAAAAAAAAAAAAGCATCAAAAATACTGCTTGGTCTTCAAAATTTTTCTCATGATATTTAAAATGAAATAGCTATAATTTAAGGAAAAAAATAAAATTACTTGTAAAACACACTTTTTTAAAAATTTAGTAATAGAAATGATTTATACCTATGTGTGTATAGATATAAAAACACATGATGTACACACATAAGAAAGAAGTGATTTAAAAATGGCAGTAAATACAGTTAACCCTTGAACCACATGGATTTAACTGTACAGGTTCACTTATATATCGTTTTTTAGTGTACAGTACAATAAATGTATTTTTTCCTTATGATTTTCTTAATAACATTATCTTTTCTCTGGCTGACTTATTATAAGAATATGGCATATAATGCATATAACATGCAAACTGTGCTAATTGATGATTTATGTTTTGGGGAAGGCTTCTGGTCAACAGTAGGTTATTAGTGGTTAAGTTTGGGGGGGACTTGAAAGTTATACTCAGATTTCTGACTACACAGAGGGTTCGGCACCCTTAACCCCTGTGTTGTGCAAAGGTCAACTGTACACAGAAAACTACTGATGAGTTGGTGAGGGAAATCAGCACTCGCCTCCCCCAATCATGAAGTAGCATTCAAAATCTTAGAAAACTGAACGAATGTTGCTGTGACGTCCCTCCTTTCCACAAGTTATGTTTGAAAGCTTATCCGATGCACGTGCTCGTTCAGAGGTGAGTCCAATGCACTCCTCGCTCTGAATTTCAAAACAGTTTCTGAAAAGACTTCAGAGAAAGACTCTTAGGTTTTACTTGTGTTTCAAAGCAACCTCATAAACCCAAGCTTCCCAAATGCATGCTGCAATCCTATAGCTTCTGGCTGTTGAACAGATCCCTCGTATGGCTCTGCTACGGAATTTCTTAGTAAGTGTCATTTTTCAAAGTGATAATGCCATGTTTGAAGTTATACTTCAAAAAATTCCCAAGTTTGTGGTTTTATTTCCACGATACCTGCTACCTGGTCTTCAGGTAAAATTTATTAATACTTTATATTGCCTTTATCACAGATTTTCTATCATTCCTAAATTTAAGGGGAGGAATGATTCTGACATGAATTCATTTGTTAACCAAATGTACAAAATATACCCTGATGTTGATGTTAATGATTTTTAAAATTATACATACTGCCAATTATTACATAGAATATAAGCTTATATGACACAAAGTATTAACAGGCTTGAGCTTTTAAAAGTCATCTGCAGGAGAGAGGAGTTCCAATCTCATGGTTGTATCAATTTCTTCTTCAAAATTTCCCAGCTCCTGCTCCTTAGAAAGCTCTAAGAATACCTAAATAGGAGACAACGCAGAAAGAAAAGAAATGAACAAGTTGGATATTGTCTTAAAATAAATAGAATATATGCATAATTACTTTCATGTGAAATTTATAGGAATGATACAAACCATAAAAGCTGACCCACCTTTTCCAGTGTGCACTGAGAGAGGCTGTACTCTTCCAGGTTAAAGTTATGTTTCACTGGGGGAGAAAAAAAGATTACTAGTAGAGGCTTACAAGATGTTTATTACCAAGAATTTTTTCAAAGTTATACAAAATAAAAATACACACAATTAGTATAAATAGAATATAAAGCTGAATAAACAAATGCTTGGAGAAAGAAGGGAGATGTCAAAAGTCGTAGATTTCATATAAGTACAAATTAAATTAACTCTGATGTGAGAATTTTCTCGTATCACATTTTGATACATTTTATTACATAGTATATGTGTCCTGGGAAACAGAAGATCCTTGAGGAATTACATAATTGATTGACACATTCTTTCACACAAGGAAGATTTCAATCCCATTCCTTTCCCTATGAAAGGACCCAATGCTTTTGTGTAACTGGCTTCAGCCAGTTTATCTGCTGTACCCAGCTGGAAGCTGGGCATCTCTGCCAGGAAACCAGATGTACGTCTTCACATATTCACAGCTCTCCACTCATACACTGAGATCTTCTGTGTGTGTCCACGCTTGGTACCAGGGACAGAGTTGCAGTGAAAACAAAACCCTGCCTTTGTATATAAACCCCTGCATTCTAGTGGCAGGAATATGGGCATTAAATAAAGGACTTAAATATAAAATAAAGGAAATGATGATTGCTACTACACAGGAAAAATAAATCAAGCAGAGGAAACAGGATGTGCCAGGCACTTGTTTTTAACAGGATGGCTGGGGTGGACCATAGTTAGAAGGTAAGAATTGAGCAGAAACTTGAAGTGAGAGAACATGCTGGATATCTGGAAGTAGTAGAATTTCAAGAAGAAGGATCAGCGAAGGCAAAGTCCTAAGGCAGGAGTATGCATGTCTGGTAGCCTTTAGGAGGAGCTAGAAGTCAGGGTGTCTGGACTGGAGGGAGTAAACTGGCGATTCATGGTCTCTCAAACACAATGAACCTGGCACAAGTCTAAACACTCTGTAAATGAATTCATTTAATTTTCCTAATGACCCTGCCCAATTGGGCACTGATATTACCCCCTACTCAGAGACAGATCACCTAGATGTGCAGGGTATCCATAGCTTTACCCAGTGCCTCCCAGCTGGTAGAGAGGCAGACACCGAACTTGCAGCTCCCCACCACTAGGCTGCGTTAGAAATTACTCCAGGACAGTCTGCTGCTGGGACTTCCCCAGCTGGAAGCAGAAAAATGATGATGGAGAGAGAACGTTGACAATTTCAAATGGCAAGAGGAGTCAGGCACGATGGAGGGGACGGGTTTAGTGGGAAGGCAGAACGCGTAGCCCAGACACAGAGACGTGGATGCATGGGTGGAAGGTTTTCTGTGGCTTTTATTTTATTAGTGAAATACAAAGCAAGGGCATCAACCGAGGGAGAAAAGCAAGAAGGAGATGGGTGTGTGAGGAAAAATTTCGGACACTTGGTGTGAATGGGTTGTGCATACACAGACAATGCAGCGCCCACTAAGGGGCTTTGTCAGGTTAACGTTATGAATTCACAGCAAACCCAGCCAAACTTAGTTCTGTGTTTTCTGTAGCTTCAGTCCCTGCCACAGAGATTAACCTCTTTCCAGAGAACTGGATTAACCACCGTTGGAGTTAAATCCCACTATTACCTACCATTAGAATTCTTAAAATCATTAAGCATTTGCACATTTTTAAAATGGATTACACAATTACCTACCATGAAATTATTACCTGACGCTGAACTGATTTTTCAAAAGTTTTCTTTTACAATGGTAACTCTTTTTTTTTTTAAAGATTTTATTTACTTATTTGAAAGATGGAGATCACAAGTAGCCAGAGAGGCAGGCAGAGAGAGGGGGAAGCAGACTCCACACTGAGCAGAGAGCCCGATGTGGGGCTTGATCCCAGGACCCTGAGATCATGACCCGAGCTGAAGGCAGAGGCTTAACCCACTGAGCCACCCAGGCGCCCCACAATGGTAACTCTTACCTGCCTCTAATTTGCGGAAGGTCTGAGATAGAGGGTAGACATCCGCCAGAGGTAGTTTATAGACCAAGAAGGAGAAGTACCTGGGAATATGAAAATGTCATATCTGACCTTGAGTTTCAAGGGGGGAGAAAATGGCCATCAAAATAAATGCTGATATTAACATCAATTTCCTCTTACAAAAATAAAAGTAATACAAATAAATATACAGCTTATGTAAAAATTGAGTAAAACAACCAATGCGACATTCTTAAAATGTCTTTGGTGGCTGGCTGTTGGAGATAATTCTTCTAGAAATAAACCAGCCTAATTGCTTTTATGCTCAGTGTATGCAAACCTTTTGCTGTTGTGGTTGAATGTAGACCATCTGGACTATCCCCTTTGCTTAGCTTAAATTAGTTGGCAATTAATTCATTCACTTGATATTTCATCCTTGTGACCAGAAAGCTAAGGAAAGGGAGATGTGGGGTTAAGAGAGAAGGACCTGATGGGAAACGTTCAAAAGGCTTTAACTATAAACTTCCCCAACCTGTGAGGAAAGGAGGAGTCCGACGGGGTCTGTGGCCTTTTGCTTCCATGTGCCGCTTTCAGCTGATGACCTGATGCCCATTCTCAGCTCATTCCCTCATAGTGTGACACTCCCAGGAGGCCCTAGAGCTGCCCAGACCTCCAGGGTTGGCCCTCTTCAGCCCAGCACCTGTTCTTTCAGGCTTGCCACTCACGGTCTTCCCACTTACTTCGTGACACCAAGAGTGCCGTAGCAGGACTGAGTTGCTTTCCCTGGCATAGTCTCTGATAATTCCATTATATTTACGCTGTGCTAAAATGGAAATGCCACTTGCTTCTCTGGTGTGCTTACGCCTCCAAGGAATTCTAAATTCTGTTCTAGTTCTACCTCCTTGCCCCCCACCCCCCAACACACAGACATACACAAACACACACACATATAGGTACACACACACACATTTCTATTCTTCATTTTGAGGCATGAAAACTCATTACAGGGAGATTATTTGAGTATCTCGATGGTTGTTTGTTTTCAAGAGGGGAATTCACCTTAAATAGTTACATCTTTTAGACAGTAAATATTTACATGTTTTAAATATTTTCAGGGAGGTCTGTGGAGGGTGCCGTGGGTCCAAATCGGGTCCCATGAAGGGTTCTGGGCATGAGAAGTTCCTAAATTTTTCTACATCCTCCTCTGAGCTGGAGACCAGCCTTGGATGGCTGAGGGGGCCCATGTAAGGTGTCCCCAAGCTTTCCTTGGGACAGGAGGACACAGCTTCCTGGGTGGGTCCCAAGTCTCTTCCAGTCTGGAGGAGTCAGCAAATCAGTTTTTGAGGTCCCTAACTTTTATTATGAAGTCAAATCACCCTGAAGTCCTCACAGAGCAGAAAAGAAACCACTGAGTGGGTCAAGTGGGTAAAACCAACACATTTCTCCATCGTCCTTCACCTTTCCTGCGGTGCAACCTGTGGGAAGAGCTTCAGCATCTCCGTGTGAACACAGGCGACTTGGGCAGCTTCCTTCACTCTCAGTTCTAGGAGGTAATCCTTGCCGAGCTTGTCTTTCAGGTGTTGGATGGAGCCGATGCACCTACGGGCAAGAAGGAAAACATGTCGGAAAAAATACTGCCCTTACATTTTTACCTCCTTCAATTTCAAATGCAGGGGAAAGGGCATCGCCGGGAAACTGAAGGGAAGCACTCCAGCTGTCCCCGGCGATCTTCCCTTTTCCATGGGGAATTTCATTTTGCGGGTCAGGCCCAGCCTCCAGAAAGACACCCACCTCAGCCTTCCAGACACCATGATAGCGATGCGGTCACACATGGCCTCAGCCTCGGCCAGGTAATGGGTGGCCAGGAGAGCTCCTTTCTCTGTGTTTTTAATGGATGCCTGGATCACCTGCCTGAAAGGAGCCCCAAAATATCATTGTTAAAAAGGAGGATAGACAAAAAAGAAATGGAGGAGAAATTGTATAGATAAAACGAATCAGATTTCTAATTAAAAAACCAGAAATTTGAATACTGATTAGGTTTTTTGATAACATAAATGATAAAGAGAAGTGTTTAATATTTTTAGGTAGGCTTGGTGGCGCCTGGGTGGCTCAGTGGGTTAAGCCGCTGCCTTTGGCTCAGGTCATGATCTCAGGGTCCTCGGATCGAGTCCCGCATCGGGCTCTCTGCTCAGCAGGGAGCCTGCTTCCTCCTCTCTCTCTGCCTGCCTCTCTGCCTACTTGTGATCTCTGTCTGTCGAATAAATAAATAAAATCTTTAAAAAAAAATTTTTTTAGGTAGGCTAGTGGTATTCTGGTTAAGTTTTTAAAAAAGAGATCTTTATATCTTTTGTATAAATTAATTAATATATTTATAAATAAAGGAAAGGCTGCCTAATATTTGCTTCAAACTGATAGGAGTGGAGAAAAGGAAGTGGGTAGAAGTATAATGAAAAAAGATAGGCCTTATATGGGTGACTATTGAAATAGGTCATGGGTATATTGGGTTCATACATGATTCTCTTTACATTTGTATAAAATTTCCACAATGAAATTCTTTAAAGAGATAGGGAAACTATTGGACAGTCACAAATATGAAATTAGATTGGATGATTTTATTAATCCAAATGGTGCATCCTAGAAAGGAAAGTAAAAATAATTTAAAAAACTAAGAAAAACTGGATAAGCAAATTTGACAGATTTGGTAAAGGGGGAAAGAAAAGGAAACGGAGAAAGTAGGTAACTTAATAACCTCTAAAAAAAGAAACAGTTACAGATACCTCAATAATTTAAAAAATTTAACTCCAAATTACAAGACCTAAAATTCCAACAAAATACTTAAAGGATATTTTTTTAGCATTAATACCACATAAATATGATACAAAAGAGAATCTATTTATTTTCCTAATGATATGGATTATCTCCACTAAATTAGAAATCAGTGGATTTAGATTTTTCCAAGATCAGAGTTTTATTTAGTCTAGAAAAAAATTTTTTAAAGTAAGCTAAACACCCAACATGGGGCCTGAACTCACAACCTTCAGATCAAGAGTTGCTTGCTCTACCGATTAAGCCGGCTGGGTGCCCCATCTAAGCTCAGTTTAAAAACACAAGTTTGACAGGAGGTTTGCACTCGTGTATTATGCTTACCACATTTGCTGCTGCCCTGCTGGGTCCATGCCTGTTGAGGGTTCATCTAGGAGCAGGACAGGTGAATTTCCCAGGACGCTCAGCACAAAACACAACTGAAAGGCAGAGAAGCACCTTATTTAATAGCTGCCACCCCATCAACCTTCAGAACACCATCCCACATCCCACATACCTTTCTGGCGGCTCCTGCCGTTAATTTCTGCACCTGAACATCTAGCTGTCCGTGCAGTTTGAAAGTATCCATCAATCTGTTGGAAAACAGGAGAATATCCATTCAAAAGAGGATCTTTGTAATTCCGCAGAAGATTACAACAGCATTGGAAGGAAGCTAGGCACTACTACTTGGAAACTCATGATCCTAGAGAGAAAGAGTTTGTTTTGGAATAGGAAAGATTTTTCATCTCATAAAGAGTTTTAAAGAATAGCTAGAATTTTGATTTTGGAACTGAAGTAGATGATTATTTGTGGTTATTCACTCATTGAACACTATCAATTATTTTATGCGATTTTTTTTTTTTAAGATCCCTCAATCGAGGATGCTGGAAACAGCTCCTGTCCCTCCATCCCTGCTCTACTGCTGATACTCTTGGACAAGGTGCAGACATCATTTCTACCCTCCATTCTTCATCAGTGAGTTCAGCATCAGTGGAACAAGCTTTCCTGGCTCTGGACACAAAAGAATCCCGTGACTTCTCTTTACCGTGAAATGGCAATTGTGGCGTCCCCTTTCCTCAGCCCTTTGATGGCGGCAAAGATCTCCAGATGTTCCCTCACTGTCAGGCTGGGCCAGAGCACGTTCTCTTGAGGACAGTATCCTGGGAAGCTGACTGTGTTGTCTCCCTGATGATCCCAAACCAAACCACATCCTTTCAGTTCTACCTAAGAAAGTAAACTGGTTTTAGAAACACATGTAGCCTTTTCTCCAATCTCACACTCAAGAAACTGACATGTAGCTAATAAATACATAAATTTTTTGAGCATCAAAGAAATATATTAGTGAAATCTTATGGTATTTATCTTACTCTGTCTGACTTATTTCACTTAGCATTATACCCTTTATAATCTACATTGTTGCAAGTGACAGAAATATTGAAATCATTATATTATACACCTAAAAGTAATATAACACTGTATGCTAATTGTACTTCAATAAGAAAATGTTTAATTAGAAAGATAAATAACTACATAAAAATTAAAAAGTTAAAACAATATAGAAATTCACACATTTATTATGGAAAACTATTTAAATTATTAAAAGTAGAGTCTTATAAAGATATAACCTACATTTATCATGAAATGTCTATTTTGGGAATGAAAATCATTGTGTCATTTCTTACTACCTCTCCAGCTGTTGGTTTCGAGATCCCAGAAATCATTCTAATAGATGAGCTTTTACCAGCACCGTTAGGTCCTAGCAATCCCAAAATTTCACCTGAAAGAGAATCACTGATTATCAGTCTTAAAAGTGAATTATCATAAACCTGTTTATTCAAACCTTTTGAGATATGTACATGCCCCAGTACTGTTTTGAGATTTTTAACATGTATGTAATTCAGGTTACCAAACCATGTTCTCTAACTCCTATAATTATAAGAAATACTAGTGAAAAGCGTATGGATTTGATGTCAATAAGTCTTTTGTTTTCCACATTACATTTTCAGTGAAAAAAATGAGCCAGATTCTTTTTGTTAGTAGATGGCTAATGTGCTAAGTACATGTTTAAGTGATTCCTAAACTTGGGAAGTCAGGGACATTTTTTCCATCTTTAATTCCCCCACCTGTGTCTAAACCACCACCATCTTTCATCTGAACTAATATAAATTTAGCCTCTTGTCTGCCACCCAGATTTACAAACAATAGCCGACGTGTTAATTTTTTTTTTCAAAACTTAAGGGGTACCCAAGCTAGCTGAAAACCTTCCAGTGGCATTCCACCGATCTGCTATAAAAATCTAAAGCCTTCACCGTATTTCACAAAGTGGGACCCAATCTGACCCTGCTCCCCTCTCAGATTTCCTCCCTTGCATCTGTACCTGTGTCCACTGCCTCGTCAGGCCTCGAACATTCCAAAGGCAGCCCCAGCTCTGAGTTCCTGCCCTCACTCTTCTCTCTGCCCGAACCCTAAGTGAACGCAACCCCAAGTCACACAATTGAATGCTCCGCACAGAACTTGCTTCTGTGATAACCGACACTTCTCTTGATACGCTGTTTTTGGTTTTCAATCCTCTCGGGATGTAAAAATCTATGAAAACAGGGACTTTCTTAATTCCTTCATGATTCTATTCCAGAACCCAAAGGTCCCTAGCATGCTCAAGAAATATATGTTGAATGAATGAACGCTTGCATGCATGCTCTGGCAAGTACAATGGTACCTATACCAGAGATGTTCAGTGGGCATTTCTGAAATAATGGTGAATCGGGTTAAGTGATTCTTCCGAACCTTTTTTAACACAGAAGGAGATATTTCTGGCTGCTATTTTCTTCCTCCTCTTGGAGAAGCAGCTTTTCTTCTGACCTGCGTACTCTTTGTGCAGACAGCTGGCAATTATGACGGGTTTCTGGAATAGAGGACAGTGTGCTTTTTCCTCTTAACCTTCAGAGACTTTACGTTCCTATGTTCTCATTATTGCAAATTTTCTTACTCTACGTCATAAAACAAAATCTATTTTATTTTCATTTTTTAAATGTTTAAAAAAAGATATATGCATTGATTTTGAGACAGAAAGAAAGCACAGCCTGGAGGGGCAAAGGGAGAGGAGGAGAGAGAATCTGGAGCAGACTCCCCGTTGAGCATGGAGCTCTACACAGGACTTGATCCCACGACCCTACGATCATGACCTGAGCCAAATCAAGAGTCAGAGGCTTAAAGGACTGAGCCACCCAGGTGCCCCCAAACGGAGTATATGTTAAACTGATAGTAATCTATATTGCTTGTTTCAAATGTAACCTGCATTCATTGATGCCAACAATATCTCTAAATCTCTTAAATCTATCTTCTAAAATAAAACAATATAGGGGAGCCAGGGTGGCTCAGTCGGTCACGTGTCTGCCTTCGGCTCAGGTCACGATTGCAGGGTCCTGGGATGGAGCCCCGTGACAGGCTTCCTGCTCAGCGGGGAGTCTGTTTCCGCCTTCTGCCTCTGGCCCGACACCCTGTTCATGCTTAGTCCCTCTCTCTTTCTCTTGCAAATAAATAAGTAAATAAAATATTTTTAAAAAATAAAATAAAACAGTATAGCTTCAGGGAAACTGGCTCATTGCCTTCTCAGGAGAGTCGAGGCTCATGGACTCATCACAACATCTAAGTCAGACAAAAGAATAACCCTTCAAATCCTAATCCCTATTCAGCATTTTATAACAAATCTCACACAAATTCTCCAACTCATGAAATTTTTTGGTTTTGAAATTACGGCTCTAGTTATCAAAGCCTATTTTCCTCTAAAGAACAATAAAACCATTATGTTCCGTGTGTGCTCCTTTGAGCTTCTGGGATACTCTTAAGAGGCATCTACATATTTAAGAACAATGATAATACACCAAGCTCCCAACTTTCGAAATGGAAACCAGCATATCAACCTCTCTTCTTGATAGTTCTTTTTTTTTTTTTTTTAAAGATTTTATTTATTTATTTGACAGAGAGAGATCACAAGTAGGCAGAGAGGCAGGCAGAGACAGAGAGAGAGGAGGAAGCAGGCTCCCTGACAAGCAGAGAGCCCGATGCGGGGCTTGATCCCAGGACCCTAAGATCATGACCTGAGCTAAAGGCAGAGGCTTAACCTACTAAGCCACCCAGGCACCCCTCTTCTTGATAGTTCTTGAATGTAGGTCCATTAACATCCACTCTGTCACTTGCTTTTCTTTCTTTCTTTTTTTTTTTTTTTTAAGAGGTATTTTATTCATAGGGCACCTGGGTGGCTCAATGGGTCAAAGCCTCTGCCTTTGGCTTTATGGTCCCAGGGTCCTGGGATTGAGCCCCACAACGGGTTCTCTGCTCAGCGGGGAGCCTGCTTCCTCCTCTCTCTCTGCCTGCCTCTCTGCCTACTTGTGATCTCTGTCTGTCAAATAAATAAATAAAATCTTTAAAAAAAAGAATTTTTTTATTCATTTATTAGAGAGAGAGAACAAGCAGGAGGGAGGAGGAGCAGAGGGGGAGAGAGAAGCAGACTCCCTGCTGAGTAGGGAACCCCGTATGGGGCTCAATCCCAGGACCCTGGGACCAAACCCTGCCCCGATGTCCGACACCCAACCAGCTGAGCCCCCCAGGCGCCCCTGTCCCTTGCTTTTCTACCTCGCCTGCCTGCGAAGTGGTCAGGGCAGTTGCTGCTCTTTGCCTTTCTGCTTTAACATCTTCATCCTCATCGACAGGTTCTTCGGGATTAGGTCGAGCACCTCTCCTTTGGGGGGAAATTCTGTAGAGAAATGAAACGTAGGACATAGGGTTTTCTTTTTAGTCAGGACGTCCCTCCAATCAGCTTCTCTGTGGTTTTGCCCTCGTTTCTCTCAGTACGCTGGTGATGGTCGTGGCCCTGGGAATACTGCTTCTGCTTTAGCCGAGAATTCCCATCCCCGTTGCCAGAATCCCCTTCTCATTGCTGTCATTCTTCCAGTGAGAATCTTGGACCCTTGCCAGTGTGCTGGCAACGACTGCTGCTTCTTTAAAAATCAGGTCACCTGCATTGTCTCTGTTGACTCTGAGCCCATCTGAGTCACACGGACATTTGCCCTCAGCATCTTTCCCTGTTCACCTTTCCTGGAGACCTTGTACAATGTTCATCTTTTTCTCTCTTTTTAAAGAATTTATTTATTTGACAGAGAGTGAGAGAAGGAGAGAGAGGACAAGCAAGGGAAGGAGGAGGGAGAGAGGAGGAAGCAGGCCCCCCGTTTAGCAGGGAGCCCAATGCGGGACTCGATCCCAGGACCCTGAGACCATGACCTGAGCTGAAGGCAGAGGCTTAAGCCACTGAGCCACCCAGGCGCCCCTGTACAATGGCCATCTCATGGAACACTCTGACCTACAGTAGGCTGCTCAGCCACTTCCACCCCATCTCCTCTTTTCAAGGACGTGTGATCATCTCAGATGAAAAAATGGCGTATCTGAGTACTCATCAAACTCCTGAGAACTGAAAACCTCCCTCCGCTGGTTAGTGGCAGATCTCTGGCTGAAAGTCCTATTACCAGGCAATCAGCCAGGAATCCATGGACATCGTGAAAACCGGCATCCTGCTTACGTTGCGAATATCAATCCACATTAACAGGTCAGTAGTGCGGCCCACTATGGGGGAACGTTAAAGTATGATATTAAGCTCGAATTTAAGTTTTATCCCAACCTGAAAACGGGATCCTTTCGCATTATTTTCTTTCCACATTTTGTCTCCAGGCATCTTAGGATAAAAACAAATAACAAAGCCTGCAAGTAAGGCTAGGAACAAAGAAAAAACAGTTATATATAGGCACAAGTTCACAAATATTCCTTAAACATCTGAATTAAATTGGTGTCCTTTGTCTTCAGGTAAAATACATATGAGAACCATTTTTACAAATCAGGGGGAAAATCCAGCTTGGTGGCACCTGCCTCTTTTCTTCTCACAATCCACATCCTGTCTGTCAACCAATTCTATCTGCTTTACCTTCAAAATTACCCAGAACCCAACTTCTCGCCCCTGCCTGTGCTGCTCCCGCCCAGGTCCAGGCCATCATAATTTCCCATTACTATAGTGTAACACCTTGTTACGTAGCCTCCTCCCTCTTCTCCCTGTGCCCCCAACATCTGTCCTCAGCCCAGTCACTAGAAGTACTCTTTTTATCATATGGTTTCACTTATTTGTGGAGCATAACAAATAGCATGGAGGACATGGGGAGTTAGAGAGGAGAAGGGAGTTGGGGGATATTGGAAGGGGAGGTGAACCATGAGAGACGATGGACTCTGAAAAACAATCTGAGGGTTTTGAAGGGGCAGGGGGTGGGAGGTTGGGTACCAGGCGGTGGGTATTATAGAGGGCACAGATTGCATGGAGCACTGGGTGTGGTGCAAAAAGAATGAATACTGTTATGCTGAAAATAAAACATAAATTTTAAAAAAAGAAGTACTCTTTTAAAAAAGTAAGTCTGATCATATTGCATTGCTTAAAACCATCCAGTGATTCTCGGTTACTCAAAGAAAATTTAAAAAGTCTTTGTAGGGACCTAGACTGCTCTGTGCAGCCCCTTCTGTCCACCCTGTGCTTCATCCTGTGCTTTCATGACCTTCTCTTGTGCTACTCTCCCCTTGGGCATTTGGCCACAATCACCCTGGCCTCCTGGCTGACCCTGGAACAAGCCAGCATCACCTGTGCCTTCCTCCTAGAATGTTCTTTCCTAGGCTATCCCTGTAGGTTGCCTCCTTGTCCCCCTCATATCTTTGCTTCTCAATCAGGCTTTTCCTGACTGACCATCTGACACCATATATATTATCTGTTTCCTTCCGCCACGGTATAAATGAGAGCAGGCACTTCTGTCCATATTTGCTCCTCTGCCTAGGAAAGCAGTGACACATTGTCAGTGTCGGCTTAAATACACCAATATAATCATTTTCCCCTTTCATTTTTATTATACAACGTTGCCCCTTTTATCTCTAATTCAAAGGATTTCAGTTACATTGCCCTTGTATTTCTTACAAGGTCTCTCAAATTTGGAGACGGCGATAAACAAATGGGAAAAATTAATCTGATATTACATTCTGGACCTACACAGTCCACACAGGCACATAAAAATAACTCATGATTTGGAATCATGTCTGAATGGTCTTATTCTGAGTCTTATTCTGAGACTATATTAAAAACATATTCAAAGTTGGCACACATTAGACAAACAAAATGGTTATGATACCAAATGCTAACTATCCCCTCCAAAAAAATAAAAAATAAAAAAAGGTGAAGAGGTAGAAAGTCCGTCTTACTATTAGGCATACTAGAAGATCAACTCCACTCGGGTCATATTTGTGGTCTGGGTATTTTGGTTGGTGTTCGTAAGCTCTCTGCAAAGACAAAAAGAAAAACACATAAATGCAAGTTCATCACTTCATGATTTGCATTTCAATAATATGGAATTTGACATATTGCATTTTTCCTTCATTAAGCATGATTCCCCCCTGTGTGCACTGGTGACAAGCAATTCCCTGCAGAAAAGAAAGTGGACCCCCACTCAACACTATCTCTCGGTGAACAGGTAACCTATGTCTGTTCCTCTTTTCCGATTTTTTTCTTTAATGTTTAGGTTTAGGGTTTGCCTCAAGTCTACTGAAAGCATAACAGAGAGAGGAACCTGCATTGTGAAAAGTTAACAGGGGAATGACCGTGTTTGTCCTAAACGTTCCTCAAGAGTCTTTTCTGGACCCCTTCCTACCTCAGTGGTGACTTGCCCATGAAAATAATTAGTCCCATAATGTTATTCTTTCTTCATCGATCAATGCCTTCAGAAAGTAACTCATTCCTCCTAAACAATGTATGACAGATCTAGGTTAATGTAGCTCAGTTCGTAGGTCTGCTTACATCTTAGGAAGGAAATGCTTTAAGCAAAGGAATGAATTTCTAATTGAGAATTCTAAGTGTTGCTCAATTGATGGAAAAGTGCTTTTATGATTGGAAATTCAGAAGTTTTATTCTCTCTCTCTCTCTTTTTTTTTTAAATTATGTTATAAAAAGTGCTTTTGTAGACAGAAGTCTTTCCCAGGATCCCAAGAACACAAGCGATGAGGGCAGCTTTCTCTACTTGCACTGAAGTTTCATCCAGAATGGTGCGGGGCTCTAAAGGGTATGTTCCTGACTGAGCTCTTGGGGTCATCCCATCATACACTTCTTTCCGGTTAAATCAAGGCTTCTTTAATGCCTCCTGGTCTCTCTTCCTTCAATGCCTTTGCTTCTCTCCACAGAACATGCTTACCTTCTGCCCTACTCTCTTGCTAATGAATTCTAACTCATTCTTCAGGATTCTGTTTAAGCATTGCTTCCCCAGGAAGAATTCTCGGACTCTCTAGATTGTGTCAGCTGTGCTATGTGTCCTGTGCTTGCCACTTTACCCTTCTTCTTTGATCCTTTAAGCCCTCTGCATGGACTTGTTTGAGGTCTGTCTTCATCTCCACCAAGCTCCCTGAAAGGAGGGACGTGCTGTCTTGTTCATTAGGTGTCCCCAAGGACCAGCACAGTGCCTAATACAGAATACTGTTTAATATATATTTTTGAATAAATAAATGGTATTGTATATGATTTTATCCTTGTAGTGGATAATGAATACCCATTAAACGAGCCAACATTTTTTCAATCTGCCATTCGTTTTGAATAGCATTTGACAATGCTTGTGTTTTGCAATAGAGCATATGGCAAAGCTTTTTAAACAGCTTTATTGGGGTTAATTTTTTATGCTATCAAATTCATTCATTTTAAGTAGACAATTCCAGGATTTTTAGTAAATTTACAGAGTTGGGAGAGCATCACCACAATTCAACTTAGTAACATTTTCATGACCCCAAAGAGATACCTCACAAGCATTTGTGGCCAATCCCCATTCCCACTCCAACCCCAGGAAACCACTAGCCTGCATTCTGTCTTTATAGATTCAGGGTGAAGCACTTTAAAAGGCTGCATGTTCAAAGTTAATGACACTGTTGGGAATATTTCTTACCGTTGTCAGAAAGGCTAGAAATCCACCCATGGTAGTTGAGGGAATAAATACCATGCTAGAAATCAAGGTAGGCAAGTTGAAATGAAGCAGCACAATGTCAAACATAATGATTGAGGTCTACAAGGCAAGTTAAAATACATTGCAAGTCAGATATATGCAGTCCATTGGTAGTAGGGAAAATATTTGAGATGTAAGTGTTCTCATCATATACATCAGAATTTTCCCGCATACAGATTCACCCCTTTCAGAGGGAGAAAGGGAGTGAGGGGTTTTTGTTAATGAGAATAAATGAGATCTTCAGCTACCCAACAGAAAAATTTTCAGTAAGAATCCAGAGATTAAGGTGAATGCTAAAGTAACCAGGTAGACTATAAAAATCTGGAGATTAAGGTGAATGCTAAAGTAACCAGGTAGGCTTTCTGAAAGTGCATTAAGAATCATCTAAGACAATAAGATAAAAGAGAAATTCACTTTTTATTACTAAGGTAACAATATTGTGAATGTATAAAAACCATATTGGATGGAAAGCTAAACAGGTAGTTGTATTAAAAAGTCCATGCTGCCTCCCACCTAGACTAAAGCTTTCTAAATGTCCTCTCTGGTCCATGTCTTCCCCATTCCAAACAAATAATTTTAATGAGAGTGTGCATTTTGATTGCAATGGACTTGTTTTCTGTTAAAATACTGGTAAATGTGGGATGGGGGATAAAGATACTTTTTCACTGTTCTGTTTTAAGGATCAGTTTATCAGTCAACAAGTGTGTGTTGAGCACTGTATTAAACTTTTGCTGGATATTACTGTATGAATTACAATAAAAACAGGAAGAATTGTAACTACTAAATTCACTGAATATTAAACAAACACCAGGCATTAAGAATCTAGCATGTTGGGGCGCCTGGGTGGCTCAGTCATTAAGCATCTACCTTTAGCTCATGTCATGATCCCAGGGTCCTGGGATCGAGCCCTGCATCAGACTCCCTGCTCAGCAGGAAGCCTGCTTCTCCCTCTCCCACTCCCCCTGCTTGTGTTCCCTCTCTCTCGCTGTGTCTCTCTCTGTCAAATAAATAAATAAAATCTTAAAAAAAAAAAAAAAAGAATTTAGCATGCACTGCTTGCTTTAATCCTCACAACAACTCCATAATGTGGTCATTCTTACTATACCTTCCTTATATATGGGAAATTCAGGGTTCAGAGAAAGAAATAACATCCTCACACCACACAGTTAGTGAGTGACAAAGCTGAAATTCAAAACCCTATGTGGGTATAATTCCTAAGTCTTTAGGTCAGAAGACTGTACTGTTTTGTGGGACTGTTATGTAGGGGAATGTTGTGTGACTACTAAGTGAAGTTACAGTTTGGGGGGAATGTAATCTACAAATAAACTTACAGTTTGGGGGGAATATAATCTACAAATAAAAAGCAATTGTGAATAAAATCCAATAACTTGCAATCAAGTGTTCAGTCAGAGCACAATAAACATTTTAGACGGCAAATCCAAAAAACCATTCTCATTTTGCAACCACCACGATCTCTCTGCAAAGGTGTCACGTGATTATTCAAGTGGACATTACTTTTCTCCTCTTGGTTTTCATGACATCACATGTATCTAGTTTTTTCTCCCACTTCCTTATTTTTGATAACTACAAGTCTATTGGTCGACTTAGCTAACAGCTCTTATTCTACTAAGCTTCCAAGTTTCTTCTTTTGTGAGTTGTTTTTTCCTCTTTTCTCCTTCACTAGAACAAGAGGGGACTGCAAACCACATCAAAGGAAACATAGTATCACTCACAGTACTCAGAAGATGCACTATAATCCCTTCACCATGGGCTGAAAGGCACTTCCTTACCAGTCAGGGGCCTAAGATACCCATGAAGGGCCACATCCTGCGGACCAGGAGAGTCCAACAAATTAACAGTCCAAACAAATTAACATTACTGGCTTCACTCAGTAATGAGGAGACCTTGCCTATACTTTCCTTCCAAATATATCTAAGATCACAAAAGAACAATTGCACATACCATCATCTGATACATTTTAATATAGGCTCTGTGAGTTCTAAGACTAGCATAGTTTAAATTTATACAAATTGCGTAATGAAAGCTCAATTACCACATTACACATCCTCAACATCTATTTTAAATGAAATTATAAGTTCTTCGTATCAGGCATAAAATTGTTGCATACTGGTTGAGGTCTCCGTGAAGATGTATGATTCAGCCCCCTCAAATCAAGATGTTGATCAACATAAACTTTAAAACAGTATTGTTAACCAACCTACTACTTCATATTTTTTGACATCAGGAATGAACATAAGGTCTGAGACTTCAATTTTAGTCTTGAGTCATCCGTGATTTTTATGTGGCTTTAAACATGTACTCAACCTTTTTCCCTCTATAAAATGAGGGGAATTATACCAGATGATGTTGCATTTTTTTTCAAATCTGACATCAAATATTCCATAAACATGTAGCTTTTCAGTGGTATAAAAGTGCAATAGACAAGGACAGTGAAATAGATTTACATGTAAAAGAAAAAGGGAAAATAATTAGAAATTGTAAATGTGTATTATACTGTAATATTTCTCAAGGCAAAGATGATTATTTTTATGTTCCCCTGAAAGTTACTCTATCTCTCTGTTTATGTGTTTGTATATGTACTTACGATATAGAAGCAAAACGACCAAAGGCCACTATTTTTTTTCCACTTGCGAAAAATAAATGATATCACATATGTCAAGAAGACAAGTGATGTTGCATAACCGAGTCCAAATACAACCTGAAAATAATACAAATAATACCAAAGTCAAACACTGAAGTAGTAACAGAAGGAAACATTAAATTACACATATTTTTAAATATCTTCCTTCAGGGGTACCTGGCTGGCTCTCTCGGTAAAGTGTCTGACTTTGGCTCAGGTCCTGATCTTGGGACCCTGGGATGGAGCCTTGCATTGGGCTTCCTGATCAGCAGGGAGTCTGCTTCTCCCTCTCCCTCTGCCCCTCCCCTCTACTCGTGCTCTCTCTCTCTCTCTCTCAAAAAAATAAATAAAAATCTTTAAAAAAAATTAAGGCGCATGCACTTTGAATGTTTCTGTTTTAGTTTAACTAATGACAAAATAAAAATGAAAATGTCTGATTTATAGAAAATATCAAATGTTATAATTTATCATGGAATTACTTTATAAGAGATTGTCTATATAATGTGTTACTTACCAGACTGAACACAATTCGACTTGTGATATAAATCTCTGTTATGTTGGCTATGTAAAAAATTAAATACATCAAAAGGAGAAGGAAAACGAAGAAGCTGATATCCACCAGTGCCTGCCCACACCAGTAGGCAGAAGGGTAGAGGCCTGAAATCCACAGCTGGGACTTAGCTCTCTTCTGATGAGAAAACACAAGATATACACAGATTCAGTTGAAATCCAAACTCGAAACAAACACATTGAGAGAGATTTTAAGCTAAATAAAAAATTAAATAAATAAATAAATAGAATATATATAAATAAATAATGAAATAAAATAAAAGTTTAAATCTTCTAACAATTTAATGATGTATATACTATTTGGAATTCGAGGTCTAAACAGCAATTCCATAAGGACGGTCACTGTGAAAATGAATATTGTTTTATTTTATAAGTTTGATTCCCAGCACCACTTTAACTCATGCATAATGAGTAGAAAAGCAGATCTCATAATAATCAAAGCATAAACTTCGTTCAAAAGAGATATTATTCTGCGACCTGAAGGACAATAAATTATCCATTATCCAAATATGTTATGAGGGTTGCTGGTTCAGAATAATGAAGGATGACCTCTCTAAATCTGACTTAATGGTTTTGCCTTGGATAACAGACATGACCAAATGCAAGTATAACCAAAAAGGTTATTTGCCACAGTAGAAAGGGGATTTAAGTCTTACGTCTTGTCCTCAATTTAAATATCAATGATTTCTTCCCTTTCACTGGGAAATAATGTCATCAAAAGTTGTGTAATAGTCCCCTTTACAAGTATAGATTAATTTGAGTCCCCGTAAAATTACTGCATGTTTCCTGCTATTTCAAAGTAAAAAATATTTTGTGTTCTTAGAAGTAAAATTTCTGACATGACAGAAATAATGCTTAACTACATTATCTAAATCAGACATATGCTTATATGTTTTTCTTATAGGAAAACATTTTGAACACATAGCATTTAAATCACAATTACTGGAGTCCCTGAAGTTTCTCATTTTTTTCCCCTTCTCTTACTTTGTAATCACTGACACTGCTCATGGAGATGTAAGGTGAAATGCTGCACACAACCCAAAACAAGAACATAGAACCTTCTGGCAGTCCTGTCCAGTAGATCATAAAGTTCTGCAAATATAAAAGGTATTTTAAACTTGTGACTATTTTTAAAAAATGAAACAAATAGTAATGTGCTCTATCACATTGATTGATCGGAGGATGTCAAGCAACCCTTGTAGCCCAGGAATAAATCCCATGGGATCCCTGGGGAATAATCCCTCTAAGGCTCTCTTAGCTATACTGGTGAGAATTTTTGCATCCATGTTCATCAGGAATATTGACCAGTAATTCTCCTTTTTGGTGGGGTTTTTGTCTGGTTTTTGTGGATCAAGGTAATGCTGGTCTCCTAGAAGGAATCTGGAAGTTTTCCTTCCATTTCTATTTTTTGAAACAGTCTCAGAAGAATAGGTATTAATTCTTCTTATAACAGACATGTGAAAAAATGCTCCACATCACTCAGCATCAGGGAAATACAAATCAAAAGCACAGTGAGATACCACCTCACACCAGTCAGCATGGCTAAAATTAACAACCGAGGCAATGACAGATGTTGGCGAGGATGTGAAGAAAGGGGAACCCTCTTACACTCTTGGTGGGAATGCAAGCTGGTGCAGCCACTCCGGAAAACAGTGTGGAAGTTCCTCAAAAAGTTAAAAATAGAGCTGTCCTGTGACCCAGCAATTGCACTACTAGGTATTTATCCTAAGTATACACATACAGTGATTTGAAAAGGTACACGCACCCCAGTGTTTACCATAGCCATGTCTACAACAGCCAAACTATGGAAAGAGCCCAGATGTCCATCAACAGATGAATGGATAAACAGGATGTGGTAGATATATATGTATGTGTATGTATGTGTGTGTGTGTGTGTATTTGTATACATATGTGTACATACACACACACACACAGGAATATTACACAGCCATCAAAAAGAATGAAATCTTGCCATGTGCAATGACGTGGATGAAACTAGAGAGTATTACATTAAGTGACATAAGCTAGTCAGAGAAAGACAAATACCATATGATCTTACTTATATGTGGAATTTAAGAAACAAAATAGATGAGCATAGGAAAGGTGGAGGAAAAATAAATAAGAGAAAAAGAGAGAGGGAGTCAAAGTGTAAGAGACACTTAACTAAAGGAAACAAACTGAAGGTTGCTAGAGGGAAGGTGAGTGGGGAGATGGGTCACTGGGTGACGGGCAGTAAGGAGGGCACTGGAGGTAATGAGCACTGGGTGTCATATGCAACTGATGAATCATTAAATTCTACCTCTGAAACTAAAAAAATTAAAATTAAAAAAATGAAACAAGTACTAATTATCATAAAATGTGCTTTTAGAAATACTGAAAAATAAAAATAAAAATGCATGCCTTAATTCAGTAACATTGATGCATGAATGCGGGAGGGAAATGATTTCTGATCATTTGACATGAGGCTTTAACTCCTAGCCAAAAAAAAACAAAAAAGAGTAAAGTGTAACTCAGGACCCACTTCAGGGTGTACACGGAAGAGAACTGAAATCAGAGTTTCAAAGATATCTTCTCACCCATGTTCCTAGCAGCACTATTTATAATAGACAAGAGGTGGAAGCAATCCAAATGTCCACCAACAGATAAAGGGATAAACAAAACATAGTATATACATACAGTGGAATATTATTCAGCCTTTAAAAGGAAGGAAAGCATGTCAAGTGTTACAGCATGGATGAATTTCAAGGACATTATTCAAAAACCAAATCCAATATGATTGCCCATATAGGAGGTATCCAAAGTAGTTAATAGAAACAGAAAGTAGGAGGATGATTGCCAGGGGCTGGGCAAAGGGGACAATGGGACGTTCTCGTGTAACTGGTGCAAGGTTTTCGTTTTACAAGATAAGAAAATTTTAGAGATCTGTTTCACAGTAATTGAACATGTCTGACACTGCTAATTGCACACTTAAAAAATGGTCAAGATGGCGAATTGTATGTCATGTGTTTATGCCGCCATGCAAAAAGTAATAATTTGGGACTTGTGATCATTCAGGCCTGAGTAACAGCAGGTCTTTCTCAGTTGACATAGCGATGGATATGTGAAGCCATCAGCAGCGGGTCGAATGTGCTCGGAAGGAACCCAGAGCTAAAAAGAAAACGTGATGCCCCTCGGCCTGTGGGCAAGGAGACCAACTTTGAATCACCATCCCCAAATCAGCGTCTGCCTGAGGTTGGGCCCCGGCTTTGGTATAGGACGGCTTGTACCTAATCACAGTCCAGCAGTGCCATAGCCTGTCTCAAAATAATTCTACAGCTCTCAAGCTTTACTTATGATATGAGGACACTAAAAGACCAAGAGGGGATACCATCTATGCCTTTCTACTGCTGGTTGGTTCTACTTTCTGGAGAGTTCCCTTCAGAGCGCTCCCCCTACCCCGACCCTAGCACTGTCCCAGCTCGCACAGTCAGTGGCGGCTTCAACTCATAGGTGCCTGTGTCCATCGCTGGCCGTTCACGTATCACGTCCATCTGCTCAGGCACGTACCCCCAGCACCACGAATGCAGTGAAGCCAAAACTGAATTCAGCCCCTTTGTCACAAAATGGGTTTCCTTTTCCGATGGCTCCATTTCTAATCCTATGTATTGTTCTTCCAATCTTCTGGTTTGAAACCGTTTGAGTCACCTTTAAGAGATCCCTCTTGACTATCAGGGTCTAACCAGAAAAGCACTACTACCTTCAGGCCTTCAAATAGAGAGAAAATACTCACGCCGGGTTGTGGAAAGATTGGAGAAGCCAGTGAAGATGAAGCAAGGAGACCGTCCCCGTCTGCGCTGGGGCAGGGTCGGGGGGGGGGGGGCGGCAAAGGGAGGAAGCACGGTGACTGGAGCCCCGGCTGCAGAGTGCTCCTGCTCTCCTGGCTCCCACTACTGCTTCCTGTCATCTAAACCCAGACTGTCGCCAGCTGACAAAACCCCGAAGATGCAGCCCGTGTGCGTCAGACATCCCCACAATGCACACAACTACAGGCGGGTGAAGGAGGTAATCAGAAGGCAGACACAGCTGAGAACTGGCAAATTCTCCTTCGTATCAGTCTACTACCCATTTAGTCAATGAATGGTCCACCAACAAATTAGATTAGATTTACAAATCTAAAACTGTTTTACAAGTATTCTTGATTTCCAATCAGTTTACACGTTCCCTCCACACAACCTCCCTCACACGCTGTCCAATCCACATCCACCATCAAGAGTGTATCTTTCCAGAAGCTTCTCTAGAAGACAACAACATCATATTGAAAAGTATTCCCCCCATGAGCACTTGATAATACCAAGGGGGGAAAAATCATATTCTGTTACATATAATGTTTCAAATGTCATGACAAAAGATTTTTAGGATTAGCGACCAATGATGAATATTTAAAAGCTAAAGAGGGAAAACATAGGGTGCTGGCCATATTCTTAATCGTTCAGAGTAAGAAATCCAGTACTTACAAAAGGATACGGGCTTCTCTCAATTCGAATATTTTCTGTGCCATTAAACATTCGAAGTAACCCATTGCTAATAATATTCACAAGAATAGGAAAACAGTGCAGTCTCAAAGTATTGCAGGCAACTGAAAATCTGTAATCCTTTGAATAAAATAAAAACAAATAAAATGAGGTTAATTCTGTCATTAAAGAACAACAAAAAAGTTTTTATATTAAAATCCCAGTAGTGTCCCATTCTGTGTGACCATCCTTAAGTTCAGGAACCTTGCTGAGCTTCTGCTTCCTTAGGAGATAATTAATTGGTTGGATAGCCAGCAATATGGATTTTTCTTAATATGACTAATTTTAGATCGTTTTGTCCTCTTACTGTTGAGGAAATTTCAAATAACGGAATAAAAAGGTAGCCCTGATAAGGAGACACAGTCAGCATACAGTGAGTAAGCAAAGGAACTCTGATTTCCTGGATAGGAGATAAGCAGAGCGTGCATAAAATATTCATGGTTACACTGCCAGTGATCCATTTTTATGCTAAGACAATATTTACACTCTTCATGTTTATGAAAATGTTTATGCATGTATCAAGAGGCTCAGGAGTGTTTATATATTCTATGGGTTCATGTAATAAATACGTTAGATAAAAAACAAGGCAATTGTTAAGCAACGCAGTTTCCTACAGTTGGCACAAATGGATTACCTTTTTTTTTTTAAACAATGCTACGTTAGTTTCTGACCTACAACAGAGTAAGACTGTGGTTTTTATGGTGTCCTTAGTTTAAATGGAACTGAATTCAGTGATGTATCTTTTAAGACTTTTGTTTTGTTTTTTATTTTCCTTATAGCAAGAAATAATGAGGTAGCTTCCTTTAACGTTGGCTTCCTGCTTTTCACTAGCTTTTAAGTAAGACTCAGAGTTTTACTTACAATTAAGATGTATTTTTCAAGAGCCTTGTGCCTGGAATAATCTCTGGCCCTTGGACTCTTTTACTCAAATTGAAACATGTTAACAGGAGACTGAGGACACTTTTTTCTCAGAGATTTCTCGTGACTTTTATAGTCCATAATGTATATTCTCCATACAGTTGACCCTTGAACAACACGGTTTGGAGCTACACTGTTCGCTTATATGTGAATCTTTTCTGATAAACACAATACAGTAGTGTAAATGCATTTCTCTTCCTAATGTTTTTAATAACATTGTTTTTTCTCTAGCTTACCTTATTGCAAGAATACAGTATACAATATGTATAACACACAAAGTATGTGTTAATCAATTGCTTACTTTATTGGTAAGGCTTTCAGTCAACAGTAGGCTCTTAGCAGGTAAGTTTTTAGGGACTTAAAAGTTATATGTGGATTTTCAACTGTGCAGGGGTTCAGCACTCCAACCCCTGTGTTGTTTAAAGGTCAACTGTATACCAAAATGTCTTTTGAGTAGTTAGCCATTGAAGAAAATTCTTTAAATTCATGGTTGGTACTTATCAGGTCTAATATTTTATTGAATCTGAATAATGCAATTACACTTAGCTCCTCTCAAGTGTAAAAATCATCTCATCTCAAAGTTAAGATTGAAAATGTTTTGTAAAAGCTTATTTAAACTTCACAGCTTATTCGATAATGACCCCACATATTCTAAATCCAATTGCTATAGACTAGCTAGGTTGACTGTCATTTAAAAACAGTTAAAAATGAAAGCAAAACCAAGACGCAAAGATACCTTTTGTTTGCCAGAAACTATGATAGCTCCATTGTACGACAGGTCATCAGTGCCGTTTCTGTTTGCAAAATCATCTACTTCCAGAAGTATGTTTTGATGCTTCACCGACTGTATAAAATCTTCAATATTTGATCCTACCATGAAATCAATAACAGAAGGCCATAAAAGCAAGAAGATATATGTCAAAATTTTAAAATAAACCACATACACAATTTGAAGTCAATATTTATAGAATATTATGTGAAGGCATGTGTCTTTGGGCATCACAATAATAATATTGGCTCATTCTACCATCTTTTATTTATCAAACCCTAAGCTGTGATAAATTAGTTTTATGATTCTGTTTAGTGCAGTTACCATGTGACTATTAAAACAAAATAATTCTAGGGGTGCCTGGGTGGCTCAGTCAGTTAAGTATCTGCCTTCGGCTCAGGTCATGATCCCAGGGTCCTGGAATAAAGCTCCACGTCTGGCTTTCTGCTCAGTGGGGAACCTGCTTCTTCTTTTCCCTCTCCTGCAGTTCCCCCTGCTTGTGCTCTCTCTCTCTTTGACCAATAAATAAATAAAATATTTAAAACTAAACAAATAAATAAATAAATCTTTAGGAAAAAATATTTTACATATATATCTATTTCCCAAGTGTGTATATATATATATATATATATATTTAGTAAGAAAAGAAATATATGTAGTAAGAAATGAAAAGAAATATATATTTAATAAGATATATATTCATATATATGAAATAAATATTTAGTAAGATATATGAATATATTCATATATCAGATACATGAATACATGAAATATATATTTAGTAAGATATATGAATATATGAAGTATGAATACAGTAAGAAATGAAATGAAATATATATATTTAGCAAGAAATGAAATATATATAATAAGAAATGAAAAGAGTGCCACTATTAGACCAAAGTTTTTGATATGCCCCTAAAGGAGAAAGCAGGTGATTGTTTGACAGAGAAATAAGAGCTAAGAAAACCCACAGCCTAGAGCACACAAGAGCTAACAACGACAAAGTTAAAACCAATGTCCAAGAAATGGAAACTCAGAGTGGACAAATTCAGGGGGCAAAGTGGGCTCCGAAGCCACAGCCATGCTCATTAAATGGTTAACCACACCTGAAACAAAGTGACTGCTGTTCTTTCCCCGTGGTCCACATGGAACAGGCAACAGGGGCCCTTGTCCCCAGCACACAGATCCCCAGATTTACTTTTTTTTTTTTTTAAATTTTTTATTTTTTATAAACATATATTTTTATCCCCAGGGGTACAGGTCTGTGAATCACCAAGTTTACACACTTCACAGCACTCACCAAAGCACATACCCTCCCCAATGTCCATAATCTCACCCCCTTCTCCCAGATTTACTTTTTAAGAGATACTACTTGCGGAAAAGAGCAGGGCAAGATCTAGAGTAACCTCGAGAGTTACAAGGACAGGATGGAATGGGAAAAGAAAAAAAGAGGACTCTCATATTTTGGTCATTTGGACTTTGAAATGGAATTCATACTAGGGACATTCAGAAGGGGTTCTGGGATCATAAGACAGGACCAAGCCCCAGATGAATCAGCATTCCTACCAGGTGGGAAAGGAACATATACATAGGAAATAAGCTTTCTGTGCATCCACTCTCCATCTCCACAGTCACCTAAGGTAGGAAACCTTCGTGGTTACCCACATTCCCTTAGGCAAACAGGGATTCCCTGATTTAAAGATGAACATCTTACCAAGAATCATCATACTTGGAGAAAAGAGGAACAAGACGGCAGAGAAGCCCCAAACTTAAATCCCCAAATACTTCACAACTGAGTACAGGGAAGAAAAATAAGTAAGTTAATCCAAGCATATTGTTCTTCGAGTAACTGGAAAGGAAAACATATACACGAGACGATGATAGATTGAAAAATAAAAATGAATAGGCTGACAATGACAGGCTGAAAATTTCTAGATCTTAGAAATAAAATACATAGTATGCAAAAATTTCCATTTTAAGGTAGCAGAGTGAATAAAACTTACTTTCTAAAACCCAAATAGAAAAGAATGAGAGCAAAAACTAAAAGATCACCTTGTATAAAGAGGAGAATCCATCACCCTGAGTCATAACTGTATATGAATATTTAATGGCTATATATATGACTATGTATATATTATATGTATATATATATATGAATATATACACGTATTTTATATCTTAAACAGAAACAAGTGCTTCTTCAAAGTTAAAGAGTTAGACAAAACCAATTACCCCTGATTTAGGTTAACAAGAGCATGGGTACCAAATTGTCTTAAGGAATCTTGCTAGGTCCTATTGGAGGGGCATAAGGTATAAAAATTTTTTCTTTATATGTCAATCATATAACATTTGTATATAATGTTATTTATAATATCTATTATTATTATTATTATATCTATTATTTGTGTGTAATATTTATGGAATAGTTTAGGCTGCTGTAACAAGGAGATCTCAAATAGAGTGGTTCAGTCAATCAATATACAAGTTTCCTTCTCTCACATAATAGCTTAGGGAGGTGAGGTAGATAGGAAAATCTGCTTTAACCAGGTTATATAGAAACCCACGCTCCTTCTCTCTTGTCCCACCATCTCTGTCCTCTCCAAAATCAGAACGATACACCATACCTCCCCTATTTTCCTTAAATATTTTCTATTAATATTTTCTATGAATGAAGCCTAAATACATTATTTTCTTGTCTTATGATTCGCTTTCTTTCCCCTCTACATAAAAATAACTTATTTCTGGATTATAATTTTGTTTTTCTCTTCACCTGTGTTATTGATGATCAACAGGCTGGTACGGGGATCTTCTGGAGGTTGTCCAGGAGAGAGGAAATACAGTTCAGATTTAAATTCCCAATCACTCTTTTGAATTAATAGGGCATAAATTATCTTTTCCACAATCAAAGGGAACATTGCAATCCCAAATACCAAGAGTCTACCAATAAAGAGAAAATAACCACATTAATCTGTAGCAATTTTATTGATCATCAGACTTTACACAGTCTATGCCAGCCATGATTATAGGTGCTGCAATTTTGAAAGTCAGGCCTTCGCAGCCCACACAGTACCCAAGGTAAGGCTATATAAACACCAGGCGATCAAACCATGAAAACTAAGCAGCCCTGTTGAGAAAGCTAATTAAATGCTACCACGCAAGCATTCCTACTGTTAGTAAAATGAAATGTTGTATTTATCCATGTCCTGGCAAGAATGTTGGGTAGTATGTTCTAGTTTTAAATTCTCTTCTGGTTGAACCCTCCCTTGAAACTCACTAACTTAAGTACAGTCCTCTAATACTCACAGAATCAAAAGGTCTTTCTTCCCACGCTTTAACTTCAAGAAACGGAGCCGTGCTATTGCGCGGATCTGCATTTTCCAGAGGCCCATGCCACTCGCAGCCTTTTGCATTTCAGGGAAAGAAGAGCAAGCTGGCTCTATGTCGTGTAGGTTTTCTGTGCCTCTTATTTCTGCTTGTTCAAAATCTACACACACACATGCACACATGTTATTAATGCCATCCTTGGACATCACAGTTTTCTCTTTCTCAAAACACTAGAAGTTGTTTTACGATGGTTACAAAGCAAACAATGTAAGAAACAAATTAAATTTATAATCACCACATTCAATAAACTCAATGATAAAATACAACTAAATTCATACCCAAAGAAGGATTCAGTGAAAGGTGACCTTGTTATGCCTAGCCTTTGAAAAGGCATAAAAGGTCCCATATGTAACAATATTCTGAGGGATTTCAAGAAATATTCTCCATAGAAATAATCAATCATTGATGCCTGAATGTCAGCTATTAAGCTGTCAATAATTTCAAAATGTGGGTGAATGATTACCAGCTCTCTAAAGTCACCAAACCTGTACCTGATTCCCAAATACATGACTTATAAGTGGCATGATTTAGGACCAATCACTTAACCTAAGTGTCTAGTTTCCTCCTGCATAGAATGGTGCCAATACCTTTTGTTGGAAAGACTATTGGAGAAAGGTAATACACTATATCGACACATTGATCAAAGTTTCTGGGTAGAGATTCTGTAAATGACTGTCCTTATTATTATTTTTATATTCTTTTTTTTTAAAGATTTATTCATTTATTTGACAGACAGAGATCACAAGTAGGCAGAGAGGCAGGCAGAGAGAGAGGAGGAAGCAGGCTCTCTGCAGAGCAGAGAACCCAATGCAGGGCTTGATCCCAGGACCCTGGGATCATGACCTGAGCCAAAGGCAGAGGCTTTAACCCACTGAGCCACCCAGGTGCCCCGATTGTCCTTCTTATTATTACAACCCATTAAAATACACAGGAGATGATCCTAGCATTTTCTCCATTGTGACCTTAGTGAAATTTTCTACATGAACAAGCTAAGAGCAATGTTTATAAGAAATATCTGCTCAGACTTCATGACCTTGATTGAGAGCCTTTCACATCCTCAGAATATCCAAGTAGCAGTGAGCGTCTGGGGATAGGAGAAAACTGCTGAACTAGGAAGCAAAGAGTCTGCGAGGACAAATTTGTTATATCCCAAAAAGGGATCGGTGTTCAGTCCTAGTAATGATGTTAGGAAACAATACAACCTTTCCCAACATTAGTCAGATTTGGAATTATTCACACTCCTTAGTGTAAATCATGTATAAAGAATTATAAGATACCCAATTAATTCATGATTATTTGGAAATTGATTTTCTGTTAGTCATACAATGCATTTACCTTGTCCAATAGTTGATTTTCCTTCCAGTTTCATGAAGACGTCATTCAGAGTTGACATGGAAATGTCATAACTCATCACACCCTGGCCAGAACACTTATCAAGCTCACTGAAAAGGTCTAAGGCAACAGACCAGAACAGATATATTTTTAAATATCACACTGATAACAAAACCCAGTAAATTAACATTTATTTAAAAGGTAATCCAGAATATTGTTCAGGAAATACATGTCTTTGGAGTATCACAGTAAGCAAAAGCAAAATTTTAATAGAATGTTCTTCTTCTCTGAATTGAATATGTCAGAACTTCCATCTCTACCCTCAAACCATCTATACTCTATTTTATATCCCCAACACATGAACTTCTAGAACACTTACTTCTTACTTCTTCTCACCTCCACACAAATCAATGTTAATTTCTACCTGTATTCTGGGTTTTGGTTCTGTACGGGTGGATGACTTAGAGCTGCTCCCACCAAAGTGTACCTCTTTGACTTGCGTTCTGAATCCTGTTCCATGCAGGTACCTGAAGGACCTCCTAAATTAATCTCTCCTGCCCTTCTCTGGCCTGTGTCATCAATTTCTCCTACATGTACCAGGCCATCCCAAACAGCAGGAAAAATGCTCTAGAAGTTAACCCAGTAAACAAACACAAGTAACAAAAAAAGCAAAAACCCAGTCTCCCTTCCCCACTGGGCCCATGGCTCAAGGATTTGTCTACTTCATCCCCTTCAATTGGTCACATCCTATTCAACTGAACCCCCACGACTCGAAATGCTCTCTCTAGCTCTCCACAGAAACTGTTCTTCTCAAGGTCATCAACAATTCCACATCCTAAATTCAACGGACAAGAACTTTCTAAAAATTCTTTTAGCTCTCTCTCTCTCTCTCTTTTTCTCCCTCTCTCATTCAAGGACATTCAAAACTGCTGACTCCTTCGTCCTTCTACAAACATTGTCTCTCTTGAGTGAATAAAAACATACATATTCTTTTGTTTTTCTTTCAAGTTCATGGGGGCGGGGGGCTCTTGATGTCCACCATTCTCTGACTCATCCTCTACTTTCTCCTGAGGGCTCAGTCCTGGCTCACCTTCTCTTTCCATACATTCAAATCCAATCACTTTGCATGAAATCCATCTGTATGCTAAGATTCCCAAATCCAACCCTCATTTTGATTATTCTCTGATTTCCAATATCCTATATCCAACTGTATCTTTAACCACTTAACATCTCCACTTTGAAGTCTAAAAGCATCTCAAAGCAAACGTTTCTAAAACAGAACACTAATTCCTCTTTCTCCATCCTCCACCCAACTGTCTCTCTCATCATTTTATAACAAATGACACCATCTTCCACCTGGTGACTTGAGCCAAAATTCTAGAAGTCCCTCTGGATTTTTCATCCATCTTTCAGTGGGTGCCATGGTCGCACAATGATCTCATCTTTCACCTGTAAGTCTGAAATGGTCCTATGGCTGGTTTCCCAGCATCTACTCTTCTTCTTCTATATCCAGAGTGTGCTTTTATAGCCAGAAAATGAAAATGTGAGTCACATCACATCAATTCCCCATTTAATGACTTTCAGTGGTTTCTCAGTGCATTTAAGTTAAAATTGAACACCATACAGTGGCCTCTAAAGCTGTATGCTCGAACCTCTATCTACTCCTACAACCTTACCCATTCCCACTTGCCAGTCTCCTCCTGCACTTGCTACACTCCAGACATCTCTTCCCCTCCCTCTGGTTGGAATGTTTTTGATCATTTTCTTCTTTTGTACTCCTGGCACTCTATATAAACCCCTAGCCTGACATTGGCTTTCTCTCTAAACCATGTGACCTTGATAAACAAGGATTATACATTCTGTATAAGGTATGCATTATACAACACATATAATGTATGCATTATACAATCGTAATATACCTTGGCTTATTGTGCGTGTCCACTTCTCCCCACCCAACAGAATGTAACCTCAGTGAGGGCAGGGACTCAGATGTCTTATTTAACTCAATATCACTAGTGTCTCAAGCATTGAGTTTTACATAATAGGTTCCCAATAAACATTGATTATTACCCTCTATTTCCGATAGGATGTAAGAATGCCACTGGACATGCAGGGGTCTAGGGTCAGCATAAAGAGACTGCCATAGACCAAAACATTAACACCAGGAATTCTGGTGGGACATGTTCTTATAGTGGTATCAACAAATAGTGTATTATTTTCCTTCCCCAAATGAAAAAAGAAGCCTAGTTGTAGCTCATTGGATAAAATAACACGGTATAGCCTATGGATTTGAGAACACCATCTTGCAGCTCCTGAAGGGCACAGAGAGCTGCCTTATTTGGGGGTCAGACTAAATCTGAATCCCTGAGTAGTCGCTTAATTAGATTGAATCATCCAAATGAGCCTCTTTTAAATCAGGGCTGCAGAGAGTTAAACCTTTAATAAACTCAATGTTTAGATAAAAAAGAACATTTTTATAACAAAAAGACAGATATATTTCCTCATTTCTGAGACAGAGAAGACTATAGCACCTACCTCCTAGAGTGGTTGTAAGACTAAATGAACTGATGTATAGGAAACTATTAGGAACAGTGCCTGACTCATAGCAAACATGGTACAAAGAGTTAGCTGTTATTAGAATTACTTATCAAACAAATCCTAGGTTGGGTCTGCTACTCAGCAAACTGGGAACCTATGGTGAATACTTTTGTAGAATAAATAAACTATTTTTTTTTCTGCAAGATAAATATATACACAATTAAATTAAAATATAAAAGGGAACCTATAACAGACACCTTGTGCTCCACACCCATCCCTTCCATACTCATACATACACAGTAAATCTGCTTATTAAGCCCTGCCTGAAGGCATTTTGTTCTGGGCTGTGAAGTATGCCAGGCTCGTGTTGAGCCCAAGCCATGTGGGTTAGAAAATTAATGCTCCTGAGAGCATCTCTTAACCAATGAAGGGTGGAGAGTGTCCAGTAAATACCCCAGCTCTCTCACCGCTCTTGTGACATAACTCGGAGCCCCTTGCTCACTTACTCACGTATTTACTTCAACGGTATTACATCTCGATTTCGTATTGCAACCATCCACGCTCGATAATGCAAACTCCTGTAGCCTCTTTCGCTTCTCACTCTCATGACCCCATTCCCTCCTGGTGTTTCTAGGTATCAGTTACCCCAAAAAAGGTGTGCTAAAGTCCTCATTTCAAGTTCTGCTTTTTTAAAGAACCCAACCTAAGACAAAATCCAAATCCATTAAGTAATGAAAGTTGTAATAATGAGGTGAACACTTGCTCCCAAATTTCATGCCATTGTAATTGTATTTCAGTTACCTGGAAATTTATTTGTCCTTTCCATGGGCAAAGTATACACAAGCTTTTCTTTGTTTTCTGTTTTTAATTTAGCATCAGGGATGTAATGATTAATGAAGGATGTTATTTTTTCTGGATCACATACTTCATTTCTGTACAAACTAATATTTAAAAGAAAAGATCATTGATTTATATTTTCTCTAGTGCTATTACAAAAGCAGGGCTTGTACTGCATACCTAACCTTTGAGTACTACTTTACCTGCCTTTAGGGAACAAACAAAATGAGTAAATATAAAACAACAACAGAAGTAATAATAATAATACCATCAGTTCCAAAAATCTTGTGATCTATACAGAGGAGTTTGCATAAATTCAGAACAGCTACAAATATACACACACATGCATGCTGGAAGGGAGACTGTCTTTCAAATAAGGAGATAAATAGAGCAAGGCAAGAACATTAGACAGAAGAAATTGCTTAGGGAAAGTAATCACACCAGATTGTATGGATATCAGGAATTAGTGACTAATAGGGAAGTTTGGCTTACATGCACGTTTTGTTTGGCTATAGGGTTTTTGGTTTGGGTTTTTTAAAGTACTTTTCACCTGCACACACTTTCTTATTAGCTACAGTGCTCTTAACTCTCTCCCACTTTTGATACTAGCCTCTGAAATTATTTGATTTTGTGCCCAATGCAAGAATGAAAACATACAGTTTTCATACAAAAACATGCAGTTACAGGACTGTACGGATCAGCTGACGGAGACGGACAGTGGGAAGAAGAGAAAGACTGAGGATCCACAGAGCAGGTACTTGGAAAAGTGGTCCATGAAGTAGCCTTGCTGGGATCTGTGAGCCTAGGCTTAGAACTTGGACATTCTGCTTGTCATTAACATTACAAAGATACAAGGAGGCAGGAAAAACATCTGGGAAACCCTAGCCAAGAGACTGGCAAAGATGAAGCATAAAGTCAACTGTCCCTCATAATTGTCTGACTTTTTGAAATTCCAGTATTGAAAACATGGGGTGCCTGGGTGGCTCAGTTGGCTAAGCATCTGCCTTCTGCTCAGGTTGTGATCCTGGGGTCCTGGGATTGAGCCCTACATCCAGCTCCCTGATCAGTGAGAGCATGCTTGTACCTCTTCCCCTGCCTCTCGCCAGCACCCACTTATACAATTTCTCTCCCTCTCTCTCAAATAAACAAATAAAATCTTTAAAAAAAAGAAAGCATATATATGTACACACACACACACACACACACACACACACACACATCCCCAGTCTTTACCTTAAGTGATATCCAAGACCCCATCTTCTCTTCAAAAAGACAGAAGACCCTGCACACTTCAGTCTCCCATTGGACATGATCACTTTTCTATCTGATTAAAAGGAAGCAAGAAAGAAAAGTTGATGGTAGTCATTTCTTCACTCTCTAGAAAATACAGGTGAGGAGCCAATGCTCAGATTTCTAAAAGAGAAGTGCTCTATAGAAAATAAATGTATCTAGGGGCGCCTGGATGGCTCAGGGGGTTAAAACCTCTGCCTTCAGCTCAGGTCATGATCTCAGGGTCCTGGGATCGAGCCCTGCATTGGGCTCTCTGCTCAGTAGGGAGCCTGCTTCCCCTCCTCTCTCTGTCTGCCTCTCTGCCTACTTGTGATCTCTTTCTGTCAAATAAATAAATAAAATCTTTTTTAAAAAAAAAAAGGAAAAAGAAAGAAAATAAATGTATCTAACATACATTAAAAATTTTGAAACACACATCAAAATTGATGCATTTAAAATAAGCTTATGAGTTCCAGTCTATTTCTGTGCCCTCCAAAATTTCTTGAACAAAACAAAACAAAACAAAACACAGAAATTACATTGCCACATCTTCTACTCCATATTCTAAAGAATAAGTGATTATTTTTCAACCGTATACTGATTTCAATGCTTAAATGAATTAAAAGCTAAAAAAAAAAAAAAAACCCTACAATTTTTTATTAATGGTCATAATCTAGCAAATGTACAGCCAGTGAGGAATTCTAGAGGGGGATTAGACTTGCCATTCCCCAGACTGCTTTGAAATGGAACACACAAAAAAGTCATGGGAGCACAGTGCTTATTTTAGTAATATACATTTCCCAATTTCTTTATTACAAAACTGAGATAAAGCCAATAGTTACCAGCCAGGATGTCAGCTTCATCCATGAGATTGGTACTCAAGAGGATTACACGGCCTGCTTTGTGTTCCTTGAGGAAGCTCCACACTCGATGCCTTGAAAAGGGATCCAACCCAGCAGTTGGTTCGTCTAATAGCAAAATCTACAGAGGATGATAATGTATAAAATATAGCTCTCCCACACTGACTCTTCCCACAGGGCAGCATGGATAACAAATGGTAACTATCCAGCCATTTAGGTCCGATATACTTAAATCCGTAGTTTTACAGCGGATTCTCTCTTGATGCATTGAAATGAAATCTCTACCACGTTTCAGGTTAAAAGAAGAGTTTGACGTTTTACTAAGCACTCTGTATTCCACGGCATGCAGAATCTCACTTACTTGAGGATCTCCTAAAATGGCAATCCCAAAAGTCAGCTTTCTTTTCTGTCCTTCACTTAAATGTTTAGCAAGGTTATCCTCAATGTTTTGTATGTTCAATTCTAACAAAATTCTTTGTACCTATGCAAGAAAATACACAAAGCTTAAAATCCAAGGCGATTCATACGATACAATTTTAACTATGTTACACCAGGTAGTTACTCTAGGACCTCACTGACAAAGCTGTATTCATAACAGAGCAGGTAAATCACGAAGGCATATTCTGATTAGGTCATGATTTAACTTGGCAAATTTAGCTTGTTAATCTAAGCATGAGCATTTACCTCTTGTTCCACCTCCTGTGGCTGAATCCCTTTTATTTTAGCAAAGAGCCTGAGGTTTTCCTTCACAGTGAGTATGTCAAATTGAACATTGAATTGAGGACAAACACCAGTTATCTTTCTGATTTCCTCCAAGTCTTGCATTTCAGAGAGATTTTTATTATAGATGGTAACTGATCCTAAAAATAGAAGTTGAAAATAATTTAACATGGGCAAGATAATACATTTTATTAATGCTTAAAAATCTTATTCAGGAAAATATTGGCATATATTCACAAAAATGTAAAATAATGACTTCACAATTTATTAACAACTATGAATAAATCTTAACATATCTAGGTTCAGGGTAGCATATATTTTCTCTGGAATATCCCATAGCAATGGGATAAGGCTAATGATTTTCATAAAAATTTGTGAAATATAAAGTACAGTCAAAATCCTATAGTCTGGTAAACGATGTTAGATAAAGAAACATTATTTTCTCTTAAGCACTTTCACCTTAAAATAAGAAAGGCAACACATGACCTCTAGATATCTTGCCTTTGAGAAATTTCTTTTTGCTCACCTTCTGTTGGAACAGACAACCCATTAAGGATGTTTAGCAATGAAGATTTGCCAGCTCCGCTATGACCCAGAATTGCTGTGATTTGACCTTCATATATGTCAAAGAACAAGTCTGTTTTTAAAATAAAATATTAACATCATAAATAAGAAGGCATTAGAAAGGGCTGTTTCCAAAAGCAGAACAAAAAATTTATTTAGCTGTGTATTCTCAAACTTAAAACATATAATATCCAATATTTTGCCAGCTGCTAAAATAATAGTTATTGTAGAATATTTCTGAAATAAATATAACCACTTATGAAGATAAACCTAACTATAATTCCAAGTATTAACATTGTAACACACTTACTTCCACTGCTTACAGGTGTGCATATATGAACATGTAAATAAACATTTTTATCATACTCTATTTTTTCCTAGCTTACATTTTCTTTTTTTTTTTTTAAGATTTTTTTATTTATTTACTTGACAGACAGAGATCACCAGTAGGCAGAGAGGCAGGCAGAGAGCGAGGGGGAAGCAGGCTCCCGGCCGAGCAGGGAGACTGATGCAGGGCTTGATCCCAGGACCCTGAGATCATGACCTGAGCTGAAGGCAGAAGGTTTAACCCACTGAGCCACCGAGGCGTCCCTCCTAGCTTACATTTCCAAATGTTAAATGATGAACATTTTTCATGGCATTAACTACCTTTTAAAATATATTCACCAAAAATGTATATTTTCACCTGTTATAAATGTTCTATTCTTCTATTACAAACATTTTGCCTTTACAGATCAGTAGAAAAAAATTGTTTGTCTAAGAATCCCTTATTATTTTTTGTTTTGTTTACCATCAAGTGAAAACCAAACTCTATTATGAAAAGTTGTTGGATGAAATTCTTAAGAATTTTATAATACATTATATCTGAGATATAAGGTTCTTTCAGTTAAATTATGTGACCTATTTTCAAACATTATTGAAATTAATTAACAACTGGGATGAATTCCAGTTCATCCATTTTCTAACTGGATGATCTTGGAGAAACTAAACACTGCAAAGTTCACTTTACTCAGTTATTAAAGTGCTGGTAATAATAATCACATTTAAAGAGAAAATTTTTCCTGTTGTAATCTAATCCATTAAAAGTCTCACTTATAATTTGACTAAAAGATTCTTTAAAAATTTAGAAAAATAAGCTCAAATAATTATGAAAAGTAAAAGAATAACAAGATATTACTCTTGACTACATGGTATTAAAATATGTCAGAGAAGGGGAGCCTGGATGACTCAATTGGTTGGACATCTGCCTTCGGCTGAGGTCATGGTCCTACGGACCTGGGATCAAGCCTGGAGTTGGGCTCCCTGCTCAGTGGGGAGTCTGCTTCTCCCTTTCCTTCTTACCCCCTTCTCACTTACTTACTCTCTCTCTCTCGAATACATAAAATCTTTAAAAAATTTTTGGAGAACTATTATAATTAAAATAACATGTTAGTAATACAGCAACCAGTGGAATAAATACCATAATTAAAATAATGTTACTACTCCAGAATACACTGACTGATGGAAGGCAAAAGAAGCCCAAGACAGAGCAAAGTAGACATAAAAAATAAAGATAAATGAAATAGTCTTTTAAATTCATCAAAAAGATGAATTAATTAACAAATAATATTGGGATAACTAAATAAACACATCAATAAATTTTATATTTAATGTTTTTAAATGGAAAAAAATGGTGTTTTCCAGGATGAGAGAAAACTGATGATATCTATCTTGGAACTGATCTATATTAATCAGAAAAAAATAAATATAACCCTCAGTTTCTTCATCTGCAAAATGGGAGAGATACTATGTATCTCATAGGATTAAATGAAAAAAAAAAAATCACTTATCATAGTTGCCAGAACACACTAAGTACTCAATAGACTTAAAGTGTTTGTTGGTATTATTATTGTCATTATTTTTAATTATTGCTATTCCTACAAGTATATAAATTTTTGTAAGCTTGAAGGAAAATGATTTGAAATATGAATAAGGAGGTTAAAAATATAGTCCTTTTGAATAATCTGCTCTTAGAGATTTATATTCAGAAATTATGATATTTCCAAAGATTGAACAAGAAGGCTCATTATAGAATTTTTTATTATAATGAATAACTGGAAACAAGCCAAATTGTGTACATGACTGTAAGTCAATCAAGGTAGTCATACAACAGAATCCGGTCAGCGGCTGAAAGATAGGCTGAAGTGTGTTCCCAAAGGTGTTCCAAAGCTGCTATAGGAACTAGCTGCGTGGGGAGATGATGGGGAGAGTATAGCTCCCCCATTACTTCCCAAAGAGCTAATGTAACTGGTGATTTCATATGGTTTTCCATGCACTGATATTCATTGGTTTTTTTTTTTCTTTCTTTTTTTTTTTTTTAAGATTTTATTTATTTGACAGACAGAGATCACAAGCAGGCAGAGAGGCAGGCAGAGAGCGAGGGGGAAGCAGGCTCCCGGCCGAGCAGGGAGACTGATGCAGGGCTTGATCCCAGGACCCTGAGATCATGACCTGAGCCGAAGGCAGAGGATTAACCCACTGAGCCACGCAGGTGCCCCCATTGGTTTTCACTTTAAAAATTTTTTGGAAGATGTCTAGACGTAAAAAGTAGTTCATGGTTATTGATGAGTACAGAAGTAGTGCATCATGTGCTCTGGAAATTGAAATGACAAATTTAAAGAATATTTCAATATATCCTTGGCTAAAATTAAAGAAAGAAACCACAGATCTAGATGGCATTGGAGGGGACAAACCTGAGATGAGAATCAATTTGCTGACAAGGGTACAGGAAACTCTCAAAGTGAGAAATGATCTCAGAGGCCTAAGTATAAGGTCTGAGTTAAGGGGCACTCTCTTCCAGAAAGTAAATGTGCGGTACATGCATCAGATGGAGAACTCTCAACCTTAGGGGAGTTCCATAGCTCTTCTTTTGTAACTTTTAAGGCTTCCATCTCTTGTAAAATTCAATTACATTCTCCCTAAAAGCTATTATTAATAAAAGCAAGCTGTCCTCTATGAAATGTAGCCACTAACTTGGAGGCTTACTTAAATGTTTACTATAGAAAACTGTATTTGTTAGAATTTACTATCAGATACATTGGCTGATCCAAAATTATAACTTTGTTTCCCCTGGGGATAGTGACTTAAAAAATATAATTCATGGTCTATGGTGTTACTCATCTCTTCTAGTTAATCTCACCAGTACATAAACGATGTAGATTCCCTGGGTGGTATAAAAAATTATCAATTTTAAGGCTAAACATTCTTTCCTCATAGTGCAAATAAAACACAATATGGTTTTTAGCAAACTCATCTTCAAAAACAAAGTGAAGTCACACTTTTCATTGTGTCACCCCATTCTTGGAAATTGATAGATGCATGAAACATCTAGAAGGATTTATAGCCAGATCTCAGTCATTAATCTCCAAGGGGCAGAGTTAGATTGTTTGGATTGTTTTCTTTTTCTGTTTCCACATGGAACTTCCTCCATTTTTGGTAATAAAGAAGTCAATGAAACAATGAAATATTTGTCTTTACCTTTCAATGCTTCCATTTTCCCAGACTTGCTGGTATATTCTTTTTTAACATTTCTGATTCTGAAACGAGAGAAGTGGTGTTTACTCAGCTAACACAGAAATCAGCAGGGATCAGGAACAACCCCAGTTAAAGTGACAGATACATCAACGTCTTTATGTGAAATAAGGGAGGGCATATCCAGTCTACTCAGAGAGACAAAGATTATTTTTGATTAATCGTTTCCCCTCAGAGAGAAAATAAAAGAGTCTCTTTGAAATGTTTGATTAAATGATTAGTGTTTTGCTTAGAAAAGGAGAACATTTTGGAATTATTCTTACTTTCTTCCTCTAGCCTTAGAATATTTGATGTGTTTTACTCTGTGCAAGATCAGTTCATGTATCAGTACTCTTTAACTATTCCCTCCCACGCTCTCCCAGTCCCTCCAAACTTGCTCATTAATCAGACCCTCTGTCACCTGCATTTTCTATAGTTCCCTCTCTGATAGCTTCTCTTTGGCTTAGAACTCTGCTTTGGATACAATCAGATTTCACTCCTCCCCTTTATTGTAAAACATTTTACAAAATAAGACAAAATAAATTCACCACATCTACCTTCTCACTTCTCACTTTTTCCTCAGTCACTGGCTTCTGAGTCCATTACTGTAGTGAGGCAACATTGCAACAAAGACTTTTTTTTCTACCCTTACTTATGGAATAATGAGTTGCTATTGGTGACCCTGTCCTTGTTAAAAGTGTCTACATTCAAGTTACCTACATTCAAGTTCACATTGAACTTACTAGTTTCCTTCCTAGCTTCTATCTTTCTAAATGTCTCTTCTTCTTCTTCTTCTTCTTGTTATTTTCAATTAGCCAGCATATAGTACAGCATAAGTTTTTGTCATAGTGTTCAATGATTCATTAGTTGCATAAAACACCTAGTGCTCATCCCAACACATCCTTCTCTGTTTCCTTGGAAGGTCCTCTTCATTTGCCAAATACATCATCTTGGTCTTCCACAGGGTTCTCCATGTACATTCTGGTCTTCTCAACTCTAGATCCTCTTGAGGAGTTACCTTACTGATTCTTGTGATTTTAACACCAACCTAAAGTTGACCCTATCCTTTTCCCCGAGCATTAGGCTCCCAAATCTAAAGGTTTCATCTGAACATCACACGAGTGTGTTCTCTAAATGAGTGATTACCAAACTTGAATGCATATTAGAATCCCAAAGGAAACTAATGCAGGACAAGGGAGGAACCAGGTTTGACAGATGAGAAATGTCATCACTACATAAGATCAGTGCATCTTCAAATTCAGGGGGAAACAGAATTGAGTCACCCTTTTCTCTGAGCATGAATCAAAATGAAGATAAGGAAATTTATTCAACCAGGATGCTGGCAGTGGTGGGGGATGGGTAACCAAAGAGTCAGGAAATACGAAAGAGAAAGACTTAAAAGGTGTTGAATCTGACAGGGTGTTTTATCTCTGCCTTCCTTTGAACAGGGAGACACCCATTAAATGGGGGTTTTAGGCTTTATTTTAAGAAAGAAACTTCCATTAGAACCACCAGTTGTTTTTGGATTTCAGAGATGAAGATAGTCAATAGCCATTTGTTTGGGGCAGACATCCTGCCTATGTTCTGGGAATATTGCATGAATGAGCTAAAGTTACAGGAATGGATAGTTGTGCAAACAAATGTCCCCAGAGAAGGAAAAATTGGAAGGGGGCTAATAGGTGAGAGGGAGCCAGTTGTGAATAAAAGATAGATATTTTTACATAGGCAAAATAATGATTCTGGGTAGAATTCTTCATGAGTTCCTCTATACTGCCAGATGTGTCTAGCTAACAGCTGGCTAGGGAAAGAGGAAGTTCTCATTGTTATAAAGGGGAAAGCACCTGTGGAAAGGAGAATCAACACAGAAATAAGGAGGAAGACAAAACGGAGGGTGATGTCATAACATTATACGGAGCGAAGCAAAAATAATTTTTCTTTTAGGAGCAATCAGGAGACATTGGTGGTCACATGGAAGAGTTCAAAGTAACATGCACAAAGGCAAGTTTGTTCTTCAATATTCTGCCCAGGCTCAGCCAGTTGCTATTAGTCAATAATTCATTTGCCTTACACCCATATGTGTGATTACCTGATAGCTTCTTTTCCTTGGAATTCTGGAGCTACCGGTTCAAAACAGTCCTGAGACGGAGGCTCAGGCTCTATTTCTTTCTCAATGACAGTATTAGTCCTCTGGTGTTGGAAACAAGATGAGTTCAGGAAAAATAATGGAGAATAATGGCGCTCATCCCCATCTAATCAGCCAAAAGGCAATAAGACATTGGATCAGTCACATTAGAACAATGAGTAAAGAAGACTTATTCAGAACCGTAGAGAGTATCTGACTTTTAAGCATCATAGAGAAAGTCTTTTCTTCCTTACTTCCTATTATTGAAAAGAAAACTTGTCGTGAAGTGAACAACGAAAATTCAAAGGAAATAACCTGTTACCACAAAAGTTCAACAGTATAATAGAACTTTCAAGAAAGTATATAGAAGCCAAAGTTCTGAAAAAATGTAATAAAAAGGTATTTAGAATGAGTGAAACCAAATACTTGGGGGGAGAGTTCTTACACAGCACATAAAAACAACTAAAACATGTTTGTGAACTTAAATCACTTTGACCACAGAGGTGCATGGTTGGGTCTTGATTTGGGCTCAGCTCATGATCTCAGGGTGGTGACATCCAGTCCCTCATCAGCCTCTGCCCTGAGCATGAAGCCTGCTTAAGATTTTATCTTGACCATTGCCTCACTCATGGTGTTTTCTCTCAAAGAAAAAAAAAAAAAAGAAAAAGAAAAAGAAAAGAAAAGAAAAAAAGAAATCACAAAGCATTAGAGACTGTGGATTCTGAAAAGCAAACTGAGGGTTTTGGAGGGGAGAAGAGTTGGGGGCTTGGGTGGGCCTGGTGGTAGGTATTAAGGAAGGCACGCATTGCATGGAACACTGGGTGTGGTGCATAAACAATGAATCTTGGAACAATGAAAAAAATCAAATTAAATTTTAAAAATTAAAAAAAAATCACTTGATCACAACAATAGGGTTGAATATCATACTGAAATTCCCATGGTGTGTGCGTGCAAAGTACAGGGAGAAATTGTATCTGTTCAGGATAAATATATTTGCATTTTCCAAATTTGAAACAATGAAGTGGGGTTCGTCACTAAGGACTTTACCAGAAGTCACAGAAAGATAAGGATATATAAAATAATTGCATAGAAACATATAAGACAGCTTTAACTACAAAGTGGAAAGAACATAAAAAATAAGATAAATAAATAAAATTTGCAAGGAAAAATGGCATTCTGATTTTAGCATGTGTAAAGAAATTCTGGACTTGGGAAATTTTTGTTTGTGAGATAGAGAAAATTTAACTGAGTAATATAGTTTTGTAAATATGAACAACATATTAAAAAAAGTTGAATAATGCTGAAAATGTTCTAATTTTTATGTTGTTATTTCCTTAAAGGATGGACATCTCCCCTTCTGAAATGGTCCTCCCAAGGGGAATCATTAAGAACCTGATTATTTCACATCTGAGGCCCTTCCTAGCTATTTAGTTTACAATCGGCCCCACGTTCTTGTCAGAACTACTTTCTTTTTAAGATTTATTAATTTATTAGAGAGATAGAGCACAAGACGGGGCAAGAACAGAGGAAAAGAATCTTCAGCAGACTCCCCACTGAGCAGGGAGCCTGACACCAGGCTGGATCCCACAACTCTGAGATCAAGACCTGAACTGAAACCAAGAGTCAGGCACGCAACTGACTGAGCCACCCAAGTGCCCCAAGAACTATTTAGTAAGAAACACTTTCACTGCACAATGGCTCTACATTAGCCAAAGCCATGTTAAGAACTAATTTATTTCAGCCTGTTCTAAAAAAAAGCCTTAAATATCTTTCTTTAAAAACATGTTCTGGGATTCTTGAAAAAAAATTAACATTATTTAATTACTGTGTATTTGTAATGCATATTATTAAAACCAGAAGAATAATTGTTTTTTTTTATAGATTTTTATTTATTTAAAAATAGACAGACAGAGAGAGATCACAAGTAGGCAGAGAGGCAGGCAGAGAGAGAGAGGGGGAAGCAGGCTCCCCGCTGAGCAGAGAGCCTGATGCGGGGCTCGATCCCAGACCCTGAGATCATGACCTGAGCTGAAGGCAGAGGCTTAAACCACTGAGCCACCCAGGCGCCCCAGAATAATTGTTTTTACATTTAAATTCAAACCATTAAAACTCTGAAGGAGAAATTAAGAACTCATTCAGCTTGTGATGGGAAAAATTTGTTATTATTTCTTAATATACATTTATATAACCTTCAGTAAAAATATACAGTGTGATCAGTATGTGCAGAGGTCAGAGAAAAGACACCTTTACTTACAGGGTAAGATTTTGTCAAAGTATAATGCCAGTGCCAAGTAGAAAAGTGCATCAAAAGCCAAAACGGAAAAAGTTGCGATCATTACATATGAGTCTCCTGAAGGGTCAGGAAAAATTATACCATCCATAGTATTATCCAAGTAGATAATCTAAAATTTGGACAAAAATAGTAATAATAAGTATTTAAGATAAATATATAATATAATATAATAATTTGGCATAGCAGCAAGAATTATCATTTTATTAAGTAGCTTTTTTGAGAAGCCCTTATAATGAAGTTATTGGTGTAACTATTTCTATATGACAGCAATCCAAGGATTATTAGAATGAAGTGCCAACTTAATACCAACTTAAAAAATGCAATATTCTAAGAATAGGAATATTTTTTAAAGATTTTATTTATTTATTACAGAGAGAGAGCACAGCAAGAGGAAGGGAACGCAGAGGGAGAAGTAGACTCCCCACTGAGGAGGGAGCCCAACACGAGGCTTGATCCCAGGACCCTGGGAATCATGACCTGAGCTGAAGACAGATACTTAAGGGACTGAGCAACCCAGGTGCCACTAAGAATAGGAATTTAAATTAAATTAAATGATAATCATAAAGCCATTACAATATTGCAAAATATCTATGCAGCAAAAAATAGTCATTTTAGAAAGAATATGAAGAGTTATTTGAAGCATCTTAGAGATGCTTCTTTTTCTAGAGAAAACTTCTTTTTCTAGTTATTACTGCAAATAAAGGTATGTTTATAATTCTGTCATGTAACCATAGGCGTTGCACTCTAGGTATTATTCTAAGGCTTTTTGTAATACTTCATTTAATCCTCATCATAACCCCCTGGGGGAAATCTTATTATTTTTATGTGCATTTTACATATGGTGGAAGTGAAGCAAATAGAAATTGAGTAGCTAAACAACGAAAGTCAAAATTACATAGTAAGGAGCAGCAAAGGTGAACTCAGAACAAAGGAAGTCCAGCTCTCAAGCTTGGTTCCTTGCACTAGACAATATACAACCCTATTTATGTTAAAATCTTAACATTCAATGACAAATTTGAGTTTATTCTGGGAACACAAGTCTGGGTTGGAATTTTAAGATCAATCTATGTAATTCAACATAAAACAGATTGAAGGAGACACTAATGTGGCTAATCATTGAACATGCACAAAAATCATTTGACACAATTTAGTATCCACTTATAATGAAGAAAGTCTCTTCACAAACTAAGAAAATAAGCAATCTTCTTTAACCTGGTAAAACAGATGTACAAAGACCAACATCAAAAATCATGCTTATTATGAAACGTTAAAAGCGTTTCCTTTGCTTTCATTTCTATTCAACATTGCACTAAAGGTCCCAGTCTCCACAATAAGACCAAAAAAAAAAAAAAAAAAAGTAATTGGCATAAGAACTGCAAAAAGGAAAAAACCATCATTATTTGTAGACATCATGACTATATGTAAGAAAATCCCCAAATAAAGCTCAGAAAAATACTAGTTTTAATAAAAGAATATAGCAAGAATGCTGGATACAGTGATTTCTGGTTGCATCTCTACATTAACAACAAACATTTTAAAATAATAATTTAAACACATACTATTTATAGTGGCATCAAAAGTATCAGAAGCTTTGGAATATATAAAAAATGTATAAGGCTCAATACTTAAAATTAAAACAATTACTAAGTGAAGATGAATGTGAAGCTATCTTATGTTCGTGATCAAAAAGAAGTGTCAGGGTGCCAGGGTGACCCAGTCAGTTAAATGCCCAGCTCTTGATTTCAGCTCAGGTCATGATCTCAGTCATGGGATCCACTCCCGAGATCCACTCCATGCTCAGTGGGGAGTCTGCATGAGATTCTCTCTCTCCCGGTGCCCCTCCCTGCTGCAAATGCTCTCTTCCTTTCTCTCTCACGTTCTCTCTTTCTCTTAAATAAAAAACTAAATTTCTTTAAAAAGTGTCAGTTTCCCTCAAATTGATTGAAAAATTCAACTGTACCAAAAAGTCAACAGCTTTGTGCACACATACATAGGTACGTGTATAACTTGGTAAGTTAATTCTAAAATTTACATCATTCAAAGAACCTAGAATAGAAAAGACTCTTGGAAAAGAAAATCAAGTGGTAAAATTATTACTACCAGACATCCAGACAGATCAGTAAAAGCAATTAAGACAAGGTGGCAACAGAGCAAGGACAGACAGGTCAATACATGATTGGTTGAGCTGTGACAAAGGAAATACTGCAATCCATTCAGGGAAAGGATGTCTTTTCAATAAATGAAACAGAAGAAATTGGATATGCATGTAGAAAAGTTAATATTCTTTCTACCTATAGATACACAAAAGTTATTTTGAAATAGATTTTGTATCTGAATATAAAGGCCAAATCAACTGAGTTTTCATATAAAAATGGGGGAATATCTTTATAATCTTGGGGAATGCAATGATTTCTTAAAGGTACAAAAGCACTCAGGGGCGCCTGGGTGGCTCAGTGGGTTAAGCTGCTGCCTTTGGCTCGGGTCATGATCTCAGGGTCCTGGGATCGAGTCCCGCATCGGGCTCTCTGCTCAGTGGGGAGGCTGCTTCCCTCTCTCTCTCTCTCTGCCTGCCTCTCTGTCTACTTGTGATCTCTGTCTGTCAAGTAAACAAATAAAATCTTTAAAAAAAAAAAAAGCACTCTACAGAGAAGAAACTTGACAAACCGGACTTTATCAAAATTAAGAAACTTGTTCATTAAAACACCATTAAAAGAGTAAAAATGTCAGCAACGAGTAACCGAAAAATGTTTCATATGCAGTATATATAAGAAATTCTTACAAAGTAATGAAGAAAAGATTAAAAAAAAGTTAGGTAAAAAATGAGGGGAAAAGGGAACCTGGATGCCTTAGCTGCTGAAGTATCTGCTTTTGGTTCAGGTTTCCATCCCTGCGTCCTGGGGTTGAGTTCAGCAGGGAGTCTGCTTCTCCCTCTGCCCCTCCCCCCACCCATGTTCTTACTCTTGCTCTTTCTCTCAAGTGAATAAATACAAAATATTTTTTTTAAAATGGGGGCAAGACCTGGATAGGCACTTTATAAAAGAGAAACCCCCCCCCCAATACCTCTACACATATGAAAGAGAATTAAATTTCATAAAAAAATCAGGAAAATGCAAATTAATACCACACAGTTTATTCCCGTAGATCTACCAGAAAGGCTAAAATTTGGACAACTGACAATATCAAATGCCAGTAAACATGTGTAACTCTGAACTCTCGGTGCAAAAGTAAATTGATGCAATCACTTTGGAAAACTATTTGGCAGTAGCTATGATGATTAAGATACACATATCCTAAGTCCTGCTATTCAACTCCTACATAGATACCAAAGAGAACAGAATGCCCATATTCACTAGGAAACATGTGTAGGAATTTTTTGTTTGCAGAACTAATATTAGTCAAAAACTGGAAAATATTTTTGTTCATCAATAAGAAAATTGATAGTACAGTCACACAGCTGAATACTACATGACACTCTATTACAGCAACACTCCAACTGTGGGTAAGATCTGAAAACACAACGTTGAATGGGAAAAAAGCCAGATCTAAAAAAAAAAAAAGAAAAAAAAAACAACACAAAACACTTCATAGAGTAGCACTTATATAAAGTTGAAAACAGGCAACACTAAAAAAATTATACTCAAAACACACATTAGGCGATAAATGAAAAGGCAAGAAGTGATGATCACAACACTTTTATCTTTAAGAGGAAGGAGTGTTTGGAGACTTGACATTGTGGCATCCTCTACTTCTTGATCTGGTTCATGATTATTTTGATATACTTTATAATTATTTGTTAAGCTCTTGATAGTCCTGAAAACTTTTCAGATTTTAGGTTTCAAACAGAGGTTTACACAACAATTTTTAATAAACTAGAGAATGCCTTTGTTATGTAAAGTACAAGGAAAGGGAAACAGTTGCATATGAAATATAAGAGGAGAATACTTCAAAATGAAAATACACCCAAGACGTGAAAATCTGTCTTAGTCAAGATGTTTTAATCAAATTTCCTTGTATGATGATGATTTTTTCAATAATGCAATGATAACATTTTCAAATCTAGCTTTAGGGGGAAAAACTGTTTAGAATAAATGCTCTTATTTTGAAAATGTTTGACTGTGAAGAGTCATGAAATAGCAAATTCTTTTTAAATTTCAGTAATAAACGAATTATTACCTTGCTCATTCCAGCAGTGAAGGCAAAAGGGCTACAAAAACTCAAAATCCACTCCAGAGAGGAAGGAAGTTGTCTATAATACACAGTGAATCCCACACCCCCACAAAAGATATTGAGGAGAAACATAACCAAATTGGTAAGGAGAGTTTTCTTTAACAACACGCTCATCAGGAACGTTAGAGCAATCTGAAAGAGAGAGAAGATAATCTGGTTGTTCAACAGATTTATTTCACCGAGAATTGGCAGTGCAAAAAAACCTGGATCTTTACATCATAAGTATTTATCAGTGAGACAGTGATGAAAATATTTATGTATAACAATGATCAGCTCTTGCCCCAACACTTTTGTAAAGAGAATCCTTTTTTGCACCTCCTCAGCTACTGGGCTTTTGTTGTTAAAGAAAGGGCAGGGGAAAAGCTGTCTGAGAGTTGGGGAAAGAATAGAAATGCAGACCTGGAAATATTGAAAGAACCTACATTAATGCATTAACAAAGAGCATCTAGGTACCGTCTGCAGAATTTAGAGGCTCCTGTTGTAGAAGGAAGAGGCATGACATGGGGAGTGAGGACAAGGGGGAGTGTCAGAAGGAGATACTGTGGAAGCTACCACATTACAGAGAACTTTGGGGAAAGGAGATGGGTCCACCGCTCAAAGGCATCCTCACTAAAATATTCTAGAAAAGCCTTAGAGTTGGGACGCCTGGGTGGCTTAGTTGGTTAAGCTGCGGCTTAGTTGGTTAAGCAGCTCCGATCATGATCCCAGGGTTCTGGGGTCGAGTCCTGCATTGGGCTCCTTGCTCAGCAGGGAGTCTGCTTCTCTCTCTGCTTCTGCCTGCCTGCTTGTGCTCTTGCTCTCTCTCTCTCTCTGATAAATAATAAATAAATAAATAAATATTAAAAAAAAAGAAAGAAAAGCCTTAGAGTCAAAATATTTTCAGAATCAGAATTTTTTTTGATGCATCATACATTAATTCAGACCTTTATGCAAAAGAGAGGTCCAATCTTATTTACATCATTTTCTCACACTCATAGACTTTCTGAAGCAAACACACACACACTAGACATGAAGGAAATAACTGTAGTAACCTCCAGAGAAATTAATTTTTGCTACAGATAGCTAAAATCTAAAGCAGAGAATGTGGTAATACATGTATGAACTTACCAAAGATAAGCCATATAAGAAAAAGAGTGTAAATATCACCATGAAGCCCGTCATGACTATAATTTGGGTAGATGTTATAATAACTGTAATCATTATGGAAATGATGAAGATGAAGGTAGCATAGATTAAGCCACAGGAGAGCCTACAAAAAAAGACAAAAAGTTATTTCAATGATTTCAACTTCATTATGAAATATTTGAAACATACGAAAATATCTAAAGAACAGCACAATATTTACCCTTCTACTTGCCACCTAGATTAGTAACTACAGTATTACTAATCAACCACATTGGCATGGCTGTACTGTTACCTACTGGCTAGGCATCAGCTCTGTGCTCACATATTGTATAAATAGGATGAATGCTACATAAATTGTATCATTTTGTATGTGTCCTTCTGCTGCTTGCCTTTAATAATGTTATACATTGCTGTGTAATATTTCATTGTCTGAATATATCCCAAAGTTTTCCTCATCATAGGCATTCAGGTTGTTTCCAATTTTTATTTCTGGTACATGGTGGCTAAGAACACGCTTGCACTTGGGAAAGAAGAACAAAATAAGGTGGAAATTGAGAGGGCGGCACACCAGAAGAGGCGCTGAACTCTAGGAAACAAACTGAGGGTTTGTTAAGGAGGGCACTGGGTGGAATGAGTCCTGGATGTTATATGCAACTGATGAAGCACTAAATTCTGCCTCTGACATTAATTTAAAAAAAAAGAAAAAGAAAGAAAAGAAAAAAGAACATCTTTGTATGTGTCATTTTTGGAAAAAGCACAAAAATTTCTCTAAGGTGTAATGGCTGAATTGAAGAGAGTAAGCTTTTGTGTGTTTGGTGCTATCACATTTTACTGAGATATTCTAATTGTAGACATGGAAGGAAATATAACAGCTACTGATCAATCCAGGAACCATGGAAGCATTGAGGGCAGATGATAATTTGAGCATTTTTGAGCATTTTTGAGGATCTCAGCTAGCGGGACCTCCACTCTCCTATTAGGGAGAATTTGTAGAAAATTTAAATTTAAATTTAAATTTTGTAGAAAATTGAAATTTTATAACTCCATAAAGCCCATCCTATTATTGCTCTTCTTATTTATGATTTCTTTCTTAAACTGATATAAATAATGGTATGCCCTTCAGTGTTCACACTGCTTTGGTTTAGATGTGCTGGTGTTCACATGTTTCTGAGGTAGTTATTAACAGTCTTGGATCGAACAAGCCTGCAGGGTGTTTGAGTCCAAGCCTCTCATTTTCCAGATAAGTAAACTGTAGTTCCTATTGTACTTAATGGGCCGTTTCAAGGTCAACAAAGTATATCAATAACAAAATTAAGATTTGTTGCAGCCCTTCCTAGTTCACAGCTCCTTCCTCTACATAAAATTGCCTAACTAAATGAGAATTCAAGAGCTGAAAAAAATAGCGAGACTATTAAAACCAGGAACTTGCATCAACATGTCCCAGTACAACAGGTTTAATTACTGCTTATTCAACTTCTTTTTAAAGGTCATGTCATTACAATGATTCAGCCTTTGTTAGAAACATCAGCATTTTTGGAAAGCATATGGTATTCTGCAGAATCCACTTCCTGAGTATAGAAGGGAACTACTATAGGTAGGAATTGAAAATCTATGGAGTAGGAGTATTAACACATGAAGGAACTTAAAACATTACCTAGAAAAGGGAACTCATTGTAGAGAGTGGGGTGGGGAGAGATGTTAATAAAGCAATAAAAACCTTCATGATAAAAACAGTAATTCAGACATCACATAAAGTAATTTAACAAAGTAACTTAGAAATTCTCATGCATTTCACATTTATTACTTTAAAAAAGGCTGCCATAAAATTTATTTCCAATAGATACCCTATACTTAATAAAAAAACATTTCAGATTTTTTCCCTCTTGGTTTTAAGGACATATAAATCCATTTTGCTAAATTTAGATTACATGCATAGGAGGAAGTATTTATCCTGAGAATGAACCCACATCTAAATATCCAACACCTTTGTGATTTTAATCTAGAGTTGACTTGTGCCTACCTATTCTCAGGAGACTGCAAGGATGCTGCCCCATAAGATATTCACTGGACTGAAAAATAGTCCTCTTTACACAGATTCCCACCCCCCCAGGTTTTTCCTCCTAACAGACTCCATTCATTCCTTTGCATTTGCCAAAGTCCCACTGCAAACCAATTTTCTCCTTCCTTTTTTGTTTCAGAAAATGTTTCCTCTTTTTTCTACTTCATGATTATGGTATAATAGAATCAAAGCTCCCTCCTTTAACCAAATACACTTTATAGAAAATTTAAAATTTCCTAGACCGTAATTTTATTTCAGAGAACATGCGGCTTGCAAATAGTTCCTTATCCATTCCAGATAGTCGACTCCACATTCATAAGCACTAATTTTCTTTCTTTCTTTTCTTTTAAATATTTTATTTATTTATTTGACAGAGATAACAAGTAGGCAGAGAGGCAGGCAGAGAGAAAGGAAGGGAAGCAGAGAGCCCAGTGTGGGACTTGATCCCAGGACTCTGGGATCATGACCTGAGCCGAAAGCAGAGGCTTTAACCCACTGAACCACCCAGGTGCCCCCACAAACACTAATTTTCTTGATATGGGTACTATACAAAGAAATACCGTCTAGGATTCAATGTTGAAAATCTTAAGCTTCCTTTGGGGTAAAATGAACAGATTATTTTTCTTTTTTCTTTTTCCTTTTCCCAGACAACGTGGATTTTGTAACTGATTGCATTTCAGAATTCTCTGCTTTGGCCTCTTGGAAGCTTAGAGCGCACATGGTCTGCATTTTTACCTGCTAGTCTTACCTACTTATCTTGTTAGGTCCTTGTTTCTACTCCTCAATTATTTGTTTTTATTATAATACAAATACATGTAGACAGATAGATATATACATAAATATACATATGTTTAAATATATTTAAAAATCATTGAAATTGTGTGTGAATGAAACAAGATACAAATATAGCAATAGGAAGCAAATGTTCTTATTAAGCCGTTCTTATATGCCAACCTAAGTGCTGTATGTGCTGGCCACATTTTCAACATATGGCATTTAAGTGCTGCAAAAAATACATCCCTCATGGGGCACCTGGGTGTCTCAGTGGGTTAAACCCTCTGCCTTCGGCTTGGGGGCTTGGGTCATAATCCCAGGGTCCTGGGATTGAGCCCTGCATGGGGCTTTCTGCTCAGCAGGGAGCCTGCTTCCCCCCACCCCCTTCTCTCTGCCTGCCTCCCTGCCTACTTGTGATCTGTCTGTCAAATAAATAAATAAAATCTTAAAAAAATATATATATCCCTCATAACCAAACCTCTGAACATAAGCTAGCCATTACAGGATCATACTTTTTCAACGTGAGGAGGTGTGGAGAAATCAAATGATAACTGTGGGCTGACCAAGCAGGAGAGTCGCAATCCAGGCAGCTGGGTTGGAGTCCCAGCTCTGGAACACATCTTCCATTTGATATTGGGCAACTCTTTTACCCTCTTTGATCTTCCTGGAACCTCGATCATAGCATCAGCGTAACAGACTTATGGCGTGGAAAAGTGCTCAGCAAATCATAATGGCTAATTTGCATAACAAAATTTTAAAAGGAGTAAATCAAAAAATCAGAACAAAAGAAAAAATAGCCAGTGTGTCAAGCTTAAGAGTAATGTTGTGAAATAATAACACATTTTTACTGCTTCCAAATTTCTGATTATTCATTTGCACTCACCAGAAGGCTGATTCTTGCAGACCCATTATTTTCATAAAATCCTTGCACTTTTTTCTCTCTTTTGTAACATTGAGTGATACAAAATATATAAACGGGGAAAAGTAAAGCAGGCAGTAGAAAATGAACAGCTCCTTTTGAAGAACGTCTTTATACATAAAAGGTAAAGTCTTCATATTTACAGCAGTAATTGACATCAACTGTTCCACCACAGAGTGATTTGTTGTGATCTACAGCAGGATTTAAACACGCAAAATCGTTATTTAAAAAATAGAAACTGGTGAAATCCGATGAAGCTAAGGAGGTTATAGCAATATCAATTTCCCGATTTTAATATTATTCTGTGGTTATGCAAGATATAACAGGAGACACTGTGTGAAGGGTACAGGGACCTCCCTGCACATTGTTTCTGCAATTTCTTGTCATTCGGGAACTACTTGAAAATTTAAAGTTAAAAACAAAAACAATGTGTTCCTTTGCCTAAATCCAATTTCAGCATTTGTTTTTTGTTTTGTTTTGTTTAAAGATTTTATTTATTTATTTGAGAGAGAGAGAGTGAGAGCGTGAGAAGGGAGAAGGTCGGAGGGAGAAGCAGACTCCCCACGGAGCTGGGAACCCGATGCGGGCCTCAATCCCGGGACTCCAGGATCATGACCTGAGTCGAAGGCAACCGCTTAACCAGCTGAACCACCCAGGTGCCTCAATTTCATTATATAAACATGAAAACCTGAGTGCATGTCATCCTTCATCACAACCTGGATGGAATTCTATGGAATTATCTTACATTAACTTTAGAACTCTCGTTACCTGGATAATAGCAGCATTAATTGCAGCTTGTAAAGCCACAAATCCACTACTCCAGTATTTGGACAGGGAACAGGAATGATCTTCATCATCCAGATTCCAGCAATGAGCTACGAGCCCAAAGAAGAGCACAACCAACATTATCAGGTGAAAGCAATTCGAGAATAAAAAACAAGAGTCCAAGAGATATCAGTCTAGAGGAGGCTCCACCAGTCAGAACTTACAGCCACATAGAAAAAAAAAAAAAAAAAAAAGAGGATCAAATGAAAATTCTTACGGAGGCAACTTTATTCATGGAGACCGTCGCTTCCATAGAAAGTCTTAGAAAATAAAAAGACGATGAAAGCAAACACTCTGCTCCAACCATGCTAGATTCCTTGCTCTGTCTCAAAATGCTAAATGCACCCTAATGCTACAACCTGTTTTGCTCATAGGTTCTCCCTACAGATGGGTCCATGGCTCATTCTTTCCCTCTACCCTTATCTCTTCTCAGAAGCAAATTCAGCACAGAGGTCTTTCCTGGCTACCGTAAGTAACAACATCTAAAAGAGCGTTCAGGCTCTGTCTTCTAAGTCTGCTCTATTTTTCTTGGTGGTGGTATCAGCCCCTGGCAGAGGGCATTGTTGTTGCCCCACCCCCTGTCCCTCGCTGGAACGATTCATGCAAGCAGGCTCTAGGTTTCAGTCACTTCCATCCTCAGGGCCAGAACAGTGCAGGGCACATAGTAGACACCCAGTGAATGCATGGAAAACAACCAACTCTATTAGCCATATCAGTTCTGCTTCCTAAAAGGTCCTCACAGCCATTCCCTCTCCTCAGCTGCCTCCACTCTGGTCCAAGCCACCATGGGCTCCCTGGTATGTTTCCTTGCCTTCTCCCTGACTCCGCTGCAATCCATTCTCTGGTCTATACCCAGAGAGCTCCCTTAAGCCTGGGAATCTTATCACTTCTCTGCCCTGATTAAAGAACCTCCACAGCCCCCCATCACCCTCGCTTAGCAGGACATCACAGCATTGAGGCCTGGGGTAACTTCAGCCCCATTCCTGTTCGTGTTCTCTGTTCAGCTAAACAGCTCTTCTTCCAAATATTCTAACAGATGCCTGTTGTCACCCCAACCCTTTACACCAGCACTTCCTCTCTCTGAAATACACTGCCTTTAGCACACTTCCCCCATGTGCTATTCCTTCTCATTAGTTGAAACCTCACTTTGCCAGGCAGGACTTCTCTAATCCCACAGCCTGTGAGGAACATCTGGTCTAAGTCTCCTGCCCTCAGCACCTTTTTCTTGCACTTGTCATTACTGTTCAGTGCCTGCCTTTCCTGGAAACCTGAACTTCAGCTGAGACTAGGACCTCTCAGTCTTCATCACTCTCTGTAACTTTCACCTACGCATTCACTTTACATTAGATGATTCAATAATGTTTTAAGAGTCATCTTCTAGTGGGAAGATAGGACTGACCTTGGAATAAGTTTAGCAATAAAATGTGCTTTCTCTATTTTCTCATGTTCTCTCAAAAACATCTCTGTTGCCCATCCTGACTGATCCCTTATGTTAAAAACATGAAAAGTGCCGTTTTATATGGAAGGTCACCTGAGAAAAGATCTTCCTTCAAAAATGGAATGTAATATCCCTGAAAAAATTTTAACTTATACGAGAAAGTGTCATTGAAGATAATTCCCGCGATGCCTGTGATATTGTCTAGAAGTATTTTATCCATGGATTTTTGGTTCGGTACTCCAATGATCCTTCTTTCTGTGAATGACAAGGTGAAAATAGACATGAAGGGTCATACAGAGTTTCACCACAATGGGATGTCATCAAATATTTTTCACTGGAATTAAACTAAAATCATTTTCCATTTAAACTGATCCCAAAAGATAAGCGGGGTTTGTTTTTGGTTTTTTTTGTTTTGGTTTTTTGTTTTGGTTTTTTGTTTGTTTGTTTGTTTTAGTGTTTTAGATTCTAGAATCAGGAGACATGCATGAGAATTTAGTGTTTTCTTTTAATAATGGCAAGTATTACGGCAAGTTTCAGGTCTATAAAAATATGACACTAGGGTAAGTATGTGTTGGAGAATTGGGATACAAAAATAGAGGTAACTGGAGAAGTTATTATACAGTCAAGGGATTTCAGATGTCAGATTTCCTGAAGCATAGACACCTCATCTGAGCTTTGCCTTATGAGGAAACTAAGACCGCATGCATAGTGACCCTAACAGCCAGCAATGTTACCTGTTAGGAATCAAGGATTAGAGAGTAGACAACCAAACTGCACCCACTTGCAGCCCATGAGTGAAATACAAATTTACTATAGTTATCTCAGTTACATAGTGACTTCATATAGAATGAAAGTCTTTAAAGATGTTTACAAAGTATACCAAATGCAAACAGGATATCTTGAGATTATCCATCTTTACTGTTCATGGTTCTGAAATTACTGTTTAATAACCATGACTTCATTTCTTTTACTTAGATGTTTTTTCCTGAGTTATCAATCTTAATCACTGATTTTCCATGTTAAGAACATCTGCACCCACAAATGATGTGTTCTCCTAGACACTATGCTACAAATCTGAAATTATAAATTTATTGTTTTAGGTAAATTCCAATAGAAATGTAGAACTCCCTAAACTGGAGTCCCATTAAGCTGAAAGGGTTTACAAGGCTACTTGTTATGAGAGAAAGAAAAAGCTAATCATGATACCTAAATAATTTACATAATAGATCATTGTAAGTTCAAATTAATCACAGTTACATTATATTTAAAAAGATGTAAAATAATGTCAGTAATTCTTTATTGCCATTAGTACACCTACCTTTCAAAAGTGCAAATGCTGTTTTATTCATTATCTCCTGGGTTAGTTCAGAGACAGGTGTGTATACAATAGCTACAGAGTTATTAACATGATCTGCACTTCCCAGATCTTGAGGAGGCAATTCAGGAAAATATATATTTTCTCTGAAATGTGAAAATAGTCCCATGTACAGCCCTAGAAGTATTGGGAGTGCCCATTCCTATAACAGGGGAAGAAAGAATGAATTCAGATATTTCCTTAAAAATTCAGTTAATACCAAAGAACTATTGAAGACAAACTCCAATTTGCCACTTCGTTCTCTGCTTTTCAGAGCAAAGGGAACCCAATAAAAGACGCATATTGAGATCATTGCCATGTATATTATTGTCCAACACTAGAACTAAAATTTGCATTAAATCATGAACTACCGCAGACGCCATCACAGAAACTAACAGAGTGACTAAAAGGATGGCAATTCTTGGGCATGGGCATCTGACTTTACAGTCGATAAGACACAGACTATCCCAGACAGAATTCATGGTGGCAAATAGCAACATTTTTGTCACTTGTCACATTCTTGTATTGGAAATCAAAGAACATGAAAAGAAACTGAGTGAGAGAAATTGCCTAGTAGCTCACCAATATCGGTAATCTCTTCCTGCCTAGCACAATGCTAGACAGCATTCCCAGCCTCTGGAAATTAAGCAGGACCAAGTGATTGAGTTCTAGCCAATGGAATGTGGGCAGAAATGCTATGCACCCCTTCAAGGCCTGGCTCAAGGAACCATGCACAACCTTCTATATTCTATCTCAGTCCCTGCACTTCCTGATCTTTTTTTTTTTTTTTTTAAGATTTATGTATTTATTTTAGAGAGAAAGTGTAGGGGTGGGGAGGGACTGACTAATGGAGAGTAGGGGAGAAGGAGAGTAAGAAAGAGAGAGGGAGCGACCCTTAAGCAGGGTCTCCACCGAGAGCAGAGCCCACTAGGGGCTCAATCCTATGACCCTGAGTTCATGACCTGAACTGAAATCAAGAGCCGGACATTCAAACGACTGAGCCACCCAGATCCCCCCATACTTCCTGGCCACCTGACTGGATGCAGAGTGTCCAGGGGAGGTCTCTAAGGCCTGGGGAGATGGCAGTGTCCCTGGGTGAAGAAGGCTGGGTCCCTGAATGGTTGTGTGGAGGAGACTCCTGCACCTACCAGACCTACTTCAGTTTCACTGCCAACCTTATTTAGACTATGAGCAGAGGGAAAAATAAATTTTTGCTGAGCTCAGCCCCTGAGATCTGGGGTTATTACCTGTAGAAAGCCTACCTACCTAATACGAACTGACCATCAATGGTGTTACTTGGTTATAATTCTTGGAAATAATCTCTGTTTATAAAATCCATGGCTTTGAAAATAAGTTCCCCAAATGAAAATTTGTCGGACTGTCAGCCATCCTTTTTATTATTTCCTTACTCTAACTTTATTACATATGGTAGCAGCTTTAATAGTTGCTATAATTTACCATACAATTAAATTTTCACTTATTTTTTTTTTAAGTGAGTAATATTTTTAGTTTTTGCAATTCTTCATTATGTTTCATGGACTACTAAGAGTCTCTTGGTTCAACACGTACAATAGGAGGCAACCTTAAAAACAATAAATCCAGTCTGCTACTTAAAATATAAAATAAGAGCATCATTTGACAGTAAAATACTGAGCTGCAGAAAGAGGCAGACTTTCAAACGTACCAATAAACTCTCTCTTTTCATTCTCCATTTCTGAAGAAAATTCTTGTACAGAAGTGCTTGAGTTTGCTGATACACACTTTTCTGTTTCATATGCATTTAGCCTATCATTTAAAAACAAGGAAAAGGTAAACAAGGTAGAACATAAACTAGACAAATAAATGTTATAAGAAAAACCTTAGAGAGTGGGGAAGAAAAGAAAAATCTTGATCATATTTTGGGGGAAAACATTCCTTACCTTTAAGAACAACAAAAAAATGTATTAAAAATATTATTTTAATACCACATGATTGCAAAATTTTACTCATAGTAAGCTATTTGGGAGAGTGGGTAATGGTGGGGAGACAGTGGCCAGTCTCACAATTTTTACAGAAATACAGAGTGCAACAATAAAAAATATATCATTAGATTTTAAAACCTGTAAGATTCTTCACATTTTCTTACCTTTTATAATAGAAATTCAACTATATGAATAGAGTAATTGAATCATATCTCATCTGATTAATAATAAATTTTTGTTCTTTGTATTTAAATAGAAATGCCAGAGCCAACCAAATTAATCAACATTCTGATTAATTAAATTCATTTGAACAATTAATTATGTCCATTAGATGTAACCTCAATGAACTGTTCTCCTATAGTACTACCTTCCAGATTAAACTGAAAAGCTTTAGTCTCAATTAGCTGAATCCAGACTCAGACTAGCTGAAACTTGATTGTGAGACACCAAAAAACCCAACTCATATCAATTTTCTGAATTCAGAAGGACCTAAATAACTGAGGAAAAATGGCCAAGTAAGAAGAAAGCAAGAAAGAAAGAAAGAAGAAAGACAGGCATCACATGGAAAGTAATTTTGCCCAAATGTTTGCAAGCCAACGGAGATTATTTTTTTCAGTTTTTCTAATCTCAGAATTAAATTATTTTAGATTTGCATAATGAAATATTCAGACAATTCTTCCCCAGATAGTACAGAAGCAAATTTTACTATTTTCCTATATTCTGCTGTTGTATCTAGACAATTAAAGTCGGTGGGGAATAAAGAGAAAAACTTTATCATTAGGTCTTACATTGAAGAATATAATACATATGAGTATTTGGAAACCTCTGAAAAATAGACTGATTTCTAGCAGTGTCCCCCCATATATTTGGCAAAACACAACAAAATGGAGCTTTACTTACTGTCAGAAAAATTAGGAAAGTACTCTGGAAACACTGTCAACGCACAGTTCTCTTTTTGTGTACAGGAACAATTAAAATTTCCTTATTGCTACTTCTTCATTTATTCCTTAGATGGGAGTCTTACCCAGGCTGCTTTCTGAAAGGGGGTGTAGTCAGACCAAGCTGCACATGATGAACTTGTTTTGTTTTCTGCCTTTTCTTCCCTAAGCCAATTATTTGCAGGGAAATGATGGTTCAGTGGTTGGTTGGGAATAAAAAAAAAAAAAAAAAGCCCTGTGTTTGTGCACTTGGCCTTTCAACTTCAGGGATAAGGGGTAAAATGGTAAACAAGGAAAATGGAACTAGCCTGTTGGACATGATGAGACCAAGATGGGAAAAGAGCAATAAACAAGTAAAAACAATCACTAACAAAACGAAGTAGTTAAATGTGTATGAGAAATCTTTAGCTTTTTTTTTTTTTTTCTGCTAATGCCTAAACACAACTGCCAATGATGTATTTGATTAATTGGTACTGAATGGGCAGAATGTGCTGAAGCTGATGTTTTTCCCCCTAATAAAGCTAAGCAACCCATAGTCCGCTTCGGAGAAACACTTAATTTGGACAAATGAATAAAAACAAATCCCTTTCTCTCTTCTGCTCATAGTGGATGCAGGATTTCAGAAGGCATATGAACAAAATAAAAGACTGCCAAGGACTAAAAAATATATTAAAAGATTCAGGTCAATTTTTTATGCATGAAGACTTGGGGAAAAAATAAAATTTGTTCAACTGCCATCATATAGTCTATCTCTCTCTGTAAAGAATTGCAAACTTTTCTTGACCTGCCAAAGTAAATGGCAAAACAGGAAGCCAAAGTCCATGAATTGGGAAATCTCAAATATTTGACATGGCTCCCAAACCACAGATGTTAATAATCATAAAGCTGACAGTTGTTCTGGAAAAAAAAAGAGGATAATTTTTTTAAAATTAAGCCATGGCATTATATATGTATATTTCTCTCCTCAGTAATTAGTTCTATTTTTAAAAAGTGTCAACAGTGAACTGTTACATGTCTTTTACATGAAAAATTGGCAAAAACAAAGGTAATAAAGATGTCCTAAAGGTAATAAAGATGTCCTAAAAGTCCTGAGGCCAAAAACACTGTTAAAATTTTGTATCAATAATAGGTCAATGACCTAAACAAAAATTTTGTTCCTTTTAAATCACCTGGAATATAGTTTAGATTTTTATTAATTTTGTTGTTGTTTTAGATCCTATGTACTTTATTTGAGAAATCTATTTTAGAAATTTTCATTTGGTTTACAATTGCATTAAAATGCACAAATGCAATATCAATAATTATTTAGATATTTTATTAGTTTTACTTCTTATCATTGTTTCTTATATATGCCTTTTGTTCCTCTTTCTTGACTTATTTACTCTGACTTGTTTTTACTTGGAAGGTCGTTTTTCTTTATTTAAGCCTGAAGATTTCCCCATAAACAGTAACGTAATAAAATGAAGTTTCCAAACTCTGGCTAGAAGTACATTGAAATGGTGAGTAAAATATATCAAAAAGAAAAAAAGAGAGAGAGAAAAGGAAAAAAAAAAGGAGTTTAAATATTTAACCAAATACTTTCTTTAAATTTTTATATTTTCATTTATTTAACACAGAGAGAGAGATCACAAGTAGGCAGAGAGGTAGATAGAGGGAGAGAGGGAAGCAGACTCCCTCCTGAGCAGAAAGCATGACATGGGGCTCGATCCCAGGACCCTTGAGATCATGACCTGAGCTGAATGCAAGGCCCAACTCACTGAGCCACCCATGCACCCCTATTTAACCAGATCGTAAAAAGAAATAAGAAAAGGGTAAAGAAAAGAAACTAAGAAACAATGGAAGAAATAAAGAGAAAGGAAGGAATATCCTCAGGTATTAAAAATGAAAAGAGGAATTAAAGCCAGAACTATGAATGGTTATGTCAGCAATCCAGCTGTTCAAAGAAGTGTTTCAATAACTCTATGACCTAGACTTGATGGATTATGAAGCTGGATTTCATATCTCTACATGAATCCAGAAAATTGACAGGACTGCTCTGTGCTAGGAATAGAAACTAGTAAAACTACTGACTTCCCCAAGGAAGAGGAAGGATGTATATTTTTTACCCAACCTCTGGGTTAAAAAATATATATCCTCCATAGTAATGAAAAGCATCAGGATATGTAGAACATGCCAGATATAGGACAGAGGAAAAGGATCTTAATTTCTTCTCCCTGCATAGTAACATGTTTAGAAACACAGCAAATATCATAGCAGTTAGTTGCAATCTGGAGCCAAACAAGTTTGAATTCTAGCTCTGCCATGTACCAGCTGTGCGACTTTGCACAATCTATTTAAAACCCCCCACCTTAAAATGGAGATTATAACTGTGTATGTATGTATGTATGGCTACTGTGGAGAGTAAATCCATTAATATAAATAAAGTTCATAAAACAATGCCTGGAAAATCATCAAAACTCAAAAATGTAACTTGCTGCTGATAATCCTACTCCTCCTATTTTTCCTCCTCCTTCCCCTTTTCCTCCTCCTTCTCTTACTACTACTATTAATCTGGAGCCCCTCTTATTATTACTATTAATCTGGAGGCCCACAGAGAAGATGAAAACAATTCTACAGAGATATGTCCAGGATTCAGGGCACAAGGCAACAGTGCTAAAGAAATATTCCTTCCAGCAGCTAGACTCATAAAGAAAAGTGCACCATGGAATGGGGCACCTGGCTGACTCAGTTAAGCATCTGCCTTCAGCTCAGGTCCTGATCCCAGGGTCCTGGGATTGAGGCCCCTGTTGGTCTCCCTGCTCAGGGAGTCAGCTTCTTAACCTCTCCCCCGCCCCCTACATGTGCTGTCTTGTGCTCTCACTCTCTCAAATAAATAAAATCTTTAAAAAAAAAATGTCCATCATGAAAGAGAATCAACAGGTGAACAAAATGAGACTATTAGTACTAAAGAAGCAATATAAATTACATAGGAATAATAAATAATAAAACAGTAAGAAATAACAAGGAAGACTAATAAGGAAATAACTCATTAGAACTTACAGATATTTAAAGGGACTAAAAATAGTTAAGATTAAGAATTGAATGGATAAGTTTTGTAGCAGGTTAGGCACGGCTGAGGAGAAAATCAATAAACCAGAAATGTAACTGAAGAAATTATATACGATTTAATGTAAAGACAGGACAGGATAGAAAAATATTAAAGACAAATTAAAAGACATGAAAGACAGAATGATGTTTCCAGCACATATCTACTAGGCATTTTATAATAAGGAAAGTAAAGAGAATAAATAAGAGGAATTTTCAAAAACAAGTTGGATGAAAAATTTCCAGAGTTGAAGATATGAGCCCTCAGATTAAAAAAAAAAAAAAAAAAAAAAAGAAGAAAAGAAAAAAATTTCAACAACTAACTTTTTTGTGGTGAGTTTTCAAAACATGATCAAGAAGGAGAGTGGAGAGAGGGAAATACTAGAAAAACAATAAAACAGAAAATACGAGTTATAAACTAAGGTTTAACAGTTAGCCAAATGTTGTCATAAATAATCAAATAATGCCAAAGTGCTGAAACAAAATAGTCAACTTCAAATTCTATACTCAGTTAAATATGCATGAAATACAGATCTCCTCAGAGAGAATTTACCTTCTATGCAACATGACTAAAAGAAAACTAAAAGATATACTTCAATTAAAAATAATTTTTAGGGACACCTGTGTGACTCAGTTGGTTGGGCATCTGCCTTTGACTCAGGTCATGATCCCAGAGTCCTGGGATTGAGTCATACACTGGGCTCCTTGCTAGGGGAGGAGTCCATGTCTCCCTCTCATTCTCCCTCTGTGCTCTCTCTCTCTCTAAAATGAATAAATAAAATCTTTAAAAAAAATTTTTGTTTTAAAAATACCAAGAGTTTTGTCTCAGAAGTGTTTGACAAATAAGTTCCCAGTACTAATTATTTATTTGACTGTCAACAATATTTTGTGGGAGAGGATGCATAACTTCCCACCAGCCTGTACAGTTCTTCAGTCTCTGCTAATGAAATCTCAGAGGTATCTATGATTTTTTAAAGATTTATTTATTTATTTGAGAGAGAGAGAGAGCATGCGCATGAGTGGGGGTGGGTGAAGGACAAAGGGAGAGGGAGAGAATCCAATTAGACTCTGCACCGAGCATGGCACCCATCCCAGGGCTTGATCTCTCACAACTCTGAGATCATGACCTGAGCCACAACCAAGATTCAGACGATTAACCAACTGAGCCACCCGGACACCCCGAGGTGTCTATGATTTTGCAGAGTTTTAATTGCAAGTGAAGAACAGAGACAAAAAAAGAAAAGAAAAGAGAAAAGAGAACAGAGACAGAGTTGGCATGGGATCAGAGAATGCTAGGGATTTTTGCACGCGTGCTACGCCATTGTTTTCCTCAGAGTATGCTGTGGGGGGGGGGGGGTCCAAAGTTATTGGAATTACTGTCCTTCTCAACTCTCAGTCACTAGAAATCCTCCCATTTCACTTAAAAAGCTGTCCTTATGAGCTATAATTTTAAAGATAATGCAGACGGGGACAGGTATTTGACAGTGTATGTTCATGAACAGGGGAACAGGATAACAAGAGGATGACGTACACAGGTGTGAATACTGGCCGTATATAGGAATGCTGTTCATTCACACTAATAGGAAGAATGTTACAGTGCATGGGTATACTGAAACCTGGCTGGTTGCTCAGACTCTGAAAGCTTTTGAAAACACTCTTCTAATTGCTTCCATTTTCACAGTCAAGTGGGAAGCAAGGTCTTTGGCTGAGAGTGTAAGAGGAGAGAGAGATGTTAGAGTCTGAGAAGCAGAAAGATGTGGTTAAGCAATTTAATCATCCAATCCGGTGACAGAGTGAGTGGACAAGGGGAATGCAGTGCAGTTGCCCTACAGAACCAAGGCACCACTTGAAGACAGACAGTGGCCCTTCATTTAAAGTGAGACTAGTTATTTTGTTCATGTGTATTTTCTACCAATGTTCATCTCCTAAAACAGGTTTAACCAAGATTGAGGTTTTGTCAGAAAATTATGATGAAGGGTGAGAGGGTCAGGCATTGATGGTGTATATATGGGAGAGGCTATTGGCAAAGGTCAGCTTTTCTCTTGAAAGGTTGTGGACTGCTAAGTGGAAATAGTAGATGCCTCTTCTTTCTTGCCAACTTTATTTGGGCCATTGGCTCCCAGATTTTACTTTCAAGTACATGGCAGAGAGCTGATTCACTGTGTCCGGAAAGGTTGTGGATTTGGGGAGGTTTGGCTATCTAGGACTATATCAAAGTTTTATTGAGGGAAAACAAAGTATGTGTTCATAAATCATTTTCTAGATAAAATTTTCAAGTAAACTAAAACTTAGGAATTTTGGCAGCATACTAGAACTACAAGTTCCCTGGAATTTTAGCTGCAGCAGTACATCTAGCTTTCTATTTCTTCTCCTTTTGCATGTTTTCCTCTTCTAAGTTTCTGTAGGTTGCTTATCTGCTTCACAAAAACATGTACAAATACCCATTTTGTGGTCAGAGTGACTAGGATCCACTCTCGGGATTAGATCAACATTACTCTAGAACAAAACCTCAGTACCAAGAGATTGTGAGCCTCTGTATAGAGGTATGCCAGCTGCCAGCCACTCTGTTCTTGCTCAGACCTCTGGGACGGATCTCAAATGATTCCTGCCTGGGTCTGGTACTGTTCCCATCTTGTTTGTCATAATTGCTAGTCTGGAGTCCCATGATGTAGGTGCAGCTGCTAGCGGCCCACTCCATGAGCTGCCAAAGAGATAAAGCTGTCCTTAGGAAGCCATCCTAAATGTGACTAAAATAAAATTCTAAATAGCATTTTAAGGTCTTCCCTGTTTCTGAAGTTAGCTGTGTTTCTTTCTTTAGAAAACTTTGCTGACTATCCTACTAAGTAAGGTTCAGTCGTTCTGTAGACCAATTCTTCTCATCTGGCTAACGATCTTTTTCATTAAGGGCACATGACATGGGGGTCTAGAATGTGCAGCACAGAAGCTGGTTGTTGGTGGACTCTCTGGGCAACTGATTTGGTCAACGTTACCTTATTTTGTAGTGTCCCTAATGTACTAGATTATCATCACAGTGACAGTGTTAACCAGGTCACAGGGCCTACTCAGACACCTTTTTTTTCCCCCTCTGTTATAGGGATAAAACTGCCCCCAAAATGGTGCATACCATTTTTTTTCAATACCAGGGTCCCCACGTGCAGAGAAGAAACATAACTAAATTTTTATAATCCAAGCACTCATTTTCTATGCCCACTACCACTAGCAACCTGCTCACACATGTTATTTTTTCTATCTCAAGATGCTTTTAGTACAAACTGGTTTATACTGAAAGCATTGCACATAAGTCCTACGCTAATGTCAGATGGGAAAGTAGAATAATCCGATGAGTAAACTGTCTCCAATTCCAGCTTCTAGGAAGTCTGCCTCTAGACTGAAATGCCATTGATGGAATTTAGACACTAATGACCTTTAATTTCAAAAGGTCTCAGTATCCGTGACCTTATTTTCTTCACCTTTCAATACTACATCTGTGGATACCATAGGGGGTCTGCAGCATGGTCTACTAGACACAAAAAAGATATGAACATTTTTTAGTTGTATTATGCCCCTAGCACAGAGAACTATATGGTAGGTGGCTAAATATTTGCTAAAATAAAGTAAAATTTTAAATATATAATTTTTATCACGAAATGTTTCATTTTTAGAAGAAACAAGGAAAAGAAAATTAATAGCTAAAGAGATTATTTATGTAAAGAAATTGTAGGAATAGCCTCTCAACCTAAACCCTACTGTTGGCCCATTCAAAAACTCACAAGGGCCGTAGGTTATAACATAACAGGTCAAACCTCCCCCTCAGATCTTTGATAGCCTCTGGAAATGTTGTAGAATATTCAGTATCACAGAGAACCTCAAGTCAACTTTCAAAGCTGTGGACTCGTTTATGTCAGTTTCCACTATATAGTAATAGCCTTTGGTATTTTTTGTTTCTTCGTCAGTGAATCTGTGCTAGAACTCTGGCCACAGAACTCATGGATCTTTGGCTGATGTGCTTTGGTGAGTTCTGTGAAGTGTGTAAACCTGGTGATTCACAGACCTGTACCCCTGGGGATAAAATATATGTTTATAAAAAATTAAAAAAAAAAAAGAATGTTATGTTCACTACTAATTGCCTTGTTGATTTCTTTCATGACATCATTAATTTAACAATAGGTTGAGAGAGATTTCATACACACAGGGGTACTGCTGAATTCATCAGGAGTTATAAATGGCATTTCTTTAACATTCCTTTTGATGAGGGAGCAGAAGTCTGTCTGAGGACAAAGTACAAGCTGACACCCTGCGACCTAACCACCCCCAAGTCTTGGGTAGGATATATGTGACCTTTTCCAGGGAGCTCCCAACTGTCTTAATATTAGCCTTAATGTTAATACATTGGCAGAGGTCAAAACAATCTTAACTTGACAATGACAAGGCTTCATATAGGTCCTCTTTTTTTTTTAATTTTTTATAAACATATATTTTTATCCCCAGGGGTACAGGTCGGTGAATCGCCAGGTCCACACACCCCACAGCACTCACCAAAGCACACCCCCCCCAATGTCTATAACCCCACCCCGCTTCTCCCAACCCTCCTCCCGGTCCTCTTTAACAAATGAAAATCCTTTTGAAAAACCTCCCTTTTCCTTACCTCTCCCAATTCCCAAGTATATAATCAGCCACTCCTCACAACCCCTCCCTGTGTAGCACCTCTTTCTGCCCACGGGTCGGTCCCTGTGCTTTAATAAAACCACCATTCTGCGACAAAGGTGTCTCAAGAATTCCTCCTTGGGGGTGCCTGGGTGGCTCATTGGGTTAAAGCCTCTGCCTTCAGCTCAGGTCATGATCTCAGGGTCCTGGGATCAAGTTCCGCATTGGTCTCTCTCCTCAGCAGGGAGCCTGCTTCCTCCTCTCTCTCTCTCTGCCTCTCTGCCTACTTGTGATCTCTGTCTGTCAAATAAATAAATAAAATCTTTAAAAAAAAAAAAAAATTCTTCCTTGGCCATTGGCTCTGGACCTCACCCCCAGGAACCTAACCTATATTCTAAAATCACATTATTTAAAAAAAAAAAAAAAAAATCTATTTTTTTCTTTCTCCCTCATTTCCCCTATTTTTTTTTTTTTTCTTTTTTTGGATGTGTGTGTGGTGGGGGTTCCCCTCCCTTTCTTTCTATAAAATGAGTAAATGGAAGATCGCTCAGAAAAAAGGCCCGCTTCACTTAGTTCCTGCTATGGCCTGGGGATAGATTTAGCTGAGTATCTGAAGATTTCCTCGTTTGTTTATTTGTTTTTTTCCCACTCTATGGGATCCTCAGGCTGGTTCTGTGTGGGAGAAGGGAAAGGCTTTCCTTTAGCTTGATCAAGCCTTCAGGACTTCCCCAGCCGAGAAGGAGAATGAAATAGGAGCTTTCAGAGTCTGCTTCACTTGTGGGCGCGTTCCACATTGCTCACAGAGGGGAGAGAGGTATGCTGGCTGCTGGCATCTTTCTTTAGTTTAGAAAATAGTTGTTTGGGGGATACAATAAGAGTCTGGGACCTTTCCTAATTCTACATCTACCATCTTGTTTTGGCTTTGTTTTATTTTCATTTCAGCAGATAAGAGGGAGGGGTTTATGGAAATGGTATTCACTTTGTCAGTATTGCTGTCTCTAATTCTTTCCTTTCTTAGGAAATTTCTGCTTCTGAGGAGGCACCAGGGAAAAAATCGAGGAAATGGCTGAAATGTACAGATGGAATGCCTCAGTGAGACTTCTGTTGGAAGCTTAGACACATAGAGAACCTCGGGCCTGTGTGTTCTAGGAATGTATTCCAGTGATTAGGAAGATAATTGCCAAAGATCTACATGCCACATTTTTAGTGGGAGCATTTTTTACAACAGGGAAATTTAGAAATAATCTATGTATCTTTCAATGGATTTTTCAGCCATAATCTTTTTTATATATTCAAACATTAAAATGATACATAGGTTATAAAAATGATGTATATTAAAATGATACATAGGTTATAAAAATGATGTAGATCTATAATAAACTAGATGTAGATCTATAATAAATAAGACAAACACAAAAAAGTAGATATAATATTACATGTGTTGTGTATATGCCTGTATGATAGAAAAAAATGTATTAATGAAGCAAAAAAATCTTTTATATTCTAGAACTGTAAAAATTGTATGATTTTCTTACAGATAACATGTACTATGTCAAATTATTTTAAATTATACTTTTAAAAATTAAATGCACTGAGTTTGTCTTTTTTAAAGCATTTTTAAATGTACAATTCAGTAACATTAATTGCATTCACAATACTGTACATTCTCACTCCAAAACTTTTCCATTACCTTATGCAGGAATGTTTTTTTTTTTTTTTAAGATTTTATTTGCCAGAGAAAGAGAGAGAGAGCACAAGCAGGGAGAGAAGCAGGAAGAGAGAGAAGCAGGCTCTCCGCTAAGCAAGGAGCCCAATACAGGACTTTATCCTGGGACTCTGGAATTATGACCTGAGCCAAAGGCAGATGCTTAACTGACTGAGCTACCCAGGCGCCCCCCTACACAGGAATTCTTCACCATGCAATAATCCTCATTCTCCCATCCCTTAGCTCCTGGTACCCTCTAATCTACTTTTTGTCTCCATGAATTTGCCTACTCTAGATATTTCATATGAGCATTCATATTCATGCCCTATTTGTATCTAGATTATTTCAAGCAAATTTTATGCTATACATATATTTTATTTAAAATACATTTAAAAGATCAAATGAACTGAGACATTGAAAATTTCTGGGCACTTAAAACCACTTACAACCACTGGTATTTTTAACCTAACCCAGAGTCATCCTGCTAGATCTTGCAAGGCATTTCCAATGGGAGAAAGATCTGTGTTAAAAGGACTGAATTCTATATCTGGGTTAAACTCTATATACCGTGTTTGTTTGTTTGTTTGTTTGTTTGTTTGTTTTTAATGTGACAAGCATGGTGCTTACCAACTTCTTGCTGCTTCTTAGAAACTGCCCTCCTGAGGGATGAGGGCCCGGGTTGTTCTTAATGCAAATTGACCATAATTTGTATCACTGGTGCAAGACCATAGCACATTCAGTTTTTGCGCTATTGGCCAAAAAAGTTCAGCTCAGGGGCACCTGGGTGGCTCAGTGGGTTGGGCCGCTGCCTTCGGCTCAGGTCATGATCTCAGGGTCCTGGGATCGAGTCCCGCATCGGGCTCTCTGCTCAGCAGGGAGCCTGCTTCCTCCTCTCTCTCTCTGCCTGCCTCTCTGCCTACTTGTGATCTCTCTCTGTCAAATAAATAAATAAAATCTTTAAAAAAAAAAAAAATTCAGCTCACATAGAGACAAAAGCCAGTCACAACCTTCTCCAGAAACTGAACCAAGCAGTAGAGATGAAGCTAAAAAGATGCACAGAGAAAGGCAATGAGGCAGGGGAGACAAGGGAGGCCATGGGATAAGTTAAAGATTTAAAGTTTAAACTTTAATAAGTTTAAAGAAGTAAACAAAAACTTTAAGTAAGCAGAAGTGGGTTGAGAAAAGATGTGTCAACAGCGAGCGCTATAGCCAGTTAACTGGCTGAAGAAGACTGTATTTCATGATAGCCACAGCAGAGCAAGAAGCTGAGTCTATATCATGGGTCGAAATAACAGCTGAAATTTCACAATCTTCACTTATGAAAGATACTTATGGCTGTCTTGAATCCACAATAACCTTCAAACTGTCTCTTTCAAAACTGTCCTAATTCTTGGATATGTCTGGAGTTACCACAAGCCCTACATTACTTGGATTAATGTACATGACAACCCAAGGAACACAGGAATCACTACCAGGAACTGGGATTTGTGAGATATGAAATCGCCAAGAATGTGGACCTTTTGTAATTAATTAAGACAAGGTTAGGGGCACCTGAGTGGCTCAGTGGGTTAAGCCTCTGCCTTCGGCTCAGGTCATGATCTCAGAGTCCTGGGATCAAGCCCTACATCTGGTCTCTGCTCAGCGGGGAGCCTGCTTCCCCCTCTCTCTCTCTGACAGCCTCTCTGCCTACTTGTGATCTCTGTCTGTCTCTCTCTCTGCCAAATAAATACAAAAACTTAAAAAAAAAATTAAGACACGGTTGGAAAACATTGAGAGTGTTCTACTTATTCCCAAACTGTTTTCTTGGTAGTCATACCATGTAGCCAAGGAAGATAAGATTATGAGCAACAGCTACAAAGCAACAATTTTAAGAGCATAGAAATGTAATTGAGCACAGTTAGATGATTTTAATTTATAGAAGCAGGAAATCCACCAAATTAAAGTCCAGAATGCCTACTCAAAGCAGCTGAAGGAAGCTGTTAGAGGAAGAACTTTTATGAGGTAACTGGCAGGACCCACTGCCAAACAGTTGTATCAGAAGACATCACAGAACCTTGCTGTGTCTTTTTTGGTCAAAGTAAATCACTCTTCAACAGGAGTAAGGACATTGGTAGAAAATGAATGGTGTTACTATTTTTTTTAAACCAAGCTTCTTTTTTTGGCCAGTTGTGATCATCCATCATAAATATGAAGGAAGGCCTTGTTGAGACATTTTTTTTTTCTAGTTGGGCTACTAGGACCTGGAAGAAAAGACTCATACAAAAAGGAGTTCCTGGAAGATCACAGACTACATAGGGATATGAGATAGTCTCAAATGCTGGATGGTGAGTCATCAAAGCATAGAGGATGAGCTCACCTGGTTAACCAAAAATCAGAGTGTCTCAATATGGGCACTACTTACATTTTGAGATGAATTATCATTTTTTTTGTGGAGGACTGTCCTGTGGGTTTTAGGATGTTTAACAGTGTCTTTAGCCTCTGCCACCTGGGTGGCAGTAGCAATCTTCTATTGAGATAACCCAAAACAACTCCAAATAATGTTATCTGTCTGCTGTGTGGGGGACAGAAGTGAGTGAGAACCACTGGAATAAGTATGGTAATCTAAGGATAGAAAATGAGTCATCTACCAAAACCACAAATACATTTGTTTGTTGGTTTTAATTATGTAATTGAGTGAATGGAATTTCCTTTTTAAGAAAATTTGAACATTACAAATAAAACAAAAACTTTTATCATAAAATTTTAAAGAAATACCAAATTCCTGTAAGTTAGGAGGATGTACTTTTTTTTTTTTTTTTAACCAATTATCTGTGGAATGTCTGTTTGCAGAAATCAAGCTAAGGGGACAAATTCAACCTTAAGTCAATGCCAAGGTGACCATAAAGGAACTGACACAAACCACGACCACATAATAAGAGTTCAAGTAGAGGAGGAAAGTCAGAATCAAGGATGAGTATGATATTAAAAAGTCCTGTGGACATTTCAGAAGCTTAGTATGGGTGCTGAATTTTTCTACTGGTCAGAGAACAAAGTTACCTAGATCTTGTACAGCAGAGAGCCATCCGTTGAAGCCAGAACTATTTACCCTAAGACTATAACAAAATAAGACTGAAGAGAAGTGCATCACAGCTTTATTCATAAGAGATAAGCATATAGTTTAAAATGTCAGATAATAGTAAAAAGGTTAAGTAAAAACCATGATAACACATCAAAGGAATCCAATGCAGGTATCCCATAACCCAAAGATGTTACGATGATATGCAAGGTACTCGTGAACCATGAAGTGGAAAAATATAGCAAATTACCATGCCCACTCATGTCGACTTAGAGAAAGTACCCATGAAAAGACCATTGATTATAGGAAGACCAAATGGAGTAATCTGGTGTTTTACTATAGATTACTATTATCTTCATCCACATAATTTCTATATATCCTTAAATGAGCATATACTTATAATCAGAAAATATAACTGTATTTAAAGGTTATACTGTATAATTTCATCCATCCATTTCTTAGATCATCTTATGGTCAATGTTATCTTAAATTGGTATTTAAGTAAATAATATTTTTTTTTTAAGATTTTATTTATTTATTTATTTGACAGAGAGAAATCACAAGTAGACGGAGAGGCAGGCAGAGAGAGAGAGGGAAGCAGGCTCCCTGCGGAGCAGAGAGCCCGATGCGGGACTCGATCCCAGGACCCTGAGATCATGACCTGAGCCGAAGGCAGCGGCTTAACCACTGAGCCACCCAGGCGCCCCTAAGTAAATAATATTTTAAAAATAGCCGATATATTTAAAGTTCAGGTTAAAAAAACCCTACAATATTTTGGTCATTTCTTTTTGGGGAGAGAAAGAGAGTGGCAGTGGGGAGAGGGAGAGAGAATCTTAAGCAGACTCCCCACTTAGCATGGAGCCCAACACAGAGTTTGGTCTGTGGATCTGAGAACCCTGAAATCGCAACTTGACTCAAAACCAAGAGTAGGATGCTTAACCAACTGAGCCATCCAGGCCCCCTGTTCAAAGTTCTGTTTGTAAAATATGCTCAGCATTCAGCTATATTGAAAATAATTTTAAAAACTGGACTAACATTATGTGATATTTTAATTAATACTGAACACAAAATAGGCCTGATTAGCAATTAGTATAATGCCTGATTATGGTAATGTTCATGACTTTTCCCTATCTTTGCCTCTCCTCTCCATTCTAAAGTCTAAAAAACCATCTAAAATCTTAATCATTATTGAATGTTGGAACTATTGAGTGCGTCTGTTATCTGTGGTAATGTGGAAGACTGTTCTAGAATTCTGGAGACTCATAATGTAGTAGGAGCTAAAGCCTGATGTTAGGAGATTCAGGGTTTTAAGGCTCTTCCTGTGGGAGGAGTTTCCATCTAATTGCTGTATCAACTTCATCATCAATATTTCCTGTTATTTAGAGAGTTCTAAGAACACCTAAATAGGGAGAAAATAAGTAAGTAAACAAAGATGTCAGGGTGTTTCTGAAAGATGGATGTGCACAGAGATTTACACAAAGCCTCCTCGGATGATACCCACTGGTTTAAAGGAAAGAAAACTCACCTGTTCCAAGGTAGCCTGAGAGAGGCTGTATTCTTCCATGTCAAAGTTCTGTTTCACTGCCTTGAGAGGGACTAACATCAATGACTTACATGTTTTCCACTAAAAGTGCTTTCAAAGTGTGCAATATATGCAGCAACTTCAAATCCATGAGATTTTTTAGGATATAGGCCAAGTCATTACATTTTTTTGGAAAGATAAAGAAAGATGTAGATACAGCCAAACAAAAAGAGAACAATGAAGGAATGTATACATCTACACTCAAGAGCTTCTTGTGGCCTATTTCAGTACATCCCCTTTTGATTACTTACATATGTATTGTTAGGACTCAAATCAGCCATTGAATATTGTTGGGTTTCTATATTTATAAATTTATGAACAAGTAAGTACCCTGTATGTGTCCCATTTCTATGTGTCAAGGCCTCATAAATATCCAGGGTGACCTCTAGTCAGTGTCTCTGGAATGAATTCAACTCTATGCTCATCCATCCCCAATCCTAACTTGTCACATATCAGCCCTGTGTACCTTCCTTCTCTGGCCTTCTATCTAGGCTTCCAGTCATTGTCTCCATATTCTAGCTCCTCATGCCTCTGACTATGATAAATATGGAGATGCAAGAAGCTCAACTCAGTATTCTCTGGGACAACATGTCGATAATTATCCTCCAATACCATTCAATGGAACCAGGACAGAATATTCTTGTCTCCTTTTTAACAGAGGAAAAATAAGGTGGAGTAAACCTCAGTGTAGAGCCAGTACTACAATCCCTATAGAATTTATAAGACGAATCCAGTGGAGATTTTCTAAGTTTTGACTGATTATATAATTTTTCTACTTGAATTCATATAGTATACATTCCATGTGAAAATATCACAATAGATAAAGTCTAAGTGTGTCTAAACTTACCCGCCTCTAATTTTAAAAAAGGCCTGAGACAGAGGGCGAACGTCTTTCAATGGTAATTTATATGCCTTCATGGAGGAATCTCTGGGAGAAGGAAAAAATCAGATGTATAACAATGTTAAAACACTGGGGAGAAATTAGTAGCCAAAAAAATTTGTGTGTGTGTGTTTTTTTTTTAAGATTTTATTCATTTATTTGACAGAAAGAGAGCACAGGCAGGGGTGGGGGGTGGCAGGCAGAGGGAGAGGATGAAGCAGATCCCCTGCCATTGAGCAGGTAGCCCAAGGTGGGGCTCAATCCCAGGATCCCAGGGTCATGATTTGAACCCAAAGCAGATGCTTAACCAACTGAGCCACCCTACATGGGTAAAGTTCATCTTGACTCAAGTTCTTTACAGATTCTGTGTTCTCAAGAGTGCCTCTTATCCCCACTCTTCAGTGGCCAAACTTTGTTCATTTTAAAGTCCTACTTTAATGTCATTTCCTCATTTCTTTGTATCTTCATTTGCTTAATAGCCTTGTCCCCAGAGGCTGTAAGCACCAAAACAATCTTCTCTACATACACAGGCACATGTGCACACGTACACACCACTCACCTTTTCGGAGCTATGAAGCATTCACTGAACATAACCTTTCAGTGGCTTTGTCTATGCATCCAAGTGACCTCCAAACCACTTGTTTTATAATAAAGAAGTCAGTTCAGCCTTCCTCTTCCTGCCCAGATTCACCCACGTCTAAACTGAGTGTACTAGAAAACCTGTACACTTGTTACCCATGCCAAAAACGTCCTTTACCTTTCCTGCTGAGCAGCCTGTGGAAAAAGCTTCAGAATCTCTGTGCGGAGAGGCTCCATCTGAGTGGGGTCCTTCATTTTTCTTTCTAGAAAATAATCTTTAACAAATTTGAATAATCTTTAACAAATTTGGTTTTCAGATGTTGAATGGAACCAATACACCTAATCCAAGGAAGAGAAAAAAGAGTTGAAAGAAAAGAACACTGGTCCTTTAATTGCTTCCTCAATTGCAAAGACAAAAGAAGGTGTTTGATCTTCAATCAAGAAGCTTAACATAGTGAACTGTAATTCTCTCTGCAAGAACTTGGCGCCCCAGTGTGGACATGGACGGGCACCCACCTCAGCCTTCTGGACACTATAATGGGCACACAGTCACAGATGGCCTCAGCCTCTGCCATGGAGTGGGTGGTCAGGAGGGCGCCCCTCTCTGCGTTTTTAACAATGGTCTGAATTGCCTGTCTCAAGGTAAAGTAAGAGAGTGTTTTCATTTAGAAAATAATTTGGGGAAATAGGTGAATGGAAAGAAGTATGAAGAATAATAGAAAATTTTGTATTCAGTTATAAGAAAAAAAATCTGTTCTAGAGAGAAAGAAAAAAATTGCACTGCATTATGTAATTCTATTACCACACTAATTGGCTTTGTAGAATGAAAAGCTAAAGACTGGGAAATAGTGAGTAAAGTCATGTTTGTTTAAAAAGTTGGAGTGCAGAGAAGCACCAGATTGTAGGATCGTCAGTAACTGAAAAAGAAAAGAAGAATGAGGCAGGGAAGAGGAGTAAGAAAAAGAAAATCCAAACAAATTCAGGCAAGATTCTATTAGATTCTTAGAATGTCTATTTTTTCCCTTCCTTGGGGAATTTTGAGCACTGTACTGAGTTTCATTGAATTCAATAATAGAGGATGTGAACCTCGAAGATAAATGGAGTGAATGTAAAAAAAAAATTATATATATATATACAAACTCCAGACTCATACTACTAACCCTACACTTAATATGACACTCCTCGCCACACTTGCTGCTGCCCCTTAGGGTCCACCCCTGTGGACAACTCATCCGGAATCACCACTGACGAGTCTCCCAGGATGCTCAGTGTGAAGCACAGCTGGAACAAGAACAACACATCTGGCACTAATGGGCGGGGCGCACAGGGTAACCCCGAGGCCCCTTCCTACCTTCCTCTTGACACCCTCGGATAAGGCCTTCACAGGAACTTTAAGTTGTTCCTGGAGCTTGAGAGCTTCCACCAATCTGAGGGGAAAACCCTACTGTGATGTTTCACGGTGCACATGTTCCTACTAAAACTAACAATATAGGGGCGCCTGAGTGGCTCAGTGGGTTAAACCTCTGTCTCTGGCTCAGGTCATGATCTCAGGGTCCTGGGATCAAGCCCCACTTCAGGCTCTATGCTCAGCGGGGAGCCTGCTTCCCCCCCTCTCTCTCTGCCTGCATCTCTGCCTACTTGTGATCTCTCTTTCTCAAGTAAATAAATAAACTCTTAAAAAAAAAAAAAAAAAAAAAAACCTAGCATAGGGTCATAGGGTAGCTCTACTTTTAATTTCTTAAGGAATCTCCACACTGTTTTCCAAAGTGGCTGCACCAACTTGCATTCCTACCAACAGTGTAAGAGGGTTCCCCTTTCTTCACATCCTCTCCAACACTTGTTGTTGACTGTCTTGTTAATTTTGGCCATTCTAACTGGTGTAAGGTAGTATCTCAATGTGGTTTTGATTTGAGTCTCCCTGATGGCTAATGATGATGAACATTTTTTCATGTGTCTGTTAGCCATTTATAGTCTTCTTTGGAAAACTGCCTGTTCATGTCTTCTGCCCATTTTTTGACGTGATTATCTGTGTTGTTGTATACTCATGTTTTATCTTTCATGTTCTAGGTTATGAATATAACCAGATTTTGTTCAGTCTCTCTCTTTTTTTAAATGAAGTACCCAAATGTATGTTCATGAATGGAGATTACTTTACTAGTTAGAAAACTAATTCCTAATCAAATGCATTGTGTTTGCCTTATGCCCTTGGCACTAATTCCATTTCTGGTGTTTTTCTTATTGATTTTCATACAGTGTAAATTTACTTGCTAGTTACAGTTACTAATGTCACAGCTTCTATATAATGCTAAATGAAACTGCAACTCTTGAAAAAGATGTGAGATCTTGTTAAGGTTGATAAAAATATCAGAGAATGTTTTGAATTACACTGATGAATAAAGACCTCAAAAGGTTAAGATCCATAAAAAACTGAAGAAGAGAAAATTCAGA